>NC_137085.1:49885635-51085635 GCF_951640355.1 Cnephaeus nilssonii | reverse complement strand
CCTCTAACCTATCCTAGTACTAGTCTAAAAGGTAAATTTATGTGGACCTACTCATTTCTTCTTTGTTTATTTGTTTTTTGTTAATCCTCATTGGAGGATATTTTTTCCATTGCTTTTTCAGAGAGAGAGTGGAAGGGCAGGAAGGAGAGAGAGAGAGAAACATTGATGTAAGAGAGACACGAAGACTGGTTGCCTCCCACACACACCCTGACCCAGGCAGGGAGCAAAACTGCACCCAGGTACATGCCCTTGACCTGGAATCAAACCCGAGACCCTTAGGTGTGCTGGCCAACTCAACTCTCTAATCACTGAACCACACTGGCCAGGACTAGACCTACTCATTTCTTAGTGATTAACTCCTTCCCCGCCCCCCCCCCCTCTTTCCCTGGCTAGTTAGGTCCTTTTTTCTCATATTCCTACAGTGCCTTGGGCTTATGTCAATTTAGCCACTAACACTTGTATTAGAATTGTCTTTTCACTGACTTCCATTAGTGTTCAAGCCACATGAGCTTGAGGGCAGAAACTGCCTGCTGCTCATCTTTGTATTCCATGACTGGCACAGAGAGGTGATCTATAAATGAACATGGAATGAATGAGTGGAGTAAACAGAGTATTGGCTAGGAAGAAACAAGAAAGAATCATGCCCGCTATAGGCCCTGAATACAATGAATTTTCTCCTCTTTTGTATAAATGTACACATTTTCCAACACTATGTGTGTCAGAGACATATTGGATTTAGATTGCAGGCCCAAACAGTTTTAAATTACCTTTATTACAGTGAGAAAAAAAATGTGGTTTCTGGAGTCAATTATAGCTATATTCAAATTCTGCATTGGTCAGATATTACTTAATAATTAACTCCGAGACTCAGTTTTCTCATACATAATGCATAAATAGTAATTGTAACACAGGATTGACAAAACATTGAATAAGATAATATGTTAGATAATATGGCATATAATAGATGATCTGTACCTGGTAGCTATTACTACTAGGCACTTCTTAATAGTTACTAATAAGCTGAAAACCTTAAAAAACAGTAAGAGGCCACAAATACTGATGGCATCCTTCTGAGCAATGGGGAAACATCACCAGTGAGATCAAAGATTTTCATGAACAAGTACATTTTTTTTCTTTCTCTCAAAACTACTTCACGCAGTCACCTAATAAGCCAGATAACTGAAAAAAGGAAGTATTTCTCAACAAGGCACTAACCACTTGAAAATTACAAGTTAAAAATATTCAGAATATAATTTTGTACTTGAGGAGGTAAAGCTTTGAGAAAATGGTAAATGAAAGTCCAGTAGTCAGAACTTGGGTAAAATTTAACATTTTATGTATAGAAGTTATAAAATTAGTTCCACTAACTGGGGAATAAAAAAAAAAAAAGCCCATCCATAAAATGGCAAAGAGCTACTATGGGTTCAACAGCTCTCCTTAATGGGCTGGCAACTCATTAATTATATCAACTTCACCAAATGTTTCAAAAATAACAAGATATTTATTCTGTCTATAAACAATATTAGGTAGGCATACAGAATTGTAGCTTCTACAAGAGCCAAGAGTCTCGTAGGCTCTTCTGATAAGCTAGAGACCACTGATAATGGGTTAAGTAAATAGTGAAAGCATTCAGGACACATTTAAAATGTAAATGTTTGCTTTTTCTACATGCTTCAAATCTTTTAATCAAGCGAATTCTTGTTAGATGATCTGGAAGAGAACAAAACAGTAATAGGCCCATTTGAGCACCTCTCCTTTCTTGCACTGCTCTTGTTCTCTGTCTACTCTACATATTATACAATGTCCTACATTTTTACAATGTTCTCTCTTTATGGGCTGAATTCAACAACTAGGTTGAAAGCTCTTTATGGATAGAAACAATATTTTTTACTCCTCTTATGTCCTTACCCACTTCTGTGTAAGGAAGGATAAATTGTTAGTTGATAAGCTAGTTGGTTTTTTAACATTGTTAAAGACCCTATGGAGGTTTTAGATCATAAAAGTTCTACTTTGGAACAAAGGCTAAGTAGAGGGTAAAAACAAAGAGAGACTTTATTCATGAGCTGTGGTTGAGCTTTGAGATGAAGGAGAGAGAAAGAATAGCTGATGGGTGTGGGGCCTTGGGTCCACATGGCCTGCAGTCAGCACAGCATCTTTGCCCTCCATGCTGACAGCTGCCAAATTAGTCTCCCTCCAGTAATGATCCCCGAGTTAGCTTTAGTTAATGAACTGAAAGGAGCTGCAGGTACTTCTGGCCATTAACTGCCTTTCTTAGTGCTCTGTGAGCTTGCAAGCTTTCTCCTGTCCCAGAATCCGATGGCAGCCATCGAAGGGGCCTGCTGTGAGGCAGATTGCAGTGAAACAAATCTGTGTGAGGCAGCTTCTCATTTGAGAGCCCTTGCCAGAGCCAAGAAGCTCATGCTCTAAGTTTTAATTAAAGACAAACGGAAGCATTTTTGGGAAAAGTTTGGGCACTCCTGGCTGGGAAACAGCCATATACTCTGTGTAGGTAGGGTTATCATGGGTTTTCTCCATCTGTGTACTGGAATGCTAAAGGCAATAGGACTACCAGGAATTAGGAAATAAGATGTTGCTCTGGTCCTCAAAGAAATTTTTTTTTTAAATTTTGTTTTATTCATTGATTTTAGAGAGGAAAGAACAGAGAAAGAGAGAGAGAGAGAGAGAGAGAGAGAGAGAGAGAGAGAGAGAGAGAGAGAGAGAGAACATCGATTTGTTGTTCCACACATCCATGTATCTTGTATGTGCTGTGACGGGGGATCAAACCCACAACCTTGGTGTATAGGGATACTGCTCTAACCAGCTGAGCTGCCCAGCCAGAGCCTCAAAGCATAGAAATAAAAAAAACATGGAGAAATACAGGGATATTTCCCATATGAGCATAGACAAATGGAAAAATAAAAACCTTCAGAAGGGGAAAAAAAAAAAGATACCATAAAAATGCCAATTGAGAGTGTTCCTTTTAAATAAAACGTATTGTATTGCCTTAAGAGTCAAGTTGGAATTTATGAACATAAAATAAGAAGAGAGTTTCAGAGGTCTTACACTCCCAGACTATAGACTTTCTGAAATTAACTCTCATAAAATGGTTTAAGACGCTCCTATGGTATTTATTACTTGAGGCTCGTGACACCTATGGCCCCAGTTATTTTATGATTTGTTTCTTTGGGTCATGATTTTTCCCAAAACCTGGAGAACTCTTGCCTCCAGACAATCTATTGACCTGATTCCCACTTATAAGCACACGTGAAATAATGTGAAATTTATATAAAAAGAAAAAAACGAGTTAAGCATGATATCCCAAAAGAGCAAAATATTAGTCCCTTGAAACCTCACTACATGCCCAAGTCTTCCTCAATGTTTTTGGATAAAAATTCTTTTCAGAGTGTGCTGTTACCATCATCCAAACCATATTTCTTTTCTACCTTCTATATCCTGTGGCTCACAGGTTTTGGTCCATTGCTATGACTAACAGAGCTTCCCTTTGTTGATGGGCTAACTGCTTCCCGGGCTGGAGTCTTCTCCTAGAATTGTGTTCCTTCATGAGCATCCTCAGGTCTTTCAGAAGAGTACATAGATTTCTCAATAAAACACCAAGTCAGAATTCCTGCTTGAAGTGTCTTTGAGCTCGCTTGGGCACCATGAGAAAAGCTCACCCTACTGAGTTAAAGAAATTTATGAACAAGAAGTTATCATTGAGATTAAATAGTGTCAGGCATGTCCAAGGAGTATTGCGGGGATTTGATCCCTTTATGAATCTTGTGGTAGATGAATGTGTGGAGATGGCAACAGAATGTCTGGTGGGCAACAGAACAACATTGGAATGGTGGTAATACGAGGAAATAGTATCATCATGTTAGAAGCCATTGAACGAGTATAAAGAATGACTGTAGTTACCAGAGAAACCAATTGCTTCCACATGTCCCCTCTTCACAGCACCTGTTTTACTACAAAATAAAAATAGAGTCCTGTCCATTTGCACATTGAACTTTTGTTAAATAAACTTTTGTATTGATTGAAAAAAGAAGAAATAAACAGTCAGGGCTTCCCCTCCTGTAGGTCGTTCTACCCAGTGACAGTTCAGCTGTCTCTGAACGCCTAAAGCTGACTCCAAGTGAAATTACTGTATCTTCTTGCAGAGTAACAGAGATACTTTCAAGAACTTATTTCCTTCTTTAGTCTCTGAGAAGGTTTTCATCACTGCTCTTTGCAGATGGAATGATAGAGCCATCCTTGAGTCCAGTGTATTTCCTAGATCCCAATAAAAAGGATCGACCATCTTTTTCCCCAAAAAATTACTTCCCCTTGGCAAGGTAGTCCAATATTCTGCTGCACAAGCTCACAAACACACTGACATAATTAGGTCCTAGGTCAGAGGTTTATATCTTAGACCTACTACATATTCATTATGCAACTTGGGTAAGGATTTATTGTGATAGAGACTGGCTAATTGTTCACTAAACTGTTTTTCTTTTTCTCCTGTTCTCACAACTAGACTATATCCCCCTCCTTTCTTTGCAATTGTGTGTCTGCATTCAGGACAGTGGAACATGAAAAAAAGTGATTATGCCACATGTGATTCTACATTCTCTTTCCCACTAACCAGTGGAGTGGTCTCTAAGCTACTTCCATCCTGGATCCGCAAGTTGCTGTCTGAAGGACTGCCTGACCAGGAACACCATACCATCCATGTTAGGCTATGGCTTGAATAAGAAATAATCTCAGGCTTTGTCAATACACTAAAACTTTGGGGTTATATGTTAGCAGACAGCCCACTCTAATACTCTTTGATTCTATAATCTCAGTTCCTCATCAGTAGGATAAATATGTTTTCTGTGGTAGTTGTGAAGATTAAAGGTAGATTTAAGAAGCCTCTGTTTCAGTTCCTGGCACATACTAGGTAATTAAAAATGGAAGCAATCCTAAACTACAGAGTTATGAATTTCTTAGGCTCTTCAGTGGTGATGTTGATCAATCACCTCTTTCCTTTCAGGTGAAGATATGTTAAATCGGGGAGATGGGATATGAAAGCCAGCGTTTATCTTTGAGAATGTGCATAACAGCCAAGCCCCACATATCCCTGAGTATTTGTTCCACTGCACTTGCACCCTTTCCCTGCTGATAAGACAGAGGAAAGGAGACATTTTATCATGACTTTTGAAGACCAGACTCTACCCAAACAATTTCCACTGGAGGGAAGAATCTGAGCACTCAGACAAGTATAAGAAGGATAGAATAGGCACTCAGAGTTATGTTTTTTGATAGCTAAAATATCTAAATACCACTTTTTAGCCTCAAACTCCTAAAGGCCAACACGTTATAGAACTATAGGGAATTTGATATTTACCCAATTTAGAAGGTATATGGAATCCATTTGCTTTCTCTTCAAAGGCTGTCTGGCTCATTAAGCTTTGGAGGATTTGGGAGGCTGTTTAGGTCATCAGGGTCCACTAGTTACCAGTCTCACCACTGAGTATAATTGGCCTCTCTTCACCGTTCTACAGTCAAAACCTAGCGCCTGGTATATAGTCGGCCTTCCATATATATTAACTGAATAAGTGAGTGAATAAAAATTATATAATGTCTGTGAATCATGGCAGATAATGGAGCATGGAGAGGGCCATGCTCAGACAAGTGCAGTAACAGTCTATAACCAGCATTATGTGCTCCCTACTAAGGAAGGGGTAAATTGCACAGCTGAATTAATCCAAATTATAGAAAACAACTTATTTCAAAATTCAGGCATTTATACCAAGCAGAACTGCTTCCAAACCATCTTGGGCATGCAGTTTTCTACTCTATTTGAAATATTTTTTAAGGAAGAAGATTCAATAAGCTCCCTTAATAAATGACTCTAATATCTGACCACCTTATCTGATTACCTACTTTCCCTTGAAGCTAGTTCTCCTTGTTCTGTCCTTTGTGGTAATAGCAAATAGCTAATAACCTCCATCTACACACCCAAAGATCTTTTGAGGTAAATTATAGGAGACATAATTCCCACTTCCAAAGAATGTACACTCTACCAAAGGAAAAGAACAAATGTGTCAGCCATGCTTGAGTGAGAGGGAGCTATTTGGGATAAGGCAGTTTCAATGACCCTTTCTATATGGCAGTAGACTATGGTACACTGAAGCGTTCATTGTCAGTCAATAATGCAGCTTCTCAAGTTCTCATAGGAGAGTGGATCACAAGTGTCCAAGTTAATAAGTGGGGAGGACAGAAAATGAGTACAATTTTGAGGTCTAATTTTTGAAACAGGAATACTTGTATCTTATTTAAGCCACTGTAATTTTGTTTTTGTTAGAGTAGCTACAGTTTTATTCAAACTAATTCATATATATATATATATATATATATATATATATATATACTATATATCTGAAAGTTTATATATGCATATATGTGTGTAAATATATGAATTTAAGTGAAGAAAGGAATGACTTGAATCAAGGAATATGTATGTGGGAAAGTACCTAGCAGATTGTTTGCACACACTGATACTCAATTTTATTAAGCGTCTCTTCCCTGTATGGTTTGTGTCCTGATATAGACTTAAGTTTAAACCAAGTGTAGTTTCTAAAGGCTACCCACACTTGAGTTGTCATTTTCAGTTCACAGGATGGATATTAGGTGGGTGGGGCTCCCAGTTTGTTTCTAAGCTAAGGGCACTAGTCCTGTTTTGGTAGCATCAGAGTCAGGAATTCTGCTAAGAGGAGGCATCTTTAAGCTCCCCTTGGGCTCACAGCAGGAGCAGGAGGTAGTCATGCACTAGGGTTAGGGAGCCAAATGAGGAACCCAGAGGCCATTTCCTCAGGATAAAACAGGTCTATGCCAGAGACCTGAGTTTAGAAACTAATGATGGAGACCACCTTGTAATAGGAGACCAAAACCTAGCTCCTAACAAACTTGCATCAAAAGTCAGGAGAAGCTGGACAGCAGGGATGCTGAAAAACATCAAAATTTCCAAACAAGAGGAGAGAGATCCCCAGGTGGAAGCTGGTGGCAGCCACAAAGCCTCACTCTAAGTAAGGCTGTGTTTGATATTAAATTCAGTCTTTGCTTTGGGAAGGAACATTTCCTAAGTTTTATGTTTGGTCAGGAAGCAAGTCTGCTAGCGTTGGGTGAGTGGAAACACATGGCTGTAGAAAGAAGTTTGAAATAGACCAGGAACAGAATTGGAAGCACTCCTGACCCAGCCAGAGCTGACACACATCTTGCCATGTTCATTAGTTTTCCTCTTTCTTCCTCTAGATAAGATCTAATAAGGGATTTGAGTTTTCCATCTTCTTTTCCCTTTACTAGACTGCTGATGGAGCTATTAATGAATGTGAAGTAGCCACAGGGCAGGCAGCCTTAGCAAAGAATAGATGAAACAGATGGCAAGACTAATCCACAAAGTGGATAAGGCTATTAAGAACCCACTCATCATCACTATTAAACATTCACGAGGTGGTTTTTCTGCACGTTACCTTGACAGTATAGTATGAGTCACAGCCTTTCTGGGGCTCAGTATCAATATCTGTAGAATGTGGAGCTTGAACTAGTTCAGTGGTTATTAAAACTGCTCTGATGGTCCTCAGGTCACCTCAAGAAACAAGAAGTCTCAGGCCATTACTTGAACCAAAGCCATGCTACAGTTCTATGTTTTATGGACTGACACAGCAGACAGATTTCTTCTGGGGGTAAAAAAAAAAAATAGTCCTGTTAAAGTTTATGAATTACTGGGCAAGGCAGGTCCTGGGACATCCCTGGCTCTAGCAATCTGGGCCTCTGCCTTGAGCAAGTATCACATATCTTGTCTTGGCTTCTTTTCTATGCAAGTAGTGATGATAAGGTTAAGGGGGGAGAAAATAATTTTAGCCCATTGTTCATCACAAAAACATAAATCAACTGCCTAACTTCCCATTTCCCTCACAGACAGAATATAAATAATAAATTAACATTTAGAAAAGTAATACGTCTTTTAAGTTATACAAAAAGAGACCATGTTTATATTTCTCACTGATAGCCTCATTGTCAGTGCTCTCATTTAGAATGGGCAAAAGTGGTGATGAGAGGTCCATCCGGAAAGAGGGCAGTGGATATTTTAGGAAGTTAGCAGAAACTCTGACTTTGGGGAAAATGTTTCAAGACCGTTGAGAATATTCACACCCTGCTCCGTCTCTACTTCTCACCCCCTACTTTACAACATCCCCCCGTTTTGATATCAGGGGAGTTGGTTGCTTTGAACTTAAGTGGGGAAAAAAGATTTTCACTTAACTCTGGCACACGCTTGCATTTAAACGCAAATAAGTTTGTGTTTAAAACATCTGCCTCTTTATTGCATTTATTCGTTTTATATACATTTATCTAGCATCTACAATATATCAGGCTTGCTCTCTCTCTCTCTTTCCAAATATATATATATGTGAATGACATGAATGACTAAGACACATTATTTTTATGTCGTCAAGTGTCCAATAGCAAAATGTTCTGGATTCTAAAGGTAACATAAACCCTTTTGCCTTGTAGAGATAAATATGCTAGTACTGGTACATCCTTCCAGACGTTGTATCTACCTATTAAGCTCTCTATGTGAACATATTATTTAAATGTTACTCACTTATAATCTGATTTTTTTCATGTAAGGGCAAATGCTAGATACTACCAAAATATGTATCTGAGTCCAATGGGGTCAACTGTGTCAGTGACAACAAAGTCAAAAAGAGCAGCCAAAAGCAGATGCCCAGCTTGATCCCCAAGTCAAACTGAGTTGAGAAGATGGACTGAGGTAGCAGAGGGCAGAGGGTAAGATCAAGAGGCAATGCTCCACTGTGGCTCAGGGCTATGGGGAGCCTGGGCTGGCCCACCTCCCCACCCACACTTGTCCTATTCTTATTTATGTATGTATGTATTTAGAATATACACACAACAGTCTAGGAATAACAATACAAATGCCACCGTGAACATTATGATTTAAACATTAAAAATGGGTTTAAGAATTTTTGCAGTTCTTTTTGTCCTCAGGATATCCCCCTATGGATGGATGTGGAGTCAAACGGCTGTATTTTAACATTTCATGGAATGATCTCTCTCTGTGCGGTCATGCTCCCAACTGAGTACAGAGTTAGGCTCACTTATTTCATTTCGCTTCTGACTTTAGCTGCCCTATTTTTGTATTGCACCTTGACATACAGAGCATACTCTTGTCTTTGGGGCAATCTCTGGATTCGCTCTATTAAATCAGAAATTGCAAACTAGTAGCCTATATGCTAGGTCTGGCTCAGAGGCAGTTTCATTGGCTTGTAAGATAAAAAAAAAAAAAAATACAAAAAGAGGCAAGAAACCAAGATGGCAGCATAGGAAAACACCTAAACTGCTGCCTTACACAACAATTTCAAAACTACAACTAAAAGACAAAACGGACATCATCCAGAACCACAGGAAGGCTGGCTGAGTGGAAATTCTACAAAGAGAAGGAAAGAGAAGCACACTAAGACTCAGAGGAGCTGCAGAAGGCAGAAGTACAGAGGCACGCGTGGGGAGAGGGATGGCAACTGAGTACGCAGCTGGCTTTCTCAATCGGGAGGGAGACACAAGCTCCCGACTGCTCTGAACTCCAGTTCTGGGTGAGACTCTGGGGACCCAGACCCATTCGGGGAGAAACTAGACTGTCTAGCAGCAGGCAAAACTCGAGGGCGGCTTTCTCTCAGAGGAGCTTGCAGTGATTACCGCGGGACACTGAGACCCAGGGGCCTCTTAGGGCAGGGCTGACAGGAAGCCATTGCTGTCTTCCTTGCCCTGAGACTCCGCCCCATCCAAGCTGAGCACAGAGGCTTTTGCAAGTCTTGTCTCATAAGGGTGTTTCCAGCACAGAAGTTCTCCCAGCGTAGTCACAGCTGACCCTTACAGCCAATTGGCCTGGAGGTCAATTCCTCCCAGGGATACCAACAACAATCAAGACTTAACTACAACAAGACTGTGCACACAGCCCACAAAGGGGTGCACCAAGAGTGTCCACCTCAGGTAATTGGGGAGACTGAGCCACTGGGCCCTATAGGACACCTAGCACACAAAGCCACTCTATCAACTCAGGGAAGCAGCCAAAATGCGGAGACAAAGAAACAGGTCACAAATGAAAGAAATGGAGGAAAGCAATCGACTGGATATAGAGTTCAAAACCACGGTTATAAGGTTTTTCAAGAATGTTCTAGAAAATGCTGATACATGTAGTGAGACCCTTGAGGATATGAAAAAGGACCAACTAGAAATTAAGCATACACTGACTGAAATAAAGAATAATATACAGATATCCAACAGCAGACTAGTGGATCACAAGAATCAAGTCAAAGATTTGAAATACAAAGAAGCAAAAAACACCCAACCGGAAAAGCAAAAAGAAAAAAGAATCCAAAAATATGAAGATAGTGTAAGGAGCCTCTGGGACAACTTCAAGCATACCAACATCCAAATTATGGGGGTGCCAGAAGAAGAGAGAGAGCAAGATACTGAAAACCTATTTGAAGAAATAATGACAGAAAACTTCCCCCACCTGGTGAAAGAAATAGACTTACAAGTCCAGGAAGTACAGAGAACCCCAAACAAAAGGAATCCAAAGAGGACCACACCAAGACACATCATAATTAAAATGCCAAGGGCAAAAGACAAAGAGAGAATCTTAAAAGCAGCAAGAGAAAAACAGTTAGTTACCTACAAGGGAGTACCCATACGACTGTCAGCTGATTTCTCAACAGAAACTATGCAGGCCAGATAGGGGTGGCAAGAAATATTCAAAGTGATGAGTAGCAAGAACCTACAACCAAGATTATTCTACCCAGCAAAGTTATCATTCAGAATTGAAGGTCAGATAAAGAGCTTCACAGATAAGAAAAAGCTAAAGGAGTTCATCACCACCAGACCAGTATTATATGAAATGCTGAAAGGTATTCTTTAAGAAGATGAAGAAGAAGAAAAAAGTAAAGATAAAAATTATGAACAACAAATACATATTTATCAACAAGTGAACCTAAAAATCAAGTGAATTAAAAATCTGAGGAACAGAATAAACTGGTGAATATAATAGAATCAGGGGCATAGAAAGAAAGTGGACTGATAATTCTCAGGGGGAAAGCGGTATGGGGGGTGCAAGAAGAGACTGGACAAAAATTGTACACCTATGGATGAGGACAGTGGCGGGGGGGTGTAAGGGCAGAGTGTAGGGTGGGAACCGGGTGAAGGGGAGGTATGCAGAGAAAAAAGAGGAACAATTGTAATAATCTGAACAATAAAGATTTATTTTTAAACAAAGTGAAGTTCCTAAAAAAAAAAAAGTACAAAATGAACTATATTTATAAAGAAACACGTTAAAAAACAAGCAAACAAACCCCTGAACAAACAAACAAAACCCCAGCATGGATGCCCATTCCTGAACAGGTGAATAGCATGGGGGCTGCAACCCTGCAATCCACATGACAATAACTGGCTGAAGCACTCGGGCAGGGTTCCCACTTTGTTACATAATTGAGTTACTTGGGGAGCTTTTGAAACTCCCAAGCTCAGGTTAGACCTCCAGCGAATTAAATCACAATGTTTGGGAGTGGGATCCAGGTATCAGTAATTTTTAAAGATGCCCAAGTTATTCTAACATCCAGCAAAATCTGAGAACCACTGCCTGGGGACCCTTAAACTCATATTCTCTCTGCCTAACAGATCTTTCCTTTCCTTCCAAATATCCACATGGCTTAATGGTTCACATCCTACAGGTAATTCACCCCATGCCACTGTCTAGGATAACTGCAAAATCTCCTCCCCTACCGTCTGATATACCTTTACCCTACTTTGCTTAATTCCTCAGCACTACTCACCATTTAACTTACTATGTATTCACTTGCTTGTTTGTTATATGTCTCTTACTGCTAAAATACGAATCCTCAATAGGGCAGGGATGTTTGTCTGATCACTGCTGTATTTCCAGCATTTAGAACAGGGCTTGGTATACAGCAGGTGTCATTTGTTGCATAAGTGGAATGATGCTGAAAAGCAGTTGCTTTCTTTAGATGGGGCATGTGTTGTTGTGTTTGTCACAGTCTTTACTCATCTAAGTTATCTGCCCGACTCCCTTATGAATCTGTGACTCTAGACTTAGGCATTACCCTTAAATAAAAATTATAGTCATGAGAAACATCAGCTAAGCTCACTATTGGTTTAAGATAATGGTGCTAGAATGTCGAGGAAAAAACACATGGGTAAAGAAGAACATCCACGGTCCTGATGCATATTTATTTGAGCTTATCCTTGTTTCTGAGTTATAAAGATGAACCACTACATCATCACTCTTTCTGATCTCAGCTCAGTTTGGTACTCGGCATACAAGCAATGTGCTGTAATCTACTTAATAAGTTTTTCTTTCTCAGCAAGGGCCTGAACAAGCTGTTCTACAGCAGAGCACTGATCAAAAGTGGCAAATGTCATTATCCTTGGCAGATTACCAGGAGTTGTACAATTAACAGCAACACGAATAAAACTACTTTATGGACTTTAAAGTAAATGTAGCTCGATGAAGGGAAAACATATTCTTCTTGCCACAAATTAACCTTGTGATAGAACTCTTCACGTGGAATACCGTTCTAAGGTTACTGAGAACTGCTGGGGAAAGAGAAGCAAATGGAACCAAGAAATAAAGTAAACTGTTACCTTGCAAGTTGTACTTCTATGAGTTCATTATCAAGCAGTGTTTATTTAGTACCCCATGCACTGGGTGCTCGGGGTGCAAGTAAAGAAAGAATATTTGCCTTTCAGCACTTACATAATACAGGAAATGAGCCCATGTGCCAAGTCAGACTAAGAGGACTATGTGAGTAAAAACTGGGTTAAATAATGAAAAATAAACTAATTAACCAGTAACTAACTCACAAGGATCTTTGTATAAAGTATTTTGAATTTTGAAATCCTGATCCTGTTCTGAATTTATGTAGAAAGAAATATGAATAAAATATTTACACTTGCATGGCTCTATCTGACAGTATCTGGAAATGAAGACTATATCTTCTGTGTCTGAGATCATATAATCTATGTGTCTGTTTTTATGTATGCAGTATATTACTTTACCTCAGGGTAAATGAACACATACTTGTATGTGCTAGATACCTATTTGCTGTGAGATAGGTCACTTGGCCTCTCTTTCTTAGCTTTGTGCAGGAGGCTGGTCCCTGCAAACTACATTTCCCAGCTTCCATCCCCAGTGAGCTTCCAGGTAGATGCAAAAGGAGGCCCTGGCAGGAAAGGAGAAGCTGGACCGAAGGCAGTATCTAGGATGCTTCTTTCTTCCGCTCTTTGCTTTGGGTGGCTTTGTCTACAGCGGCTTACCTTCCCTCCAGCCTTCCCGAGTGCAGGGCAGCTCCCCATCAGCAGACTAGGCCCTTTCCCCTTGTTCCTTCAGCCTATGGGTAGCGGTGACTTCTACTATTGTTAATATTTCGCTTGATCATATAAGACTTGTGCAATTAGTTCCTTGGTTTAAGATCCCTCTGCTGACGTATGGAATTTTCTAGCTGTTTTCCTTGGTGACTCAGACAAATACATACTGAGTTTATGTACATTTACTATAAAGTTATCCTGGTTCTACTAAAATTGGTGCACAATGGGGATGAAGAATTACCCACTTTTTCTACCTCTTTGTGCGGAAGTAGAGAAATGCTAAACTAGATGGTAGGACTCAAGATGACATGGAGAAGTGGATGTCAAAAACTGCCCACAAGCTGTCTTGGAAGATCATAAGTTCAGAGATATATCTAAAAATTAGTTCTCTAGGTTTTGAAGTTAAAAAGCAAACAAACAAAAAAAGCATATGCCATTCTAAACCTCTCTCTATTCTTAAATTTTTCCTTACCCTCTGATTAGCCCTTAAGTTTTATTTATTGTACCTCTGAAATGTTTCTTGAACCTGACCCTTTCTTTATTTCCTCTGGCACTCCATTAGTTCAGGTAGACTCACTTTTTCTTATCTTCCCAAAGTGATTTATTCAATCCATCCTGCACAAGATTGCCAGCGAGTCATTTTCAAAAGTTAATCCTGCTCACACAAATACCTTATTTAAAACTTCCTAATGAAACCCATTTTCTACACCTCAAGGTATATATGTATATATCTATTTGTGAATTAATTTTAGGGGTGGATAATAGGGTCAATTCTTATAATAGAGAAGAAATTGGAAGCCTCTTATCTGGGTACTAATGCCATAGTTCCAAATACCTAAAAAAAAATCTGTGCTTGGATGTTCCATGATCACATCAATTTCAACAGATCTGAAGACAGACTCTTCCTCTTTGAATCTGATCTCTTTCCCAACAGAAATCCAATATTTCAAAGTTAGAAACAGTTCATGCCAGCATTGACTCAAAGGCTCTGCTATGTTCTCCAAGACAAACTGGGCCCAGAGAGGGTTCATGGAGATATTTTCTGGGGAAATTAGCAGGCCTGAAGACTATGGAGTTCAAGGCAATCTCAGAGCTGGTTCCCAGGTATTAAAATAAAATTAAAAACCAACCATACAGCCTAATAGACTGTCCAATACACTGTTATTTGTGGAAGAGGAGCCAAGCCTGAGGCAATGAGGTCAATTCAGAAAATATAAGGCTGAATTAATTGGGCTCAAACTGTGGGTCACAGAGAGCATGCAGCTGAGCCCTTAACAGTTGGATCTCCATACACAATTTACATAACTTTATCTATGGGTCCAGTATCTTGTTAAAAAAATTAAATGAGTTTAGTCTAACAATATCGGAGAGGGAAACAGGTGTTCTTTCTGCCCTGAGGCTAATCTGTCAACTTGCTTTGATAGTGTTTTTACCAATTTCTCCATCAATTATCCCCACTTTTTTTTTTAACTTCAATCTCTTTTTTACCCAATGATTTCTTCTTTTCATATAAAATTGCTCTGAGTTCTTGCTTCCAATTCTGTTGCACTTGCAAGTTAGCATGGTTCCTTTCTCCTTTTCAACGCTAAACACTTTCAAAGAATAATTGTACCCTTAATGGTTTTGCTTCCCCTTTTTATGTCACTTGGTACAATTTGACTTTTACCCTCACTAGTTTTCTTAAAATGACACTCCAATAAAGTTACCATGGGTTTCCTGAATGCCAAATCCGATGATATTTCTTAGTCATAATCATAACTGAGCAGTATATATGACCAACTCTTCATCTGCATTGTCTCTCAACACCCGAATTTAATAATATCACCCCTTCAGTGGTTTCTCGTCATTTTTGCCTCATAAATATTTTGGCTGTTCCTAAGCCCATATTTGGTATGTTCTCATTCTGAAATAATTTCATTAAATGCCAGAGACTCAGTCTTCACATCCCTCGTGGACAAAACTCATTTAGAACTATAGGCTTGACTGTTCCTCTAGGTTCCAAGCAAATATTTTATGTTCCTTTTAGATGTTCCATAACAATGACCTATGAGCACCTCAAACTCAGTGTCCTCAAAGTAAAATTCATATCATACTTCTCAAACCTGCTTTAGTTCCATATTCACTATTTCACTTTAAATGTTACTACCCACTTACACAAACAAGTTATCTTAGTTAAATGCCTCATTCTTGCCACTCAATTTTATGTCTAATTAATACTCAGGCTTTTAAGGTTCTATCCCTGCAAGAATTCTTATATTGTTTATTTTATTGTGACTATTTTTATAGTTCCCAGTTAATTTTACTTAAAGCTAGCCTCCTCATCACTAAACTCTCCTCCAAGTCCTTCCCACAATCCATCTCAGATGCATAGTCAAGGTCATTATTACCATGCATAAATTTTATCAAAAAATGTCTCTGCTGAAAAAACCATTGCCTTCCCGATAAAATCTAAATTTTCTCCTAAGATTAGACCTTCCATAATTTTGTGTTTCCCACATTTTTTCTTGCCTTATCTACATTCACCATCCTCCTGCCTGAATCAGTCTTATAACCTAAATTCCAATTATGCCTCCATTTCTCAAGTATGCCATGTCCATAATGTTTCTAGTTTTTCCGGATCTTCATTTTTATAGTTTAGTGCGCCTTTATGAAATTGTCTAATTACCTATATGACATAAATATCTAGCCCTTCTGAATACCTTTAGAAATTTTCCAAGAAACATGGATGGACCTATCTGGCCGAGGGTTGTACTCAATGCAATATACCTGTTACCCCCATTTTAGATTTTAAACTAACGAAACACAGCCTTGCTTATGTTAAGGTTTTCTGCAATGCTTTTCATAGTGCTTTGTACATGGATATATTCAATAAATGTTTATCTTATTGAATTAAAATTTTATTGTTTGTTCCTTAAAATATGTATGAGATTTTCTGTTGCTTTTCTTCCAGTGATGCTATCCCCAGTTGAGACTCTAGTCACTTTGCACCTCCTTTTCTACCTTTATGGACTTTACCTTCCAACTCACCCTCTTTAAATCTCCACTTTCGTTATGTTATTCCCCATTCCCAATCCCTCAGTGATCTTGTTTAGGTTTGCACCAAATCCAGATTCCTCTGACCATCTTTCCAGATCACCTGAATCCTCATTTCCACCTTCCCCAACCCAAATAGACTTCCCACTACTTTATAAATAGCACTCAGCATGTCATACCACTTCCCCGTAAATTCTATATGTGCCATGCTATTTGCACCTTCCTACCTTTGCTCATCCTGTATTTCACCTAGAATATTCAACTTACACAGCATGCAATGTCTAGCTCACATTTTACTTTTTCTCTCAGGCAGTCCTTCATTACCATTATTTTATGCATTGCTATTGTACTTAAAACCAGTATCTGAGGGGAATAATCAAAGGTTTTCTCATTGCTATAGATTGATTAGTTTTCTTTCTCAACTTGACTCTATGAGGCCAGATGGTATTATGCATATACTTCTCTATCCCTGCCAACCCGTTTAACACATAATGCTTACTGATTGATTAAAAATAATCAGGGGTAGGGGCTCCATCCCCTAGTCAAATGGAACTATGTAACTTATAATCTTTCAGGAAATTGCACATAGTAAATGGCTTTTAGAAGGGCCTACATGCTCTAGACTGGGGTGCTCAACCCAAGGCACAGGTGGACACAATTCAGGACCAGAGAAGCAGCCTGCAGAGTGTAACTCAATGAGATGGTTTATTGTGCAAAACCCATTGCTGATCCCATCAACCCTAATTATAATAAACTAATTCTATTAGCTTCTTAAACCTATTTCAAGAGAGAGTGCATTATACCCAGCAACCATCATCGAGTAATAGAGTTATGTTCTTTTTACATTAGGCTCCATTCCAGCCAGTCAAGCAGAAAGAACATTTTGCATTAATGTTCTCATAGAAGTGTACACTTTTCACTTTTTAAAAACTTTGTCTCTTTGGTCAATTATTTTGGGCTGCAAAAACTAAAAACAGGTGTGATACTTATCTGATGATTTTTAAGAGGGATGGACAGAACAAGGTAAAAGAACATTTACTTCTAGCTGTCAGGGAAGAATCAAGAATCATGATACTGATTCTGCAAAGCTTATTACCTGAAGGTAATAGAGAAGGAACGGTGTCGGAATGTTGTAATTGCTGCCTTTATGCTTTTATGCAGAACATTGTGTCTTGGGGCTATTGTAAAATATTGGGAGATCCAAGATGGCAGCAGAGTAGGTGGGAGCTACACTTATTCCTCTTGGGACCAAACTGGTATTACAACTACAATAAAGAGCAATCAACATGAATAACAAACTGAAGACTAACTGGAAGAGAAGTCTTATAACCAAGGAATTATAGAAGAAGCTCCATTGAGACTGGTAGGAAGGGCAGGGATGCAAAAAGTGCTGGCCTTTCTCCCACAAAATGTGGCTGACATTCTGGCAGGGTATCTCAGCTGCATAGTTTCCCTCTGAGAAGCATGGGGTCTCAAAACCAATGTGGGCACCCAGGTCCAGTACACCAGAGCCAGGAACAGGTGCCCACATAACATTTGGCTGTGAAAATCAGCAGGGAATCTGTCCACCATGGGGAGGCAGGAGTCTGCTAGAGACATAGGCATGACTCTAGTAGACTCCTGCCTTCTTAAAGGGTCAATGCTCAAAATCTCATTGGCAGCCACTTATCCTGGGTTCTGGCAGAAGAGAGGGCAGAGTAGACTAGAGTTGCATGAGGAAAGACTAGGGTTTGTGGCTCTGGGGAGAGAGCTGAAGGGACAGCTTCCAGGATCCCTGTGTTAAGTCCCTCTATCACTCTTGTGTAGATCACTTCCCTCTTTATAGTATCAGCCTGAGGAAATGCAATAGCCCCAACTTCTGGACTCCCTGTTGACCCACCCTGTGAAGCTTTCGCCTGCTGAGGAGTCAGCTGCCTGGACGGAGTATAGAGGTTTAGGCAGAGGTCTCTCTGAATGAATTGTATGGCTTTGGAGTGGGAGGCCATTCACCCCACTTTACTGTGAAGCTGACTTGTGCCTCAAACAGAAGGGAGATCTCCTAGGCCCACGCTTTGAATTTCAGGTGGCTCCACCCTCTCAACCCTTGATGACTCCAACCTGCCCAGGCCTGGGCAGAATCCAGGACAGACTGGGTAGTGTGGCTCTGGGGAGGGGGTCAATCCTCCCACCTTCCCCTAAACCTCTACTGTCCCGACTTCCAGTGGTCCTGCCTGATGAGATTGCGCTGCTGTCAGAATGTGGGACAGACTAAATTGTGTGGCTCTAGGATAGAGGACATTTTACCCTCACATGCTCAAGCAGTGTAGAGCCTTCCTTTTACATGGATAAATATTGATCTTTTGGGGCCTGATAAACTCTGCTGGCCTCACCCTGACAGTTCCCTGAGACCACCACCACCAACACCACAAAGGTGTGAGAGCACCCTGAGGGTGGCAGCCAGATATGGTATACACTGGGACATTTGCTGAGTGGCCTCAAACCCTGCACTGGCCCCAATATCGAACCTATATAGATTTGGTGAACACCTCTTGCCCCTACCTGGTGAATCAATGAGAACCTTCCTCATGCAACTCAAGTACTGCTAAAGACTTCATCAGTGACTAAGGCAAGCTGGTAGCCCACAGGCAAAGACAGGCAAAGGGAGACTTTGGGGGTCCATGGGATTATTGCTGACAAGCCCCAAAGCACTGTGCTAAAAAAAAAATCCACCCTTTGTATACAGCTTGATTCTTCCTGCACATACCTAGGCCTAGCAAAGGAAGCCACAAACCAAGGGTTGTTTTGTAGCTCCAAACAGGTAGCCCAGGGCAAGTCACCCAATATTCACCTGCACCAGAACCAACCAAGAGGCCTCAGAACCAACACACCCAGTGGGCAGCCTTAGACAATACCAGAGCATGGCCCAATTAGCTTCACAAGTGGCAGGTCCAAAGGGAGATCTCATCAGGGACCAGACCCTGCTGAGGCCAATTCCATTCTGCGTGGGTAGCATCTGCACAGCACCTCGTACACTGTGGTCACGTTTGATCCTCAGAGTAAGCCAGCCTGAGGGTCAAACCCACACCCAAATGGGCCAAAAGCAATCAAGACTCAATTACAACAGAAGGGCCCACATGGGCCACAGAAAGGACATTCCTGAAGCACCCAACACAGGTTATCAAGGAGACTGAGCCACGAGGTCCCATAGAGCATGTACTATGTAAGGCCACCCTATGACTGGGAGTCATAGCAGATCTACCTAATACATAGAAAGAAACACCAGTAGCAGCCAAAGTGTGGAGACAAAGAAACGTGCCACAAATAAGAGAACAGGAGAAATATTTAGAAAAAGCACTGAATGATCACACAACTGCACAACTAGTCTGTGGTATGAAGGGAAAATATGGCAGCTTTGATCTCATGTGGATTACGGAGAGACATGCCCTAAAGTGACAGAGCTGAATAAAAGTATGAGTCGCAGATAAAAAGCTAAAGGAAAAGCAGAATAGCTCTGCAATAAGAGGAATAAGTTACTGCATCAGACCTTTGTGGGAACTGACAAAGGCTGATATGGCTTGAACCAAGAGAGAAAAGAAAATATGATGGCATGTGAGCAGAAGTAGGCAGGAACTAGAGGACACATGGCCATAACAAATATTTTAGACTTCACTCTAAGAGGAGTGAGAAGCAGAAAATGACAAGTCAAATCTTGCTATTAAAGGAGTATTATGGTTTCTTTGGCTATATTGAGGGAAGTGAAATTGCTGGGTCATAAGGTAGTTCCATTTTTAATTTTTTAATGTAGTTCCATACTGTTTTCCACAGGGGCTGCATCAGTCTGCATTCCCACCAGCAGTACACAGGGATGCCCTTTTCTCCACATTCGTCTCAACATTTGTCATTTGAGGATTTATTGATGTTAGCCATTCTGACAGGTGTGAGGTGACATCTCATTGTGGTTTTAATTGGTATTTCTCTGATGATTAGTGACATTGAACATATTTTCAAATGTCTATTGGCCATCTCTCTGTCATCTTTGGAGAAGTGTCTATTCAAGTCCTTTGCCTTGTTTTTAACTGGATTGTTTGTTTTATTGGTGTTGAGTTCTGTATAAATTTTGGACATTAACCCCTT
This sequence comes from Cnephaeus nilssonii, assembly GCF_951640355.1. Classification (NCBI taxonomy): domain Eukaryota; kingdom Metazoa; phylum Chordata; class Mammalia; order Chiroptera; family Vespertilionidae; genus Cnephaeus; species Cnephaeus nilssonii. Next base: position 51,065,073 of record NC_137085.1, on the reverse strand, counting down.
ATCAGATGTATCATTGGCAAATATGTTCTTCCATACAGTAGGTTGTGTTTTCATTTTGTTGATGGTTACCTTTTCTGTGCAAAAACTTTTTAGTTTAATTTACTCCCATTAATTTATTTTGTTCTCCTTGCCTGAGGAGATATGTCAGAATAAAAACATTTCTATGATAAGTACCCAAGATCTTACTGCCTATGATTTCTTCTAGTATTTTTGTGGTTTCAAATTTATCATTTAAGTTTTTTATCCATTTGGAGTTTATTCTTGTGTACAGTGTGAGAAGTTGGTCTAGTTTTATTTTTTTTGCAGTTTTCTGTCCAATTTTCTCAACACCATTAATTGATTAGACTTTATTTACCCTACTCTATGTCCTTGTCTCCTTTGTCAAGTATTAATTGACCATAAAGACATGGATTTATTTCTGGGCTTTATTCTAATCCATGGATTTATATGTCTGTTTTTATGGCAGTGCCATGCTGTGTGGTTACAGTGGCCTTGTGGTATACTTTGATACCAGATAATGTGATAGCTCCAACTGTGTTCTTCTTTCTCAAGGTGCTATGACTATTTGGTATCTTTTGTAGTTGTTACAGAAAACCGGGGAAGAACCAAGCAATACTTAGAGATGGAGTTATGTTTATTAGGTGCGGGTCCAGAGGAAAATGTCTCTCAAATTCTGGGCCCCAACATGGAGGAATTTTCCCTACTTATATGTTTTTTACCTTCTTTGTCTCCCAAATATGGGGTGTTTCCAGCCCCCTTTGCAAGTTCTTAAAGAGCCCCTATGTGCTGGGGCCTTGAGACCTCAACCAAAGGCTTGGCCTGGTGCCAGCACTGATAATTTTGTCCGGGGAAGGTTTAATGGCCTCTCTGAAGTGTGAGGAGTCTTATTTTCCTTATTATTTAAGCAAGCAAGCATCTACAAAAGCCAAATAGCAGGATTAAAATTTCAAACAGCAGTTTTTATATAAGATGGATGCTTCATTCCCCACTGGTTTTATGTACATGAGTCAAATCATTGACTCTTAATCATTGTCAGGGAGGGAGTTATATTTACCCCTGAGGACTATAATCTTAATTTTCTGCCTAATAAAGTTAGTGGGCCTGCTTATAAGATAAGCGCCCGGAATGAGGGCCAGGGTAATCTTTAGAGAGTCTGAAGAGTCCTGGACTCTCAATTTTGCCTGGCTGTCTTAAGCCGGGTGTGATGAAGCCACATTGGGATTCCGTCGACCTTGACTGCCGTGGAGATGGTCCTATCCAGGTAGGAGTCAGTCCTTGCGTGGCAAATTTCTTTACTCAAACAGAGTCATTAGGGTGGAAGGGATGAACCAGATCAGAAGTTGGTACAGGCAGAGCATCTCGGATGTACTTCTGGATTGCTTCCTGTGTAGACTGTAAAGCCTGTAAGAACTTGAGTAAAGACTGGTTATGAATTTCAGCTTTTCTAGATTGGGTAGGTCAGGGTCTAGAAGAGTCACTAGAATCTGTAGAGGCCCCACTGGTTTTAGGGCAGCCTCCTGGGCTGCTTCCTCTGTGGCCCGGTTCCCTCTTGCTTCTGTGGAGTCCCTTTACCTTGTAAATAGCACTAATATGTGAGCCATTGTAAATGTGTACCTGCTATCAGTATAAATTGTTACTGATTTTTCTTTTGTCCACCAGAGAGCCTGAAATTGGGTGACTCGAGTGTTTGACATCCAGCACTCCAGTGTGTTCCAAAGTAAAGCCTCAACCTCATGTGGAGAATTTAGGATTAGTTCCTGCCCTAGGGTTAACTTATTTGCTTTTTCAATAAGCATAGCTTTGGCTGCTACCGTTTGGAGGCAAGTGTGTCACCCAAATGCAAAGGGGTCAAGTCTTTTGGAAAAATAGGCTACTGACCTTTTCTAGGGGCTGGGAGTTTGGGTGAATACCTCTTTGCCTATGCCCCTTGTCTCACATATGTAGAGGTGGAAATACTTAGTTACATCTGGTAGCACTAGTTGGCCCATCGTCCTTGCTCTGCTCATGTCTGTCTAACTGCCTAATATATTACCTCAAGGATCCTGGCTCTGAATTCTTTTAGGGAATATGGACATTGAATTTCTTCCGTAGCTGATTCGTGCTGAGGAGGGATGAAGTTTTCTCTCAGAGCCAAGAGATCCTTGCTGTCTGTCAGAGGGACGATGAGGCCTGGTAGAGACAAACTGTAACAAATGGTCCAGTGAAAGGGAAAGAAAACATTTCAGTTTTAATAACCTCTACTGAAATAGAATTTTTCTCCTCAAAATTACCTCTATGTTTATCAAAAGGGCCAGATCAAGACCAATTTATCTATTGTGTTCAATTTAGCCTGATTGTTTGCATAAACACAAGAATGGTAAATGGCTACCTTTGCTGGAATTTCATCATTGAATCTTAGTGTGCCACATAGGGCCAGGAAGCCAAGCCATCTGGCCTGCCTGTAGTATCTGCTGAGTCAGGTGAATCCCTCACCTGCAGCGACTCCACCTGGGCCCACGCCCTAGGTTTTAAGGCCCATTTCAGTAGCCCTCCTTACTCATCGCGGCCTAGAGTGTTGGAGGTTCTGCAGGGACACAGAGGCATCCTTATTGCTCCCCTTCTACTCTAACCAACCGCTAGTGATGGGAGGGCATGGGCCTGATGCTCCAGCGCCAGCCATTTTCAGGGCTCCCAAGCAGGATACCAGGCTTTTCCTTGGCACTCTTATTGGCTTCAAGTCTTCAGAGTTCAGACAGAGCTCTTTAAAACATGATACTCCAGTCAAAGTTTTTGGTTAATAAAACCACTATTAGAAACCGGTCTTATTGAATTTATGCAAAGAAATGTATTGCCATGATTTATTAAGCATTGCCAAATTTCAGAGGAATTGTATAAGGAGAAAAATATACTGACCTGCTTTAAGATCTGATATTCGTTGTCAGTCCTTTCTATGGATTCTTCAAAGTAATATAACTGTCTTCAAATGGCAAGAAGAAATTCAAAATGTGTCTATATTCAAACAGTTACAGCTGTCCCTGCAGTAGGGTTCCCCCAACTTGACATGTCCTTAAAATTCCATATGGTCTCTGGGAGGGGTGACAAGCCCTCTCAGAAAGGACTAAGGGAGCTTTATTCCTTTACAGGGTCTCACATGTCACAGGACCTCACGGGGTCCGTAATTCCTATAACAGAGGGCTGGTACTCACCACTTCCCTCTGTTCCACACAGGCCTCCCCCAGTTTCCTAAAGTTGAGGTTTGTGTCACCCCTGACATGGGCATGGTCACACAGGCCTGCAAGACAGTAACACTGACACTGCGGTCAATTCTGACAGCTAAATCTTCTGCTACTAAACATGACACATGGTAGGGCTATACAAATATCTTAGGGAGGTGACTAAAGTCTATTCTTGACCTTCCCACACAAAGCAAAATTGTCCTTGTCTTTCTGGAGTCATGTCCATGAAGACGCAGGCATCATCTAAGTCTATTATACAGTTTTCTGCAGGCCACTGTCAGGGCTGTACAGGTGGCCAGTTCTTCTTTCTAGCCACAAACACAGCCTGTCTAATTCCCCTGAAATTTATTCTGGCACGGGAGAAAGTTGTTTTGCTGTATACAGGCAGCTTAACCCTACACAACTGGGCCTGGACCTCTGCCTAACCAACTACAGTCCACAAGTTCAATATGCAGTCTCCGTCCTCCTAACCCAACGGAGTCTTGGCTAGTCCCTCAGTCAGACTCCTCCCCTCTTGGAGAATCTCAAAGTCCTGAAGGTTCCCGGGTCCATGGAGAGTGCCTTTCCTTTGCCCTTTTTGCTAACCCTGTTTACTAGTTACAGGTCTTGCCATAAGCTGCCAGTCCAAAACAGCCCGAGTTGCAGTTAGAAACAGCTTTGCATATTGCAAAGCGCTTCTGTGGCAGTGGGTTGGGTATTAGGCCCCTTGTCTTCCTGCCAGTCCCCTTTGTGGCAGAGCAGCAACCAGGCCTCTCCCAAGGGAGTGCACTGGAAGGGGATCTCAGCCCCTCCTCTTCCAGCAGCAACGGTACTGAACCCTTTCAGTACATTTGCAAACAGGGAGCTTTCACTAGCTGTATATGCTGCTTTCATAGATCCCAGGCTGCAGGAAAGCTAGTAGCAGTCACTGGCTTCTGGTTTAACTGCTTCAGCCAGCAAGCCAAAGGCCTGTCTTGTATTGCTTGTTGTAAAATGCTCATTACTCACAGGGCAGCAGCGGGGCAGCTCTAGTGTCAGGTAAATGTCTGCTGTCCCCACTTTTCTGGCTGCTGCGGCTTCTTCCAGGGCCACTGCAGGCACCTTGGTCATCCAGTCCCCCTCATCCCCTTCTTTCACCTTGCTCTTGGGGGCTGAGTCTGCCTAGCAACCAGGGCGGCTGTGGACTTCAGCTCCATTTCTCCTCTGCTTGGCTCCTTGGAGTTTAGTTTTTCTAATGTATTAGAATTCTTTATTCTTAGAAACCTCAATCCGTTAATGATTATCAAAAGTGAACATTTTTAATTTTTAATTAATTTTTTAGATTAATATTTATGAATTCCAAATATATTGTATCGGTCTAATTTAGTATTGAAAGGGTTAAAAAGAATATAATGGGGCAGCTAGATTAATCATGCTTGCAGAAAACTTGCGACCTTGAATCTAGTGAAGTTCTGATAAGACACCTGGTAGGCTAAGGACCAGACACCTAAGCCAGCAGAGCGGTCTGCAGCCTGTAAAAATCAACAAAAACCTATCTCTCCCTGCTTCATAATTAACTGCAGACACCCCCCCCCCCTCCTTTACCACTCTTGATTTCTCTGACCACCACCCCTTCCCCACCCCGTTCCCCAGTCCAGTTGCTTGTCTCCCTTTCCAATTGTGAGTCAGAGAAAGACAATTCCTATAGAAGGGAGAAATAGAAACAGTGGGAGTTTCGGAGAAAACTACAGACTACAGCTGTAGTAGTAATCCCTTTCGAAGGCTGATGTCTGACCTGTGGAGAAACATGACTCTTAGTTGGCCTGGAAAGATAGCAGATGAGAATAAGGGTGTGTAGGGAGATTTTTGTGAACTGAAAGCCTGGAGGGCCTCTTGAAAGAAAAGATTTTTAATCCAGTTACAGATGCTGTCGGAATCAGGATGAGGGAGGAAGGGAAAGACCAGGTTATGTCTTCTATGAGGATCCTAATAAATAATTGAAAACAGCGAGTCAAACAAAACACACAACCATGAAGACAACAGACTGCACAAGACACACAATCAGGGTTAACAGGGTCCATAGACAGTTAATAATAACTTCAGCCTTAGTTCCGCCTCAGGTGGCTCATGTTGGACTATGATGTCACAGGCAGGGACAGGGCCTGTAAATCACTCTGCCCTGCGGAGCTGTAAGCCCTGCCCCTGGAAGTCTCTGACCACCAAAAAAAGGTAAGAAAACCATAAATAAAAGTTATTTGTTCTTTAAAATGTTACAAATTTATACCCTAGGACTTCAAAATTTCAATTTAATATAGCAAATTCTCAAATCAGAGCAAACTGAAACCCTTACTTATACAAACATAGAGAGAAATTTTTATTAGCTATGTGGGCTGATTCCCTCTCTGTCAGAGAGCAGAAGACTCGGAAAAAGAAATCTCGCAGTTGCTAAAGACATTTGCAATCCGTCACAGCGGGTCCGCCCTATCTTTAAACAAATTAAACAATAGAAAGATATAACAAATATTCTCCTGTGTACAGCCGGAAGGCACAAAGTGGCTTTCGCTTCACACAGACCAGTTAATGAGAAGATTGTTATGCCAAGACAGACAAACATCTGTACTCACACTCTCTCAGTAGACTAGCCCAGACTGGAGCTGAGCAGATAAACAAAACAATGCCCAACTCCTCAGATGGGCATGGGGGCACTCCTGGCACCCAGGCCCCAGAACAGAATTCTTGACCAACGTCTTGGTGAGAACCTACCAGAGGAGTTAAGAGAGTCCCCCTTCTAGGTAGCATATTGGCTAGTCCCACACAAACAAACAGCAGAGTGAACTCATAATTCCTTAATCAAATCTGAATTTACTCACCTCCAGAGTCCCACATTTATAAACCAGACAGTCAGAGTTTTTGACTTCTACCAGATATTTACCCAGAGTTTAAACAGTCCACCTGATTCCTGATTAATTTGCCTAAGGAAGTCCTTGACTTCGGGGAGGTGATCAAGCTCCCCCTTCCACTCACTCAGAGTGGGCCTGATAAGAGCCCCTACCTTACTGATTTTGTTGACAGGTCCAGAAGTGTCCATCCACTCTCTCTTCAGATGCCAGCCGGGTCCTGGACTGAGGTCCGGGAGGGCCCGGCGTCGCCCGGTTCAATTCTGCTAAATCAGCAGAGCAGCACTTCTCAGAGGCCTATCCGGCTCCCCCAGGCCCAAAACCTGGCCCATTCACTTGAGGCCAAAAGGCCAAGCACAGTTGTTCCCCGACTCAGGGAACCATTAATATTACAGAAAACTGGAGAAGAACCAAGCAATATTCATGATGGAGTTAAATTTATTAATTGCGGGTCCAGAGGAAAAAGTCTCTCAAATTCTGGGCCCCAACATGGAGGAATGTTCCCTACTTATATGTTTTTACCTTCTTTGTCTCCCAAATATGGGGTGTTTCTGGCCCCCTTTGCAAGTTCCTAAAGAGCCCCTATGTGCTGGGGCCTTGAGACCTCAACCAAAGGCTTGGCCTGGTGCCAGCACTGATAATTGTGTCCAGGGAAGGTTTAATGGCCTCTCTGAAGTGTGAGTAGTCTTATTTCGTTATTACTTAAGCAAGCAAGCATCTACAAAAGCCAAATAGCAGGATTAAAATTTCAAACAGCAGTTTTTATATAAGATGGATGCTTCAGTTACACATAAATTTTTTGCAATATTTCTTCCAGTTTTGTGAAGTACACTATTGGTATCTTCATAGGAATTATATTGAATCTATAAATTGTTTTGGGCAGTATGAACATTTTAGTAATAATTCTTCCAATCCATGAACAGAGTATATGATTCCACTTATATATATTTCTTTAAACTTCTTGATTCAGTGTTTTATAATTTGTGAAGTACAGGTATTTTACATGCTTTGTTAAATTTATTGCAGGGTAATTTATTTATTGTGATTACATTTTAAATGGAGTTATTTCCTTCTTTTGCTTTTCTGATAATTGGTGTATATAAATGCAACTGATTTCTGGATATTTATTTTGGATCCTGCTACTTTACAAAATTCAAATATCATTACTAGTAGTTTTTGACAGAATCTTTAGAGTTCTCTACATACAGTATCATGTCATTTTCACATGGGTGTCTACCTGTTGAAATCACATATATGTAGTCTAACTGATGGGATCCTGGATATTGATAGTTTTTCCACGTGTCTCAAGTGAGAGGACCCTGGAGGCCTTTATCTGTCAGTACTTAGAGACCCCTGCACCCGCGTTAGCAGCTGCTCAGCTTCCCTAATCCATGTGGACCAGGATTGGTGGAGCCCATGCCCTTTCTATGGACATGAGAGTTTTACCTAATTTCGTCAGTGCTCTGGTGGGTAGTCTCCAAAGTAAATCTTTGAAAAATTGTGCAAGAATTTCTGTGAGGAAGCACTGCCAGGTGCAGGTGTGCCCTGTGGGCCTTGGGCAGGTGCTGCACACTGTTCTCCCAGAGGAGGGGCCATTGCCCTTCCTCCCAGGGAACCTGCGGGGCCTTTGCTGCCTCACTGTGTCCCCAGGGCTGATGGGCCTGAGACCAGAAAACTGCCGGTCCGATGGTGACAGCGCTCTCCCCCCAGTGGTGACAGTGTGTGTGTCCCCACCGGGGAGGTGGGGCATCTCTGACATGTGCTGGCGTGTGCACCGCCTCTAGACAGACAGTGGTGATGCTGGCCCAGCATCATGAATGCACTTCATGCTCAGGAATGGCAACACTTAAATATGAATAATAAGATTTATTTATTAATTAAACAGGGCTATCCAATGAAGAAATGAAGGTTAAAAATAGAAGAAAGAAAATAACAAAAGCAAAAACTTCCCAAAACCCCGAAATAATAAAAATCAAAAGATAAAGAATTGATTCACGCCGTGGAGAACAAATAAACAACAAAATAAAAACAGAAAACAAAAGGACAATTTCAAAGAGTGAGGGTGAAAAAAGTTTTGCCCTTATGACAGCTTGAGCACATTCAACAAGCGGCCCTTGAGCTGGGCCCTCCACAGGCAGCTCCTCCTCTGAGGCAGGAACCAGCATGGGCTCCAGGGAGGGTACTTCATCCAGCGGTGCTGGGGCCTCAGTTTCCTCTGGGGCCGGCCCTGGCTCCACAGCTGCAGCTGGAGAGGCTGCTGGAGGTGGTGAAAGCTCTGGAGGTGGAGGTGCCTCCAGCTCTGCATCCTGCTCCTCAGGATGGACTTCCTGTGTGACAGGAGGAGCCTCATCCGCTTCCTGGGCTGGTGCTGGAGTTGGGAGGGGAGAAAAGATCACTCAGGGGCCTGCATTTCCATCTGTCCCCCAAAGACACAACACAGCCACAGCCCAGGACCCATCACAGGACGTCCCCCGCCCGCAGTCCAGCAGATGGGCGGTCTGAGGCCAGTCGTTGCTCCTAGCCAGGCTCTGGGGGTGCTCCCTGTGTGTCTGGCAGCAATCTCTCCCCATAATTCACATGGATCTCCCCACCCATCCCACCCCTATCACCCCAACCTCCTTACCCTGGGGCTCTGCCTCCTTGGGTTCCAGGTCTTCCCATATGGTGTCATTAACAGGCTCATAGCGCCTCAGGTAATAGTTGAAAATTAGCATGTGCATGTTGGGACTGAGCAGCTTAGAGGTTGGAGGCATTTGGAGACTGATTGGCTTCCCTCGAGGAGTCCTCCATACAACGGGCCCGGGCTCCCCAGCCGCCCAGGTGGCCACACACACTTCAGGACTGCCCTGGCCCTCAGTGGTGTGGCTCACCGGGACCCCACTCCTGGAGGAGTCTTCCTCCACCAGCTGCTGCTCCTCATTGATCTGGGTTGAGCGCTGCAATGACAGTGACCGGCAGCCAGTCAGTAGGCCTCAAGCGTGACCTTAGTCACTGCTGCTTCTGCCCCTGGACCTTCTGCTCCCGGATCAGGCCCAGCCCTGTGTCTGCACAGACCACCACCCAGGGGAAATGGGAGTCACCTCCAGGGCTCAGGAGGGACCTCGGGCAGAGGGCACCACCCACACTCCACATCCATCCAGCCAGCCTTGACTTGGGGTACGAACATGACCCCCAACCCAACCTGTTCCTGTTCTGGGCAGACCCTCCCCATGTGAACACCCCTTTGCCACCCCCCCCTCAACACACACACACACACACACACACACACGCACACACACACACACACACACATGAGTAGGGGACATAGACCTGCCCAGGTGGGATCAGAGTGGTGGCCTCGCCAGAATAAACCTCTCTGGGCCTCCCCGTGTTACCTCCGGGTCCCGCCGAGCAAAGGGCCCCAGCCGTCGTCTGGACTGAGTCTGGATCCAGCGGCGGGCACGTCGGAATATACTCTCATCACTGCCTCTCTTGAGGCCTCGGCCTCGGCACACGGGGAGACAACAGGAAAACATGGTGTCCTCCCCAATGTCCTTATCCGAGTGAGATGGGAAGGGGCAGTTATAGAATGTAGCTGCCTGGTTACCGGGTTCTGCTGGGCTCCATCGTCAGGAAGTGAGGTCACTGCTCATTCTGAGGAGATACTCGGGGTAGGGGACCCAGGGGTGACCTCACTTCCTGACGATGGAGCCTAACAGAACCTGGTAACCAGGCAGCCACATTCTATAACTGCCCCTTCCCATCTCACTCGGATAAAGACATTGGGGAGGACACCATGTTTTCGTGTTGTCTCCCCGTGTCCCTAGGCCGAGGCCTCAAGAGAGGCAGTGATGAGAGTATATTCTGACGTGCCCGCCGCTGGGTCCGGACTCAGTCCAGACGACGCCTGTGGCCCTTTGCACAGCAGGACCCGGAGGTAACATGGGGAGGCTCAGAGAGGTTTATTCTGGCGAGGCCACCACTCTGATCTCACCTGGGCAGGTCTATGTCCCCTCATGTGCTCGTGTGTGTGTGTGTGTGTGTGTGTGTGTGTGTGTGTGTGTGTGTGTGTGTTGAGGGGTGGTGGCAAAGGGGTGTTCACATGGGGAGGGTCTGCCTAGAACAGGAACAGGTTGGGTTGGGGGGTCACGCTTGAGGCCTACTGAGTGGCTGCTGGTCACTGTCATTGCAGCGCTCAACCCAGATCAAGGAGGAGCAGCAGCTGGTGGAGGAAGACCCCTTTCCCATGTCCAGGAGTGAGGGGCCGGTGAGCCACACCACTGAGGGCCAGGGCAGACCTGAAGTGTGTGTGTGGCCACCTGGGCGGCTGGGGAGCCCGGGCCCGTTGTATGGAGGACTCCTCGAGGGAAGCCAACCAGTCTCCAAAGGCCTCCAACCACTAAGCTGCTCCATCCCAACATGCACATGTTAATTTTCAACTTTTACCTGAGGCGCTATGAGCCTGTTAATGACACCATATGGGAAGACCTGGAACCCAAAGAGGCAGAGCCCCAGGGTAAGGAGGTTGGGGTGCTAGGGGTGGAGTGGGTGGGGAGATACATGTGAATTATGGGGAGAGATTGCTGCCAGACACACAGGGAGCACCCCCAGAGCCTAGCCAGGAGCAACGACTGGCCTCAGACCGCCCATCTGCTGGACTGCGGGCGTGGGGACATCCTGTGGTGGGTCCTGGGCTGTGGCTATGTTCTGTCTTTGGGGGACAGATGGACATGCAGGCACCTGGGTGATCTTTTCTCCTCTCCCAACTCCAGCACCAGCCCAGGAGGCAGAGGCAGCTCCTCCTGTCACACCAGAAGTCCATCCTGAGGAGCAGGATGCAGAGCTGGAGGCATCTCCACCTCCAGAGCTTTCACCACCTCTAGCAGCCTCTCCAGCTGCAGCTGTGGAGCCAGGGCCGGCCCCAGAGGAAACTGAGGCCCCAGCACCGCTGGATGAAGAACCGTCCCTGGAGCCCATGCTGGCTCCTGCCTCAGAGGAGGAGCTGCCTGTGGAGGGTATAACTCAAGGGCTCCTTGATGAATGTGCTCACCCTGTCATAAGGGCAAAACTTAATATTTTCCTTTTCTTTTCTGTTTTTCTTTTGTTGTTTTTTTGTTCTCCATGGCATGATACAATTTTTCATCTTTTGATTTTTATTATTTCGGTGTATTGGGGAATTTGCTTATCTCCAGGCAAGAAGGGTTTTTCATTGCCATCAGCTAACTTCAACTTACAGAGTTGTGACATACTAGTAGCCTCCCTAGAATCAGAATCACATATCCCGAAAAGGTACGCTCTAGATAATACAACGTTTCAATGAAGCACCAACTTGTCCCTACAAAAGACTTCTAAAAGTCAAGAATGGAACTCCTATTTGATCCAGTAATTCCACTTCTAGGAATATATCCCAAAAATCAGAAACCCCATTCAGAAAGGATATATGCACCCCTAAGTTAATAGCAGCACGATTTACAATAGCTAAGATTTGGAAACAGCTTAAGTGCCCATCAGCAGATGAGTGGATTAGAAAACTGTGGTACATCTACACAATGGAATACTACACTGCTATAAAAAATGAAGGAACTTTTACCATTTGCAACAGCATGGATGGACCTGGAGAGCATTATGCTAAGCGAAATAAGCCAGTCAGAAAAAGATAAATATCACATGATCTCATGCATATGTGGGATATAATGAACAATATAAACTGATGAACAAAAATAGATCCAGAGACAAAGAAACACAGAACAGACTGTCCAACCTCAGAGGGAAGGGAGGGAGAATGGAGGGGCGGTAAGAGATCAACCAAAGGACTGGTATACATACATATTAGTCTAAACGATGAACATGGCCACTGGGGCAGTGGGTGCTTGTCCTAGGGCATGGGAGTGGCCAGGGAGGGGTCAATCAGGGAAAAAAGAAGACATATGTAATACTATAAACAATAAAATTATTTAAAAAAAAGACTTCCAAGGCAGCATGGAAACAGAACGTGCTCTTTCTGAACAAAAGGAGTAGGGCTTTCTATAAGAAACTCAGAAAGGAAAAGGTATTAAAATGATCCCCGCTACGTGTACTTCAGATGCACACCCAAACATGCCCAGATCCTGGCCTGAAGGTGATCCCTAAGCATAAGCCCCAAACATCAGGTCTGAAGAAAACTTCTCAGTGGGCGGAGTGACTTAAAATGCTTTCTTTATCTCTACTTATTCCATTTTCTACACAGCTCCCTCCTTTTTTTTTTTGGTTGTTGTTACCCTTGTTTTCTTCTTAAAAAGAAAAGAGTGACTTTTCATACACAGACAGGAGTTAAAACAATTAGTCAGCAGCAGGTGGTGGGAAAGGGAGGAAGTAGGTTGGGAGAAGTGACCAGCTGACTCCAGCAGCTTCAGCCACTCTGAACTGGGCAGAACAGGCTTGATTTTGCCCTTCGAAATATTCAAGCTTCTCTACATAATCTACTTCTTAATATTATACAATCACAGGACGCACTAACAGGGTTTGAAATGTTTGTTTTAATTTGCAAAAGTGAAAGAGAAGTGTTACCTTGATATTTGGAAAAATTCTTGAGATTGTGAATTCTTTGTGGACAAAAGCTTTTTCTATATATTATACTAGAGGCCTGGTGCATGAATTCATGCACCCCTGGGGTCCCTCGGTCTGGCCTGTGGGATTGGGCTGAAACTGGCTCTCCGTCATCCCCTGAGGAGTACCGGATTGCAGAAGTATGCAGGCCAGGCCAAGATTGGGGCTGGGGAGGGATGTGGGAGGTTTGCCAGCCAGGGAGGGACTTCAGGAGGGCTCCAGGTTTGTCCAGCCCATCTCCCTCAGTCCCAATTAGCCAGACCCCAGCAGCAAGCTAACCTACCATTTGGAGTGTCTGCCACTTGGTGGTCAGTGCACATCACAGTGACTGGTCTACTGGTTGACTATCTGCCTTCTGGTGGTCAGTGTACATCATAGTGAGCAGTTGAGCGGCCTTAGCATATCATTAACATATTATGATTTGATTGGTTGAACGTATGACCAGACAACTGGACACTTAGCATATTAGGCTTTTATTATACAGGATGAACCCATCATAACACTTGGTGCCTGAAGCAAGTACTTCATGAATGCCCCTTTTAAAGAAATATATATTTTCATTGATTTCAAAAAGGAAGGGAGAGGGAGAGATAGAATCATCTATGATGAGAAAGAATCATTGATCAGCTGCCTCCTGCAAACCCCCTACTGGGGATTAAGGCTGCAACATGGGTATGTGCCCTGACCTGGAATTGAACTGTAATCTCCTGGTTCATAGGGCTATGCTCAACCACTGAGCCACCCTGGCTGGGCATGAATGTCTCTTTGATGGTGAGCAGAATGTTTATGTTTGACAGCTCATCAGTAAAACAAGCAAGGGATGGACAGAGCTTTCTACTTGTCAGTCTTTTATTGCTGAATTTCTGCTTACTCAGGCCTAGAAGCTATCTATTGTCCCTCCTTTCTACTCCTTCTCACCCCCTTCCCCTTCCCCGCCCCCACCCCATCCTCCCTTTCTCTGCAACACAAGGTTATTGCTTGCTTTGTCTGAGAAAGCTCACTACATCTTAGAACTAGAAATAGACTTCAATGGGCTCTCAGACATGGATTTCTTCAGTTCCTTAACATGGTCCTTTAAAATGGTGTTGTTTCTTAAGATTGGCTCTCTTCTTGGGCACTTCTTCCTAGAGTTCCTCTCAGAAATGGCTTATATTCCTCCCATCATATGGTTCCTCATGCTGCCCACAAATGTTCAATTCTGTACCTAGTAGGCCTTCTGTGGATCCGGAGAAAGCTCACATCCACCCAAGAAATGCATTCTTAATCAAAGGAGTTAGTTTCTCTCCCATCTCATCTATGACTTTATTTTGCATATCCAATGTGTTTATTTAAGGATCTCTCCAAGACAAATAGCATCTGCTCCCTAAAATGAGACTTTATTGTCTGGTAACAATCCTTAAAATATTAAGATTTTTCTTTCCCTCCCTTTGCCCCTTCTCCTGCCCTTTCTTATCCTAGCAGATTTTGAAGCAAAATGCAAAACTCCCTTAGACAAGGACAAGAGGTGTCCTTGCCCTGGGCTTGTTTATTTAGAACAGAGAACAATGATTATGGCCTGTAGACTGAATCCAGCAAGCACAGTCCCTATATTAGCTTATGGTCTATAAGCTAATAATTTGGAAAAACATCAAAAGAAGAATAGTCTTTCATGACATGTTGAAAATATATAAAATTTCAATTTTAGTGTTCATAAATAAAGTTTTATTGGAAAAAAAATCCTTGTTCATTTGTTTATGTATTGTTCATGGGTGCTTTCACAATACAAGGGCAGAGTTGAATAGTTATAACTAAGAGGGTCTGACCCACAAATCTTAAAATACTTAATATCTGGTCCTTTACAGTGAAAATGTGATGACTACTGTTCCAGTGATTTTGGGAAATTTATTTAACCTCTTGATTCTTCAGTTTCTTCATGATAATAATAGAACTCTCATTGGTTTGTTATGAGGATTAAAGAGCTAAAAGACATAAAGTGCTTAGTAGTGTCTATAATGTAGTAAACTCTATTTGAACATTACCCATTATTATTATTATTATTATTATTATTATTATTTTATTTTAATACTGCTAATATTTATGTTACTGTGCATATCTCCATTTATGGGGTGCCTTCTATGTGTCACATACTATGGTAGTACTTTTACATGGATTTCTCTAATTTACATGGGATTTTTCTCCTCTCCATTTTCACAATCAAGGGAACAAATGCCTGTTATCTTAAATAACTTGCCAATGTCATCCAGCAAACAAATAGTAAAACTTGTATTTGAATACAGTTCTGACTTCAAAACCCAAGTTCATTCTACCATACCAGTGCTTTATACCTTCTATTTTTTATTTTTTATAATTGAATCCTTGATTTTACCCCAACCAAATTCTATTCAATATCCTGATTTCTCTGATGGCTCAAAATGGTTTCTTTCTTGATGATTCAGTCTATGATTCCACCCATCTCTTGCTCCCTGCCTGGCCCCTTAGTCAGCTCCAGGGAACGCTGGGTCTCTTTGAAAGCAGTATGACAATGGCTGCTATTGTGCTATAAACCTTAGACCTTCTTCCATGGCCACTGTTTGGTGATGAGACATAAAGGTTGATGAGAAGACTTGCCTGCAGATTCCTTAAACTCAACTGTGATAATAGCATAGTGTGAGAACCCAGACTGTGGAGCCAGAGCACCTGTGTTCAAATCATACCTCTCCCACTTTTATGCTCTATGAAAATGGACAAATCATTTGATTTCCATGTGTCTTAACTTCCTAAGATATATATATACCTACACACATACCTAGTCCTAACCTTTGTGCAGCCTGGGGAAATGGTACAAATGGAGGCCCGTGTGCCATATGTCCATTCAAAAGCCATAAATCAAGCTTGCACAGTTATATCTTATATCTTGCTAGGAAAATAAAGTTTGTAATTAAAATTCTCAGGGTACCATATCAGAGCATGGAGGCACCAAAACAGTTGGTGAGTAGCAAGTACTCTTTTCTTCCACCACGTTCTTTCTTTACAATGAGGGTACAATGTTCAAAACACTCTGCTCCATGAACCTGGATTTCCCACAAGCAGCTACCCATTGGCCATCTCCTGATCATCCAGGTGGGCGTTCCATTGGCCCCATAGACTCTTTGTCCATTGGGAGGGGTGCAGCTGGAGAAGGGCTAGAGCAGGGCATATTAAAGCACAGGGCCCACGCGACCCTGGGTCTGGGAGAGGCCACGCTCCCCTGGGTCCGGGTGAGGCCACGCGCCCCTGGGTCCGGGTGAAGCTGGATCCCGGGTCCGGGTGAGTCCGTGTGCCCCTGGATCCGGATGAGGCTGGGTCCCGGGTCCGGGTGAAGCCGCACGCACCTGGGTCCAGGTGAGGCCACGCACCCCTTGGGTCCGGGTGAGGCACGTGCCCCTGCGTCCGGCAGAGACCAAACCAGAGGGAGTTGGACCTGCATTACCACCATTTGTCCACCATCCAGAGCTGAGGGGTCAGTGCCGACATGTACACATAAGGAACTGGTGGACATTGATATTGGGTCTCAAAAGAACTGTTGGTCCAGAAAGAAACTCACTACAGACTGATTCATTTGCCTGTCAGCATAACTATTATTGCTCGTCTCACATTCAGTTCTTATAAGTATATCTCTAGTGACACATGATCTCGCTCATCTAGGGGAAATGATGAACAACATAGACTGATGAACAAGAACAGAACCAGAAACAAGGAGGCATCGATCGGACTATCGGGCCTCAGAGGGAGGATAGGGGAGGGTGGGGGGAGGGGGGAGAGATCAACCAAAGGACTTGTGTGCATGCATATGAGCCTAACCAATGGTTAAGTTCAACAGGGGGTTGGGGCATCCGTGGGGAGGGGTGTGGGATGGGAATGGGGGGATGAGGACAAATATGTGACACCTTAATCAATAAAGAAATTAAAAAGAAAAAAAAAAAGCACAGGGCCCAGGAAAGAGACCCCTCTTGCCCTGGTCTAAGAGTGGTACTGTTTATCAGTATATTGGACGTAAGAATAAAGTATCCACTGTTGTGAGGATTAATAAATTAATATGTCTACAGTACTTAGAACAATGCCTATAAGTAGTAAGAGATTGGAACCCACAAAGGTTAAATGACTCTTCCAAGGCCATGCAGATCATGGGTAACAGAGCTGACATTTGAATCCAGAACTATCTGTGCCTAAGCCACCTTTTTGACCCAAAAATAGGCAATATCTTAATGTACAATGTAGTTGAAAAGAGTGTATTATTGTATATATATCATTGTACCTAATGACTGTCACCCAATGCAATCCACCCCATGTTCAAGTGACCTTCAATTCAGGTTAATGTGATTGTTTCCCTTTTGGTTCAGTACCTGGATTGTCAAAATCTTCACTAATGAATCCATATTGGTGCCTCAGTTAATTTTTCCTGTTAAACTTTCATTCAAAGGGCACTTTCATAACATCAAGGATGCCAATTGCCAAGTATTTTTAAAACCCACTAGTAGAAACCACATTGCTGACTCTATATTCTATAGGATTTCTTTGCTACAGTTCTGGTAGGCAAAGTTGGTTATATTATTTTAGTTCTGGGAAGAGAATGATCAGAACCATCCCATGGACTTGACATTCTTCATGCAGACTCTTTTCTCCTCTGCATAGATATGTCCTCTTTTACCCCAGGCCTGCAGTGTCCCTGCCACCTTCCTGCTTACAAAAAAGGAACTGATTCTAGAACATCACTTCCCAAGGTGAGATATATCCATTTCAATCTCTAAATGAGTAAACTGCTGGTGCAGACAACCATTAAACAAAAAAGCATCTCCTTCAAATGTCCTCATGAAAGGACACATTTCTTGGCAGTGGAATGAGAAAGCAAGCAACCATTACAAAGGGGCACCAACACAAGGAAAATCTGCTCATTCCAAAGTTCCATGCCAGTCTTCCAGATCTGTTAGCCATTGGGGCGTATGCCATGCCAGGATGCAAGCACTGACAGCAAGAGAAAGGCCCCAGGCTTTATTGTAAGGTCTTGGAAAAGGTGCCAAGAAAAAGCCTTGCATTTAGCAATTACAACCTCTGAGACCCAAAATTAATGCTTAACCAACACCAACGTACCTCAACTCCTTCACAAGTGCATCCCAGGCTACCCTGACATGATTTCCTACACTAGGCTTTTCTAAATACAGAGCTTTGTTTTTCTTTTTTCTTTTTTAATTTAATAAATCTTTATTCTTCAGATTATTACAATTGTTTCTCCTTTTTTCCCCCCGCATAGCTCCCCTCAACCCGGTTCCCACCCCCCAACCCCCCTGCCCTTACCTCCCCACCACTGTCCTCATCCATAGGTGTACGATTTTTGTCCAGTCTCTTTCCATACCCCCCTTACCCCTTTCCCCCTGAGAATTATCAACCCCTCCCATTCTATGCCCCTGATTCTATTATATTCACCAGTCTATTCCTCAGATTTTTAATTCACTTGATTTTTAGATTCACTTGTTGGTAGATATGTATTTGTTGTTCATAATTTTTATCTTTACTTTTTTCTTCTTCTTCCTCTTCTTAAAGAATATCTTTCAGCATTTCATATAATACTGGTCTGGTGGTGATAAACTCCTTTAGTTTTTTCTTGTCTGTGAAGCTGTTTATCTGACCTTTGATTCTGAATGATAACTTTGCTGGGTAGAGTAATCTTGGTTGCAGGTTCTTACTATTTATCACTTTGAATATTTCTTGCCACTCCCGTCTGGCCTGCATAGTTTCTGTTGAGAAATCAGCTGACAATCGTATGGATGCTCCCTTATAGGTAGTTAACTGTTTTTCTCTTGCTGCTTTTAATATTCTCTTGGTGCACCCCTTTG
This sequence comes from Cnephaeus nilssonii, assembly GCF_951640355.1. Lineage (NCBI taxonomy): Eukaryota > Metazoa > Chordata > Mammalia > Chiroptera > Vespertilionidae > Cnephaeus > Cnephaeus nilssonii. The sequence goes on along the minus strand of NC_137085.1, from coordinate 51,046,590 downwards.
TGGACTGTGTGTACAGCCTTGTTGTAGTTAAATCCCTTTGTATGTCATATATGGTCCTTCAAGATTTGGCCCCTGTCCATCTCTTATCCTTATTTCTGTCTTCACATGTCTCTATTTGCTCTCTCCTCAGCTAACAGTTCCTCAAATAAGCCACACAATTTCTGCCTTTACATCTATGGGACATCTTCCCCTTCTTCTTGGCTGTGAGAAAACCTTGCTCATCCTTCAACACTCATTTTGCCTGTCAGCATTTCTAGGAAGTTTTCCTGGCCTCCATAAGCAGGATAAAAAACCCTGTGGCTTGTATAGTACTTTGGGTTTTAACTATTGCTTGTACTCACTATGGCTGTTATTAGTTTCTATGTTTCTCCCTAACATGACTCCAGTCTTTATTTCATATACCATTGTACTCCCAGGATCGAGCCCCATGGTTGCTACTCAGTAGGGCATTGGCATATTTCTGTTGACTTAGCAACATCTGCTTTGACACATGTCTCCAGAACTCAGAGAGGGAGAAAGGTTCTCCAACTATGGGCTCAGCTCTGTCCCATGTTTGTCTCTCTGGAGCACATTGGAGTGTCCGTGTGAGCCCTTCTCGGCCATCCTTAGCCACCTATTATTCCCCTGCCTATTCTACCTCTAGAAGTTTAAAAGATCAGGAATACCTGCTGCAGTGTAGAACGTTGTAAGAAAATAAGACAGTCCTCTGTGTGTTTGTGTTGCTCTGTAACTTACCATTTATGTATTCTCTGTCATTTTGTAGCTGAATGCCGTAGGCATATGGATAAAAACATGAAACAATTAGATGTAATGAATGATCTTTCCCACTATATTTTTCTATATACCCAGAGCAGAAGCCACACCAGATAACAGATTGTTCTCAAAAGAGCCACAGACTTTTAAACCTCCAGTCTTCACCTCCATGTTATTGCCTCATCCTGGAATGTTCTTCCCTTATTCTCTATCCACTTATAACTTATCAATCAGTACTGAAATCAAGTGCCATCACTTCTGTGAGTGTCTTTCTAACCTGTCAAACAGAAGGAACAGCTTTTTTCCTTTCCCCACAACTTGCTGTCACTATCTGGCATTTACTGTTGTCTGCCTTGTATGGTAATATTAGTGTGCTTGGCGGTGTGTTTTTTTAATGTCTGTCTCTTCTATTTGTGATTTCTTAAGGGCAGGACACATAGCTCCGAATCTCTCTTCTCAGACTTGGCACACTAGTTGGTATATAGAATATACCTAACAAATATGGAGGTAGAATTAAATTAAATTGAAATAAGTGAATCAATCAAATGATTCACATATGGATTATTTTTGAACCAGTGAATACTTTAAATTGTGTGAAGATATTGATAAGCTGGATGAGTTCTTAGCAATTTTGTGAGGTGTCAAAACTTGAGCATGGTTAAGTGTCTATTCAGGTGCTTTGCCCATTTTTTAAATTATGAAGTCTCCTCAAAAAATTAAATATGGAACTGTCTTTTGACCCAGTGATTCCACTTCTGGGTATATATACAAAGAAACCTGAAACACTAATTAGAAAGAATATATGCACCCCTATGCTCATTGCAATGTTATTTGCAATAGCCAAGATCTGGAAACAGCCCAAGTGTCCATCAGTAATGAGTGGATAAAAAAAGCTGTGGTAAAATTACACAATATAATACTACTTGGCTGTAAAAACGAAGGAAATCTTACCTTTTGTGACAATAAGGATGGACCTGGAGAGTATTATATGAAGTAAAATAAGCCAGTCAGAGAAAAACAAGTACCATATGATTTCACTTATATGTGGAATCTAATGAACAAAATAAACTAAAAAATAAACAGATTCACAGATACAGAGAACAGACTGACAGCTGTCAGAGGGGCGGGGGGCTGGGTGGCTAAGTAAAAGAGGTGAAGGGATTAAGCAAATGAAGAGAAACTCATAGACACAGATAACAGCATGGTAATTAGCAGGGGAAAAGGTGGGGGAAGGTAGAAGAGGGTATAGGGAAGATAAATGGTGATGGAAAGAGACTTGACTTGGGATGGTAAACACACAATCTAGTATACAGGTGATGTATTATAGAATTGTACACCTGAAATCTATGTAATTTTATTAATCAATGTCACCCTAATAAATTCAATAAATATACAAATTAATATAAAAAAACTTGCAGGTTTAAACTTCTGTTTCTATTGCTTCTTTGCTTTTCACCCTCAGCCCCATACTGACAGTGTTAGGTATCATCTTCTCAAGGTCTTGCTAAGGTGTGTAATAATAAAAGCTTTATGTCTAATTCTCCTAAGAGCAACTGTATTTTAACTGCAAACTCTTGAAGAACATTTAGCTAAAAAGGAACCGAAGGAACAAATAACGGTGGAGCTTCTGAACCCTCGATGATTGGGAGGAGAGGGACAGCGATGAGGGATGAGCTTTCAGAATCTTCCTCCAAGCACAAAATGCCAGCAGTTGATGTCTTGCTTTTTGTCTGAGATTATTGTATTTGGTCTTGACTGTGAGTAAAACAAAGGTTGCTAAAATCAAAATTTTAAGGGGACTACGCAATAGTTACATTTTAACCCTGGTTAAAAATCACTGGTGTTTTCTCTTAAATAGAAACCAATTCTTATAATAACTTAAGCATTTGAAAGTAGACTTCTATTATTTTTAATTCTGTACAATTCATGGGGAGATGAATGGAAGCCAGGAGGTGCATCAACATGAAGAAAACTGTCAGGTAAACATTAGTTCATGACTTTGGTCCCTTACACAGCTTCTTTGTCTCCCAAGGGAGCACTAGAACTGAGGGCATGAGTAGGGAATTGCTTATATTTATTAGTCAGGAGCAAGTTAAAATGGAAAGAAGGTAATGTCAAAGAAGCAAAACATTCAGTGCTTTTGCCAGAGGTCTTTTTTCCAGGGAACATAACACACATTAAAAACTTCATCTCATTAACATCTATTGGATATTTTTAGTGTTTTTGTAAGTATTTGTAACATTACATAGACATTTGTATCAGAATGTATTAGTGACCTTACTGAGCAATTAGTGTCATAGACTCAGTTCTTTAAAACTCACTTTAGAAAATGGATATTGGCCAAGTCAATCCTGAGAGAAGACTATGGGAAGCAGACAGGGAAAGTGGATGGACTAAAGCAGGGGTCAAGTTCTGCTTCTTTGCGTTGTCAGGTAAGATTAAATCCTCTGATTTTTTGTGTTCAGCAAGCAATCATTCTTAAACGCTTGCTTTGCAGTGTTGCCTTGTCAGGGTATTTGTGTGTTCTGTGTAAACAATCAGAGAGATCAGACATAACATTTATGAGTCTATTACACCAGTCATCATCTGATTTAGGCAAAATAATGAAGAAATCACTTTGGTGATATCCAATCTTCTCATTAAGCATCACCTCCCACACCTGAGGTCCCCTTTAAAGACTTGTGTGGCAAACTTTGCCGCTATCATAGATGATCTGACGAAAAGACTAGAAACGCTGACCCCATCACTCTGTCAGAGAGCAATGAGGCTCAAAGTCCTTAAAGAAAGAAAGAAACATATTAGAGTTAAGATTTCAGGCAGTAGAAATGAGATAGGCAGATATTCCAGGAGTCACATAGTCCACGGCAGCTCTGTCAGTGAGTAAGACAGTTCAGCTGCCTGGAATGGACTGACCAAAATACAAAATTGGAAAGCCATTATGACTCACAGACCACAGTTTACGTGAAACCAAAAACATTGGCTTTGTCATTAGATTTATTGTTAGCAAACTTCAGGACACTTGACCTTTTGATGCATCTGTAGCCAAAGCTTAGGGGGAAAAAGCATTTCCACTAAATGTATTCATAATATAAGTAGACTCAGCTTAAAATATATTTGGAGGAAACAGAAAAATTAGCAAGTAATTATTTACACTCCTAACAGGAACAATAAGACATAAACACTATTATTCCCATGTAACAGTGACATCAAATTCAGCATCTCCGAATGTGAGACAAACATTTATTCATCATTGTCTTCTAAGCACATAGTTGAATGGCCTAGATAAGATTTAGATTTTACCATAAGTACTTGTTTTACATAACGGGGGAAATAAACATTTTCTAAATTCAAAAAAATGTTTCTGCAACTTTCTTTAGATATTTTTATAGGAGAATATTAAAATATTCAATTAATGACTGGAATTCATGGATGTCATTGGTAATTTTTTAAAGACTCTCAAAGAGGTATAATCTGCATGGTGGGGAATAAGCATTCATCCAATATTGTGCTTAGACAACAGTTCAAAAGGAGTTTGAAAATGGTTAAAGTTATAAAAATGTGCTTCCCAAGTTATTGGGGTGGCTCAAGTATTTAATCTTATAACTCACCAATTCTTTTTTCTATGGAAAAAAAGGTTTTCTGATTGTTTGCTATCATCTGAATTTTTGTGCTAGGTGTCTGACTGGTTTATTGTTGAAAGGATTGACTAGTGTTAGTGGAGGAAACATAAGTGGGCATGAAATTGTTACCCAGCAAACCTCAACAAGGCTGAATGAGGCATACTTTTAATTCCATCCAACAGGTGCATGGAAGCAATGTGTAAGAGAGGGGGGGAAACGAAGCAAACAAACAGACTAAAAACAAATAAGGTGAGAAAGAATTTAGACTTAGATAGGCTTCCAGGTGGCTTGGATCCTGAAATATGTCTTTTGAATACCTAAAGACAAGGCGGTCTGTATATACACTTCCTACTGTGGCTGCAGCGGGCATTTCACAGAAGACTTTTCATAGCAGATATTAACAAACATGTATGCAATGAAGCAGCATTTTGTGGGTTCATGATATGCCTGGTAGGAGTAGGGCAATACATGCACAATTGATTAACCCTCTATAAAAAATGAAGACAATGTGAACTCAATACTGAACTGCAAGCCAAATGAAGACAAATAGAGTGAGACTTTTAAATTTTAATTAGCACGTCTCTGATATGAGAAAAATGCAGTATGACATGGAGTGTTGGAGATGGAAGCAGAGAAGTACCCATGATTCAGGTCCATAAAAATATATACTGCCCTGCCTGGCCAGTTTGGCTCACTGGATAGAGCGTTGGCCTGCGGACTAAAGGGTCCTGGGTTCGATTCCAGTCAAGGGCACATGCCTGGGTTGTGGGCTCCATCCCCAGTGTGGGATGTGCAGGAGGCAGCCAATGATTTCCTCTCATTATTGATGCTTCTACCTCTCTGTCCCTCTCCCTTCTTCTCTGAAATCAATAAAAATATATGAATATATGTATATACTGTGAATATGTATGATGGTAGTAAGTGGCAATTGTCAGAATGTGGGACTAAGCTGGAAACAGAAACCACTGAGCTGTGGACATTTAAATCTAGAGACCATCCTGTTCATGGGGCCAGCCCCCTCCTGACAGTTTACTGACAGATGCCAGTTCAGAACTGCCACTGCTGCCCCCTTCTGGTGCAGAGAAGAAGGAGCAGACACCGGGACGTAAGATAGGGAGAAAGCTGTGCAATATTCGTGGAGAAAGCATATTCCTTTCGGCAACTTCCCCAAGGGGAATGAAACTCTGTGCCTGAGGCCCCAGGAAAACCACTCACACAAATGCAGGGAGACTCCTGTTTACCCAGCAGCCTGCAGGTCTACTTAGCGTCTTGGCCTTGCATACTGTCTATTTCCACCAGAGCAGGAAAGAGATGGTGTCGGGTGGATGGCTCATGTAGAAGTTCAGCTCTCTCAAGTTCTAGATGCTCCAGAGGCACAGAAGATGGGATTCTCCAATGCTTGCAGACTCCGGGGCAGGGAGGTTGCTAAGGTGCATATGATCGGGGAAACATCACAGATAATGGCCAAGAGGCACAGACAATAGAGGAATGAGGCACAGTACTGCCCGCTGGGGGACTACGCTGGCAGATGTGGACAAACTTCTCATGGGATTACCAGTACCCAGAGGCATTGCTAAGAAGTAAGGCAATTGCAAGGCTGATTGGCGATGCCACCCTTTCTAGAAAAAGCCTATGATGGCAGATCAGAGTTATGGCCAATCAAGGTGACAGCTGCATTGGGCTGCAAGTGATACAAAGCCTACTTTTCAGTGGCCTTGACAAATGGAGATTTATTTTACTCATATAACCACGTGTGCGGTGGGAAGTTGCTACTGGCTTTGGTTTCGATGCTTTCAAGTTCTCTCAGCCTTTCCCCTGTGGCTGCCAGGTAGCTGTGTGAACCCCAGGCATCCAGACTACATTTAAGGAAGAAAGAAGAGGATGACCAAGTCAGTTCCCCTTTTTGGGAAACTAAACGTGTCCTCAGAAGCCCCATAGCACATATCTGTCTCATTAGCCAGGACTGGACCACTTTGGCACTCCAGCTGAAAGCAAAGCAGGGGAGGTTTATTCTCCAACAATGCTAGTGCAGGAGTAGCCTTCCAAGGGTATCTGACACTGGTGGTCATGTTAAAGGAGGCCCTGACTCCCGAGTCCCTCATTCTGCACTCCTAACCCAAGGAGAGCATGCCAGGTGGAGGACAGTGGACAGAGGTGAGAGTGAGTGCCTCACCTACCAAGCCCCAGAGGCATGCATTTTGGCCTGTGATGATGCAGAGATGGGGATGGGGGAGGGGAAAGGAAAGGTCTTAATTTGCATATGCATTTGATAAAGTATTAAAGTGAACAGTACAAAGGTTTAAGATCCAAAATAAGACTCTTCTAGTAATTGAAAGAGACAAGAATTAAATAAATAAAAGAATCGGATGAGAAGTTGCCAAGGGAATCTTCTACCATCTACCAACTGGAAAGGAGACTTTAACTAAATATAGTTAGTAATTGTTATTAGCTGAACAAAATCATTTTATTCCCATGCACCTAACAAAGTCAGGCTCCTCCCTAAATTAGTTACACTGACGTTAACTGTTTATTTATTAGAGGATCCCAGTGGATACAATTCAGGCCTCTTTTGCTTTATAAAGTTCTGAGTTGAAAGAAACCCTTAAGAAGATATACCTCATTTACATACACACAACTAATTTTTGTGAGATATTCAGATGGATTGTTATGTAACCAAGTAGATGCTCTACAAAGTTGTGCTTGAACAGTGCCTGGCTTTCTTTGGGAATAATATGTGACTTACACATGGTAGATTAATCATGATGGCCAATGTTTCTGTTTCCCCAAACTAATTTTGAAAGATTTATCCCCTTAACCCTCACCCAAGTCCACCATATTATTGAACTGTATAGTATTCTATCATTTCCAACTGTGATCCTAACACATCTTCATTTATCCTTCCTCAAAGAATTAGATATACTGTACTCTTTTAGGTCTAAACTCAAACTCAATAAAAAGTCATTTTCCAACTTTTAAATCTGCTCCATTTAATAAATGGAAGCCATTGGAGCACTGTGTTTGTCACTATAGCCCACAGAAACTTTAGACAGGACTAATATTCTAAAGGAGACGTAAGCTGATTTGATCTAGTACAGTTGAGATTTCTGATATCTTGCTCCACAAACATTTATAGAGGTTCAGCTATGTGCAGTCACTGTGTTATGTGCTGAGAACACACAAAGGAAGAACGTATTTCCTGTCCTTGAGAAACTCAAAATTCAGCTGTGGATACCTAGTAGCAGCATAAGCTAATACCCATATACATGGCGATAATTACCATGACAAAAATATTTATAAAGGGCTAGAGAAACATGATTGAGAAAATAACTATACCTATGTAAAATTTATTATTAACTCATGAAGAAAAATTAATTAAATGAGTTAATCAAGGTCTCAAAGTCAGCTAAACTCTCCCCTGTGTTTGAGAAAGCAGTATGTCCTTCTAGGCATGAAAAGAAAAAAAAAATCTCTCACCCAACTCAAGAAAAGATTCACAACTAAGTGCTGGCTGCCTCTGCAGAAACCTACAGGGAAACGTCTTATGCTGCCCAGCTGTAGCAGAAGGAAACAGCTGGACACTGAGGGGCAAATACCAGCAGCTCCTATGTGAGCGAAAGGAACTGCCAAGCGTGGTAGGTATGTTCCCCCTCCCAGCAGCAGCCTTTTTCATGGTTATGTGCTAAGTCTTTAAATAATAAATAGGAACAGTTATCATTGATTGAGCACCCACCACCCACATGTCAGTTATGTAAGTCTGGCACTGTAAATGGAATTTACACATGTTGTTTCTAAATTTTATAAGAATTCCACGATAAAGTAGACACTATCACCTCCATTTTATAGATGAGGAAATCATGAGAGAGAGAAAAATACCTACTAGTGGAGGTCCCAGGAGTTGAGTTCAGTTCTGTCGGACTTCAGTGCCTATGTATTTTCCACTGCCATGGAAAGGACTAGACTTAATTGATGCCTCAATTTGAGAGCAAGGGCAGGCATTCCTCTCGTGCCTCTTTCTCGTCATCCGTTTGAAATGTGCACAAAATGGCCCCTCTCCTCTTACAGAATTCATTTGGATCTCCTTGGCCAAGGGTAAAATCAGTGATGGAGTAAAAAACCATTTTAGATTAGCAAATATTCTTCTTTCCCCTGTTGTCAATTGATTTTATTCCCTCTCAAGTCTGATCTTGGTTTTGCTAGTAAATATTGTTTCTCTCTCCACCCTCAATAGCAAACACAGCTGGTTCTGGCTCTGTCAGAGATTTAAAGAACCTTCTGCAAAGATTTAAGCTATATGAAGGCAGTCAGAATGAAAATGAGAAAGAATGCTTAAATAGAAGATAACATTTCAAAATACAGGTTTGGCTTTGCATGCATTTTATATAAGCCAATGAGAGTTGAGGAAAAAATAGTATTTTTATTGTGGTTCTTGCCATATGATTCTTCTGAACAGAAATAGCCCAAGTAAATGATAAGTTGGCAAAGTCTGTATTTGATTCCTATGATTTCCATTATCTAACAGCAAAAAATCATGTCTTCAAAATCTTTAGTTAGATGCCAATTGACCTCAACAAGTTTCCTTTATCTTTCTGAGTGTAGTTTCCTTAAGTATAATGTGAAAGGCTAGGCTAGATGATTGAGCTCTACTTCTAACACTCCATTTTTACATTTATAAAACATGGAACCACTGTGTCTTAAGTACAGTAATTCTGTTTCTCTAAATCGTGCTTCTTATAGCTTTTATACATCCCAGGGGACTTAAAGCTTTGTATCAATGGTGAATGGAGCCACTGACTATACATGACATAGATTTCAGGAAGGATTGATGCACCTCAACAATTTGGGGGGTAAAAAAATTTTTAAAACATCTGTATTAAGGCACCATCAACATACAATTAATTGCACTCATTTCAGGTGTATAATTTCTTAAGTTTTGACATATGTATGCACCTTTGTAACTGTCACCACAACAAGATAGTGAAAAAAAGTTTTCTTATGCCTCTCGTAATCCCTCCCTTCCCTTTCCACTCTTATCCATGCTGAATCACTTTCTGTCATGATAGGTTGGTTTGCATTTCCTAGGATTTTATGTAAGTGAAATCATACAGTACATTCACTTATTTGTCAGTCTTCTTTTACTTGGCATAATTATTTTGAGGTCTCTCTATATTGCTACATGCATCAGTAGATCATTCCTTTTTTATTGCTGAGTAGCATTCCATTGTATGGATGTACCTCCACACATTTGCCTAGTTATCTATGGACAAGTACTTGGGTTGTTTCTGGAGCTTGGAATTTGCCTCACTTAGTTCCAAAGAAGTCAACCACTTCACCAATAAAGTTGTTGGTTTTCATGGCTTTTTCAGCAATGGTAGAGCTATCATGGTTATAAAGCTAGAGGTGGTGGTAGTTGGGGACTGAGAACAGCCCCAGGTTATAACACCACAGACTCCCACTGTTCTTACCTGAAATTTAGTAGCATTTCATAAATAAATGCTTCTCAATTTGTTGTATGCCTGCAGCACTGAAATGGTCATTTTTATCATCCTTTTTCAGTTTTATCATTGCTTTTGGAGAGAGGATTTATCAAGCTAGTCACACTGTCATTCCAGAAATTCTCTGATTTTTATTTTGATACATTTCTTTTCTGACAAGTTACATGAAGAGCAGGATGTTTTCTACTTTTCAAAAAAGTTCCATCTAATAAGGGAGATAGAATTTGCGCCCACCTAACTAAAATACAAGGCAAAGACAAAGGCACGGCATGCATAAACAAGCACAGATCTCTATATGCATTCACAACCAGGAAATATCCTTCCTTCTTAAAAGAGTTAGGAAAAGTAGCATTAGAATGAGACTTAAAGGGTTGATAGAATTTCAATAAATTTTGAAAGACACAGCATAGCAGTCGCATGAGTGGTTATGTTGATCTGGGATTTCTTTCACATTTTTCTCTTTTAAATGTTTTAAAGTAGCACACAAATACATTTTCAATGTATAATATTTAAATAATATAGTTGGTAATGTCAAAGCATCATTATTTCCTTCCCCTCCCTCTTCCCCAACCCTATCCCATTCTTTTCCCCACCAGTATTTCAAGGCCCTTTCCTATACTTTGACATACATATATGTATAACAATGGGTTTCTGAAAATCTGAATGGAGTGAGTTCATCCACATTTAGATCAAGGGGGAAAAAAGAAAACTTCTGGAGCTAGGTCTGTCTATGTTGACACAGCTGAATATTTGTAAAGATCAAAGACTCAACTGGGACACCTGTCTAATATCACTTGCAGTAGCAGACAGTTTACTATCTGAGCAAGTCAAAGCAAGCTATATTAGCTAGGGAATTCAGTTTATTAGTCAAGACAAGCTAGGCTATGCTATCCATGACCCCCAGGTTTAAGACAATAAGAGCCAGTTTCTCACTCACGTGACGTCCAATGCTCTTCAGCTTTTCTGAAGTGGAGAAGTCCTTCCCTTTCAGCAGCACACACTGGGGACAAAGAAAAAGTTGAAGATGTTCAAGACATTCTATGGTAAGGCCTAGAAGTGATGAACATCATTTCTGCCTATATTCCATTTGACAGAATTCAGCAGCAAACAGGTTTAAAGGGAATTAGCAAATTCATCTTCTTGTGTGCCCAAGAAAAGTTTAAAATAAATTAGTGAACTCTCATTTCTCTTTCACAAGTTTCACCATCTATGAGGTGCATGGTCAACTAGATAATAGCTACAGCCTTCCAATTCTGCCCTTTTATGAGTATTACATTTAATGAGAAAGTCTGACTTCACTTTGACATTCAAGTGGAATGAGCTTATTTTTAACTTTAGTAATTGCGTTGTTTTTCATCTACTTGTCATTATGTTGTATGTCATATCAAGGTAAGAGATTGACTGAACCTGCATATATATATATATATATATATATATATATATATATATATATATGTGTGTGTGTGTGTGTGTGTATATATGTGTGTGTGTGTGTGTATATATATATATATATATATATATATATATATATATATATATATAATTGATTTTTTTTTTTACAGAGAGAAAGGGAGATGGATAGAGAGTTAGAAACATCGATGAGAGAGAAACATCAATCAGCTGCCTCCTGCACACCTCCTACTGGGGATGTGTCCACAACCAAGGTACATGCCCTTGACCAGAATTGAACCTGGGACCCTTCAATCCACAGGCCAATGTTCTATCCACTGAGCAAAACCAGTTAGGGCTGAACCTGCATTTTTCTTTAAAAATTCCTCCCAAATTTCAAAAAGTAGTGGGAAAAATATAGAATAAAATTAAAATCATTAGTTCACTTCTGGGCAATGTGATTTAATTGAAAAAGTCAAAATTTTAGAATTTGGAGTCCCAATTCTGCTATTGATTATGGATGATGTTGAGCCAATCATATATCATTTAACCTCTCTGAACTTCCATTATTTTCATCTACTCAATGGAAGTAGTAATTTTGACCAACTCACTGGAATGTTAAGAAGATCAAATGAGAGTACATAAGAACCTGATTTGTAAACTATAAAGACCTCTACAATTTAAAAAGTAATCAATAAAAGAAAATCCAAAAATGCAAGCAAGCAAGAGATAGTAGAGGGCCAGAACTGTAGTGTGCATGAGAAATAGATGCACAGAAGGAAAGCAGGGCTGGGTTTTAAGACCTCTGCAGCAATCCAGGAGGGAAAACAGGTAGATCTGAGAGTCTAGAAAAAAGAAGGGAAGCTGAAGAATAAAGTACCGGGGAGGGGGGAGGAGAAAAAAATGAGAATAGGAAGAGATGGGGCGTTGTGAGTAAAATGAATGACTTTAGAGTGCAATTTAAAAAAAAATAATCTATTAATATTGGTCCAAATTTAGAATTACAGAAGGTTGCAAAGGGAAAACATAGAGTTTCTATACACCCAGTTGCCCCAATTGTTAACATCTTACATACCGTAGTATGTTTGTTGAAAGTATAACATGTAGAGCAGCATAGAGACCATGGTGTCTCAGAGAAATAACACTGTACTAGCACTAGCAAAAAACTGACATTGGTACATTACTATTAATTAAACACCAGACTTTATTTGAAATCCTAACCTTTGGGTAGTTGTTAATTCAGTTTATTGAGCTGAGCTGAGCTTGGACTGATCCCTGTCTCCATGTGTCCCCATTTCTTTAATTAATTTCTGACTTACTGGCTCAGTTTCAAACATACATTGTGACCTAGTGTCATCACAGGAGTCCTTCCTGGTTCTCAAGACAACACACATCTGTGTCCTGAGGAACAGAGATTCTGGAATAACTCTTTAATCTTACCCTTCCTAATAAAGTCCTTTGGAAGCATTAGGGGAGGTGATTCAGCCAAATGGTTCAGTAAAGAAAGTGCTATTATTTTATTTTTCTTAAACTCAGTCACAAATCACAAGGCAAAGAGCAAGTACTTTTAACAATATAAGGCATACCACAGCGGCCCTAGGGAAAGGAGGCATTTTGAATTTTCCACATTCTACCTAATTAGTAGAGGCATCCTCAAAGAAAGCTTAGTATGGCAGCCCTCCCCCAGACCACCCCACGATAACCTGAAGATCTTCCCACGGTCTGCAAAAAGAGACTTAGAGGAAGAGCTTAGATATGGGGTGCGCTGGGTAGTCACAATGACCCTTGGCATTTAGTAGGCCAGGAGTGAAAGCTGGAAAGCATCTCTATGGCTCATAACAATCTCACACAATGAAGATTTGTCCTGCTTAGCCATCAAGCAAACACTGATGAATACAGTCAAGAAAAAGCTACATCTTTGGGGTATCAGATGCTAAGAATTCATTAACAGATTTCCTAATCAGTATTTCTTACTTGGGGCCAGCTCTTCAGCGGAATGTCAGTTGCCATGTGTGCACGCCTCCTTCTTCAGCATGGAGGAACAAGGGAGGCAAATTTCCGGGAAGTAAATCACAATAAATAACAAGACTAGCCATAAATACATAGACATATTCCATGAATGGTTTCCTTTCTTTTGTGTGTGTGTCAGTGCTGTAGCAGAAATAAGTACACTCTGGTGCTTGCCAAGTTTCTTAATGCAGTAACAGTTGCAAGACATTCTCTTAAATTAATAGAATTCTGAGAGCAAATATCACTAAATATCATGAAGATGCTTCTCATTATTTTACATATTTTCTCTTTGTATTTTCTCGTCTCAAAAGGGCCCTAAAAGCCTCAGCCAGGGCAGGAGTTCAGCACTTCAACATGTATGCTTTTAAAAATGTTGGAAAATTCACAAATTAATTTGCCACCTAAACTATGTAATCGGATCCTGATTTATTATCCTAGAGTACTGCTAATGAGTTGCTTTTTTCTTTCCTTTTTTCAAAGAGGCAAGCATACTTGCTATAAGTCCAAGAAGAGTTTTGCCAATACATAGAGCTTGCGTAAAGTGAAAATCTCAGTCTTCATTGGCTTTTACTTCCACAATATGTGGGGTTTTGGAATTGGGCAAAATTGGTTGTTAAGTGTCATTTGTAAATCTTTTCATTTCCTCTCCTGTTATAGACTTTACAAATGCAACCCTGCTTGCAACTTCCAGAAATCTAGCTATTTATTTTCTGGCCAGTATACCACTCAGAGAGCTACGCTAGTCTTGTTTCTTATAACAAACAAAAATTGGTTATCTTAGTCCCTTTGCTACTCAGACCTTCTCTAACTTTCCTTGGCTCAGACATTTGTTAGTTCTGAAGAGGAGAAATAGGGCTAGTATCCTTTTTATCTCCACAAATACATGCTAAGGGGTTAGAGACCATTTAAAAGTTTATGGAATTTCAACAGAGAAATTCATGCAGTGATATAAAAGTTAGGTTCTGTACATTCTTTGCACAGTCTCAGCATGATTTTATATGCAGTTAATATATTGATAAGTATGCCAAATACAGAGTTATGTAAGTTTTAATTTAGGATATTAAGTACCACTGACACAAAAACAACTTTTGATTTAGCCTCCAGATGTAGAACCAATTCCTACACCATTGACTTTTCACCAAAAGATAGATTTCATACCTCCTTTGACAAAGAAGAAGCACCTATCCCAAGGCCTGTTTTGCTAAGAAGAGATACTTCCCTGCAAAGACATCCTTGATTCCATTTGCTATAACAGAAAGCAGCAATTAGTGACTTTCTATGATACACAAAGAGAATGCCATGTATCCACTGTCAAAGATACTGACCAAGTCACAAGGAGATAAAGCATCAGTTCTATTTTAATATCTTGTCTTTGCTCATAATTTTCTTTTTTATTTTTATTTTTAATAAATCTTTATTGTTCAGATTATTACAGTTCCTCTTTTTTCCCCCTCCACCCGGTTCCAACCCCACCCTCTGCCCTTACCCCCCCCCCACTGTCCTCATCCATAGGGATACAATTTTTTTCCAGTCTCTTCCCGCACCCCCACACCCGTTTCCCCCTGAGAATTGTCAGTCCACTCCCTTTCTATGCCCCTGATTCTATTATATTCACCAGTTTATTCTGTTCATCAGATTTTTTATTCACTTGATTCACTTGTTGATAGATATGTATTTGTTGTTCATAATTTTTATATTTACCTTTTTCTTCTTCTTCCTCTTCTTAAAGAATACCTTTCAGCATTTCATATAATACTGGTTTGGCAGTGATGAACTCGTTTAGCTTTTTCTTATCTGTGAAGCTCTTTATCTGACCTTCAATTCTGAATGAAAGCTTTGCTGGGTAGAGTAATCTTGGTTGTAGGTTCTTGCTATTTATCACTTTGAATATTTCTTGACACTCCCGTCTGGCCTGCATAGTTTCTCTTGAGAAATCAGCTGACAATTGTATGGGTACTCCCTTGTAGGTAACTAACTGTTTTTCTCTTGCTGCTTTTAAGATTCTCTCTTTGTCTTTTGCTCTTGGCATTTTAATTATGATATGTCTTGGTGTGGTCCTCTTTGGATTCCTTTTGTTTGGGGTTCTCTGCACTTCCTGGACTTGTAAGTCCATTTCTTTCACCAGGTGGGAGAAGTTTTCTGTCATTATTTCTTCAAATAGGTTTTCAGTATCTTGTTCTCGCTCTTCTTCTGGCACCCCCATAATTCGGATGTTGGTATGCTTGAAGTTGTCCCATAGGCTCCTTACACTATCTTCATATTTTTGGATTCCTTTTTCTTTTTGCTTTTCTGGTTGGGTGTCTTTGCTTCTTTGTATTTCAAATCTTTGACTTGATTCTTGCGATCCTCTAGTCTGCTGTTGGATCTCTGTATATTATTCTTTATTTCAGTCAGTGTATGTTTAATTTCTAATTGGTCCTTTTTAATATCCTCGAGGGTCTCACTAAATTTATCGGCGGTTTCTAGAAAATTCTTGAAAAACCTTATAACCGTGGTTTTGAACTCTATATCCAGTCGTTTGCTTTCCTCCATTATTGTCATTTGTGACCTGTTTCTTTGTCTCTGCATTTTGGCTGCTTCCCTGTGTTGGTAGAGTGGCTTTGTGTACTGGGTGTCTTATTGGGCCCAGTGGCTCAGCCTCCCCAGTTACCTGAGTTAGACTCTCTTGGTGCACCCCTTTGTGGGCTGTGTGCACAGTCTTCTTGTAGTTAAGCCCTGACTGTTGTTGGTATCACTGGAAGGAATTGACCTCCAGGCCAATTGGCTGTGAGAATCAGCTGTGTCTACAATGGAAGAACTTCTGTGCTAGAGACACCCTTATGGGGCAAGACTCACTTCAGTGGGGCGTTGGTGCTCACTGAGTCTGCCCCCTGAGTGTGTCCCTTATGGATCTGAGGAGTTGTAATCTGGATGGTCCCACTCTGACCACTGGGTACACTGGTTCTTGGATCTCCAAGGAGGTGAAAATTTATCCTCTGCCCGAGTCCACCCAGCAGGAGCTACGGAGAGATCTGCAGATTCCTCTTCTTTGTTTGGGTTTTGGAGGTGCCCAGATGAGGCCCAGCTGTGAAGCAATGCAAGCTACTGTGGGGCCTTGGGCCTTCTTTTGGAAGTTCTGGGGCTCTCTGACCCAGCTGCAGTTTGTTAGGTAACTTTAGATTGCAAAGGGCCAAATCATGCATAATGCAAAAGCCTCTGCACACAGCTTGAGTGGGGCGGGGTCTCAGGGAATCCACAGGGCGGAGCAAACAGCAATGGCTGATCCTCAGCCCTGCCCTAAGAGGCCCCCGGGTCTCAGTGTCCCTAGGTAATCGCTGCAAGCACCTCTGAGAGAAAGCTGCCCTCAAGTTCTGCCTGATGCCAGACAGTCCAGTTTTTCCCTGTATGAATCTGTGTCCCCAGAGTCTCGCCTGGAACTGGAGTTCAGAGCAGTCAGGAGCTTGTGTCTCCCACCCAATTGAGAAAGACAACCGCATACTCAGTTGCTAGCCCTTTCCCCGCGTGCGCGCACCTCCGTACCTCTGCACTTTACTTCCGTACCTCCTCTGAGTCTCAGTGTGCTTTTCTCTTTCCTTCTAGTTGTAGAATTTCCACTCAGCCAGCCTTCCTGTGGTTCTGGATGATGTCCGTTTTGTCTTTTAGTTGTAGTTTTGAAGTGGTTGTGCGAGGCAGCAATTTCAGGTGTTTACCTATGCTACCATCTTGGTTTCTCCTCTTTCTTTTTTAAAATATATTTTTATTGATTTTAGAGAGGAAGGGAGAAGGATAGAGAGGTAGAAACATCAGTGATAAGACAGAATCATTGATTGGCTGCCTCCTGCATGTCCCACTTTGGGGATCAAGCCGGCAAACTAGGCATGCGCCCTGACTGGAAATCAAACTGTGATCTCCTGGTTCATAGGTCCATAACCAACCACTAAACCATGATGGCCAGGCTCATTTTCTTAGTAATCTGATTCTGTACTGGAAATTTGGGAATGTCTTGGAATCAAGGATCCTCAGTGTTAAGAGAAAACTCATAAACCAACTGAAGCATTTCCTTTGTTTTCTAAATATGGAAGTTGGGGTCCAGTGAGGTAAAGTGACTTGATCAGGACCATCCAAAGTGATAAAAGACCCCCACTTTTAAGAGAGACCTTCCAATTTTTTTCTGAGGAAATAGACCACTATTTCAACAGAGAGCAGATATAATGTTTATTGCCACTTAGGAGAAGTTCTCTGCTGCTAGATTTTTGTGTTGGCCCTTATGTTAGTGTAAAGGATGAATTTCAATTACTTACTTTATTCCTATTGTATGTGTAGCAATGGAGCCAATTTTGCTAGTTAGTCTCATAAGAGAAACCACAAATGTTTTCATATTTTGATCATATTCCAAGATCCTTTCTCTTATTAAAGGTTTATATGTTCCAAAGCCTCATCCCTAAGACTCATGATGAAAGAGCCCTGTTTTTGGCCATTTTATAAACCAAGATAAGCCACTTTTATAAGTCAAAATAGATTCTTCCCAGTTTGATTTTCTCTTATATTTCCCACTTACCACATATCATAAAAAATAGTGATATACAGGCATACTTGTTTTATTGTACTTTGCTTATTGTATTTTTTTACAAATTGAAGATTTGTGGCAATCCTGCTTCAAGCATATCTGTCGACACTGTTTTTTTCCAATAGGCTCAATGATGCTAACATTTTTACCAATAAAGTTTTTAAATTAAGGTATTTTTAAATATAATGCTATACATGTAATAGACTATAATATAGTGTAAGCATAACTTTTGTATGTACCAGGAAACAAAAAAAATGTGTGATTTGTTTTCATGCAATTATTATTTTTTTTTTTTGCAGTGGCCTAGAACCAAACCCCAATATCTCAGAAGTATGACTGTAAATTGTAGAGTGTTGAATGAGAGAGAAATTGTTTGCTTTGATGTGATCAGGTATCTCATCTAAGCATCTATCATCTACTGGTTAAGTCACAGGCTTAAATATACAAAGTTCAAGAAATTACAGCAAATGTGCCTTTTCATACGGTTAATACTGCTTATAGATTAAGATAATGACTGGCAGCATAAGCAAGTCTATTGCAGGTGTGCGCTTATTTTAAGGGCATACTTATAACTCTTTAATGAGAAGATAGTGATGGCCTTGAGATGAGTTCATCAAAAGGAACCCTTTTCACTGGCATCCCAATGAAATGTCATGACTTTTTGTTTTGTTTTTGTTTGTTTTTTTACCTCAGCCATCAATATGATGGCTTCTAGCCATCCCTTCCATTTTGGTCTGAGTGCACAGGTGGCAATATGACAAATAAAACAGTTGGGGCACAGGTTAAAATGCCAGTAGCAGAATTTGAGCCACTATAACCTAGGGAGTTGAGTAATCATAATAGTACCACAGCATCTGTGAATTCAGACCCCTGGCATTATTCCAGAAAGTGAGAATCCCAGGTACCTTCCCAGAATGACAGTTCTGCCTTTCCTTTATGGGTTTCCCACTTAAAAGGGAGGCTCAGATTGATTCTCCTAATTCTGTGATAACAACATACAGAATCTGGGAGTCACAATCTGAGATCAGTTGAACTAGAACAGTTGGACAATCAATACTAAAAGTATTCCTCAATTTAGCATAAGCAGTGAGCCTGTTACCTAAATAATTTTTGACCTTTTTTTAAGTACCTTTAAATAAATAATATCTCTGGTGCTCTTACTGAATTACTATGTCTTTTAGATTAAAAACTAGTTGAACATAATTGTAGCACTACCAAGTTCTTATAAAAATTTGTCATTGAAATGGGTCTCACCATTGGATTATCTTGCTAATGTTGCTGCTGTCCTACTATTTATAAAAATAACTTTATTATCAGTTTTGTTTACCAGTACATAAAAAAAAAACTTGACTTAGTACCACAATTTAAAAAGGAAGTAATTATTGAGGCAGTCTTTCAAAAGCAGAAGTAACTATGTTCCATTTGCTTTGTGTTGTATTCTACCATTCTGCCATAGACCCAGAGGGGGAAATACTGACAGGGAATGATGATTTTGATGCTGTTCCTTTGGGTTGCTTCTCACTGAGATGTTTTGAAATCTGAAATTCTACTTTGCCATTTTTATGAGTTATTTAAAGCAGTCCTTCTGCACACGAGAATGATGTGGGTTTGAGAGTGCCAAGAACTAGCTTAAGCTGACTGGGAGTGAATTCTTGTTTTAGAGTGCTCACAGCTCCCTACCAATATCACACTCCCCTGAGGAATGTTAAGAAATTGTGTGGACTTCAGAGATTTTTCACATTGCCTTTTTATTTTCTTAAATATTGTGTTTGATTTAATTCTTCCCTTACTTTGGAAAATGTTTAAATAAAATGTCCTGCTTTTGTATTCTCTGGAATCAGTGAAAGATATTCTCTCTCTCCTTCCATTCTATCTTGTTGGGACTTGCTGTGACAATAGACCTCCTTCCATTCTATCTTGTTGGGACTTGCTGTGACAAAACAGTTAGACCTCAAGCCAATAAGCTGCCAGGGTGGTGTTTTTAATCTAAATACAGATAATATTTCTAGCTCAGAGCAGTTCTTCATGCAGATCTCCTCATTTGCATTGCCCCTCTGTTGGGTGCTCCTATCACTGTCCCTTTATCTGTGTGCTTAGCGGTTGTTTTCTGATGGATCTCTTTCTGTTTACACGTTATCCTTTGCCATCAATCTTCTTTATCTAGCTAATAGCAGGTGTTTGCCTTCTTGCAAGGAGTACTTCTCTAAGGAATGTGATGAAACCCCTCACTAGGGTTGGAAAAGAATCCCTGATGTCTTGAGTCCTGAATACCCAGTACTTTCTCTTCTTTTGAAATATACCACAGCCCATGAATTTTAATTAAAACGACTGCCTTCACAGAGGGGTTTATATGTCACCAATTATCTGAATGAGGGTTTTTCTCTCCCTTTTAAATACTAAATCATCATCCTTCTTTCAACGTGCCTGAAAAATGCTGCTATAATTATTGTAAATAATATATTTTCCTAAGCATGAATTTCCTAAGCATGGTCAGTTTTTGTTTTCTTTTTTTCCTCCAGTAGCTAAAAAACTTCAATCATCTTACTGTGGATGTTTTCTAAAGCACAGCCACAAAAGAGATTGGGAAAATGACAATGTTGTGTTTGATATTTATTCTCTCTCACTGACTTCCCTATCAAAACTGCTAAGTTGGGAAGACAAAAGATGCTTTTCCAACTGCTGGCAACACAAAGCTCTTTTGTATTCTGACTCCTCTCTTCCTCTCACATCAACATCAATAAGTGTTTTGTGGGAGAGACTAAAATGTCAGTCTTTCCGAGGAGCAATCAAGTCCAGTTTATTCCTTGCTCTGTAATTAAAGCCTGTTTCTGTGAGAAAAGTAAACCAATACCCCAGCAGCCTAAGATAAACTGCCATGCTATTTTTAATCTACAGCAGCCCTTTCAACAGTACGAACCCTTTGAGACTTGCTACAGCTTTGCATTCTTGAGCCAATAGAAAAAAAAGATTCACGGAAGACAACAGTGGGTAATGATCTTAATGGTATTAAAAGTGGGTGTCTTCTTTTAAGAGCTTGTTTTTAAACAAACACACTACAAAGGACCTGGATGAAAGTGGAGGATTTGATGAATGTGCTTCACCTAATCGAAATGTGGATGTGGTCCACATTCCCCAAGGAAATGCCAATCCCAACCCCAATGCTTGCCTTTGCTACAGATTTGAGAATATGAAAAGAAATCCCAAGGCAGAAAGAGAGAGGAGCTGAAAGTAGGCATCACTTCTCAAGTCCCACTTAAGAGGTTCCTTAGAGACAGCTTCCTCTCAACCCCTATCCAACTGCATGCTCAGCTAATGGCCACCCTGGCCCTCAGAAACAGAGACACTGTGCTCCCTCTCCCTGAAACACAGCCTCCTCTTTTCATGTTTGGCCACGAGCTTTTTTCTCTGGAAAAGAGAGAAATCTTAAAGCTCCAATAATCTCATCAATTCAGAGAAGCAAGCCCTTTCGTTTTTAATACCAGTCGGGACTCCTCCACTCAATACCTCTCTTCCATTATTTGATATTTATATTATTAAAAGGTGCATTAAAAGGATTTTCTAAACCAAAGTGCAGCCTCTCCCCAAAGCTATATAGAACCATGCCTGTGAAATATTATGAACAGGTAAGTCTTTTCTCTTCAGTTCTGAGTCAGAAATGTGCCTTCTCAGTAGGAGGTGCTTTGCCCTGGTTGTGGAAAATGAATAATGTGTCGGGATTTGTAAAGAATTTCCTAGGGTAAACACCCTCATCCCTGAGGCTTTAATATGTCGACCCTCCATTCCCGTGCTGTCCAAAAGGAATACAAAGTGAGCCACAAATGTGATCCACATATAAAATTTTTAAGTTTTCTCCTGGCCACTACAAAAGAGAGAGAGAGAGAGAGAAAGAGGTGAAATTAACCTTAATAATACGTTTTACCTAACCTAATATATCTTAATATTATAATTTTAACATGCATTCAACATTAAAAACATTATTAATGAGTGCTTTTTCTGTGTTTTTTCCCATATGGAGTCTTTGAAATTCGGTGTGTATTGTATACTCACAGCACATCACACTTCTGATTAGTACTTTTCAAATATTCAATAGCCACACAAGACTAGTGGCTACCGACCGTACTAGACAACGCAGCGCTACCCTTTCATTGGCAGGTAAGTAAGAGACTGAATACAAAATGGACACTGGCCAGACCATACATGACAGTAAACTCTGATCCACTTGAGAAGCCCAGGAGGCCAGCCCACAGCATCTGCAGCAGTTAGTCTGAAGAGATCAGGGCTTGGTCAGTGATTGCCAACTTCCCTATCCCTTCCTCACCCCATCCTTCCAACTCAGGACCAACCAGAGCAAGTCAAATATGCTTCCCAATCAATCCCATAAGGTGCCCGCTTTTATCTGGCTGCCTCCAGCTTCACATGCCAACACACTCCAATCAGAGCCCCTCCCCACCCCAAAGCCTTCCCTTTTTTCTACTATCAGGCTTTCCCACTCCCCTGCCTGCCTTTGAGTCTCTGCCAAACACAAGCGGTGGTTGCTGACTGACTGGTACTTGCTTTAGCGAGCTCTAAATTAATAGCCTCTGTTTGTTATCGTTTGGGTCTTAGGTTATTTCTACAAGAGTTGAGCTTCACTTATGAGTATGGAGAAATTCTCCCTTATATTTGTAACCCAAATTTGTAATCTCCTTCAGGACAGAGTGGTAGAGGGAGGAAACCCAAGACAACATGGAGCAGAGCAGCTATATTTTGCTGGAAACACACACATTGAGGATTTTTTTAAAAATACTATTACATTCATGTAGTAGCAGACAAATGTCCACCAAGACTAAGGTGCCCTGTGGCAAATTATTTGATAATTTTTTTTTTCTAAATGATGACTCTCTGCTTAGGATTCTCACCTACTAAAATGGGCTTAAAAGGACAGCAAAGTGGCCAAAATGAAAACCACTGAGTTTTAAAGTTGCTATTAAATGGAAAGAAATGCTATTAGAAAAAAAAAATTAAAAAATCCATTTTTACAAGCTAAGCTAAGGAAATTATGAGGTTTATAGAGAAGAAACATCTAATTACTTACAAGGCATTTATAATCTGAGAGTGCAGGGTTCCCTATTACTGCATTTACCAAATTATAGCCACACCCTGACACAAGGATCTTAGGGACTTGGTAGGCCCACAAAGTTAATCACTTCCCACTCCTGCAGTAACAAGTTATCTGGCAGGCTCCCATCCAATCTGTTTCAAATTTTTATATGAAATGCACTATTTCTCAGACTCTATTAAAAAAAATCTTGCTTTTACTACAGTCCTGTTTTGAGATATTATTACATGGTGAGAATATAACATTCCTGCCCTCTAAAAGATTCATGATGCAAATATCATCCAAAGAGGAAAATTACATCATCTCACTACAAATGTGAGCTTAAGTTCATCAATCACTAATTGAGAAACTTAGCCAAATATTAATATAAATGTCATATCTCTGCTGGACAGGACACAGGGCAGTGGTTTTGATTTGGCCATAACTTACATCGTCCGTAAGCCTTGATGTCTGCTATCTTGCCTGTGCAGCAAGGGTCTTATCTAGGATGTGAATTTCATTGGAAAGCTGGCTGTCTTGAAAAGGAGAGAAGAGATGAGAAAGAAAAACTAGACTCAGAGGACCAACAGCATTTTCATTCGTGGAAGGCTCAGATTAACTCATAAACAACAGAAACATTTCATGACCAGGTGCTGGCACTGTCTGCTGCCCACCCCTCGTGTCCTTTGGAGGAGACCAGCCCAGTCAGAATGGCCTCTTCCCCACAGCAGGATGGATACCCAAGCTGGTTCCAGGACACAGCTCTTGCCACAGTGTAGCCACATTTACTGCTAGACATTAGGGAGCCACAGAAGATTTTATTATTGACAATTTGCTCCTTTTTCTGTTTTAGACCTTTGATGGTTACTGGAATAAAACTAACTACAAAATAACAAGAGAATAAGAGAAATCCCTCCCTACTGACAAGTACACAGACATGGAAGAGAGTATAAAGGTGCCTTCTCCTGTACAGACCTGAAATCAGGAACTAGAGGCAGCCTTCCCGCATTACCCCTCACTATCCTCTCCTCTCTGACCAGATTTGCCGTACATGCCAAGTCCCTCCAAAACCTTGTCCTGTGTGATTCAAAAGTTCCAGAGATTAAGTCTATTAAGACATCATCCTGGCCAGTTTGGTTCAGTGAATAGAGCATCAGCCCGTGGACTGAAGAGTCCCAGGTTCGATTTTAATCAAGGGCATGTACCTTGGTTGCTTCCCGCAGTGGGGAAACCAATTGATGTGTCTCTCTCACATCAATGCTTGCTTCTCTCTCTCTCTCTCTCTCTCTCTCTCTCTCTCTCTCTCTCTCTCTCTCTCTCTCCTGCTCCCTTCCACTCTCTAAAAATCAATGGAGAAATATCCTCAGGTGAGGATTAACAAACAAATAAAATAAAATAAAAAGATATTGATTGTGTGTCATAATTATGAGATCCACAACCATTGCTGCTAAGCCCAAGTTTGGCATTTGATTGACTGTTCATTATGCATCACTCCAGGCTTCAGGGATCTGGCTTCCACCCCCCACATAAAAGTCCTCTGGTAACATATCGACCTTCCCTACCAGATTATAGCTGGCTATATGCTTATATGTTGCTAGCATTTTATTCTAAATCATTTTCCATATTAACCCAAATTAATACTCACAGGAAACCTTTGTAATAAGTACTATGACTATCCAAACTTACACATGAGAAAATCGAGGCACCGAGTGGTTAAGTAACTTAGCCAAGATTTCTCAATCAATAAATGGCCAAGCCAGGTTTCAAACTCGGGAGCTTGTTCCCAGACCCTCAGCCCTGAACCATGTATAAACACTATTGCTTTTGAGGACCGAGCCTATGTTTTCCTTATCTCTTATTCCCAGCTCCTAATATGAGGCTGGATTGTCAGAATTTTGAATAAGTCATTGAATAATTGGTGATGACATTAAAGACAGCCTCTGTGCAGCATTCACCGTGTGTGAGGCATAAATGCTCAGCTGACAGGATCCTTGAAGCTTACCAAATGCAGCATCAAGCAAGCTGAGCCTGCCGTGGGCTCTGTTACCCAACCCAGGCTCCACTCTCTTGCCAGTCTAGTTCTTCCTGGGATTATCAGTAAAGCCAAGGTGATAACAGCACTATGATCATATCTCTGCCTTCTAATCTGTTCCTGACTCTGACTCCAGTTTATCTCTTCCAGTCCCTCTTTCTGTTTCTAAATGAAACGTGAAATCTCTATGTACTAAACTAAACAATGAAAACAAAACAAAACAAAACAAAACAAAAAAGAGGACCAGCTCTCCATACTAGATTAGATAGCAAAGGGGACTTATTTGAAAAATCTTCCTTGTGCTGCTCAGTCATAATTTTTGGGAATGTTGCTGGCTGATCATATCACAATCCTATCCCTGAACCTAATCCCCACCCAATGGAATAAGTCACTTCTTTTTGCTTTATAACGTTCTCACCTAATTGATGTGATCACAATGTTCCCTATTCTCCTCAGTGTACTTATGTTGGAAACCAATTGAAGCAAAAGATATAGGCACATGTCTTCTCTGTGTTCCAGGAGTATGATTTGAGTGCTAATAGTTTCAACATTGGGAAGGCAATGATCCTCATTCTGAAACGGATATGCAGATTGCTGACAGGTCAAGCACTTTCACAGAGGTCAAATACTTTTTCCTATCAAGAGGCGTAGGGAATGAAGAAGAGGGCATTACTCAACCTGGGGCTTCAGCACTGGTTCATTGGTCCTTATTCAATGTTGAGTAAGACAAGTATCTGCCTTCAAAATGCGCATGGTCCATTCGAGGAGACAGACTATTTCTCAACGTAATAGAGGCCTGCATAACGTTTTTACATGAATGAAAGCACGCAGGACAGGCTACATAATTTACAGGGTCCCCGTGCAAAATGGAAAGGCAAGGCCCTTACTCATAAATTCTTAGAATTTCAAAATGCATCAACTCAAGTTCAGGGCCCTTGGGTGCACACCCATGAAGCTGGCCCCGCACACCTGGGAGACGTAACAGGATCAGGTGTGAAGCATTGAGAAGGCTTCAAAAGGAAGAGATACTGGTGTTGATTCTTGTAGGACAGTGATGGCGAACGCATGACACGCGTGTCAGCACTGACACGTGTAGCCATTTCTGATGACACGCGGCTGCTGAGGCGGCCACATGCCGAGGATGAAACATTTGCTGCTCCTGAGAATGAAACATTTGCGAAATAATGTTTTTTCCTCAGAGTGACACACTACCCGAGTTATGCTCAGTTTTTTGGCGAAGTTTGACACACCAAGCTCAAAAGGTTGCCCATCACTGTTGTAGGATGACTAGAGAAGAGGATTAACAAAATGCAAAGGCAGGGAGTGTGAGTGCAGGTTCTCTGTCTATGTGGGGAATGATGAACTGGGAGGCCGGGCACAGAGAGATGCCAGGAGCTATCTCCATGGAGGGAAGCTGAGGCAAGGGTGCCAGGGGCTTAATAAAATGAACCCAGGGAAAAAACAGGCAAATCATAATTTAATTGTGGTTTCACCACTTACCACCTGAGAACTCTTGGGTACGTGTCAACATTCCAGAGCTTCGGTTTCTTTATCTGAATATTGGGGGGCTCTAATGTTGGCTCAGCCATTATGGGACCTTAAATAAGTCATGTTCTCTCTTTCTCTCTCTGAATCTCAGCCTCTCCACATGTAAAATGAAAAGCTAGGGCTAAGTGAGTGGTTTTCAAACTGAGCTCTTTGGAGGTGCCTTAGGGGACATGGAGGAGGCAGATGAGAATGAGAGGACAGACCAGAAGGTCCCAGACATCACACAGGTAAACAACAGCGGCTTCATTTTCAACCAGTGTTATATATGCAGATGTATAAATATGTATGTGTTTGTATATGCACATGTATTTGTAAACATTATTATACACATACTATATTATAGTATATAATTACTAAATATATTTTATTTATTCAACCAAGTGCCTCAGTTTTCACATCTGAAAATTGGGGATATTTAGTAATACCTAACTTATAGATTAGTCTGAAGATTAAATGTCTAAAATGCATTTAATGTACCTAAAGAAGTATTGGGCACAGAAGAGGCATTTATTAGGCAGAATCTGAGCTCAGGAGGTCAGGCAGATGTGTGCCTTTGGTTCACTGTTGTCTGGCTCGCACCTGGAACAGCGCTGGCACTTAGTGGGTGCTGACTGTACTTGCTGAATATATGAAGGATCTGCAACCCACTAGTTTCTAGGCTCACAATTGAGATGCAAAGGTAAACAAAACAAACATGGGCCGGCCCTTGTGGGTAGTAAGCATATAAACACACGATTAATGGTCAGTTGGGATGTGCTTAGAGCTTTATTAGGATTACAGAGGAGATTTAGTTTGAAGAAATGGCTCCCTCTCTGCTAACAGTTGGAAACCTCCAGGAGTGAATGGTCCCAACTGTCTGTCAAAGCCGTAAACTGTCGGGTGTTTCTAACATGTAAGGAAATCAGCAGAGAGAGAGAGTAGAATGGGAGTTCTCGGCAAGCCGCAGCCACCAACCAGGCTAAGACTTTGGGCAGCTGACAATAGAACGTAGGATGATTCTGTTCTACAAAAATGACTTTTCCCTAACAGGCTATATTGTCTGTATCCCTGGCGGGTCATCCTGGGGAGTGAAGAAGGAAGGAGAGTGGGCCCTGTCCTGGGGGAATCTCCCATCGACTGGAAAAGACAGGAGCAAGACACACTCCTAAAACAGTGGCAGGTCCTGTTCTCCATCCACTGCTGCCACAGCAAAGATATTCCCAAGGGAAGGATGTGAATGGGTTGGAATTGCTCTGGGAAGGAGTTTACAGCAGAGATGGGAGGAGTGACTCGAGGTGGTTGAAAGTTGACCTGGAGCAATGGGCTAAGTGGCAAGCCTTGCTTGCTGGGGCCAAGGACATATAAACAGGTGGTAGTGCGAGACAGGTGGATTAGCAGACATCAGCACTGGGAGGGGTGGGGAGCGACTGAATGTGTTAGCAAATGTTAGTTCCTGTTACTCAGAGGGCTGAGTAATTTCACAGCAACAGGATTTCTTTAAAACCACAGGCCTAACCTTTCAAACAGATCCGTTTGTCAGTATCTCTGTCGCCGTAAGTATTTAGACCTACAAGGGATAGGAAAAGTAAAACTCAGACACCAGGGCAATCATACCTCACCCACATCACTCATACATGTTCATTTGGTTTCCAAGTGGATTGCTTATTTTATGGCATGTTCAGGAAGTACGCGTTTTCTTAGAATTAAATTGTCCTTAATCAAAAAATACGCCATGCAACACTCGTTTTCTCCAAGTGAATATTCTACTCAGTGGCACACAGCCTGTGTCATTAAGCCCAAAGTTAAGGAACATGGAGCAATTAAAATTTTTCATTCCTTCTGTTTTGCTGTGCCTACATTGGGGAAGGGGGGTACTTTAGGATTTTGGGGCATCGTTTGAATAACGTTATTGTGCTAACAATTTGGAATTCTTATCTTCTTTAAGACATGTAATTGTGTACTAAACAAGGTGGAGAAAATGTCTTTTCACTCACATTTTTCTCGGTGCAGAAACTGTGATGAAAATGAGATAGTGGAGATTTATGTCTGCTGGGTTGGCAGTCATTTCATATTTACTTGGACGATGCGATTGAAATCAAATCGGAGGCTCCATATCCAGGAATGTGTTATTTGTTATCTAAATAACTATGTGTGAGCAAATCAGATGTGGATAAGATGCTTCTATTATCCTTGTGTGTTAGCTCTGATTCATGAGGCCCTCGCTCCCTCTACATGGGTTTTATCAGAGCTGCTCTTTTTGGGTTTGTGCATTTGCTACGGTGGAACAGAAGATTCTGTTCTTAACTTCTCAACTGGTAACAAAGAAGAAATCTAAGAAGAGGAAGCAAGGGAAAGCATTTTGTGCATGGCCTTAATTAACAGACGAGCCCATTGCTTGATAAGGAATTAAGGGGCAAATGTTATTAAGAATTTGTAGAAGCAGCAGGAGTTCGTTTTGTTTACACTATAGAAGCCTCAAATTCCAAACTGCCAGACTGGAGACTTTCTATTTTCATTCTTCTTCCTGGGGACTTATGTTCATTTATTAACAATTTTACCCTTAGTTTGCAAGTAGAAATAAAATATGAGATGTACATCTATTTTTGTCATGCAACTTCATAAACTGTATTTGACCTTAACTTTGCAAGCATAAATATGCATATTCACCAATAATTATGCTATTGGTCAGGGGTCTTGTTTGCAAGCCTACAGTTGATTTTGGACATTTTAAACTAAGAAAAGGGATTTTTTATTATTAATTTTTTTCCAGAAAGAGCACAACAAATGCAATGAGGATATTTTAACAGAAACTGCCCTGCAGGGACGCTTGTGCAGAGACCCATTGCTGCTGATCCCTGCCGCAGTGGCCATGAGTAAACCCTGCCGCCCTTTCATTGAGGAGCTCAGAGACCCAGTGGGAAGGTCCAGCTGGCAGAAACCAGGTCTGTGGCCGCGTGGCCCTGCCTGAAGCCGTGAGGAGAAGAGTATCTTTCCTGCTAAGATTCAATGATGGGAGGAAAGAGGGAGTGTCCCCCTGGGCTGTACCAATGGGGTGTTATCTCCCAAGTGGGGAAAAGGATTATATACCATCATCCCTCCAATGACAGAGGTTTGCTATGAACTCTTTATTACTGACTTTATTTAAAAGAACAGATTATACGCATATTGATATTTTTTAAAAATACAAAACTGAATATTCCGTGTTCTTTCTAGTTCTCTATTTTGTTAAGCTTTACAGTAAACCTTTTGAAACTCATTTTATATTTAATGAAAAGATAAAATTAGGGGGCACTTTCATCTTTAACAAGAATGTCAGTATTATCTCTCAGATCTGTAAGTCCTTTAAATGTCTACCTTCCCTTTTTAATTCCATGCTCCATGACTAGCATGTTTATTCCAAAATGGAATACTATACCCTGAATACCCAAGAAATCTCGGGTGGATGGCTTCCCTAAGCCATCGCCAGCCCTCTTCTCCCTTGCCCATTCCAATACAGAGACTTTTCCAGCCTTTTGTGCCCACGGGAATTTGTGTTTAACCTCCTTCCAGGTCATGATACATATGCAAAATTCAACCAGGGGAGCTCCTAGGAAAGTTATTGTTTACTGGATTTAAAGTACAGATACAGCCTAAGAAATGTTCCTGACTTCCCTCTACTTTCTGCCTTGAGCATGGTCAAAGGTACTTGGTGCTGAAATGAAAAGGCCAGCCTTCCCGGAAAAGCCGAAGAGCTGAGAAATGTTAGTGCTAACTTCTCACGTCTGACATCGCTGGGTCCGTCATACCTCCATCCAGACTAAGACTTCTGCCAAAGAGCACAATTAACCCCCCTTTTCACTGGGTCAAGTTTGCTGCGACTTGGAGCTGAAAGCATTCCTAAGTGACATGATGGTTTCAACAATTCACATCCACTCAGAACTGGACATTTCAAATCACCTGCTCCTACCATTTATTGAGTGTCAACTTTGGGCTAGCACCTTAGGAAGTGAGGTACAATCTATATTCTCCAGGACAAAAATAGTACACATGAAATAAAATAAAAACATTATAAATAGTATACATAAGGAGGTACGTAACTAGGATAATGCACGTGCCAAAATAGAGTAATGCTCCCTGAGCTGTGAGGATACAGGTTAGGATGTGCTTGAGCTTGGGGTGGGCTATGAGGGCCTATTCAGTAAAATGGAATAATGTGGTAAAAGATTCAACTGTGGCTTATTGAATAACATGACAGAAATACTTAGTGTTTTGCAATGAATATTATTATAGTAAGTTATTATTTTTAATGGATAATGAAAATAACACATATTATGTGGGACCTTTTATACACTAATCTCATTTTATTTTAGAAAAACTGGTGTAATGTTGGACACATATGTAGATGGGGAAATTGAATTCCAAAAATTGAAAACAGGCTTTCTCAATCTCAGCACTGATTATTAATATAAGGTGGATTTTTAAAAATTTATTGTGGCTAGAATGTGAGACTTCCCATCTTAACAGATTTTTAAGTGTACATATAATATAGTATTGATATCTACAGGCACAATGTTGTACAACTAATCTCTTGAACTTAGTCTTATTGCATACATTTTACATGCATTGATTAGCTATTCACCATTTTCCCTCCCCCAACACCTGGCAACTACCATTCTATTCTTTGTTTCGGATTTTGACTATATTAGATACTTCATAAAAGCACAATATTTTGACTATATTAGATACTTCATATAAGCATGCAGCATTTGTCCATCCTCAAAATTCATCCATGTCATCGCATATGAAAAGATTCCCTTCTTCTGTAAGACTAAGTAATAGTCTATTGTCGCTATATACCACATTTTTCAATCCATTCATCCATCAGTGGACATTTAAGTTAAGTTGTTTCTACATCTTGGCTATTATAAAAAGTGCATCACTTTGAGATCCTATTTGAGGATGACTTCATTGTGTGGGGCTTCCCTGTACCCTACACGATGTTTAGCAGCATCTCTGGCCTCTATCCACCCCTAGTACCACATGCCTATACCCTACCG
Organism: Cnephaeus nilssonii; assembly: GCF_951640355.1. Lineage (NCBI taxonomy): Eukaryota > Metazoa > Chordata > Mammalia > Chiroptera > Vespertilionidae > Cnephaeus > Cnephaeus nilssonii. Next base: position 51,015,108 of record NC_137085.1, on the reverse strand, counting down.
ATAGCACCAGCCCCACACAATTGTAAAAACCAAAAATGTCTCCACCGATAGCCATATGTCCCAGGATAGAAGGACAAAATATCACTTCCCCTCCACTGCGAACAGCTGGTTGATGAATTAAACAAAGTCACTCACAACGTGACAAAATCAAAACTAAGACCTATACCACCTGATTCCGGTTCTGTGATCTCATCCTTAGAGAACTTGAACTCAGGAGATAAGATGACCCAATGACTATAATCATTTTTATTCACAGACATAACTGCCTAGAGATAACTCAAAACACACACTTTCAGATATAAAATCAAGTCAAGTATAAAAAGACACCCCACACATAATAAGGACTACATGAGGAGCTACGAGAGTAACTGTAATAATGTGCTCCCTATTTCATGTTCCTATTTCTCACATTTCTCATAACCTTGTAACCTGTCACCTACCCCAGACTTTGAGGCGAGCTTATTCCCATAAGAGAAATGTAAACAACCATATATCTGCAAAGCAGAATCACAAGATTGATTTAGCCTTTGCTGAGGTTGTACTCTAGTTCAGGGCAAACTTTTTTGTAAAGGGCCAGATAGTAAATGTTTGAGTCTTTGTGGGACATGTTATCTCTGTCACAGCTACTCAACTCTGCCTTTATAGCTGGAAATCAAGCACAGTAATACACATATGAATGGATGTAGCTCTGTTCCAATAAAAGAAAATTTCCAAAAATAGTTTGGATTTGGTCCATGGGCCAGTTTGCCAACCTCTGCCCCATTCAATGAACTGTGTTTTCTTTATTCTATACCAAATCTTTCTTCTTCCCATCCCAGCATCCAAATTGAAAGTCTACAAGCTCATAGGTACAGGAAATATAACTTTTCTTTACTTTTACTAATTTGTTTCAGGCCTGCATTCTGGTGGGTAGTAAAAACTAAATTTCTGCTGATTGACATTCAGCTCAGCTTATTTCGTATAAATTCATGATTATCTTGTTGACTGTAGGGCCTTCTCCATCAACTCGGGATGTTTCCTTCTTTCCGCAGGTTGGGCCTGTGGTTTGGAAGGCTCCTGTGGTGCTATGCATCAGGGAGGGAGGAACTGGTTGCCTGCCTTCATCTGTCCACTGGCCTGAACATTCCTTCTCATTTCAATTGTTGATCTATGTACTTCCTGTTTTAATATAGGTTTTATTTTTATTTAGATGTAGGCTATGGCCAACAGATCAGGAGACAACTGCCAATGTAAAGACAATTCTTTATACTCACAGATCCCAAAAGGAAAGGGTTCACCACGCCATGGGGGCCACACAGGGAAGTATCAGGCTTGTCAAGAGGCAGAGGGAAAGGGGTGGGGAGGGGAGAACCATGGGCAAGAAGCTTTTTTTGTGGTTTCTTCAGAAATAAATGGGTGATGCAGGTAAAGCTGGCTTAGGATTGGCTAGTTTGAGTAATTTCTTTGGGCTCTGGGACATAGGGACTCTCCCTAGTTGTCTGGTACCCTGGGGTGTTTAGGGCAGGTGGAAAATGTGAGAGCAAGTAAGGAGACTGATTTGAGCTGCGGGCTCCAGATCATTGGTCTGCATCTGAATCACTGAGTAGCTGGACTGGCAAGTTGTTTACTATGTCTAGGAACTGGCTCACCCTACGAGGGGAAGTCCCTCCAGGATCAGCAAAGCCCTGATGCCAAAGCATCAGAATCCAAAAAATAAAAACCACAGTTAATACGCTCCACACTTCAGACCGCAGGGCCTTACAGACCACTGCCCTCCTGGCTGAATTTGCACAGTGCATAGAGAAGTTCTGAGAACCCTCACACCACGCCTAGGACCCAGCAACTTCATAAGGTTCCTTTATGCCAAGTGAGAGCCTATCTAGTCATCTCAACTCCTCTGCGTGGCAGAGAGAAGCTGGCCTCATCCACTAAGGAAACAAGGCATCGATCAACCCTGCCAGCAGGCCTCCCAGACACTGGGATTCTAGACTCTCAGCAAGAGGGAAGAGCAGGGACACCGGACCCCTTCTCACGAGTCAAAAATATTGCTTTCCTCTGTTTTAACACTCTCATCCAGCCTAGAAAAAGTTAACCTTTCTGGGAGGGGGTGGGGGCAACTTGGGTAGGAAAAGCTAGCTCTTGCCAACTTTGTATTCTGTCCCATCCACTGCTTAGTGTATAAACTCTATGCCCTGTGTCCCTCAGGGCTGCTCAGGGCTGTGGAATCTGAAAAGCAAAACCAAGGCTTTTGAAGCTCATAACCCTTTATTTTTTTCCTCACACCACTTTGTGCCAGTGTTTAACAATTCATGTTGCCACAAAAGCTGACCTCTGCCTCTCTTTTTCTTTGGTGTATTCTTTTGTAACATCTCAGAGGAAGAGCTCTGGTTGCAGAAACACGTTGGTTAATATATTGAAATATTACCTTGTGACTCCAGTTACATCCTCTGGGCACATGTTTTGTTCTGCTTGTTTAAATTCCATCTTGAATGCTTTTCTGGAAAGTATGGCTTTTGGTACTGAGCTTCCTCATCCCGCTCTTCCTCAGACAATCCATATGCCCTTCCATTCCCTGGTGAAGCTGTGCTCCCACCAGTGAATTATTGTCCCAGATACATAGATGTTTAAAAGGAGTTTCTACCCTTAAGGAAATTATGGTAATTACAGATTCTGAAATTTTCATCCAATTTTCCCCCCCTCAGAAACGTGGATACCAACATATCTGGATGAAATGGGAAAATTTTACTATATCAATTATCTGCCTTATACACATTGAGGGTGTTCTAAAGTCAAAAGTTAGGATAAGTAAAACTAACCAAGGTTAGTGTCTTTGCATGCAGCCCAACATGGCTTGGAGTGGGGAATGTCTGGCCTGTGGGAAATATACAGCCCAAGAAATCATTTGGTCTGGCCCTGCCAAGGCATTAGGGGTGAATTAATTAAATGTTTTACCAAATATAGCAGGCTAAATTTTAAGTTGGCAATCTTGTATGATCCGCAAATGATTTTATAAATATAGAAATGGCCCTTGGCAGAGAAAAGATTCCCCACCCCTGGTAGACTCTCATTCCTGTGCACAAAATTCCATACATTTATCTTTCTTACCTTAACTCGTTCAATAAATATTTATTGAGCACGTACTATGTGCTAGAAACTAATCTAGTCACTGAAAATACATTGGTGAACAAAAAAACAAATTAGCCACCTGCAGAGAATATACATTCTAATGGCAGGAAATAAGTGTTTAATCGCTTTTATGTGGTGCATATTATGTGCCAGACATTGATCTAAACCTCACAGTAGCCTGATAATTACTTTATTTCTTTGCCCATTTAAGAGATCATATTTAGTAATTTGACCACAATTTTAGGACTAAAATACTGAACCCTGGCAGGCTAGCTTTGGAGTCTGTCCATGTTCTCAATTACTCCAGTCTACCACCTCTAGCTTATAAGTAAATTACAGAGAATGTTAGAATGTAATTTCTGTGGGAAAACAGTAAGTATAAAGAGGGGAAAGAGCATGCTAGGGGAGATTAGAATCTTAGATAGGTGGTTAGGAAAGACTTAACTAAGATGTGTCATTTGAGCAAAAACTAGAAGGAGGTGAGGGAGCAGGAGAGATAAATATCTACGGTAAAGGTGTTTCTGCAAAGGGAACAGCAATTGCAAAATCCCCATGACAGGACCATGCCTGACATTCACAGGTTCAATTTTGTGAAAATAGATCAATCTGTTTATCACAAAATGCTCATCGTTGAATCCCGCTATTATTTTGGCAAAATATAAAGCTTTTGGAAATGATCTATCATGTCTTTTTTTAAAATTATTTTTATTGATTTCAGAGAGGAAGGGAGAGGGATAGAGAGAGATAGAAACATCAATGATGAGAGAGAATCATTGATCAGCTGCCTCCTGCACACCACTTACTGGGGACCGAGCCTGCAACCCAGGCATGTGCCCTTGGCCGGAATCGAACCTGGGACCCTTCAGTCCACAGGCTGACGCTCTATCCATTGAGCCAAACCGATGCTCTATCCACTAAGCCAAACTGGCTAGGGCTATCATGTCTTCTTTATAATAATTTCTTTTTTTAAAATATATTTTATTGATTTTTTACAGAAAGGAAGGGAGAGAGATAGAGTTAGAAACATCGATGAGAGAGAAACATCGATCAGCTGCCTCTTGCACACCCCCTACTGGGATGTGTCCGCAACCAAGGTACATGCCCTTGACCGGAATCGAACCTGGGACTTTTCAGTCCGCAGGCTGACGCTCTATCCACTGAGCCAAACCGGTTTCGGCTTCTTTATAATAATTTCAAAGCAACATTTTCATATATTTTCTTTCCATGTTTAAAAAAAGAAAAAAGATAGATGAGATTGAGTTAAAAAGAGAGTAAGAAACAAAGAGATGCATTACTATTCTTCCTTGATATTGCCTAGAATATAGTATAAGGGATTGATAAAATGTTAGGCAAACAAAAATAATAAGCCCTGATTTTAACATATGTTTCTTTTGAGGTGAGAATGATCATCCTTGTAATAAAATAAAATAAATCTAGCCCTAGCTGGTTTGGCTCAGGGGATAGAGCATCAGCCCACGGATGGGCTGAAGGGTCCTGGGTTCGATTCCTCTGGTCAAGGGTGGACTTGCTTGCAGACTTGATCCCCCGCCCTGGTGAGGGTATGCAGTTACTGTTTGGGAGGCAACCAATAGATATGTCTTCTTCACATTCGATGTTTCTCTTTGTCTCTCCCCCTCCCTTCTACTCTCTCTAAAAAATCAGTGGGAAAATATCCTTGGGTGAGGATTAACCAAAAAATTAAAAAAATCTAAATGGCATGCATCCTCTTCTTGGTAATACAGGCATTAGTACATGGTAAACCTTGCAGGATCACACCTGTCCCAGAAAGAGAATTTGCAGAACTTGTCTTGACTAGAGCTAAGCTGAAGTTTGTTGTTGCATTTAATTTGTCCTAAACTTCTCCAAACTCTTCATAAAGCAGGTGATATTGTTCTTGATTTACAGGAACTAGAGATTAAACAGCTTGCAGCAGAGGCTGCCCAGCCAGACCCTGGCAGGACTGATGTGAGGCTCAGGGATGCTGGCTGTTTGGCTCTGCTCAGAACCAGATGGCTTGTTTCTAAGGACAAAGCTCTTTATTTTCTTTCAAGTTTTCGTTGGGTTGTCCTGGCAGCTCATGGCTCACCCTCCTCAGTCCTAGAAGACATACATTAGGCGTCATGAGAAGAGATCGTAGGCTCAGACTCAGGAGAATGGACATGGATCTCAGTGTGTCATCACTAACTAATGGTGCCATTTATTAAAATGGACTTTTTATCCTCTCCAAACTTCAGTATCCTCATTTAAAAGTGAAGAAAAATTACTTCCCTTACAGTTCTTATAGGCTGTCATAAGAAAAAAGGTAAAACAGTAGGTTGAAGTACACTAAAAATGTCTTTAGTTGTGTTCAGTGGATAGAGCATTGGCCTGTGGACTGAAGGGTCTCAGGTTCAATTCTGGTCAAGGGCACATGCCCAGGTTGCAGGCTCAATTCCCAGTGCGGGGCATGCAGGAGGCAGCCGATCAATGATTCGTTCTCATCATTGGTGTTTCTCTCTCTCTCTCTCCCTCTCTCTTCTTCTCTGAAATCAATAAAGATATATTTTTTAAAGTCTTTAGCAATAAGTTTCCTATGATCCTGTCTTAGTTTTCCTGCCGTTTATAGTAATAATTTTAAGATGTCTCCAATCTGTTTCTTCTCTTGTCTAACTTTGTAATCTTTATTAGCTCTCTGTCTCTTTCCCTATATTTACTAACTTAAGCAATTTTCCTTTAACACCAACTTACTTTTTAATAAAATTCTTTTGAATTAGTTTACTTATCTAAAAGAATCAGTTTTATTGCTTCTTTTCCTCTGATATGGCCTCATGTCTGCACTTAATTTGTATGTTATTATGTGACATTGGCGAGCATGCTTTAGTAAATGCAAGGGCCCCAGCAGTCAGCTAGATTTCAAGGGAGTCTCTGACTGTACTGGTTTGGCCACATTGCTCCTGGCTGCCTATGCCAGAGAGATGAAATGCCAACAGCTGGTTGTCCTGAACAGAAGGGATGCTTATGCATTTGGGTGGAAGTAGGGACTCCATGCTGAGTAAAGTGAAAAAAGTGGGGGGAGCCTACCCAAGAAACAGTAACTGAGGAGGCACAAGAAAATGATGCTGTTCTGAATTGGATGGAAAGTCACCTGCAAGCCCTCAAAAGCAGACTAAATAAGTTTCCCCCTCCTATTTTTCTGAATTCCACCCCCCCATTTTACCCATTTTTATATACAATGTTAATTACTTTTTAAAGAAATATAACCTAGTTTCAAAACACATATAAAGACTGAGTCAAAGGAAAAGTTTCTACTCTAATGAACTATCTGGTTCTTTAGATATAAAGTTGATGTCAATTCCATTTCCTGTTTTTGCCATCTGTTCTCCACTGTCTCCCTGTCTTTATTCTGACTCTTTTCCCTCAAATCCTATACTCTTTTTACTTTTTTGCCAGAAATACTTCGGTTTGTTAGTCTCTTGCCCTCTACGGGACTGTGCTCCTCTTGAAGTCAGGAATCATATTGTTTATACTGTATTTTATTCCCAGCTCCATATACTCATGCAAGTCCTCAATGATTGATAGATGAATTTCCCAGTCCTCACTTCATTCCGTATGGACTCACCATGCTCTCACTAAGTTAACATCAAATACCAATGGAATGATTGGGGGATCCATGTTACGTAAATCTACTTATCAGTGCAGTTGTTTCAAGCTATGTACCTTAGAGCTCTGGGCCCCGTTGCATTATGGAAAAAAGGAAATGAACCAACATTCTAATGAGAAATTAGTAGACAAGCATGTCTAAGTGCAGACTGGTATCTCCAGAAGCAGATGCTAACAGGGTGTTGAGGGGAGGTACAAGTTGTTTATTAGAGATCAACACCTATGAAAATTAGGAGAAGGAAGTACAGCTGTGCAAAGAGAGATGTCAAACTATCTTGCAGGTCCACAAACCCTGAGCCAACCTAAGCCAGGGTGGGAGTGGGGAAATGTCTTGCTTGTCAGAGCTATCCCTATGCACTGGGGCCAAAATGGCTGGTTCTTTATACTCCTCAGCCCGCAACACACACACACACACACACACACACACACACACACACACACACACTCAATCACCATGTGTGGGCGGTGACCTTAGGTGGGGAGAACCTTTGCATTTGATGTCCACCCTGAAGGAGCTGATAGCTGGAAGCTATTGGCTGACCACACTCCCCACAGCTGGACAACCAGTCTCTCCTTGAGGGACACCTGTGTGGCACATCTCCTCACCTACCACTTGACTTGTCAGTATTATAATGTGTGTGTGGATTAAAATGTGCATGTGTGCTAAGTTGGCCTTGAAGAGTTTAGTTCCACAAAGCATGCCATTGAGCATGCTTGAGTCTACTATGGAAATAACTAGAAAACCTCTCTGTGGTTGTTTTTTTTCAGAGCTCACACTTACACCTTTGTCCACAGCTCACCTGTCTCTTCCTCAGAACAAGTTATAAACAAGTCCTAAAACTCAAACTCTGCATTTTTGCCACTTGCCCACAGCAGCTAGTTGATCTGTTGCAGCCACAGTTGTAGAAAAGGCTGACATTATTTTGGGTGATAAAATTACAAGCCAAATAACTTTTGTGCTCAGTGCCACTGTCCTCATATATCAGGTACTAACAAAGGAGCAGGGGTCATATGCCAGTAGAGATAGGCTTCATTGAGGATCTACTGTTAGTTATATTCTCAAGAAATAAACAGAAACTATAAAAATTAATCAGAGACATTGAACCTACTGAAACATTTATGAGAAGCCAGTTATAAACAACAGCAAGATGGTTTCCTCTTCTCCTTCTCTCGCTCCCCAACCCTCTGTCCCCTCTTCATGCTATGGTGTCTTCCCTCTCTTGTTTAGACACTTGTGATTTTTACAAGCATATTCCCCACTGGGGAATAAGATCAGGCAAGGAGAACTGGCTGGAACTGATTCTATGAACTACACAGAAGGTCACCATTCTGAGGCAGTCGCATCTGTGCAACTCTGAAGCTATTCCCAGTGGTCCGTGAGGACAATGTGGTTTCCCGGGAAGGCCTGACCAAAGTTTCAGTGTTTCTGAGGGTTCTTCCCTCCTGGGGTCTCACACATGTACAGATATACTTCTTTACAGCTTGAGCAGAAGTGTCACCAATAGTAATTAAAACTGAACTTAAATGGTTTGCCAGAGCATCTGGGCAAACAGAAGTCATCAGCGTTTCTCTTATTCCTCCTTTTTTAGACATGAGTAAATTACCATTCAGTTGGGCTTTCAAGAATCATAATGAGGGGGTTCAAATGGCACTATTAATTAGTGTTTGTTTTGGCAGTAGGCTGCCAAGATTTGACAGAGGATGAGAACAGTACTATTTGACTTCATATGCAAATGCTTGGTGAGGGAGGTCATCTAAGGCAATGTTTATTACTCTAGATTCTAGTTTTAGGGAACGGTTTTGATTCTCCCTAGGTTCAAGTACTGAAGTCAGCATTATGGTCTGTTACAGGCATAACCCATAAATCTGTATCTCTGCTATAAAGGTTCAAATTTCTGAAGAAAAAGAATGTATGCACGTGTGTGTGTGTGTGTGTGTGTGTGTGTGTGCACATGCATGTGCTTTGGAGCATGGAAGAGAGAGATATTATACTTCACTTGTCATTCAAACTAAACACTACAGTAGATGGCAAGTTTTCTCCCCAGGCATACATGCATAGTTAAGCTTACAGAATGAAATTTATAATGTTAATGTTTACTGAGCATTTATTGTATATAAACCTCAGTCCTAAAAGCTGTGTAAGTACACATGAATTATTTAATGAAATCCTTACCACAACCCTGCTATAAGGTACTATTGTGATTTCCATTTTACAGATGAGAAAATTAGTACTTAGGAATGTTAAGCAACTTGCCTGAGGTCACTCAAGTACTAAGGGGCAGGCAGAGTGAGAACTGAAATCAGCTAAATGGTCGAGGTGGCATTTGAATCCAGGCCTTTTGCCTCCAATGCTCATGCTTTTGACTAGCTTTTACAGCCTTGGTATTTAGGAAATAAACTAAGAAATATTATATCTGAAGATGATATACGGAAGCTGAACTCAAGACCAAAAATACAGATATGCCTACAAAACAAAACAAACAGAAAACAGATTAAATGTGTCTGCTAATTCAGGATAGTTCAAAAGGCAAATAAATATCTTGTCCCCCAGGTCTCCTCTCCTGTTCCCTGCCTTCACTTCGTAGGACCCATGCTCCGGGTGGGTTCTTGGACCTCTCCTGAAGGCTCAGCTGTGTTTTTCCATGATCACTGAGACACCAGCAGTGCTCTGCCACCTCCCTCACAGTCTCAGCTCTGATCATGGGTGCTCCAAAGTCGGCAGAGGGAAGGAGAGAAGAGAGGGAAGCTCCCGCCTCCCAAACAGCCCCTGCTGGCTGTTTTCTTTCTTTCCTCAAGAGGAATGGCAATAAAAACCAAACAAACAAATCAACTACCACTTCTGAAAATCCCCAGGAAATTCCTCTTCTAGAATTCTCACTCACTAGTTTGGCTAACATTCCTGCTGGGAACACGCACAGTGGATCCTCCATAATTGCTATGAGTTGCATAGGGGGAAAAAGTCACTTCTCTTCTTCAACAGCCAACGGCAGAAATGAACGAGGGAGGGATTTCACAAGATGTCAACCGCCTAGAATTAACTTCAAAAGCCTTCCTTGTCAAACTTATTCTATGCTGGTGGAGATGAAATGGCATATTCTGCTATTTTAAAGCAATCTGAAATCAATCAACAGCTTATTATATAATTCTTAAGAGCCTATATTTTGCGCTCTCTCTCTCTCTCTGTGTGTGTGTGTGTGTGTGTGTGTGTGTGTGTGTATGTGCGTGTGTGTGTATGGGAAAGGAGAGAGAGACTATTGGGCAGCCAAGAGATGAAAACAAAATAGTTGTTGTTATTGTTATTTTTCCTCAAGATGACCCTTGCCTCCAGAAGAACAGTGTGCTGTGATCTTTGGCTACCTGGGCTTTACATCATTCATATTATCTGCAGCAGCAGCAGATTGATGGGTATTTTCACTGCCCCAGAGAGTTAGCCTCTAATCCTTCATTTGCCACTCCAGCACAATTGTGTGGAAGCAATAGCAGGGATAGTTAGAGTACAAACAATTGATTCCAAACTATCCATCACTTAAACTACAATCTGAGACATCAGGAGGTAAAACAACAACAAAACACACACACACACACACACACACACACACACACACACACACACACACGTCAAAAGAACAAACAATCACCCCTCCCTCCCTTTTGAATCAAGATACACTTTGGCCCTGGCTGGGTTGCTCATTTGGTTAGAGTTGGTTAGAGCATAGTCCCGATATGTCAAGGTTGAGGGTTTGATCCCCAGCTGGGACACATACAAGAATCAACTAATGAATGCATAAATAAGTGGAACAACAAATTGATGTTTATCTCTTTCTTTCTCTCTCAAATCAATTTTAAAAAAATTGAAAGAAATGCTTTATCCATCCCAGGTCAAGGAAAATCATACAGTTTGGCTTGATTCTTCGACTTTTAGCATAGCCTTTGGCTGTTGGGTAGAGAAAGGTTAACGTTGTTTGAGGACACTCAGTAATGAAGTGATAAGTGAAGGTGATGGTAAGCATTTTTAAACTGCATCTGTGGAACAGTAGCTTCTACCTACCATGATCTTTGGATTATGTCATTTACACTTCTGATTGGGCATCATGGAAATTAGTCTAATTAACTATAAGTAATTTTGGGGAGTTTAACCTTAGTTCATGTGTGCTCAGATATATAATTAAGGATATGTGAATAAACAGAAAATATATGATAATTCAAATAATTTTGATGCAAGTTAATGAACATCTATTATATTAGGGGCTATTCCTGTTCCTGTAGGATCAAAGATGACAGAGACACAATCCCACCCTTAAGCTGCTTATAATCTGATAGAAGAGAGTAAAAGATTACACATGCAACTATAATAAATATGAGGTGCTTCAAAGTGGCTGCAGAACTGACTGGCCTGGCTATAGTTATGCAGTTGAGGCCGTGGGCTCTAAGTTTAAATTCCCAAACTCCTTGCCCCAGTGGCTGTTGGAACCAGGAGCCAGTGCTAGACACTGAAACTGAAAGACCATTATACCCTGGAACTACAGGAACAGGAAGGTGACAGAAAGGACACTTCAGGCAGAGAGAGTGTACCAAAGTCAAAAAGACACTCAAGTGCTCCATCTGAGGCAGTAAGAGGGCACATCTGGTACTTAGATTTGTGGTTTCTTCAATAAGTGTCTATGGTTAAATACCACCTAACGGGGCAATGAAAAACAAAGGGAAAAGCTATCTCTACAAAAGAATAATGCACCATAAAAATTCTTAGGCATTTCCCCCTCATATTTCTAAGGAACAAATCTTTGCAGTTATAATTTGAGTTTAACTTTTGAATGTGAAAAGAAATTCCATATGTGTATGTACTTCTGCAGCCTGTGTGATTTAGAAAGAAAAGAAAAGAGAAAACCACAAACCAGGCAAATCTATTGCTTTCATACTTATATTAGAAATGCCAGATGCATAACCACAATTTAAGTTTCATTTTTTTTCAACTCAAACAATAGTGTTCCTTTAAGAAAAATTGGCTTGACTTTGAGAGTGAATGTGAAAACTTAATGTTTTGAAATCTTGCAGAATAATTTGTTGGCAACTCAAAATCTTGTTTTGCCAAGTCTTACTCCAAAATAATATTCTTACCCAGAGTTGATACAGGGAATGGCAATTCTCACTTGACTATATGGCAGTTACAAAACAGAGCCAAGCAGCATGATGGAAGAGAGAGGCCATGTTAGACTCAGGGAGCAGGTCGAGTCATTTCAGTGAAAGGAATCTGAAAGCCCACAGAGAAAAAGGGAGTAGTCCAAACGTGCACTGACAATCAGTGGCAAAGGCAGGACTAATAATACTTTTACGCTGCTCCGCTTTCAAAAATACTGCCCTAAAAAGAGAAAATTAGAGAACTCGGGGCGAACTCTGGTGGCTTGAGACATCCCACCTCCTTCCATTCAGGACTCTGACTCCAACTCATCCACTTGTGGGCCAGAAGTGGGGAGCCTATACCTGTTTACCACACTTTATCCCCTTTGGGTCAGTACTCGAGGGGTCAGTACAAAAGCCCAAGGCAAGGAACTGAAAAAGGTCCTTCCAGGGGAGAAAGTCAATTTTAGCTCTCCTGACTTCAGGGTCTCTTTGACCCTAAGAATACGAGGAGGAGGGAAACAGTTGGGCTTCCTCATCACTGAGATCTGGGGAATACAGTGAAGTCACATAGCAAAGCAGCTCTACCTTGGAGCCCTGAGGGAGAAGTGACGGACAGTGTGCTGCACATACAGCGAACCACGGGGTAGAGACCCATGCCTGTTCTAGAGCTCTGGGGAGGGCTCCCATGGAAGGTGTCTGAATGAGCACAGAAAAAATGACAGCCAGTTAAATGGGCATATAAGTCAGAGAGCAGGATGAAATCCGAGTAGACTACTAAAGAAAGAGAAGTGCTTCTTTTTAAAGTGGATTTAAAAGTAGTGGAGGAACATGGAAAGAGATCCAAATATAGCACTAAGCACAGTTCCTGGCACTAAAACCATATAATTTTTGTAATTTAAAAAATGAATAGATGAATTAAAATAGAGAGTTAGCATGATCGATGTTCAAGGGGTGTCTTGGAAGACCAGGTGAAAGAATATGTTAAATCAGATGGGGGAAAGGGGAAAACTATGTAGAAATATGAGGGATAATATGCCCATTTTGGAAAATAGATCCATGAGAAAAATATATATTCCAGATTAAGAAAAGGATATAGAGGGAGGAGACAATAATTAAACAAATGATGGAAGAAAGTTTTCCTGAGCTGAAGATCTGGGTCAGCTGATGTCAATAGCTCATCAAATTCCAGACCAGACTGAGAGATGGTACCTAGGTGTGTTCTTATCAAATTACTGACCTCCTAACCAGAAACCCAAGAATGCCTGAAAACGCCTTTTTAGCCACGCTAGCAATCATCAGATGTAAGGTAATTTTACCTGGGACAAGAGGATAAGTTTTTTGGACTTATGCTCCTGACCCTTCATGGACAAGACCCCTTACGTGGGCTGATCCCCTGACTAATGTAGTTACCAATAATACCAAACACCTTGGTCATCCAGGAGGTCCATGGATGGGGCAAGAAAGTATAATTACACAGGGGTCTCCACCCAGCTTCCCTTTTGTATGACACAAAATCAAAACAATGCCCCTTTGTGTGTACAATTAAAGAGAGGTTTCTGGCTTGTGTGGACACCAAAGAAAGGGTGTCACTACTATCACTACTTGCCCCCAGTAGAAGTGCAGAAAATGTAACTAAGACCTTGTCTATATAAAAAGAAATGGACAACCAGTTTGAAAGGGAATTGCCATGGACTAGAACAAAGAATATCCTTATGTGATATTATTCTACACTGTCACTAAAATTTTTCCCAGATTTGGATCACCCCCAGTACTTATAATAGTTCCTCGCACCCTTGGGGATAAAAAAATAAAAAATAAAATAAATAAATAAATAAAAATAATCTGTTTGGTGGTTGGAGACAAACTTAACACATCTCTTGATATTTTAGAATTACAACAGCATATACAATTATCCCAAGCAAAATTACAAACAAATTCTTTGAATGTCTGGCAGCAATTTAAAAAGGACATGTAAGGATTTAATCCTTTTCATTGTGTAGAGGGCCTCCTGGGAAGGCACCTGAGCATTCTATATTGGTCCCTCTTACCCTTTAGGCCAAGAGAGACCCTCTTCTCACAATTCAATTGCTCACAGCTGTTGCATGAGCTCTCTGTTCATGTCGAGGTTGAAGTCTCGTGATGACTGGTGCCATGGATCCGTCTCTCACCCAGTGGGGCGAACTGAGCCCTCCCTGGAGAAGAAACCCGGGTTCCACAAGACATGTGATCAGTGCTGGGGCCCCGCCAGCAGGCGAGGGGATCCCAAGGCAGGTGCTGGGCGTGGAGGCCACGGGGGCATAGGCTACCAAGGAGACAAAACTGAATCTCACGTCACCCTGCTTAGCCCCAGAGGATGGCTGGTTAACCAGAGACGGGTAAGATTCCTCAAGGAAGGAACAACCTAAGACAGGCTCAGTTGCAGAGGGGCCATCAGGAGAGAATTTGGGGATCAACAAAGGTGGGACACAGACCCTCACCCCCCCAACATTGCAGGGGCCTGAACCCTAGCCCCTTCTGAGGGAGGTCTCCTGCTCCCATGGCTGCCTCGTGCTTCCCATGCCCAGCCCAGATCAGGACCCAGGTGACCGACAGAGACTTTGCCGACAGCAGATGCCCTCTCACTCCAACAAGAATTGTTTGAGTTGTCTTGTACCCATGGTGTGGGGAAGTGGGTTTATGATATCTAAATCCAGCCTACCATCAGGAATGCTCAGGACCTACTCAAGAAGGCAAATAATCCTTTCCACTAATATTTACAGGGTAAAATAAGATTGTTGTTAGGGTAATAAATTTGACAGTAAAATAGTAGTAAAGTTTTCAGGCAAATTTAAATTGGCTAGTTGAAACAAGTGAATATTCTAGAAAAATTAATTGTACTGGACAAAAAGGTGTTCCTAAAGTGTTAACTAAAATTTTTATTGGTAGTTCATCTCACAATAAAATTGTGCACCATGTAATGAACCTAAAACAGAAATATTATAGTGCAAAAAATTAAAATTTAAAAGCCATCAAGACTACATTATAAAATTTTCAAAAGCATCCTAATATTTAAATAAAAAAGGGGGGGATAGTAGAAGAATATCATGTAAGGACAAATATCCTGTAAGTAAATTACATCTAGAAAATTAATACTTTAGAAAATTAATTGTAAGGCTAAAACCAAGACACCCATGAAAAACACACAAGGTGTCAAAACAAGCCAGAGGAAAATCATTTGGGCAAAAAATGAAATAGGATCCCAAGTCAAATTTATAGAAAAGATTCCTTTATTAACTTTTGGTCGAGAATATGTTTGTATATTTTCAGAAAACAACTCCGAGACCATGTGGATGCCAGCAACAGAGAGGAATCAACAGGACTACTCCAGCCAGGAAGACAGAAGAGAAGCGGTCCAGAGATGGAAGACGCTGACGTCGCCTTGCCATACTAGCAGTTAACAGCTTTGCGTCACTACAGGTTGCCCAGGACCAAACCAGAGAGGGTCGGACCTGCATTACCACCATCTGTCCACCATCCAGAACTGAAATGTCATTGCTGACATGTGCACATAAGGAACTGTTTGACATTGAAATTGGGTCTCAAAAGAACTGTTGGCCCAGAAAGAAACTCACTACAGACTGATTCATTTGCCTGTCAGCATAACCATTATTGCTTGTCTCATTTTCGGTTCTTATAAGTGTATTTCTAATAACACATGATCTCACTCATCTATGGGAAATAATGGGTGGCATAGATTGATGAACAAGAACAGACCCAGAGACAGGGAGGCATGGATCAGACTGTCGGGCCTCAGAGGGAGGATAGGGGAGGATGGGGGTAAAGGGGAGAGATCAACCAGGGGACTTGTGTGCAAGCATATGAGCCTAACCAGCGTTTAAGGACAACGGTGGGGCGGGGGGGGGGAGAGGGGTGTGGGATGGGAATGGGGGGATGAGGACAAATATGTGATACCTTAATCAATAAAGAAATTTAAAAAAAAAACGAAAAAAAAAAAAAACAAATTACTGACCTCCAACAATAAAGACAAATAAATAATTAATGCATCCAGATGGAAATAAGTAATTTACAAAGGAACAGTAATTATGTTGGTAATGAATTTGTGTAATTTCAAAGCTCTGAGGTGATGGAATAATACCTACAGATGCTTTAGAATATAGGACTAGACAAGAATGTTATTTGCAGATTATTTCACCCACATACCCCATCTGAGAAAACCCTTAAGAAAAGACTCAAGCCAGGGAATAATAAAATGAACCTCATGATAGTTAAAATGAAAAAACAAAGGTGAAGCTGGTGAGTAAATAATTGGTAACAGATTTATAATTAAATATAATTGAACTAGAGGCCGGTGCACAAAATTAGTGCATAGGCAGGGGGAGGGATCCCTCAGCCCTGCCTGCACCCTCTCACAATCCAGGACCCCTCGGGGGATGTCCGACTGCTGGATCGGGCCTAAACCGGCAGTCGGACATCCCTCTCACAATCCGGGATGGCTGGCACCTAACCACTTGCCTGCCTGCCTGCCCTATCACCCCTAACAACTCTGCCTGCCTGATCACCCCCAACAACTTGCCTGCCTGATCAACCCTAAACACTCGCCTACCTGCCTGATCGCCCCTAACTGCCTCTGCCTTGGCCCCCGCCACCATGGTTTCATCCGGAAGGACATCCAAAATGAAGTCTGGAAGGTTGTTTGGCTGTCCGGTCTAATTAGCATATTATGCTTTTATTATTAGAGATAATGATGCGCTACCTGGGAATTTGCACATTAATGGATAAACAAAAATCCTTAAAATAAAAGAGGTATACTACAAGGAAAATTCTAATAATAGTATAAAACTAAAAGTATTAAATTATTGAAGAATAAGTTTGGATGGGACAAAGAAGAGTAAAATGAAAGCATTCCAGTAATCTCATATGGTGTACAGATGGTGTAAGGGAAATGATCAAGTGAAAATATTCTAGATGTCTCGTCTTTTTGGGAGGAGAAAGAGAAGCAGGAAGGGAATAAAGACCACTAATAGGGAAAGAGTTATGATCTTGTTTTGATATAATATTAAATAATTATGAATATAATTGTGAGCATAAGGAAAAAGTAGTTAAACATTAATGAAAGATAAAATTATAATAGAAATTATCAATAAGCAGAACCAAGCAATTAATAACTTAATTAATTAAGTTAATAACTTAATCATAAAACAAACATAAGAATAAAGAAAGTAAGTTAAAGTAAAAAATAAATATGAAGTATAGAAAAAAATCAAGTATGTCATGAGGCAATCATAAAAGACTAACTTCTCCAATAAAGACCAGAGAATAGCTCTGCTGGAGTGTCTTGGTGATTTAGCATCAACCAGGAGGTTTGGCTTCTTTTCCCAGTCAGGGCACATGCCCAGGTTGTGAGCTCCATCCCTAGAAGGGAGCTTTTAGGAGGCAGCCAATCAATGTTTGCCTCATCATTGATGTTTCTATCTCTCCCTCTCCCTTTCTCTCTGAAATCAATTTTTATATATTGACCGGAGTTCAATATCATGTGAACTATTTACCAGAAACACAGTTAAAAGTGAAGTGATAAAGCCCTGGCCATTTTCGCTCAGTGGTTAGAGCATCAGTCCAAGGACTGAAGGGTCACGGTTCAATTCCTGGTCTTGGTTGGGGCGAGTTCAGGAGTCAACCAATCGATGTATTTCTCTCACATCGAGTTTACCTTTCCCTCTCTCTCCCCTCCCTCTCTCTCTTCTCCTTCCCTGCCACTCACTCTCTGTCTAAAAATCAATGGGGAAAATATCCTCTTCTAGGGTGAGAATTAAAAAAAAAGAAGTAATAAAGTTTGAAAATAAAGGGGTAGGTAAAGTCCAGAAAAATATAAATAAAACAGAGCAAGGGAGTCAATATCAGACTAAAAATTAGCTTTAAAATAAATATCCCTAGAGAGAAAAATAAAGAGATATTATATAACATTAAAAGGTATAACTAAAAAAGGTCATAGATACCAAATCAGATATCTGTAGATACCAAATAACACACAAGATAAAGAAATAAAGCAAAAACTATTAATGACAGGAGAATATATGATGGTGCATATTTCAATTTATATTTTTTCAGAATTGGCCTGGTCTGGTATATACAATATAAACAAGGGCATAGAAAAATTTAATAATATATTCAATCAACTTTAATAAGCATGGTGAATTTTATATTTCAGAAATAAAGAATATTTTCTTACATTCAATAGAAATTTATAAAAATCAATCATATATTTGGATATAAATACATCTTCAATAAAAAATTTTTATCATAAAAGCCACACTAAAATAATTCAATAAAATAGGAAAAAGTGTTTAATGGTAAAATCGTATCCTCTTTGAATAATGAATCACTTATGTAACCTTTGGCTTAAAATAGAAGTCAAACTAAAATTACATTCTATCCAGAAGGAATGAAAATAAAACACATTTTATACTAAAACTTATGGGAAACAGCAAAAGCAATGTTCATGGCAAAAGGTATAATCTTAAATGCCTTCATATTAAAAAAGAAAGAATAAAATTTAGGAAGGTTAACATTCATCTTAGAAAATGTGAAACAGTAAAACTTACCAAAACAGAGTAGGAACAGAGAATTAATTTAATGCAATCTGAAAGTAATGGACTAGAAAATAAAACAAAATGAAAATAGTAGAAGAAATAAACACAAAAGCATGTTCTTTGACAAGCCTAAAAGAAATAAACATCTTATATTCCAAATTAAAGGGAGTGAGGAAAGGAGAGAGACAGGGCAAATATCTACAAGGTTATGGATGAGAAAGGAGACATAACCATATCTAGAAAGAGAATAAATTTAAAGAATATGAGAGAATATTACATGCAACTCTATGGAAACAAATTTAAGCACCTAGATAAAATGCCTAATATAAACACAAGAGATAAATGAAGAAGTATCATAAAACCTGAGTAGACCAGGTAATATTAGAAAAGGTTGAAAGAGTGTAAATATTTTCTTTCAAAAATAGCAACTGATAACATTATAGGTGATTTTCCCGCTCCTTCTTTCTTCCTTTGTACCTTAGACAAACATGTATGATGTGCTTAATATATGGCAGTCACTGTTGCAAGCTCTAGGGTGCAACATGAAATAAATCAAGGTCCCTCTCCTTAAAGAGCTTACCTTCTACTTTACAGCTCTTAGATAAAGGTGGTCTGCAACTCAATTCTATAATTTTGAGATAAAAACCAATTACAAAGAATATGAAACAACAAATTCATAGACCAATTTTAGTAACAAATATGGATATAAAAATTATCAAGATATAATCAAACAGAATGTAGATGGTGGGGAGATACGATGACTAAAAATGTTTGTTCCATGATTTTAAAAATGGCCTCAAATCAGTAGAATTCCCTGAATCAACAAGTTGAAGAAATAAACAGTATAAATAGACAAATGGTATCTGAAAATCTACCTGATAAAAGTCAGCAATCCCTAAGATGTAACCCAAACAAAATAGAAATTAAAGAAAGCATTATCTACATAGAGACTTAAGATATTGGTTCTGCTATTATTTAAACCCAAAAACACAGAGCCTTTCCTCAACATTTGAAGTACAGTAGAGTTCTATGGAGTTAAAGATTTTCATTCTAGTTTTAACATATTATCAGAAAAATTATGACACAAAGAAAATCCAGGATTTAGATATACCCAACACCTAAGCATCCTCTGCAAAATGAAAGACCAAAAGCCCCATGAGCTTCCTATGGAATTTCCAGCCACTTGAGCCTTGTGCAGGCTAAGTGCTTAATAAATACTTGTTCATGGTGAGCAAGTCGTTTAACCTCCACGAGCCCTCGTTTTCTCACAGAATAGCAAGGCATATCCTGCCTATCCCGTCCTGCCTATCCCATCGAGTTGCTGAAATAATCTAATCAATAATATATGTGAAATTGTTTTGTGAATTGAAATGCCAAACAATTGTAAGTTCTTTCTGTTAATATAAAAGAGAATATGCTTAAATGTCAAGTGGGTAATGAAGATAAATGCTAAGGGTTTTCAGAAAAGTCTGAATGAGAAGTTCGTTCTAGGCATGAATACTCAAGAAAGTCTTCTTGAAGGGCACTGAGCTCTATATTTACCCTTACCTCCTGTGGCCATCACTGTGTGTTCCTGATGTGTTTGTTCTTCATTAATCTGAGGTTTATCTGCAATGCCACCCATTCAGGTGACAAATGTTCACTTAGCACTTTCCATGTGTTAGACATCGTACTAGGAAAAAGTGGTGGGGCTAGTCAGGTACATCAAAGAGCTTATAATACATGGTGCAGAATTTCCCAAACTTCAAGCACTTGCATACTAGCATAATTATTTTTACTGCATCAACCATCTTTATTGTTTATTCACTAGTTGTGTTTACACTGATCCAGTTTTTAAATTTATATTTTATACTAGAGGCCCAGTGCATGATTTAATCATGCACCTGGTGCACCAGCGGGCTGGCTGTCCGCCGGTGCCCCAGGCCTTCCGAAAGCCTCCGGCGCTGCGGAGGCTTTCGAAAGGCCTTGCGCCGGAGCAGACAGCCTCTGCGCAGCCATGGCACAGACGCTGAGCTCGCGGCGCCAGTGGCGCCGCGAGCTCAGCGTCCTGCTGGCCCAATCAGCTACCCCGGCCACCCTGAGTCCCGCCCCCTGCGCCTCCTGCTGGCCCAATCGTGGGCGTAGCGGAGTGATGGTAATTTACATATTACCATTTTATTATGTAGGATTAGCTTTGACGTAAGCAATGATATTCCTGAAGTCACTGATTTTATATACTAGTTTTACATTTTTCAGGTACATGTTAAAAATTGTACACACAGCCCGGCTGGTGTGGGTCAGTGGTTGAGCGTCAACCTATGAACCAGGAGATCACGGTTGGATTCCCAGTCAGGGCACATGCCTGAGTTACGGGCTCAATCCCCAGTGTGGGGCATGCAAGAGGCAGCCGATCAATGATTCTCCCTCATCATTGATGTATCTATCTCTCTCTCCCTTTCCCTTCCTCTCTGAAACCAATAAAATATTTTTTTTAAAAGATTGCACATACATACTAAAAAATTTAAGTTTTCCTGTAAACTAGCAAAATGATTCCTCAGACCATCAGTATTACATGCATATCATTTTTGGAAACAGAGGAAGAATACAGACTAGCAAATGGTAAGCTAATATGTACACAACATGCTCTAAGGTTAATTTAATGTTGAGACTAAGTCTATATCAGGTCTGAATTTTGGTGGATAAGAGGAAAGGTCTGCACTCTCTTTCCTGCAACCCCTTATTAGGAGTGTCACTTGCCATCAGCAAATGGAGAAAGAAGCAGACCCCAGCTACAGTAGCTGAAACAAGAAGCTGAATCTGTGGCTTGCTAGGGAAGGAAGGGGCACAGATACAGGGTAGGGTGTTGGGAAGTGTGGAGACCAGAAGTGTGAGATTCCAGAAGTGACAGGTTAGAGGTTTGCTGGCCTTTAAGTCCAGAAGCCTTGTCACTGGAGTGAAGCTATTGCTGATTGGCTCTCAGAAGCTGGGCCTACCACTGATTGGCTGACTCCCAGAGCAGTTATTTTATGAGGCATTGGTGGAATTGCTCATTTGGAGAGTATTTGATAGGCAAGTTTTATTCTTACAACTAAAAAGGGAAGAGAAAATAAGTAGCAACGCTATTCCAAAGAGAACAATGAATTAAATAAATAAGTTCAAAACTGTACCTATTGAAGAATTCTTTTTTTAATTATTTTTTCACAAATAGTAAAGCCTGTTAAAGTAGCACTATCAATTTATCCAAAACTGCTTGGACTACCAGTCCAAGCTTCGGAGGAAAAGCAGCTGTTGGTTCATTAAATCTCTTCTGCTACTAGCTCTGGAACCAGCCACACAGAGCTGCCCTGTGAGGGTCAGCTTCCCCTGGAGGGTCTGCTCCTGGGACTTTGCAGCTTGTCTTCACACCTATGGGCCCTCTCAGTTCTGGTCACCTACAGAAAGTGAGAAGGTGACTGCCTGATTGGGAGGTGCCCCTCAGAATTCCAAATTGAATTTTGCATGCCATACATCCTTTATTTTAAGTCTTACTATCCAAAATATTCCCTCTAAACTTAGAGAAACACTGGCTACTCATGTTTTCCATGACACATAACTGACACCCAGATATACACATATAGAGAGAGCACATATGGACTCAGGAGACCTCGGGTGCACGTATGCTTATTTTCTCATTCCAAGCATATTTCTGCTAAAATCTTAAATATGGATGTTCTGCTGTTATGTCTCCTTACTCCCAACTTCCTTGGAAATACATAGATTGGATCCAACAGATTAAAGGTTTAAAAAATACACAATATGACTTCTTTCATATATATAAATACAGACACATACAAACACACATATACACTGAATGGCCAGATTATTATGATCTCTGAATGCATAATAATCTGGCCACTCAGTGTATATCCTATATAATAAAAGGCTAATATGAAAACTTTCCCCTCAACCAGGAGTTCAACCAGCAGGCAGGCCAGCCAACTGCCCATGTTCCCTCCCCCTGGCCAGGTTGGCCATACCCCACCCATGCACGAATTCATGCACCAGGCCTCTAAAATAAATATATATATACATACACACACACACACACACACACACACACACACATACATACATACACTGAGTGGCCAGATTATTATACGTTCAGAGATCATAATAATCTGACCACTCAGTGTATGTACACACACATATGCACTTCTATTAACTTTTGTGTGTGTGCATATAATTCTACTAATTGCCTTAAAGATTAGGTAATTCTTTTCTTTAAAATATATTTCCAATTTAATTTGTTTATTTGTTTGATTGTTTGTTTTAATCCTTACCAGAGGAAACCTTTTTCATTGATTTTTAAAGAGAGTGGAAGGGAGGGGGAGAGAGAGAGAGAGAAACATAGATGTGAGAGAGACACATTGGCGGGCTGCCTCCCACATATGCCAGACTGGGGCCAGGGATGAGCCTGCAACAGAGGTACATGTCCTTGATCAGAGTCAAACCCAGGATCCTTCAGTCCATAGACTGATGCTCTAACCACTGAGTAAACTGGCTAGGGCACAATTTAGTTTTTATATAATTCACAAAATTTAGTAAAATAACACAAGTTTCACAACTAATTACAGGCATAAAAACAGGTATGTAAGCCTCCCAGGTCACTAATACATATTCTATAAAATGTAGTAAGACATTATACTGCAAAATTATCACTTATGCCAGGTTCATTGTTTTAATTAATTCTGACTAACCAAGTTTTAAAACATTAAGATATATTGGGACAGCTTTGTAGTAAATCCAATAACACCTTCTTAGAGCGTTATGCTGCTATTATTACCATGTAGATTTCCTCTGTGCTTTTTCTCTTCATCTTTAGAAAAATAATGTGACATAGTTAATCAATATTCTCTAGGTCTATATATCATGATCTATAAATTACTGTAGTTGCTAGGAAATCTGACTTTTCCTGTTATATTATTAATGAATAAACATGAATAATGACAACAGTTGCAATAACTTACTTATCTATTCTTTCACTCATATTTATGAATTATAAAATAAAATTTGTTGAGTTCCTACTAGGTGCCAATATTCTGCAAGATGTTCAGGAAATAAAAACATGACTAGTTTGCAATCTAGTGATAGGGATTTATTGTTACCTACATAATCCTGATCATTTATAATGTGAACATGAGCTATGAATGTAGATAAAGTAGTCCTGACTCAACCTCTTACAATTAGAAGGAGGGGTGGCAAGTTAGTTATCATAAGCTTCAATTTCTGCATCTGTAAAAATGAGGACAATGGTGATAATACACTCATAGAGACCTTGTGAAAAGTCACTGAAATTATGTGAGCAATATGCTTAATACAATGTCCAGAACACTGTCAATGCACACCTAATTTTAAAAATTAACTTTAAAAGTTTTAAATATAGCCGAAACCGGTTTGGCTCAGTGGATAGAGCGTCGGCCTGCGGACTGAAGGGTCCCGGGTTCGATTCCAGTCAAGGGCATGTACTTTGGTTGAGGGCACATCCCCAGTGGGGGGTGTGCAGGAGGAAGTTGATTGATGTTTCTCTCTCATCAATGTTTCTAACTCTCTATCCCTCTCCCTTCCTCTCTGTAAAAAAATCAATAAAATATATTTAAAAAAATAAATAAATAATAAAAGTTTTAAATATATATACAGGGTGTCCCAAAAATGTATGTACACTTTGAATAATTATTAATTCTAATGGGTTAAATCCAAAAAGGAAAGAAACATCAATTGAGCTATCACCTGTAAAAGTGTATATACATTTTTTGCGACACCCTATATATGTGTAATTTAATTATGTGTATATACATTATATACAGGATCCCACAGCAAGTCTTGACAAATCAATATGAGAAGTGTTCTCAAGAGAAGCCATGTCCAAAGATGGCCAGCATCAATCATCCTGAGCTTTTTCTTCACTCAGAATAATGCCTCTCAAGTGAAATCATCAAGGTAGGGCTGTCTCCCAACCACTCTGGTGAAGAGGATATATCTCCTAGTTTTCATGGGATGGGACCTGGTTTGCAGAGCTCTGACTGTGAATTAGAATCATCTGCACAGAAAGGCTTGCTTTTTGCTTTTCTACCTCCAGCCCTAGAGCTGATCTTGCTCGGCTTCCCCTTGAGCACTTGCCGAAAGAAAAGAGCCCCTGCCCTACAATGCCCTCCTCTGTGGTTCTGCGTGTTTTGCTCTGTGAAATCCTCACTAGCTTCTCTATTGCTACAGATTGCAGTTGGCGAACCCACCGCCCCGGGGTGGGGTGGGGTGGGCGCAAGATCACATTTAAAACAAAACTTAAGGATTGAGAATGGAAAAGAAGTTTATCCCATTTAGTATTTCCAACATACCATTTCTGCTAGTTTCTATGGGCCATCCCTCCCGAGAGAGAATGGTAGCGAAAGCACCTGCTGTGTCTTTTCCAGCTGACCGTCTGAAATACTATGTAGAAAAACTAAACCAACAAAGGAGAAAATATACCAATGGAGGGGCCCATGTTCTACCTTCCCCACCAGGCTGTGTGTCCTTCGGGGATGTATTCATCTTTGTGACCCACCTCGCTTAGTACCTGGCAAAAAAAAAAAAAAAAAAAAAGAAAGGCTGCCAGGCAGAGTAGAAAGAATACCATATTTGGAGTCATCGAGATAGCAGTTCAAATCTGGTCCCCACTTCTTGCTAACTGTACTATATTAAATTATGCAAATTATTTGAGCCCCAGTTTCTTAATCTGTAAAATACCTCTCCTTTGTAGAGTTGGGAGTGCCTGTCACATTGTAGAAATTTTAATAAATAATTTATTATTCAGCAGATGCCTAATCAATGTCAGCTGAATAAGAGAGATAACTGAGAGCATCAAAGCTCAATACCTACTTAAAAACATACATTATTTTCTCTCTTCATTTCAGAACTATTTTCCCCATGCAGAATTATACAATCAGTGGAGGAGAGGTGTTTTATTTATTTGAGGTACAAATAGAATCCTTATTTATAAAAATATTCTTAAATGAATGAACCCACATTCTCTCACTATATATAGATATAGACATAGGTAAGATTTATGTATAGTAGAGCGAAAACTATAAATGCTGTACATAACATAGTATACAATATAACCAAACACTAACAAGATGGGCAGAGATGTATGAAAAGGCTCCTTGCTGTCTCTTTGCAAGAGCACTGCTCTAATGGCCATGCACAGAGGACGGACAGCAGCAGGCCAGCCGGGCAGCCACCATATGGTCAGCTGGAAGAGGGAAAGCCTCCAGGTAGGAGAGCAGAACTGTTCCAAGGACATGGTGAAGTGGAGTATCCAAGCCCATGGCAAAAAAAAAAAAAAAAAAAGGCCTGGGAGTGTCCAGGGCCAAGCCTCTGCTACAGCCGTCAATAGACCTTGGGAAAAAATGTATTTATTTATTTTTGTTGCTGTTGCTATTTTTAAGCAAACAGGTTGATATTGTTATTGCAGTTTTTTTAAACAAGACTTTGTTCTGCAATAGGTAGGAGAAAAGGTTTGAAAGGATGGTGAAATATTAGAGGCCACATCGACCATTGTTTAAAATGGGGCCGTGTTATCCTCTATATTATGCCATTGACTAGTTCTGACTCTCACCTGCAGGTGCAGATCCAAGAGACAAACATCATGCAGGTGCTATAACACAAGTGTCTCTTTGGAATCACACATACCTGGGTTGGTTCGAACCTATTTCCAAACTGGATAACCTTGGGGAGATGTATCTTATTTTATATATTATACATACGTATATAGAGTGTCCCCCAAAACTGTATACACACATTTTGAGTAATTATAAAGGCAGTGTTTATTAAAATACATTTTACTTTCAAAATTGAGCTATCAGCTGTTTCAGTGTGTACACATATTATATATATATATATATATATATATATATATATATATATACCCTGAGACGAAAGAGAGAGAGAGAGAGAGAGAGAGAGAGAGAGGTGTTGAAGGTTAAACATAGTATTAAGTACTTGGTAAATTATAGCTATATTATGTTTATTTAAAATGACACTCTAACCACAAACACACACACACACACACACACACACACACACACACACACACCCCACGTATGGCTCTGACAACAAAAGACTATTATTGGATTAACTTGACTCCTGTCCTCAGTTGACTTCCTCTCAGAGGGTTCTGTTCTTTAAATAAACCACATAGGGTTTTCCAGGACCCTACCAGTCTTTTCCATATTTCTTAGCTGATGCCCCATCTTTCACTAAAATATACCTCCAAATTAAATACAAGTCAAGGATTGAGAGGACAAAAAAAATCCTTGTAATTGCTCCACCTATGAAAACAGACTCTTTGATTTTCACCAAAACAACTAACGCCCATCCACAAACATCATTGGCAAGGACCTCACCAATAGCATGGGGGTTTACATCTGGAACCGTAAACATTTGAAATTAAATATTATGCATCCATATTTGTAAAAGCATTGTAGTCATTTCAGCCAAGTTAGCCTTTAGCGTCCTCGCCCTCCTTTTCTCCTCCTGGTTCTAGTCCTCTCTGACCTGCTTTCCACCTGTTTCCCATCAGATTGCCTTCCTCTAAGTTTCTGAGACTCAGCACTCCAATCTCTACCACTGTTCTCTCAGTCCTGGCAGTAAAAACTGGTTCCTGGAGTTGCTGCTCCCACAATCTTTTATTTAGTTGGTTAACAAATTTATATATTATTGATTCTTTGTATTAAATTATCCAAGTTCCTATAACTTATGTGGATGCTGTCTCCTATCTGGTGCCCAAGCTAACCCTTGCTGAGCAACTATATGTGTTAGTCCTTTACATTTCTTATCTCAGGTAAATGAGAGATTATGTGCTAGAGTATCAGATGTGTTTAGGAGCAAAGAACTAGTCTTTTCCTTGTTCTCATCCACAGAGGCCCCAATGTCCGGAAAGATAGTTGTCACCCTGATCTACCCTTTTCCATGAAGAACTGTGCATGCAGAATTGTGCATTTCATGTGGAAAATGTCACCAGCCACTGCCTCCTGAACCAGTGCTGACCAGTGGAATTTTCTGCAGTGGTGGAAATGTTCAATATTCATGCTATCCAATATGGTAGCCACTGGTTACGTATGTCTACAGAGCAGCTGAAATGTAACTAGTGTGGCCGAAAATCCAGATTTGTAAATACCCGTATGTGATCAGTGATACTATATTAGACAGCAAAGTTAGACTTTTCATGGTGGCAATAAACGGGTGTGGTGAAAGAAGTACCTCTAGGTTTTCTGGATGTAAAATTTCACAGCCAACACAAATGCCAACTGAGATTGTTAAATTGTGTGCCTAGGTGACTTATCAATAAGCTTTCATGTATGAAAAGACTGTCAAAAACAGATCATTCATGCTGGGGCTCACCTCCACAGGTGCCAGTGAGCGACTTGCCTTGGGGAAGAAAGCAAATCTATACTCCATGATTAGCATGTGATTATATTTTACAGACAGGCATCAATGCCTGGTGATTTTGATGCACTTGGTTTTTATCTTGTGAGATTTATTTAAAGAAGCATACACATAGCTTAGAGCCTCAGCAATGATAACATATAAAAATAGGAAAGCATAAAAGAAAGCAAAAGAAAACTTGCTTCATTTGTAAAAAGGATTGCTCTCTTTTCACTTCCTCCAAATTTTACACCTGCACCTCCTTTCTTAACAAATCCCTCCTCTGACTCAACTCTTACATAATGTATTTCATTATTCATCCACACTCTGTCCCCCAAACCTCAGCTTTTAGTATAAGAAAAAAAAAGAAAAAGGAAAAAAGGAAAAAAGGAAGAAAGAAAGAAAGAAAGAAAGAAAGAAAGAAAGAAAGAAAGAAAGAAAGAAAGGCAAGAGAAAAGCAATGTTCACTGGGAGGTTGGGTATTGAGAAGAGGGAATTAAAATAAAGCATATTTATAATGCTTTAGTTCTCTTACTTAAATTTATTGGGGTGACATCTATATATATAAAAGCTTAAGTGACTGAACAACCAAAAGACTGGTCGACTGGTCACTATGATGTGCAATGACCACCAGGGGGCAGACACTCAATGCAGGAGCTGCCCCCCTGGTGGTCAGTGCGCTCCCACAGTGGGAGTGCCACTCAGCTGACAGATGGGTGCCAGATGCAGGGCTCACAGCTGGTGAGCACCACTGTGGTGGCGCAAGCCTTTCCTGATCAGGACTGACTGGGCGCGAGCCCGTGGCAGGCACAGCAGGGCCGGGAGAGTGGGAGTGGCAGGCAGGAGTGGCAGGCAGTGTTGGACTGCCTCTTTCAGCCCAATCCCCACAGACCACACTCAGGGACCCCACCGGTGCACGAATCTATGCACCAGGCCTCTAGTTGGTTAATAAAATCATATAGTTTTAGGTGTTATTTCTTTAAAAAACAACAACAAAGAAATGAAAGTAAATGTAAATAAAATTTTACATTTTAGATGATGGGCAATATTTATTTTCATACTTCTTATTTTTCATAATTCAATTTAAAATTTTTTAAATGAAAAGAAAAGCAATGATTAAAAAAACACTAATAACTCGAGACAGTATCCTGCTCTACTTTTTCATGTTGATATTTCCAACTATTATCATTCTGGAACAGATGAATCTTCACATGCCCATGTTGTTAAGTTAATGTTCTCCAGTGACTATTTATGTTTAACTTTTTTTCAAGTTCATTTGGTATTTATTTGGAAATGTCCCTGTACAAGACCATTTCTATTAAATAGCCAGAGAATGGGAGGGGATACTTAGAACATATTGCAAAATTGCCCTCAGTTTAACCCTCAGAAATAGATGTATACATTTTCTTATGTGAGTTTGTATAGTACTTTATGGGCTGTTAAAAGTAAGACACTTCACTAAAGTGCTCACCATTTAAATCAAAGATAGTGAATAGCTCACCATTTAAATCAAAGATAGTGAATAGGTTAAAAGTTCAGAACCAAGAGAACAAAAAACCTAAAACTCCATAATAAAGCTGTCCTCTCATCAGAGTATATAAAGTCACTTGCTTTTTCAGGTTGGTTTCAGCTTCAAATATTTTCCGGATGGGCCTCTAAATTCATTTATATTTATCAGATCATGTATGACAATTTTGGTTTGGAAACTACAGTCTTTGATATCTAAGTATCAGATAGAGCATGTCTACTATTTTCTGAGTGGTTTTGTTTCTCTGACTGTAGCCTTCTGGGTGTTGGACTAGTTCCAAAGGTGAGAAGAGTAAGGCTCTTTTCCAAGAATATCTCAAAGCTTTGGCTGAAACATGTTACTTGTGGTAATAACTTTTTCTGCCTGCCTCCAGTTTTGCTGGCATTAACTATGTCACCTATACAATGAAGGCCACACTGGAAGTGCTAGAATTGTGTTTCAAATAGAAGAACCATTTTAATCTTTCAGAGTTCTCACATAGAAACTTACAAAGGCTCTCATAGATGTTGATGGGTAATGATACTCTTGTTCCATATAAAAATCTTGGAAGTGAATTACAAGCCTGGTAGATTCTGAAGCAGGATCAAAGAAAGCTGTAAGATCAGACATCATTTCTACACAGATTCTCTATAGACACAGCAGAGACTATTGCATTTTATGTAAAATACTCCTCTTTTCTTACTCATCATGATAGATTTTTTCATTGGACATCTTTCTATACTAAGGCTCTAAGTAGAAGGTATGTAAGTCTTTTAGCAAATCGTGTCTTTTGGAGAATTCTTATATAGATTTTATTAGCAAGTGCAGATTGAGTTATTTAAATGTTAAATTAATACATGCAATTATGTATAGATAACTATTTTTTTGACTCAGTATTATGAGTCTTTTTTATTATTACTTCACATTCTTTTTTGGCTATTATCCCTGTTTCATTTTAAAATGTGATCTTCAATATTGATCCCAGAATACCTGAATGATATGATATCTTACAATTAGAAATAGTGTCTCACTGTGGTGATGATTTGGTGGCCATGTGATAAGTGATAAGACAAACATAATTGGGGGAGCTGCCTTTTCCTATGCCGATTATTAAGAGTCTCTTCTCATAAGTAACTAGTGCAGTTAATATTGTCATTCCTAAGCCACTTAAAATGATAAATTTCTTCTCAACCTAAATTATTTCAATTCAGTGTTTTGAAAAATGTAAGTTTTTACAATGCCTTTTGCAACATTTTATAAAATGATCCAGGAAAAATAAGAACTATACCAGTTTATGATCAGTTTCTTAAATTGTGAACATTGCACTGATTCACCTCTGCTTCTGTGAGCCCAATGCCTATTATGAAATGACAATAAGCTTCAAAAATACATTAATAGAGATTAAAAGAAAAATTTCATGTACTAATCATAATAAATAAATAACATTCAACAAAATTCAACATCCATGCTTGATTTAAAAAAAAACAACAACTCTAAAAATAGAAAGAATTTCTTTAACCTGATATTTACTAAAAACTTACATCAAATATTAACTGTAGATGCAGTCTCAACATAAGTATGTTCACTATTGATAATTTTATTCAATGTTATGCAGAAGGTCCTGGGAAATTTATGAAGACAAAGAAGTAGGAGGTATGAGAATTGGAAGAACAAATCAAGCAATCTTCATATTCACATGACCCTAAACTAATAGGAAAGAACAAAGGATCAAAACAAACAAAAAGCTAAGATCATTTTGAGAAACAACATTGGGGAGACTTTTCATGCCAGCTAAGAAGGCTTATTATGAAGTTCTAGTAATAAAGACAGGTATGGTTTTTGGAGCTTGACTAGACAATGGACCAATAGAACAGAGTACAGAGCTCTGACACATCTATACTTAGAAGCAAGACTAGTATATGACAGAGATGGCATCACAGAACAGAAGGTAATAAATGGTATGAAACTGGCTATCTATATGAAAAAATAAAACACAATCAGATGCCTACTTCATACCATACACAACCTGGCTTGTTTACTGGATGCTCCCTTTTTTTCCCTCCTCAACTCCACAGCAACACCCTTGTAGGAAGTTTTCAAAGGCACCAGGTGTTGAGTATTGAATCCTTACTCCAGGTGTTGAGTACTGAATCATTTCCCTTGGCAGAGTCACCCCTCCCCATCTGCTCAGATTCTTCCCTGGATATGGGTAAACTGTGGTATATTCATACTTTGAACTATTTCACAACAGTTAAAATGAATCAACGATTGCCACATTTCTCTACATGGATGTATCAAAACATAATGGGAAGCAAAAGAAGCAGGTGCTCCTCCCAGAGCCGTTTCCATCACCCTCCTGGGGCCTGGATACTGCCCGAGGCCTGGCCTTGGCTGGGAGCGGGCACTGCCATGCCGTAGCTGCAGCAGTGGAAGATTCTGAAACAACGTGGGGAAAACTTCTGCTCTAATGTGTATTGAAAAAGCATAAGTAGAATACAAAATTATAGCTCTGCTAGATTTTAGCACTGGAAAATTATATGTATGGAGCAGCACTAGAAGGGAATAGAGAGATATGAAAATGGATTTTTTAAATGAATCAGGATTGTGGGTAATTTTCTTCCCTTTCTTTTGCATTCTATCGATATTGTTATGTGTTTGTGTAACAAGTTATTTTAAAATGTCATAAAAAAAAGTAGGTTGTAGGACAGATAGAATCAATCTGTAATCTTTCTAGTAATGAACAGTGGGTTTTCTCAGTGTTGATAATGGGCTTCAATTCTGCTGTCAGACCCAGAGTTTATCTGCAATTGCAGGACAGCCATTTCCCACTGATCACGTGCTCTGGAATAAGAATGACAGAGCACCACTGTATCATACAGCTGTCTGGAATTTTAATTACAACTTGCTTTCAAAGCCTTTTACAGATTAATTACTTCATTTGCATTGTAGGCACAGTGAACAAAGGTTACCCATATTTCAAAAGCAGTTGGTGGAGTCGGTGGGAACAAACTGCTTGCTCAGAGCAATTGGGATGTTAAGATCCCACTTGGTGGAATGACGGGAGGCCGGTAAACGCTGCACTGGGAAGGTAACGAAGCACTCCTGGGGAACTGTGTCATGCCTGCTCAAAATGATGGGCCTTGGTGGTCACAGGTCCTTGCTTTCAGTCCTCGCTCTGCCACTGGATACTCCTGAGCACGTTTGGTCCATCTAGGTTTCCGCTTCCTCTTTGGTGAAACAGGGAGGCTGCTGCTCAGCTAATGGATTGGATGTGAGCATAATTTGAAGTAGTGGGTATACAGCAGCTAGCTAGGGAGTGGCCTGGCCCATAGCAGATACTCAATAAATAGCAGATTTATTTTTCACTCAGCTTGTTTCCCCCGAGCTCTAATATATGTAGCACTTAGGTAGGTAATATAGACAGACCAGTTTTGAGCAGGCTTATAGGTAGAGTAGCATTTATGTGAAATGCAATTGCCAAGGATTCTGTAGGTCTGGTGAATGCTATTAATCAAAGAGTGCCACAACTATGGACTTGATTTACAATACAGTCCAAGTCTCCTTTCCATGGATTCCTCCATGCAGGACAAATCCACAGCTATGAATCCACATCACGGAGGGCTGAATTGTGATCGCCACAACATGCCATTCTCCTAAATATGTATACCAGTGCAATCTCGTGAGGTGATAATATTTCAGTATCCCGCATGTTTAGGTTGGTAAATTATCCCTAAGCCGGCAGTCTGCCAAATATTCTTATTAAGGGCAAAAGAATAAAAGCAAACAAATCAAAACAAAAGCTAAGGAAGGGGAATAGGAACCCACTGCAAAGAAAATAGTTGTCCAGCCCATTGCTGCGAGCAGAGTCTGCAGGACTGTGCACAGAACCACTGGAATGTAGGGCTGGCACTAAAACAAACCTCCTGTCACCCCTGCAGCACACACCCAGAGAACCACTGGTTTACCTCCCTTGTTCTTTATTCTAGAAGCCATGTGTGTTTACCCACAAATACCGCTCAACGACCAAGGAAGTGAAGGGTGGGGCGGGGGTGGACTGATCTGAGCTTAGAAAAAACTCTGAAAGCAAAATTTCACAAATGCATCTCCCTTAAAATCCCAGAAAAGCTGCACCCTGTCTTTGAGAATGTTCCAAACTCTATCCTATTGGCATTGATCCTGATAAGACAACTGATCAACTGAAGAAGCCTTCCCTCCTCATCCCAGGTGCTCAATTTCCCTGTTTCTGTCTGAACTTTGCTCATTTTTAGTTTAAGAAAAAATATAATAGATTCCACACTAAAGTTTTGTGTGTTTTTTATCTTCCTCCAGGGTATTTTTGCTCCATTTACTTGAGGAACTGTTTCCAGAAAATAGTTTGAGAATACAATTATACGAAGAATGAAATAACTTACAGAGCCTCAACCTTCTGGGGCATGACTTCCTGTCGCTTACTTTAGGTAAAGGCTGGAGTCTGGGATTGCCATAGGTATTTGTCCTGCTGCGTCAGTGTGGGCCATCCAAAAAGTGATGGACTGGAAGCTTGCAAAGGAAAGACAAGACATGGGGACAAGGCCTTGGGGTATATAAGGCAGGGTCTTACCAAGGCAAGTCGCTTTATGCCCTTTCTATCACCCCCTAAGGTTTCTTGCCTGGCAAACAGGGATAATAATATTTTTCCAATTTACCTCTTACGGTTGTCATAAAAATAAAATAAAAAATCTATATGATGGTACTTTGAGAAAAATATAAATGCACACTTAAGTCGTTACTAGTTTTTCCCTTCAAGTTCCATTTAGGAGCATATAAGTTTTAGTTTGTCATCGCCCACCCACCTCTAAAAAACAAAATAATTTAGAGACTGTTACGGATTGAGTTGTGCGCACCCTCTTCCCCTCCCCCCGCCTGCCCCCCCCCCGCCCCCCCCCCCCATTCTTATGTTGGAAGCCTAACCTCCAATGTGAAAGTGTTAAGGAGGTAATTCAAGTTAAAAGAGGTCAATAGGACTGATGTCCTTATGAGAAGAGGAATTAACCCCAAAGCACACAGAGGAAAAGCCAGGTGCGGACAAGGTGGGAAGGCAGGTATCTGCAAACAGGGACAGAGCTCTCCCAGGAACTGAATCCACCAGCACCTTGATCTTGGACCTCCAGAACTGTGAAGAAATTAATGTGTGTTGTTGAAGCCACCCAGTCAGTTGTATCTTGTTATGGCAGCCTGAGCTGGCTAATACAGAGCGGGGACAGAGGGGGAAGAGCAGCTGTTTAGCCCCAGTTAGGACTCAGGATGCCACACCTCTATACTCAGGCCACCTCTGCCCTGATGCCGCTAAAGAACAGTGAAAAAAACAAAACCAAAAAAACACACAGTATACAGACTCCAAATCTCCCTCCTCTTAGCCCTCACTTCCCAAAGGCATCTTAGACCTGAGGTTGTCAACATTAGGCACACCTTCCAGACATAGATGAGAAAACTAAGATACAAACCTCAAGGACATACTTGCACCTGTATTCACTGGCTCCATTAAAATAGCCTCCCAGCTTGAGAAAGGTACTGAAGGGCCTAAGATTTGCGCCAACCTGAGGTGACTGTCTTGTACCTCAGTTGTCCTTGCACAATGGAAGAGAACCTTGGCTGTCTCTGAAATGTGGGCTCTTTTCTTTGGTTGAGATTTAATGACACACTAACCTGCTACTATGATAAAAGTCAATGTTAAAATTTTCAAGCTCATTCTATTTCTATGTGTTTATTAATTTGTTTTACCTGATCCAGGTGGATCCAGCTATATCTTAGACTCTATTAGACTAAGAATAACCTGCTGTAACATAATCCTTCTAGACTTCATGGGCATGTCTTAGATCAGAAATAAAATAACATTTAAAAAAACCCCTCTGCACTCTATATTTTTCTTTACCTTTTTTAAAGGGGGGGGGGGGGGTAGGGGGTGGGGAGGAAGATGCAGTGACATAAATCCCCAGCAGGTGATTTTGCAAGTATCAGTGTAGCCTGTGCTGTTATCAAGACGAAGGAAACTATTGTTCTATTTCACCTGCCTCTCTCTGGCCGTGCAGCTGTCCTCAGATGGACTTTCCTAAAACAGCCCTTCAAAGCTGACCACAGAAAGGACGCCATTCTGCGTCTGTCAGAGTCAGTTACCCTCTCCCTTTTCAGCTGTGCTTTTCCATCGGCAGAAAACCCCGCCTCCTTCCTGCACCAGAGCAGGCAGGATGTGAGGAGTCGTGGCTTCACTAGCAGGAGGGGTCCGAAAATAGCTGTTTAGCCATAAATTCGGGATCTGGTATGCCTGGTGTGAGGGCTGGGCACCTGGGGCCTGACCAAATGGTAGCCTCTCTTTTCCTCTGCACTCCGGGCCTGGTCCACATGGCCTGGCCCTCTGCCTCGGCTTCCTGCTGGAACTTAAGCCCTTTGCTTAGTCACAGCACTCGGAACTGAGGCCCTACACATTGCCTGGCTCCTCAAAGACCTTTCCCCTGGGGAGTAAAAACAACAACCCACAAAACATGCTCTCTTTCCTCTCTGCCTCCTTCCTCCTTGCTGACAACCATTGCTTTCTCAACAACTGACCAGGCTCCTGTCCAAACAGAGATACCCAGAGAAATGTCACTGTATTATGAGCATTGAGTGTTTGGTGCCAGGATTGAGCACATCCTCGTGGGGGCAGGGGGGGGGGGGGCGGGGGGCTTGGCCAGTCAGCCCGCTTTCATCTATCAACATGTGGGCTAAGAGCAGAAAGCATTTGGTATAACTCTGATATGGTCCAACTCCATGCAGATGAGGAACCTCAGACTCAAGAGAAAAGCTGAGGCAAGACTCCATGAATCATTCATTGTTCATTGGTTATTCAATACATATTCATTGAATATCTGGAATGTATAAGATATGCACTGCTGTGGTTTCACTCCCATTTGAGAGATTTTCCTACTTCAACACAAGTCCCACCATTCCTATATGAGAAATCTTAGCATGTCAAACAATAAGACGGTCACAACACTGAGCTCTCCTGTTAACTCAGGCTCTGTGAGCCGACTGGCCTTCTCTTCTGCCATCAACAGGAGCAACACTGGTCCACGGTTAGAGAAGCCAGTCCTTTCCCCAACCTTCTTTCAAATAGTTTCTATACTCCTTCGGGTGGATTTTTAATAGGCAAGAAATGGGGGGCAAACTCCTAACTAGAAGAGACAGAAAAATTCCATTAGAGAAAACTGTAGAATATCATGACTATTTGGGGAAAAAACAAAAAACTTGAATTTTTAAGTAGTGAAATCTTTGATGACAATAGTGGAAAATTTCTGATATTGTCCAGAATCTTAAGGAATGGCCTTCTGGCAGTTCTTCAATCTGGAACCTCTTGTTAATCCACATGCCACAGAATATTCCATGGAGCCTTACATCAATAATCCTCAAACAATGCAGTGAAAGATTATGCAGTTGTGAGAAAATGGGTCTGGCAGGGCTCAAACTTGATTATAAGAAAACAGCCTCTGCACTCTTTGGTATGGATTTATTCCGTTCTCACACTGTGGGTCCTCAGAGACCCCTCTTATTTGTGAGGCGATAGCTACAAATGGAGGTGGAGAGGCCAGAGGCCGCACAAAGTCTCTGCTGCGATGATCAGAACTGCTTTCTCCTCTATCTCTGGTCTCTGTGTAGACATCATGCACATTACTTTCTCTGTATTGTTTAAATTTCACTAGGACGATTGCTTATTAGAAGTAGCAATAAAAATACTTCCATTTCAAAAATTGGATATATACATTATGTGTGCATATGTAGATATATATAGGGAGATACATATATTTACCTTTGAGGATATAAAAGGTAAATAATTATTTCCATTCATTTTTTTGTATTATTTTATACTTAGACTATAAAATTTTTAAATAATATAATAAACATTTTGACTATATTTATGCCAGGTGCCCTGTTAATTGCTTGATCATAATAGCACTCTTAAGGCAGGTACTTTTATACTTTCCATTTTACATATTAGGACAATAAAGCTTAGAAAATTAAATAACATATTCGAGTTAATACAATTAGTAAGTGGTAGAGAATTAATGAAATCCATGCCTTTCTAAGTCCAGAGCCCAGGTTAATAATTGAGCTACACTTTTTCTCCTGGAAGGACAGCATTGTGGGTAGGAAGAAAAGGACAGACCTGTTCTATGAGGATATCAGGAAGCAAAGGAATCTTACAAATCTTGAACAGGACCTCCCATTCTCTACCCCACCGATTTCTACCCACCCACAAATTGCCTTTGGCTTTGAGGAACTTATCCAGCCTCCTCTGTGTGAAATGAGTCTGTTCTTACTCTGATTTGATGCTCTTTTCAGGTTGGGGGAGGGACCATTGGGGGGACCTCTGTCCTTGTTTTTAAGCAATAGCATTCAGAATAAGATAAACTATGATTATTATGATAATCACATTGGGTGGTAGAAAGGGATCTATTTTCCTGGATAACTTTGCTCATCCAATAGTTTCCAGTGTACCAGAGAATGTCCTAGAAATAGCAATAGAGAGACCTAAACCTTGTCAACCTCCAAACAGCAGTTTTCTAACTTCAATCATTATAAGAACCAAACCAAGAGCCAAGTCTTGTCATTTGCAAAATGTTGCATTCTAACTTTAACAGTTTTAAATGGCAGTTAAGTTGAATGAATGAATGAATGAATGAGCAAATTCTGTGTTATCAGACTTTCTAATTATCTTGCTATGGCCTCAGCACCATTCTGATAATCAGATTCTTATCTTGTTCCAGAGTCTGTATTTGAACCTTTTACTTCAGTGTTTCCTAGCAGTAACAATGGAGGAAGGCAGAAGAAAATGATTGCTGGATAAACCTCCCTCTGGCTGTACTCTAAGGAAGAACAATATACTTGAGCCATTAACTAAATTTGGAATTAAAAAGAAGTTAATGTGATTGACAGAACTTTCCCCCACATGAAATAAAATAATCAGGGGATACAAAAACTATTTCAGGACTCAGAGCAACTATATTGCAAGCAGTCTTCCTCCCTGGGGCCTACCATGGTCTACATTTTGCTCAAACAAGTTCTTTATTTTTAGGCACATGAATTATCAGGGCTTACAATGATTTTCCAACATGAATTCCTACTAAGTAATCTGACTGAATAAGAAAATTCTGGAAGATATACAAAAAAGAGTTCTAAACCATCATCCTTCATGAAATTTAAAAAAATTTCCCCTGGATATTTTTAAAACCATATTTTAAGAAGATAAGAAAAATGAGAAAAATGGAACATCTGTTCAGTGAAACTTCAGACACAAAAAAAATAAAGATGAACTCTTAGATTAAACCAACTGTCCATAGGCAGTTTCTCTTTTTTTCAATAATTTAGAAATAGTGTTTTCTTCTCATCAAATGGTTTTGGCACCTTTGATTTGCATTACTTTGGGAAGAGCCAAGTTAGTTCATTAAAATCATAAACTTAGATGAGTTGGGTTAGGATTCCACTCTGCTAATAGTGCTGATATTTTATTACAATTGCTTTCTTGTGAGGATCTCAGATAAAAGTTTTTGTTATTTTTTTAAATGAGAAAAACATTTTTGTGCCAATAAGAAAAGTAGTCATGTTCCTGGATATGGAAACATGGAATCTATAAAACAAATGTTTTGGTAAAATATGTCTTTTGGGCATTGATTTATTTGGCAGCCACAAGTGTTTTCCTGGGGGAACAAAACGTTTTGTGGAAGAAGCCTTCTGTATTCTAAAACTGATTGATTACAGAAACTAAGTTGCAGAGCCAAGAATGAGAATCTATTTCTCTATCCAGATCTGGAGATGCTTAGGTTTAAATACCTTCATCTAAACTGTCTTTGTGTGAGTAGCTGCATTGCCAACTATTTCTACTCCTTTGCCAATAATCCACATTCCCAAATCAGCCAGGTTTCTGTTGGATCTGGAATATTGACACTTTAGCCAGGGGAAGGAAAGCATGGTCAAGCCAATTTCATTGTCTTCCTGTTCTGAGATTTTAGTGAATTTCATGGACCTGCTCTAAAAATATTTGTAAGCTATGACGGGCTGCATTTCATTTTCCCCAACCTTCAAATGAGGAACAAAACAGGGCAAGTTTTAATAATAACAACCACCACCAAATATCCTAAAGAAAAAAAAAAAAAACTTGTTCTGTTCATTCAATCCATAAGAAGCAGAAGCTTCCATGAATGACAATCTGGTTATAACAGAAACTAGAGGCCCAATGCACGAAATTCATGCAAGAGTAGGCCTTCCTTCCCCTGGCTGCCGGCACCGGCTTCCCTCTGGCACCCGGACCCGGGCTTCCCTCGCAGCCCCAGCTTCGTCCAGAAGGTCATCCAGAAGGATGTCTGGTCTAATTAGCATATTATGCTTTTATTATTATAGATTATTATAGATGGGACATTTTAATATTCGTTGAAGCACAGAGTGGAGACAGCACTTTTGGAGCCCTGAATTGCATGATAGCTCTGTCACACAGCTACATAAGGAGTGTCTCAAGCCTCAGTGTTCATCTGAAATCCAGGTCTATAAGGCTTCGCCCTCCACCCCACAGGACTGTTATACTGGCAGAGTATTGTAGGTAAAAGTGCTTTATAAATATTTAAGTACCAAACCATTTTATTCTTAGTATTATCACTCTTTTTTTACTTTTTGTTGTTGGTGGTGGTGATTGTAGTTAATGTCATTGTAGTTTAGAATGACAGCCTCCTGGGAGAAATCAGCTCCATTTTCACTGGGATGTCAGTGACAACATTCAATGCTATTCAAGTAATCTTTGTGTCATACAAGCAGGTCCCCATAGAACACAAGGTAATCAATAGTCCCTATTCTTTGATCTTGACAAAATGAAAGATCAAAGCCTTCTAAATAGTCAATGAGCCTGACTCTTTTTAAAGACATCACATATTTTATCAGTTTTCTCTGGAGTGGCTGCACAAATCAGGAAGGGGTAGGGTCTGGCATGCCAACAAAACTAACCAAGAAGGTATCCTCTGGTTAAATTATTACAAAGCAAAATTACTGCAATGCTAGGGGCTTCCAAGCACAATTTAAAAAAATGATATACCTATATCTACCTAAATTTTTAAATAACAATATAATTAGAACAGTAAAAGAGCCTAGATATATGGAGTGCATGGAAAGATGGATAGCTAGATATAGTTTATAAACATATAAAATTTAAAATATGATATATACTTCCAGTACAGATTTAACAATGCAGTCAAATGGGAGAAAAAAAATTGTTCTTAATTCTATACCTAGAGATAATGAATATAAATATTTTAACTCTATACTCTTCACAGTATTTTTGATGCATAGTTTCTTATTTACTTTATATAATTGAATTGTACTATATATTGGTTTTTAACTTTGTTGGAGTATCATGATATAATAAAATGCATTCCTTTTAAGTATGCAATTTGATGTTTTTTGACAAATATATATTCCCTTGTAACTACCCTCCCTATCAAGATATAGAACACATATATCACCCCAAATGGTCTCTTGTGCCTCTGGTTAGTAAATCTGTCTTAACCCATGTCTCAGGCTACCACTGATCCACTGTTTGCCAAAGATTAGTTTTGCTATCCTAGAAATGCACATATGGAAAAATAAAATATATATATTTTTTGCATCTGACTTTTATTCACTCAACATAACATTGTTGAGATTTATTTATGTATCAGTAGCTTGTTATTTTTATTGTTGAGTAGTATTTCATTGTATGAACCTACCACAATTGTGCTTATTCATTCACATTCTGAGAGTTTAGAATTGTTCGCAGATTTTTTGGTATTAAAAATAAAGCTATTATGAACATTCATACATGCAGTTAAAAAGATAATTATTCAAAATTACCCATCAGTAAATGAATGGATAAAAAAGCTGTGGTACATTTATACTGTGGAGTACTATGCAGCAGTAAAAAATAATAATATCTTATCCTTTGAGACAGCATGGAGGGACCTGGAGAGTATCATGCTAAGTGAAATAAGTCAGTCAGAGAAAGACAAGTATCACATGATCACACTCATATGTGGAATCTAAGTAACAAAATAAACTGATGAACAGAGTGGATCCAGAGACATGGAAGCGTGGACAAAGTGTGTAATCTCAGAGGGGAGGTGGGGGAGGTTAGGTGGGTGTGAGGTAATCAACCAAAGACCATGTATACATACATGCATAACCATGGGCACAGACAATAGGGTACTGAAGGCCTGGGGCAGGGTGGGGTGGGGGCGGGCTGGAAGGGGTCAATGGGGGAAAAAGAGGACATATGTAATACTTTCAACAATAAAGAATTATTTAAAAAATGAAAGCAATCAAAAGGAAAAATTTTCTTCAGAAATATTTTAAATGTCTGCCTAATTTTCATTCAGTGGATATATAATAATTTACCTAAACACTCTCTACATTTGTATATTTGAATTGTTTCTAATTGTTTTCTTTTAGAAATAATAGCTCAAAAAACATCTCTGCTTTTTCTCTACATTGAGTGCCAGAAAAGTTTTTCAGGGCATTCCAAACTCAAGCTCAAAAAAAAAAAAAAAAAGAAGAAAGAAAGAAAACATTTATAGAAAAAGCTTGATAATGTTCTTTTCATTCTTTGATCTATAATATACATGAAAACATTGGACATTCTACCAGGATAATTAAAAATGCATTCTAAGTTCTTAATGCTTTATAAAGAATTCCCTCTCTTCCTGGCTTTTATTTTATTTATTTTTTTGCTAAGTGCTTCTGAAAATGTTAGCTTCCTTTGCTATTTTTCCGCCTTTTCAATTGACAATTGCCTTGATGAATAGAGGAGGCAATGCATCTCAACTCTCTTTGGATTAATTGTAAGGAAAGAAACTGTTGGCTGAGGCCAAATATGTAGGTGTTGAGCATTGTTTGTTTTTTCTTAAGCTTGGGAAATGTGTTTTTGCAACATGGCAGTCAAGCCTTACATCAAAGAAGCAAAATATAGAATAACCAAACAAAAAAGAAAATATTTTTGGAGCCAAAAAATGATCAAAATAAAGCATCAAAGGTAGAGCTATGGTAACAGAACTGCTGGGGACTGGCGCATTTAAAAACACCTGTGTTTGTGCTAATTGAAAAATTCATATTCATAACATCAGCAGTCCCTAAACAAGCAAGCAATATATTTAATGTGTGTTTCTGTTCTCAGTGTTCTCCCCAGTATTATTTTCATGAGAAAGAGAACACTGGGTCCATTTCTACACTTTATCTTAAAGAGCAAGGCCACTGTAAAGGTTTTTAAATATTTAACTCATGCTGGTAGGTAATGTTCTCTAATTCATTTTTATGGCTTTCTATATCAACAAATGGATTTTTGAGACATCCCATTCCCCTTCATTCTTCTTTGCAATTATTGTAATCATATTCATACAGTATTGACAATTATGTATTTGTATATCTTATCTTTCTCTCCAGGATTATATAACACATTATTGAATTTTGTCTTTCCAATACACATTTCTCTTCTTCTGGACTTTCAGG
This sequence comes from Cnephaeus nilssonii, assembly GCF_951640355.1. Lineage (NCBI taxonomy): Eukaryota > Metazoa > Chordata > Mammalia > Chiroptera > Vespertilionidae > Cnephaeus > Cnephaeus nilssonii. Next base: position 50,972,205 of record NC_137085.1, on the reverse strand, counting down.
CGACTGTTTATCTTTGACATCAGGTGGGTCTGGTGCAGCTGTTGTCCTCAGTGCCACTTCTGTGGGATGCTGTGTCTCTCCAAAATGCTATTTAGAGATAGGGTGTTTGCAAAGTAATTAAGTCATAAGGGTGTAGCCCTCACGAATAGGATTAGTGTCCTTGTAATAAGAGAATGAGAGAGAAGACCTTCCTTTCTCTACTATGTGAAGATACAATGGGAAGATGGCTGTCTGCAAACTAGAAAGAGGGCCCTCACTGGAACCTAATATGCTGACACCCTACTCTCAGATTTCCAGGTTCCACAATTATAATTATAACTGCCTGCTGTTTCACCCAGTCTATGTGGTTTTGGGGGGTTGTTGTTGTTATAGCAACCCAAGTGGACTAAGATACCAGTCCTGTAACTCAGTTGAGGGTCACAAGACCCAAGATGGGTAATTATAGTTATGCACACACCTTGCCATGGTGATAGATCTTAAGTGATAGTAAATCACCTAAATGAAACCACAGCTCTTCCCTATGACCTAAAAAAAAAAAAAAAAAAGAAAAGTCCTATTTCAGTGATGTATTGGAGTTGATCAACAGTCTTACACTGATTCACAAGAGCTGACTACTAAATTTTCAGGAATTTTGCAAGCCAGTCAATAAACTGCTGATAGATTAAAACCAGCTGAGGTAACAGTATTTATACTACTAAATTGAAAAGGGTTATTCAATAAATGTGATATAACATGTAAACAAAATTAAGGACAAAAATCATATGATTATCTCAGTATTTAATAAATCAACAAATAAGAAGTGCTGCCAAGGATGTGGGAAAGGGAGTCCTCGAACATTGTTAGTGGGATTGTAGATTGGTGCAGCCTCTGGGGGAAACAGTATGGAGATTCCTCAAAAAATTAAAAATAGAGCTGCCATACGATCCAGCAATTCCACTTCTGGGTACTATTCAAAGAAAACAAAAACACTAATTTGAAAAGATATATGCACCCCTATGTTCACTGCAGTATTACTAGTAATAGCCAAAGGTATGGAAGCAACCTAGATGTCCATCAATAGATGAATGGATAAAGATGATATGGCAAATATATATATATATATATATATATATATATATATATATATATATATATATATATATCCTACATAATAAAAGGGAAGTATGCAAATACATCACTCCGCTACGCCCACGATTGGGCCAGCAGGAGGCGCGGGGGCGGGACTTGGGGTGCCAATCGCGCTGGCAGGAGGAGCTGGGAGCGGAGACTCGCAAGTGATCCCTGGCAAGCCGAGCTGGCTTGGGCTGGGGGATCTCAGGCCGCCAGGCCTTGCCCCCAAGCCGAGCCAGCTTGGGCTGGGGGTGCCTCAGGCTGCCAGGGCCTGCCCCCAAGCGCGATGGCTCTCAAGCCAGGCCGGTTTGGGCTGGGGTCTCAGGCCGTTAGGCCACGCCCCCAAGCCGCGGGATGGCTGGCAAGCCACACCTGCTTGGTCTGGGGGAACTCAGGCCTCCAGGCCTTGCCCCCAAGCCGCGCGATGGCTCTCAAGCCCTGCCGGTTTGGGCTGGGGTTTCAGGCCGCCAGGCCTCGCCCCCAAGCCGAGCCAGCTTGGGCTGGGGGTGTCTCAGGCTGCCAGGGCCTGGCCCCCAAGCGCGATGGCTCTCAAGCCCCGCCGGTTTGGGCTGGGGTCTCAGGCTGCCAGGGCCACGCCCCCAAGCCGCACAGGCTTGGGCTGGGGTCTCAGGGCGCCAGGCCTCGCCCCCAAGCCGAGCCAGCTTGGGCTGGGGGTGTCTCAGGCTGCCAGGGCATGGCCCCCAAGCGCGATGGCTCTCAAGCCCCGCCGGTTTGGGCTGGGGTCTCAGGCTGCTAGGGCCATGCCCCCAAGCCGCGGGATAGCTGGCAAGCCACACAGGCTTGGGCTGGGGTCTCAGGCCGCCAGGGCCACGCCCCCAAGCCGAGCTGCTTGGGCTGGGGTCTCAGACTGCCAGGGCCTGGCACCCAAGCCGCATGATCCCTGGCCGAGGCGGCTGCCTGGGCTGGGGTCTCATTCCTGCAGGGCCGGGCACCCAACTGCATGATCACCCAACCAGCAGCAACGGCAGGGTGGTGCACCCCCACCAAGCTATCTTCAGGCCAGTGAAGGCAGCCTGGGCTGGAGACGCACACCCCCACCGGACTATCCACAGACAGGCTGAGATGGCAGCCTGGGCAGGGGTCTCAGCTTGGCTGGACTGAGGCAGCAGCCTGGGCTGGGGTCTCAGCCTGGCCAGGGCCCCATCCCCTGCCAGCGGTGGCAGCCTGGGGTCCCAACCATTGAGTCACATCAGCCAGGCAGATATGGAGGAACCTTAAATGTTTCTTTTTTTTATAATATATATTTTATTGATTTTTTACAGAGAGGAAGGGAAAGGGATAGAGAGCTAGAAACATCTATGAGAGAGAAACATTGATCAGCTGCCTCCTGCACACACCCCACTGGGTATGTGCCCCCAACCAAGGTACATGCCCTTGACCAGAATCGAACCTGGGACCCTTGATTCTTCAGGCCAATGCTTCATCCATCCGCTGAGCCAAAACAGGACTGTCCAATATGCTAAAGAAAAAACCCTATCTAATAAAGAGGGAATATGCAAGGGAGGGCATTTGGGGGTGACCGGGGTATCAGGGACTGGCAGGGAAGTGGTTAGGGGGTGATCAGGCTGTCAGGCATAGTGGTTAGGGGCAATCAGGAAGGCAGGCAGGCGAGTAGTTGGGAGCCAGCAGTCCTAGATTGTGAAAGGGATGTCCGACTGCCTGTTTAGGCCCGATCCATGGATCGGGCCTAAACAGGCAGTCGGACATCCCCCAAGGAGTCCCAGATTGGAGAGGGTGCAGGTTGGGCTGAGACACACACACACACACACACACACACACAAACACACACACGTGCACGAATTTCGTGCACCGGGCCTCTAGTATATATATATTATAAACATAAATATGTAAGTACACATACATACAATAAAATATTGTGTAGCCTTACAAAAAGAAAGAAAAAATTCTGCCTTCTGCAACAACATGGATGAAATTGGAGGGAATTATGGTAAGTGAAATAAACAAGACAGTGAAGGCAAATACTTCATGTGGAAACTAAAAAAAAATTAAAAAAAAATTAAATTCATAAAAAGACTAGAACAGTGGTTGCCATTGCCAGGGACTGGAGGAGAGGGAAAACAAGAAGAGGTTGGTTGGTAAAGGAATAAAAACCTTCCGTTATAAGATGAATAAGGTCGGAGAATATAATGCATAGCATGGTGACTCTGGTTGATAATTCTGAACTGTGTAATTGAAATTTGCTAACTGAGTAAAACTTAAGTGTTCTCATAAAAAGAAAAGGTAAATATGTGACATGAAGGATGTGTTAATTAACTCAATTGTGGGAATCCTTTCATAATGTATAGTATTATCAAGTTATTACATTGTATGCTTTAAATACACTGGTGTGCAAAAGTAAGTTTACAGTTATTTGTATGGAAAATAACACAATAATTAATAAATAATATAAGAATAAACTTTTTCATGAACTCACAACTGTAAATGTACTTTTGCCCACTATATGTTATAGCCCTAATATATTACATATTCATTTGGTAATGATATCTAAACAAAGCTGGTAAAAAGAAATTGAACAGTGCTAAAATTAGTTTTCACCTTCTTTTTTTAATTTCAGAAAACTTCTTTTAAAATATTTACCTGCTAATATTATGAGTTAGACATAGAAGAGCAGAGGCAATATCTTTTATTTATCATCCTTCTGCCTAGATGGTATTCTTTGCCTAACAAATCCTTCTTGAGATACAACATCAAGCTTTGATCATGATGACAGCAATATAATTAGATGTCAGTTTAGGAATATATAATATGTCAGCTTGGGAACCAGGAGTTAAGGTGTTGGATTTGGAGACTTAAGATTTCACTTCTGCATTACAGTATTGAATACACAGGCTTTGAAACCAGAGGCCTGAATTCAAATCCTACTTCTGGTCCTCTCAATCTAACTTGTGCATGTTCCTCCAGCCTGTCTTCAGGATGGCTATAATTAACAATATTTGCATTTAGCCAAAACCGGTTTGGCTCAGTGGATAGAGCGTCAGCCTGTGGACTGAAGGGTCCCAGGTTCGATTCCGGTCAAGGGCATGTACCTTGGTTGCGGGCACATCCCCAGTAGGAGGTGTGCAGGAGGCAGTGATCGATGTTTCTCTCTCATCAATGTTTCTAGCTCTCTATCTCTCTCCCTTCCTCTCTGTAAAAAATCAATAAAATATATATTTAAAAAAAAACAATATTTGCATTTAAGACCATGCCAAAGGAGGTGGCATCACTCGAGCTTTGGTAAAGGGTCAGCAGATGGAGAAGTAGCGAGTGGGAAAGAGATTCCAGAGGGTTCTATGGTGTTTCTACAAGACACTAGTAGAAAAGCGAGGCATATCTGTGATTTCTTCATCAGGCCTTTTTCAATTGCAAGTGAGCCCAAACTCAACCTGGCTCAAAGAAAAACAAAAGTAAGCATGAAATCTATTGGCTTTTCAACTGCAAAGATGAAGGATCTAAGGAATAACTGGATGTAGGGGCTGAACTATTGTCTCGTGGTTCTTTCCATTTCTTGGCTCTCGGGATTTTAGCTTCATCTCAGGTAGTCTCACCCCACATAATGATCACAAGCAGCAGCTTATGCAACCATGATGGCAGGAGCACAGACATTCTGACTGGCCAGACCTCCATCATCTGCCTACTCCAGGAACCAGGGGTGAGGTCAGTCCCACCCAGACCACATGATCTGAAGGTAGGGTCTGGTCCTCAGGCAAAGATAAGAGCAACCTTATTAAAAGTGAGGAATGAATATTAGGATGATATCAGGTCTCCATGGATGGTTTCTGGCTGTAACCCTGGAGCAGGCACTGTAGCAGGGATTAAGGCTTTAGGCTTTAGAATCAGACAGACCTATGTGCCTATCCCAGCTTTGCCAATTCCTAGTTGTGGGCCTCAGGCAAATAGTAACCAACCACCTAATAAATACTTAAAGAAGGATACTACTGAAAAGGATGGAAAATATAGATACAAATAAATGTTACCCCTGAACAGATATGGATGCCTTTTTAAATCAGTGATAAGAAGAAGATAGAGGCAATACCCAAACTCACCTAGTATATCCCACGTGTTTACTAAGGTGTTTCCCAAACTTTTCATAAGGATTCTCATCACTATATTGAAGAATTTCTCAGTGGTCCCAGGACTACAGGGAGATACTCACTATTTAGTTTTTGCACCCTTATTGCAAGTCTATGCATAATTTGAATAAATATTTTGAAAAATTAAGATTATTTGACAGCCCTCAATAACTCCTTTGTAGCTGCTTACATATTTTGATGGGAAAGACAAGGGTTAATTCAGAACCTACGTAAAAGAATGAAGTAGAATCTAATACAAAACTGAGATTGCTAACACAGCACAGAGATGTCAAAACTGCACGGATAAGTGATTTTGAAAACCATCAAATAGTCATTCCACAAGGTCAACCGAAATGCAGTGTGCCTCAGAGTAATGAGTGATTTTAGTCCAACAGTCATTAAAATGCCTAAGAGAAAGAGTTTCTCTTTTGCTGGCTTCTATTCTTTATATGAGGTTATCATTTTATATATACATTTCATCTTGCTTTTAATTGCCTAATTTAACTATAAATACTTTGTTAAAAATTCTTCACATGCCACAGGAAAAACCCAGCCTGAGCTTACAGTCATTTGGGGTCAGTGACAAGGATGAAGGTCCGCCAAGTAAACTAGTAAAACAGAAGGTAAAGAGACTCCACTCTAAAAACATCCCTTTACCTTTTTCCCTTCCCTTTTGCTTCTTGCCTGCCTTTCTTCATTCCTTCCTTCAAGCACAATTTTGTCACAAACATTCAAATGATATTTTTACAAACCAAAAAAAAACTCACCCAAATTTAATATCCAATAATGATTTACATTATTGATTGCAATGATTTTCTGTGTTAACTCTGCAACAAAACACAACCAACAGCCCCACATTTGTATGATTAAATGCATTTAAAAAAAGACTTTCTGAATATAATATAGACATTGACTGTATGGATTTTAAGTGAAGTTGCTGTCAGTCTACAGTTGTGCAATTCTCCCTAGGAGTAGGAACTTGTTGGATGATTAATAACTAACTAAAATAGTTTCCATTTCTGAAGATACCTACCTTGAATCCTGAAAAATGGCTATGATCTTCTTAAAGCATGTTGGCTTGGGTATTAAACAAATGTGGGTTTCACCTCAGATCTGCCTTCTAATAACCGTGATTTTGAAAAGTTAATTATTACTTTCCAGCTCTAGTTTCTTAATCAATACAAGGGGGATAGTAGAAATACCTACCTCAAAAATTGTTTGTGAGGATCAAATGAGATTGCATGTAAAGAATTCAGTGTAACATCTAGCATATAGTTAGTATACAGTACACTAAGCTATAGATACTTAGGTTCCATACTTGTTTGAATTTAGTTTTGCTTATTTGTGTGGTTTTTATTGTTGTTTTTTAAGTATATTTTTATTGATTTTAGATAGAAGGAGAGAGAGAGAGAGAAACATTGATTGGCTGCCTCCTGCATGTCCCCCACTGGGGGGTGAGCCCGCAACTAGGGCATGTGCCCTGACCGGGAATCAAACCCTGATCTCCTGGTTCATGGGTCGATGCTCAACCATTGAGCCACACTGGCCGGGATGCTTATTTATTTTACTTTGTTTTTAAATGTCTTTGATCCATGAATGATGGATTAAAAGGTATCAGATATGTTTATACTAAAAGTCCCATATCATGTGACGTTTCAGCACAGGGATAGATGGGCTCAGTTTCCATTTTATCTCCAGGGCCCCCCATGGCCTGTGACAGGGTAAATGCTGAATAAATGTGAAGCTGCTCATATCCTCCTTACTTTTATTTTCCTCTTTGCATAAACAGACGCAGCCTTATGGGGAAGTGTAATTCACCACAGACAATATTATTTTCAGCAATTCTCAAAGAATCTCTGCTTCACCAGGCCTTAGTAAAATAATGGATGTTTTGCCCTAGCTGGGTGGCTTAGTTGGTTGGAGCAGCATCCCGTGCACCAAAAGGTTGTGGGTTCAATTCTCGGTCAGGGCACATACCAAGACTGCAGGTTCAATCCCCAGTGGCTCATCAGGTGAGGAATTAAAAAAAAAAAAAAAAAGATAATAATGGATGTTTTTGCAGGAAATTCAGCTGGGCAGCAAAAAGGGATTTGTATTAGCACGAATTTTCTTTTTAGTCTTCCTTGATCCCTTTTAGTTTTCCATCTTGTAGACTCCTTTTTCCAACGAAGTTCTCCCATCTCCCTCTATCTTCCCTGAGGACGGCTCTCTCTGCCCATTTCACACAGAGTAAGCTCCCTTAATCTGACACCCATGTCACTTAATACTGTCTTTAAGGTAAGTAAACAAAGGTCTCCCATGTTTCAGGTTTTACCCCTTCTGGTTGGGATACTGCAGACAGCAAGTCCTATTTACTCTTACTTATACTTTTTCCTTTTCCTATAAAAATATCTCATCATGTAATTATTTATTGTCACACTAGACAGCAAACTACATGAGAACAAAGACTGTCAGTCAAGTTCGCCACTTTTGCATCAACCTCAGATATAATAGGCATTCAGAAAATGTTTGTTTATAATGGGTGTCATTGCAGGATTAATCTGTTGCCCCTCTGTGGGCAGTATGTACTTCATTACAAATATGCTCAATTATTAGTGAGCCTGCATGTGTGCATGTGTGCAGGCAAGTGTGTGTTGTATACATGCATGCATGTTGGGGAAGAAGTGTTATCTTTCTCAGACGTGACATTCTTTGAGATATTCATCTATCGAAAGCTTGACCCAATCCTGTGATACTTTAACTAATAAATGAGGATATTATATGCAATTCCAAATGTTGTCAAAAAGATTATAAACTAAAATTTGTTAAAAAGAAAACAATGTTTTATAGTAGTTGTAACAATAAAGAAATACTAATTCTTCTGGGAAAGAAACACAAATATTTCAATAGCCCAGTTCTCATCAAATTCAAACATGGAAGCCTTCAAGGTGTTCAGTTTGATATTTTTAGTTCCTTCAATTACATTGTCAGGTCTTTTGTTTTCTTGCCATCTTTTATTTCTTATCATCTTTGTATTTCTCTCCTGTCTTGTGGCCAATTTCCCTGATCTCATTTCTTATTTTCCTCCTATGTTCACTTCCTTCACTTACTAACTTGATTTATCTTTCTTGTTTGGTATCAGTTTCTAACCTTTTCCCTTGTTTTCCTCTGACTTCCACTTATCCCCCAGTTAATCTTTTGACCTTTCTGTAATCTCTTTTCTTTCAGCATTATCTTGTTTTCAGAGTTGTCCTTATCTGCTTAGCCCAAGTTCAGCGGGAACATTCAATCGGAAAAGTCTTTAGCCTATGAATGGATTACCAGTTGTCTCTAAAGGCTTGGCTCACCCAGAGACCCCCTGGAGAAGGTCCCTCTGTCCCAGGGCCTTTGCAGAATGGATGAAGCTCCCAGCACTCTCCTCTCTGCGCCTCCCCACTCTCCCACCTGCTCACAGTTTTGAAATCTTCCGGCAGAATTTCTAAGTACATAAAAAAAGCCCATTGGTTAACTCAGGTTTTAATCATTCTTGTTTTTCCCCCATTTCCCTTCTACCCTCTGTGTTAGGGCTTTTAAAGAGGGAGGGCCAATTTGGCGGGGGGCTGCCTGCATCTTTCTGATTTAAATTGATACTCTGAAAAGGCTGGCCACCTCCAAGGCAAATGTTTTCCAAGTTTCAATTTAGTTTTCATTAGGAGCCCAGCAGCCCCTTGCCAGTTTGCCTGCCCATTTTAAAAAGGCCTCTCTCAGGGGATAATGCAGTTGCAAGCTGAAACATCTATATGCAAATGAGCCATTCTGTATTTGCTATCAACTACCACAGAAATTTTCCATTCCTTCAAAGCTATTTTTAAAAGCAAACAGAAAAGGGAGGAAGGAAAGAAGGAAGAGAGGAAGGAGGGAAGGGAGAGAGGGAGGGAGGGGAGGGGAGGGGAGGGGAGGGGAGGGGAGGGGAGGGGAGGGGAGGGGAGGGGAGGGGAGGGGAGGGGAGGGGAGGGGTAGGAGGATTTCTAGCAAAGACAGAAACCCTGAAGAAGAGTGGAAAGTTGGCTCTCACCATACCCACTTCCACTCCCACCCCACCCACTCCTTCAAATACCTGCAGCAGACTGAGATTTCTGCCCTCCCCACTCCCCCCAACATAAACAGGTCCTAAGGCAAGGTTATATTGCAATTCTAATTTATCCAAAATAAATAACTGGGGCACAACAGAAGTGGGAAAGCTTTTCTTTAGAGAGAACATAAGGAAACTCCAAATAAGTCTAACATTTTTTAACAAAATAAAGTTTAATGTTTTTAAAAATATGGACTTAACGCTATGCTATTTGCATGAATAGAGGGGAACAGCATTGTGGATGTGATGGTTTACATATCATATAAAGTATTTTATTTTGAAATGCAAGGTATATTGTAAGGGCCAGATAACCATGGCTATGGGCCTTTGAGCAGGTCCTCTGAGCATTAGTTTCTTCATCTATAAATGAGGAGTGGACTAAATTATTAGGACTTCTCACTATTTTGTTTAACTGTATTTGGAAGCAATTTCAAACTTAAAGTTGCCCAACTAATATAAAGAACAGTCATTATCCTTCACCCAGATTCACCTATAGTTAACATTTTGTCCCATCTACTTTATCATTGCTACTCTCTCCCACGATAGATAGATAGATAGATAGATAGATAGATAGATAGATAGACTGTATGTGTGTGTGTATATATATATAGAGAAATATAAAGAGACTAGAGGCCCGGTGCATGAAATTCATGCACGGGGAAGGGGGTTGTCCCTCAGCCCAGACTGCACCTTCTCGCAATCCAAGATTGCTGGCTCCTAACCGCTCGCCTGCCTGCCTGCCTGATCCCCCCTAACCACTCTGCCTGCCTGCCTGATCGCCCCTAACTGCTTGCCTGCCTGCCTGATCACCCCTAACTGCCTCTGCCTCAGGCCCCACTGCCGCAGCTTCATCCCGAAGGATGTCCGGAATGATGTCCGGAAGGTCGTTTGGCGGTCTGGTCTAATTAGCACATTACACTCTCATTATTATAGATATACTAGTAGCCCGTTTGCACGAAGATTCGTGCAATAGACCTTCATTCACCTGGCTGCCTGCACCAGTTTTCTGCCGGCACCAGGGACCCAGGCCTTGGCTGTGGCCACCGCCTTCTGCCTTTTTCAGGGTCGGGGCTTGGCCCCGGGCGGTGGCCTTGGGCTCGGCGGCACCCAACATCCTTGCTAAGGATCGCAGGAGCCGACCCCCAGTGGTTTCCTGCGATCCATGCAGGCTGCCCACTGGTGCCCAAGGCTGGGAAAGCCTCCGCCCCAGGCTTTCCCGGCCTTGGGCTCGCTGCACGCAGTGTCCCTGCTACCGATCACAGGAGCCGACCCCCAGTGGTTTCCTGCGATCGGTGCAGGCTCCCCGCTGGTGCCCAAGGCCCGGAAAGCCTCGGCCCCCGGGGCCCCCGGGACCCCCGTGAGCGGCGGGAGGGGCGGGATGGGCACGGCCACGCCCCCCCAGGTGGCCCATCGCCCCGCGGGACCCCTGGGAGGGGCGGGAGGGGCCGGCCACGCCCCCCCAGGTGTCCGATCGCCCCCGGGACCCCGGGAGGGGCGGGAGGGGCCGGGCCACGCCCCCCCGGGTGGCCTATCGTCCCCCAGGACCCCCGGGAGTGGCGGGAGGGGCCCGGCCACGCCCCCCCGGGGTGCCGATGGCCCCAGGCACCCCAGGGAGTGGCGGCATGGGCCTGGCCACGCCCCCCAGGGTGCCGATCGCCCCAGGTACCCCGGGGAGCGGCGGCATGGGTCCGGCCACGCCCCCCGGGGTGCCGATGGGCCCGGTGCCGATCACCCCAGGAACCCCCGGGAGCGGCTGAATGGGCCCGGCTACGCCCCCCGGGGTGCCGATGGGCCTGGCCACGTCCCCCGGAGTGCCGATGGCCCCAGGTACCCCGGGGAGTGGCGGCATGGGCCTGGCCATGCCCCCCGGGGTGCCGATCGCCCCAGGTACCCCGGGGAGCAGCGGCATGGGTCCGGCCACGCCCCCCCGGGGTGCCGATCACCCCAGGAACCCCCGGGACCGGCTGAATGGGCCCGGCTATGCCCCCCGGGGTGCCGATGGGCCCGGCCACGCCCCCCCGGGGTGCCGATGGCCCCAGGCACCCCCGGGAGCGGCGGCATGGGCCCGGCCATGCCCCCCCAGGGTGCCCATCGCCCCAGGCACCCCTGGGAGCGGCGGCATGGGCCCGGCCACTGGGCACCGCCATCTTGATCTTCTCAATGGCGGATATGCCACCCGGAGTCCCGCCCCCAGCCTCCTGCCGGCCCAATCGTGGGCATAGCGGAGGTGCGGTCAATTTGCATGTTTCTCTATTACAAGGTAAGATAAGGTAAGATAGTGATAGATTTATAGCTCTCTCTCTTCTACACACACACACATATATTCATTCACTGTTTATCTGCTATTAAAATTGAACTGGCTTACCTGTATTTCATCTGGCCACTCCAGAGGGAAGAAAAGCCAACAGGGAAACAAAGCGTACAACAATGAGCAAGTTATCAATGTAGAAACTGAGTTTCCATCTTACTGGGACCTTCTGAGAAACCACACAAAATACCCCTCAAAACTGAGCTATGCCTGGAGCGTTATCCCTTGACTCCCATTCAGTTTCTATGGAGGATAATCCCCAGGGCAGCATGAACTCTATGGCAAGTCTGTGTAGTTCTAGCTTTTGACGGAACGAGCTCCCAAGCATGAAGGAAACCCTCAAGTAGAGAAGCAGAGAGAAACATGCATTTAAAGTGGGAAGCTGTCCATAGTGTACCCGACACCCCACCGCAGATGCAGGGACATTCATTCAGAGGTAAGCCTTGGGGCACAGGGTAGAGCATCAACAGAGTTAGCTAGAGTTTCTTTTTTTCTTGACCCTTCGTTTTGCTTCCATGTTCTCAAAGCAATGTGATTACCACAAAGCTTCTTCAGTGCTACAGGAAGAGAGTGGCCAGCCCTGTTGTTTATGGCTCTCAGTGCCTAGAAATCAATGGACACGTGGGTCTTCTAAACTGGCCCCGGGAGCTGAGTCCATCCTGAGATCGGTGCTCACTTTGGGCATACTGACAATGTATGGTTCTGGGCTGGAAGACTGTAGAACAGGCCTCCAGATGGTGCCAAGATGGCAGGTACTGGCCTCCTGCACACAGCTCTCCAAATGCCTAACAACATGTTAGCGGCTGTGAATCACATTTCCTCTGTTTTGAATTTTTATAACCTTCATTTTCCAGATGGACAAATTGAGTTTATGGTATGGATACGCCTCTCAAAAAGCCCACTTTCTGTGAATTATGCTGTAAAGGCTTTGATTTTAAACCTCAAATTATTCTTAGCTTAATTAATAGCACCTCGTTATTGTCTATTCCCTTGTATCTGTAAACCCGGGTCATGGATGCAGCCTGAGGGAGCTCACCTTCCTTAGTATCATCTGATTAGCAGCAGAAAAAACATAAGGCTTCTTTCTTCCTTCCATGCCTGTGTCTAACCCTAGTAGCTACTAGGAGGTACTCTGGGTGATAGTGGAAATCAAAGTGTTGTGGATACTTCCTGAAAGGAATAATTCAGAAATGGATACACAGCATTGGCTTTAATATATAAACATACTTTAGTTCTATTGATTAGTATATGTGTTAGCCTGGGTTTCTCAGAAATCAGATCTGCTTTTCCTGCTTTCCTTATCCTGCTTCTTTCACTCTGCTACAGGTTTTACCCAAGAGTACCACTCCATTAATCACTTGGTAAGAATCCCTGCCTCAGGCTCTGCTTCTCCAAGTCTGACCTAAGAGGCTCTGAGGAAATGCATAAGAGAGGAATGATATAGAATGAAACAATAAATTAATTACTTCTTACTAAAGAACCATTCAACATAAACATTTTGGTGTTTCCTATCACTTTAAACTACAAATGTTATAAATACCACTTTGCTAAACCTTCAGTTTAGCTCCTACTCTTAGTGCTTATAACTCAGAATGTAAGTATGAATATGCTACTAGCTATTGCACTACTTCTCTGATGCTACAACCTTCAAATGAGAGTCTTTAATAGCATATCTATTTTCTTGCTGTGATTTGCTGGCACACAAACCTCACCGACTAATTTTAATTAGAATCTTATATCTGGAACAAACTTTAGAGATCTCTAGTCCAACTCTTTTAGGTCATGAATAAAGGGAAGCCACCAAACACCAATTATTGCCCAGGGTCATTCAGCCACCAAATGGCAAAATTGAGACAATTATCCAGTCTCCTGGGTACCAATCCAACACTACTTCCACTGAATGACATTATTTGGCCTTTTCCAAAGTCTAAATATTTCAGATGGAAGAGAAAAAGAATATCCAACCTTTTCACTAATTACTCATTAAATCATATCATTGGGCTTTATCAATAAGTTACATTAGTATTTGCTTTAGCTAGTAATGAGTTTGTCGCTAAATAATAAACTCATACTCTGTTCTTACTCTTTCTCTGTATAAGCTTCACCCCATTACTTCAAATAACAATAAGCATGTAACTACCCATCAGAGAGAGGAGCTTACAGTGAGAGCTACTGAATATTGTATTATTTCTTCAAAATATGGTTGGAATTTATCTGGACTAGACCAAATGGACTCATTTCTAATAAGGATTAGATTGTCTCTAAATGGGACCAATGTTATAGAGAGAAGCATTGCTGCACAAATATGTCTATACACACATTGCTGTCTTCTACCTTAAAAGATGAAATTACATGGAATAAAAGGAAATCTTGCAGACCCCAGCCATTTCCTGTGATCTAACGACATCACTGTTTGCTCTCCATTAATTACAGCTATTTGAGCAAATTGACCTTTATGCCCATTAGGTTGATCTTCAAACACAAGTAAATCTGCCAGTCTTGAAAGATTACCTACCCCGAAGCCACTGGGTGTTTGTTCCTTATTGAATTTCTTTGTCTCTGTTTGCAACAAAAGTAAGACTACCTAAAGAAAACATTTCTGGCTTAAATTATATAATTTACAACTAGGAAGTTACATTAGATTCTCGTCGGTAATGAACAGTTCAATGGAAAAAGGGAGAACATTCTCCGCTTGTGTGTCCAGAACTAATGAAATAATCTCTTCCATACTTAGTGACTGTCCTTTTCAGTTAATATTAAGTCTTTAAAAAACAGTGTTCTTGTTTACTTCCACTGAACTAGGGGGCAGGATGGATAAATGATGTAACAGTTGAGAAAGGTTCCTTTACCTTTATAAATGATAGGAAAAGAGAGCCATCAACAGCTTCACTTTTTGGCCTGGTTATTTGGGTATTTCTTCTGCTAAAAAATTTCAACTCCATTTAGAGTGAATATGCTTTACCATTATTATAAGACCTCCCAAATGATCTATTACTAATATCCAATTAAAGCAAAGAGTAATAGTGATGACAATCATTGGATGTGCCTGATATTTGACCAAGGCAAGCTACAAAGAGCATCCTATCTGAGGTCATCATTCCACAGGAACAAATGCACAAAACTTTTCTGGCCAACGTTCTCATTTTACAAGTTCTTAAGAGTATATTGGGTTTTGTTCTATACTATAAGTATCCTCCTATATATCTATACTAATAAAAGCGTAATATGCTAATTAGTCTGGACGTCTTCCAGATGACCTTCTGGACGTCCTTCTTGACAAAGCCATGGTGGTTGGGCCAAGGCAGAGGCAGTTAGGGGCAATCAGTCTGGCAGGGGAGAGCAGTTAGGAGGATCAGGCTGGCAGGGGAGAGCAGTTAGGGGGAATCAGGCTGGCAGAGGAGAGCAGTTAGGGGGATCAGGCTGGCAGGCAGGTGAGCGGTTAGAAGCCAGAGGTCCTGCATTGCGAGAGGGATGTCTGACTGTGGGATTGGGCCTAAACTGGCAGTTGGACATCCTCCGAGGCGTCCCGGATTGGAGAGGGTGCAGGCCGAGCTGAGGGACAACCGCCCCCCCGCCCCCGTGCACGAATTTCATGCACCGGGCATCTAGTATTACATATAGTGGAACCCCATTAGTAAGTTGTCCTTTGGTTGATTTTGAAGTCAATATAGGTCCATGAATGATACCTACATGTGCATCTGTGTTTATTTTCCTTTCCTTTTTAAGTTGAACCAATGCATTTTGTTTGAATAGTTAATAAGTATATATGATCAAAAATCATTTTAAAAGTTCAAATGGGTACACAATGAAAAAGTAAGCCTCTCTCTCACCTCTGTCCTCCAGTTCCTGACTCCTGAGGCAAGACTTTTGCCAGAGTCCTATGCAAGCTTCCAAAGATCTTCTTTCCATAAATAAATTCCAGGGGGCATACATTTTAAATTTTATAATTACTGCCCATGGTCCCCTATAGGAGTTATATTTATTTTTTATGAATAGAAGTATCATTTTCCCCACATTCCTACCAAAATATGAACTGTCATGCTTTTGATTTTGACAATCTTATAAGTGAAAATGTTATCTCATTATAGTTGTAATTTACAATTCACTTCTCTATTTATTGGGGCTCTTTTCATATTAGTTAAAGGAGTCCAATGTCATGTGTCAGTTGTACTCCAAGTACATGTTTTTATAGAACATCTTCACTTCTGCACACTACATGTTCATAAACTATTTTCGTTTCCTCACAAAGTACTCAGTTACAATGGAACTCTACTGTGGAAGTTTTGATCAATGTCCATAATTACATAACAGCAGTTAGCTAAAGCATGGATTATTTATTTTCATTCTTCTATTGCCAAATCAGCATTTCCCAAAATTTATTCAATGGGATGTAAGTATATATGATTAAAGGGTAGGAAGGTAAGAGGAAAAGAAGGCAAACTCTAGAGCCAAATAATTTTGGTGTAAACACAGGTAAATGGGATCCTTTCTTTAAAGACTTTTAAAGTCTTAATGTGCTAAATCTCTATGAAAAGAGCATAGTGTACATATTCCAAAATTATTTGCCTGCACACCTTTGAGGACTAGTATTCTGCTGACCAGTTTAGGAGATATCTTTTTAAGTAAAGACTTCTCCTTTGCTTATGACTAATTGTTAAATTATGTTCTTTGCAATAAGCTTCAAATTTCACAAGTAGCAACAAATAATTTCCATGCTAATATTCCTGATCAAGGCATAGCCCTTAATTAAATTGTAAGTTCTGACAATAATGAGTTATACAGAAACATCATTCAATTATTCATTTGATTTTCTAATTATTCTTCCACAACACAGATACTACATTTTGGCCCCACACATCAACACATGTTGCATACTTAATGGCATTATGACCTCCTAAAAGATTTGAATGCGTTGACTTTTTCCTCAATTCATACTTATTGAACTCTTATGAGGTTGAAGGCACTGTGGAGACAAACACAAATCAGACAGGAATTTTGCCCTTAAGGAGCTTACTGTTTTAAAATTAAGTGACATAAATACCCTGCAAGGTGCCTTGTATGACATGTTTCTGCATCTTCTCAGTGTAATCTTCAGAGATATAGCTAGAGGTTTTTTTAATGATCTCATTCCATCCTCACCATGGCCTTGAAAAGTGGGTCGCTGTCCCCAGTTACAGAAAAGGTGACATGCCCGAAACATAGCTCTGAATAGTGACTAAGCTAGAGCTGGGCCTCAGGCACCTGAGCTGCCACCGGAACCCACACCCTGGGCACAACATAAGCACAGTTATACCCTCTTTGAAGCTGAGCCAAAGTGAGAAGAGCACGTTAGAATAGTCACAGTCACTCCTACTGCCACTAACCAGAATACCTTTCCTCACCCCATCCCCGAATTCTAAATCACCGAGATATATTAAAAATATAGAAATATTAAATATATAACTATGGACTCCATAGAAGCAATCTGCAATCCATTTGAGCAGGACTGGGAGAGCCTGTGAAACCACTACCTGAGCCTGTGAAAAA
Organism: Cnephaeus nilssonii; assembly: GCF_951640355.1. NCBI lineage: Eukaryota > Metazoa > Chordata > Mammalia > Chiroptera > Vespertilionidae > Cnephaeus > Cnephaeus nilssonii. The sequence continues at coordinate 50,955,077 of NC_137085.1, read as the reverse complement.
GTGTGGACCAGGACTAGAACTAGTTGAGGCCCAGACCCAAATTCTGGACTTACTCATCCCTGATTGTGTGGCCTTGGTATGTTACCAAACCTCTCTGTTCCTTAAGTTCTTTTTCTGTACAGTATAAACAGTTCCCTCCCAGGATTGTCATGAAGATATAATGAGGTGAGTTTTAACCGTCAGGCAGTTGTCCTAACGCATGGTGTTGGGGAAGGACAAACTTTCCTCTACCTTCAAGGTTCTTCTGACTGGTCAGCAAGAGAAAATAACCAAATTTAATGCATACATATGCATGGGAATCCCACATATAAGAGAGAGTCAGAGACCCAACATGCAGGAGAGGTTCAGAGACAGAAAGGGGGATTGAGGTATATAAGACGTATATTAAGCTAGGAATGAGGGAATGCATCTTGGAGGCTTCAAAGGTTCATTGCAGGATGATAAGAACAGACCTTTAATGGGTAGAAGTTTGCCCTGCCCTATGGAAAGGTAGAAGAAGTTAGGTCTGACAATGTCTTATGGGCAAGGCCTCTAATTCAAATCCTTCTAGGTTGTTAAGGTGGGGGGTGGGGCAGAGTTTCTCTTGAGCCTGTAGCTAAAGTTGTCTGTATTTCACAAAGGCACAACCTGTGGTGACTCGTTCTGGACCCCACTATGGTTCTTAGCAGGGGCAGAGTTACAAGACAGAAAGTAACCCTCCTAACAGGTGGCCATCTCCTTTTTCAAAGAGCCACGCAACTGGAATTCGGTTCCTGAAGTCTATCTATCCCTCTTGGGGCCTGTGTTATAAAGGCAGCCCAGAGAAGGGAGAGCATCAATCTCCCCAACACCTCACTTCAGTGCTTCTTAAACTCTTCTTGGTCATACATTTATAAACACTTTCCTGACAAAAATGCACAACATTTTGTTCACAATGTTAGGGGGTCCCTGGACTCCCAGAAGCCATCCGCGGGGCTTCAAAGGGGCTTAAGGACTGCTGCAAGGGAGAGACATTGGCAAACAGGTGACTCCACTCCTCTGTTCTCTGGTGGAAATATATTCTACCTCTTTTTTTCTTTGTGTTTCCAAGTTTTCTTTTTAAGAATGACACTTCAGGGCTGGGTGACCTGGACCACTTTGATCTCTGACAACCTGGGTCACCTGCCCTTCCCTGACCCTTATCAGCTGGTGGGAGAGCTGGAGTCAGCTCTGCCATCCGCCCCCCAAGCACTGGCAGTTGGCGCAGACATAACCCTTTAACCTTGGCCAGCCTGGTGTCCCACAGTGATTCATTCCAGTCACCAGAATGTCAGGAGGAGGTGGAGCTGGCAGGACTCTCCTTGCTGTGCTGTGGGATGGAATGATTACTGCCCAGGCAATCTATTCCACAGGCAACTATGTGTTGATTTAATTGAAAATTTCTCCCAAACAGAATCTTATATAACTGAATGGCAGTTTCTGAAGCACTGGGCGAATTTCCACTTACTCACTTCCATCCTGGAGGCCAGTATTAGAGCTTTGGATTTTGTTTCACAACAGTGCTGGACCTGACACAGTTCTCTACTTTTCCAATTCCAGTGATTCCATTTCAGCTTTCTACTTGCCAAGACTGGTCAGAAGCACCTTGTTTTCAGACTTCTCCCTCTGAACTAGACTACAGAAAGAAAAGCTCGGGGCATGTAGGTGCCAAGACACTGGAGCCAGTCCTGGCCCAAGGCTGGTGTGTCCAGTGCAGAAATCCACCTGCTCCATTCAAAGGCAGGCAAGTCACCAGATCTGGGCTAAAGGCTTCTGAGGTCCTCGGGCTTAGTGCTTAATCATTTCCCAGGGTCTTTAGAAACACAAGGGTGCTCTCATTTTCCTGAGGTAGAGACAGAATGTAGGAGAAAGAAGATGCTTTCTGGGTTCCTAGTGTGTTTACGGTGGCAAATCTACAATCCTAACATAGGTGGTGGCATCTTTTTATGCCACTTTATCAGAATGACTATCAGCCATGTGGCAAGTGACCATTCCCTTTCTCCCAGTGCGAGTGCCCCACGCTGGGCTCCAGCTGCGAGTGCTCCCCCACGTCCCGCGTGGTTCAGGGTTCAGGTTCAAAGTTGGGGCTCTGGAGGAGGCCACACACAAATGAAAGAGACTAGAAAATATTAATTTGGAAATATTGGGGGCCAGGCAGGAGCCCAAATCAAGGGGAAGGACTCCACCCCGCTCTGGCCTTGCTATCCCTTTTATTCAGATTGTGGGATACACTCATAGCCTTTAGGCAGGCAATTCCAATAATAGCCAGTCAGCAAGAATTTACATAAAACTAGAAGGTGGAAGTTGCTTCAGCTACCATTGTCTCACCTAGACAGTGGGTGGTTGGCTCTGACCTTTCGGAGCTTCAAGGTTGAGCAGCCTTCCGGGTTCCTTGTCCACACCTCTCTGCTGGTGAAGGCAACGGGCAGCTTCCAACATCCCAGGACTTTACACGATTGTCCTGGAGCTATTTAGACCAGCGGTTGCCAACCAGTGGTCCGCGGACCACTGGTGGTCTGTGAGGTCTGAAAGGTTGGCGATTGCTGATTTAGACCATTGATGGGACTGAGCAAATGAGGAACTGAGAGAGTCTGTGATTATCAAGGAGCCCAGGAGATTTTTTATAGGAGTGTCCATAATCACGTGGTATTTGGTAGATTTCATTATTTCAGTTATATTAACACATTAGTTTGGACTGCAAGAAAAGGTTATTATTTTCATTCCCAATGTGCCCCCATGTTATAGGAATATTTATAACTAGAGACCTGATGCATGAAGATTCATGCAAGAATGGGCCTTTCTTCCCCTGGCTGCCGGCACCACCTTCGCTCTGGCCGGAGCTGCCTTTTCCCTCCGGCCCAGAGCCACCTTTCCACCTTCCCACGTTGCCCAGAGGCCTGGAGCAGCTGGGGTGGTGCGGGCCGCTTGGCGCCTGCGTATGCAAATTAATCCACCATCTTTGTTGGGTTAATTTGCATACTCACTCCTGATTGGCTGGTGGGCATCACGAAGGTATGGTCAATTAGCATGTTACTCTTTTATTAGTGTAGATACTATTTTTAAATGGCTTATACTTGGAAGCCTGAGTTTTTTATTTTTATTTTTTAACGTGGGCCACTGATGCATAGAAAATAACTTTACTGTTAAATAAATGCTCTTTAGAAATGACAAGTCACTAATGTACTCAGAAATGTAGTGTTTCAGCAGGGATTATGATTGCTGTGATTACTGCAGTTTCTTATATTTTACACCTAATATTTCTTTTAACTTTCCATTTGACAGCTGAGCAAAAGAGGGGAGAATGAGTGATGTATGTTGGATCTCAAGCAGAAACTGTACAATCTTGCGGATTGAAAATTAGGAGCCAACAGGCCTTCGTTCTAATGACAGTTTCACTTGACAATAGCCCCCATCTCAGTCTCTCCAACCTGGGAAGATTAATGGCATAGCAGCTCTGAAATGTCACAAAGGCAGGTTTGAAATATCTGGGGTTCTCCTCACCTTCATGTCTCCTCCTATTTCCTTTCATTTTCCAGTGAGTGACCACCACAGAAGGACTCTAAGCGCTGGGGGGAGGTTGAGGGGGTTGGGGGTGGTAGAGCAAGGTATTGCTGTTCCTTCTTCCATGCACTTATTTCTTTACTATTTCATTTTCTTCCTTCCTCCGCTATCATCCTCTTCTTTGTTCTCTCTGTGCATTTCATAATCCGGCCCTCATGTTTAATACCAATATCGCACACACATCACACATATTCTTACAGTGGCCTTCCCTGCCTCCTCCGGTGGCACGCTTCCAAGCAGTCCTTTTATTTTCTTTTTGTAAAAGAGGACTTGGACTGCGATGGTGTCACTCAGGACGGGGGAATGGAGCCAGCATTTACGAGGTGACTTGTAAGTGTGCATATTGGTTTCCCAGAACTGCTGTAACAGATTACCACAAGCCGGTGGCTTAGAACAACAGACATATATGGCTTCAGGTTCTGGCGGCCCAGTCCAAAAGCAAGGTGTGGGCGGGCTCTAGCGAAGAGTCCTTCCTCGCCTCTCCCGTGGCTGCCAGCATTCTTCGCAGCTGCATCATGCCAATCTGCCTCAGTCTTTACACCGCTTTCTCTTCTCTCCCTGGCTGCATGTCCATTATAATGTGGCCACCCAGAAACCTCATTTTCTTTAATCTGGCCTTTTATTTTGATTTTTATCCCTTTGACTCAAACTGGCCTTACCTAGCACCCTGACTCACTCACCTCCCTATCACTTGCTTAATCATTACTTAACTACCACACATCCAAAATGGAAACCATCCACACAGGCCACGATATTTTAAATTTAATTTAAAAAATCAATTTGCAGTGCATATTATAAAAATAAATATATTACTCACAATTCGGGTGTTCTTGAACATTTTCAGCTGAAAATTCTCACGAAAAATGGTTTTAAAGTTGGTCAGGGCTGCCACTTAGGGAAAACATTTTTTTTTTTTTTAATAGACGCCACGTGGCGTGTGGAGAAGATCCGCTGCTTGCGTCTACAGACGCTTATGGCATACAATGGGTTAAGTCCTCAGGACAATGAGGTTCTGGTCAGCATCCAGGAGCATTAGAAACAAGGTCCTGAGTCTATTGACTATTGAGATAGAGTTTTCAATCAAATTAAACATTATATCTTGGCCTCAGTTGAGTTTTAGCTCCAGACCCGGAAAGGTGAAACGACCCCACAGAACCAATCCTTGTGAAATTGGACAGAACAACTCCATGGCTGACATCAGAACCAGATGCAATGATCGATTACCCCCTACCTTAGCACCAAACAATCAGTAGAGACCACCACCTTAACTCTATTAGTCATCATGATTAATAATATATAATAATGTAATACATATAATACATCCCCTGCAAGACATAGGGGAGCCAGGTCTTTGAACATGAGCTACCTGTGACTCCACACGTGGTGCAATCTCCTTAATAAATCCTTACTTTCTTAGTTGAAAACTCCTATTAGTGTCTTATTAGGCTTTGATGCACGCAGGCAAATGGACACCTGCAGTCCAGTAACAATAATAACAATTGTTATTGGATTTAGGATCCATCCAGGAAATTCAGAATGATCTATTTGAATTCCTTACATCTGCAAGACCTCTTTTGCAAATAAGGTCATAATCACAGGTTCTGAGACATAACACAAATGTTTGGGGGATCACTGCTTAACACACAACAGTATGCACTTAACATTCACAAAATGTGGGTAGTGGAAACTCTGATTTATAGATAAGAAGACTGAGGTGGGAGCAGTTAAGTAACTCCATAAGAAATGGTGGGATCAGGAGACATCAAAGCTGAGGTTTTTCACCACTGGCCTTCCTTTATAGCATGCAGAGATGGACACAAAACCACCTCAACAAAGATGGGGATATTAATATCTCTAATAAATAAAGAGCATTCTTTAATCTTTTTCTTTTAACTTCTGCTACAATGGATTTTCCTGGTGCAATTTAGTATATTAAAAGGAAAAAGCCATATTTTTAATTTATCAAAAAGTCTCTCTTAAAAGTAAAAATGGCATGAAAGTAGATATTAAATTTCTGACATAGGGCTAGAATGGGAAGAAAAAAGGTAAGTGTGCTTCTTAGTTTTGTACTTTTTAAAAAAATTTGGACCCATGACCCCAAACATATTCTCTGCCAAATGAAATTTGGAAATCAAAAGACTTCAGCCAATCAGCTCAATTTTCTATATTAAAGGAGGACACACTGGCAGTGTTCTCAGCAAGTAACCCAATATTTCCAATGACCTTCTGAAGATTTCTACTTGGATATCCCAGCATTTCTTCAAATTCATCTCCAGCATCTTTTTTCTTTCAACATTGATATTTTTACTTCTCTCAATTCCTGTCATCATGCTTCCATTTACCAAACTAAGAAATCTTGACTCATTGAATTTTGTCACTCTTTTCTCCACAGTGTGTCTTATGTGCACTCATTCACCCCCCAAGTATTTTTTGGGCCAGCTGCCAGGTGGGGTACTAGAGATACAAGTTCTAAAAAGGCAGACATAACCATGCCCTTGGGAGCTTATAGCCTAGCAGGGAAACCAGACACTGAGCACGTAATTAGAAATATGACTCAATGTAAAAGGGAAAGCAAAGGTTTCAAAGAGGAATGTGTTTCTGGAGAAACGAACCCATCCCTACCTTCCCACCCTCTCTGGACTACTCTTGTTAGTCCCTATCCCACCTGGTTTCTTGAGGCAGCCTCTCTGCCTTTAGTCTCACCTCCTCGGATCCACCCTGCAGGTTCTTCCTAGTTAAACTTCCCAGAGCTCTGCTTATCATGTTACTCTCCTCTCACTAGCTCTCAGTAACACTCTGATGCTTGCATGTCTGCTCTTTTATGTGGCATTTAGGACTTTCCTTTTTATGAACCCAACCCCATTAAATCCTGTATAGAGATCCTGGGGAAGGTGGGGAAGAGGCTTGGGGTCCCCCCAATATTGGAAGCTTGGCCATGTGCTAGAACAAGCCCTATTAGCCTCCTGAAACTTTTGCAAAAGCCATCCTGCCCACTCACTATCTGTCCTATGATACTGGATTCAATCTGACACGAGTATTTGTTAAAACTGTTCCCCTCCATAGCATGCCCCTTTCCTCTTCTCGATTTCTCCACTTTGATTCCTGCCTCAAAGAACCCTCCCCAACCCCAAAGTCATTTTTTACTTCCTAAACTAAGGACACACATCACATCTAGCCTTTGGGTGAGGGTATCCAACTGATTTCAATGATGCTCTATTTCTGTGTATGCATCTATAGTATATCTTATCTCTCCCAAATAGACCAGGGACTTCTTAAGAAAGTCTGTGTTGGTGTTTCTTTGTCCCATTGCAGCTTTCAATCAGTAGTATATACAGTCAGAGCTGTGGAGCTGGGGCCTGGGTATGAGGCCCAGACAGGGAAAGTGAGTATGTAAGGATACATAGCTAGTGAGTGGAATGTTTCAGCCCAGAACCTAGATCTGTTACTAGTGGCTAGTGCTCTTTTTACTGATGAATGAATGCAATGAATCTATCTATATAAAACCCTAATATGCAAATTGACCAAATGGTTGAACAACCAGTCGCTATGACGCACACTGACCACCAGGGGGCAGATGCTTAACACAGGAGCTCTCCCCAGCATGGGGGGGGGGGGCGGGGAGGTAGGGGTGTGGGGGCGGGCCCAGCATGTGGGTGGCTCCAAGCCAAGGCGGGTGCGAGCGGGGGCCCTGATCACCCTGCCAGTCACCCCACAGATCAGCCCTGATCACCAGCCAGGCCTAGGGACCCTACCCTGCATGTATTTCGGGCACGGGGTCTCTAGTAAGTAAATATAAAGAGAATTTAAAAGTTTCATTCCTTTTGAGTGTTTCCCTTCAGTGCTAAACCCTTTCCAGCTAGAAGCCATCATACTGATCTGCCAATGCTGTGCTTTTTACAGACACAGAGCATTAACCTTGCTATTGAATTTGAGCTCTGATGCCCATTTTGTCATCATTGCTGCAGCCATTGACTCCTCCCATCTCCCACCTGCCTCCTACCTCCCATTCAGTCTGATTCATTTTTGGCTATAACTATGGATGAACAGCCTTTCAAAATTTGAATTCAAAGCTGCCAGCTCTATTCCCCATGCCTGAGATTTAAGGTGTCGCAAGTGGGAGAGACACAAGCACACACACACTTTGTCTATATTTGAGATAATGAAGGCAGAGGGAAGATCATTTTGTGATGTCTCTTGCCTTTCAGACAGCTGGGACTGGTTCCAACATTTTACCAGGCTTCTGAGCTGTCAATCAAGAGCCCAGAGGTGGGATAGAGGAGCCCCAAGAAATCAAAGCAAACTCAATTATTATCTGTCTGATGATAATCACAAAAACATTTCATTCCTCAGCCCTTCACAGAATGAGGTAGTGGTGGTGGTGGTAGGAAGTTGTGAAGAAATTAAAAGCGTGAAAATTATTAATGAGTGCAATTACTGAATCATCAGTCACATAGTCCATCTGCTTCGGAGCATTCCAGTGACTAGAGAAATTCTAAAGTACTGCATTGCATTTTTACATTTTTGTAATCACATAAATGTTTATAAAGGAACAGCTAATGATATTCATATGTCATGCCTATCCCTTCCATAACTCGGGTTTCTTATTTTGTCTGTTTTGTTTTACTAGCCACTAATTTCACATTCTGACACCAACTTCGTGGGAACTTGATGGCAACTGTGAGGGTAGAAGGCAGCCCAGTAACATTAAATATTGTGTTGTGGGATATTCATTTGGAAAGGTAAACTAATGCAAAATTTATCTCCAAGACACTGTATAGTCTAGAGTTTTGAGAGCAAAGTAAACTTGGTGTCAGAGTTAAGAGCAAGGACTAATTTTAAAAGTCTTTTTCCAGAGATGATTATGGCTTTAAAAAGATGGTCTGGTCCCAATTCCAACGTTAGGATGGGGGAAGTCTTATAACAACTCAATTTTGATGCTATCTACCTGGAAAAGTATCCACCAGTTCAGGTTCATTAATACAAAGCTGCGCCTTCTCCCTACCCCATCCCCCCAAACACTTCAGATGCCAATTGCAAGTCCAGGTTCACTGACTATAAATCTGACCCTCTGACTATAAATCAGTTCTCACCACTCCTTCCTTGGCTTTGATTAATTTGCTGGAATGGTTCACTGAACTCAGAGAAACATTTTACTAGTTTATTATAAAAGGATATAACACAGGAACAGCCAGATGGAAGAGATGTGAGGTACGGGGAAACGCATGGAGCTTCCATGCACCCTCTTCATGGGCCCCTCTCCCCAAATCTCCATGTGTTCACCAATCTGGAAGCTTTTCAAACATAGCCCTTTTGAGTTTTTATGGAGGCTTTATTACATAGGCATGATTGATTAAATCATTGGCCATTGATGATTGCTTCAACCTCCAGCCCTTCTTCCCTCCGCAGAGTTTGGGGGTGGTGTGGGGCTGAAAGTTCCAACCCTCTAATTACTTGGTTGATTCCAATGGCAACTAGCTCCCCTCCTGCGGTTGGGGGGTCCAAAAGTCACCTCATTAATGTAACAAAAGACCCAATGATTGCTCTCTTCACTTGGAAAATTCCAAGGGTTTTAGGAGCTCTGAGCCAGACACCCTGTACAAAGACCAAATATGAGAAATACACTTTGGTCACTTGAATGAGTAAATATATATATTTCTTATAAATCACAATATCACGGAATCAAAATCTTTCGCACACTGGAGCAAAGGAGAGTGAAGGGGAAGATGGAATCGGAGTAGATGGCTATAACTAAGGAATTGTTTTGGGAGAACTGTGGAGCCAGGGTGGGTCAGGCATGTCCAAGGTTAAATCCTGTTTCCCAGAAAGGAATGTTCAAGTCCTAACCCTGGTACCTATGCCTGGGACCTTATTTAAAAACGGGGCCTTTTCAGATTTTATCAAGTTAAGATGAGGATATCAGGATAGGCCCTTAATCCAATATGCCTAGTGTCCTAATAAGAGGGGAGGATGGTCATGCAAAGACACAGACACAAGGGGACAAAACTTTGTGACAATGGAAGCCGAGACTGAAGTGCTGCAGCTGCAAACCAAGGAATGCCTGAGGTACCAGAAACTTGAGGAGGCAGGAAGGATCCTCTTCTAGAAGCTTCTCCAGGAGCATGTCCTGCAGACACCTTGACTTCAAATGACTAGCCTCCAGAACAGTGAGGCAGTAACTTCCTGTTGTTCTAAGTCACCCAGTTTGTGGTACTTTATTGTGGCAGCCCTAGAACACTAATGCAAGGTGTGATAACATTTGCTGTGATTTAGCTGTCTGCACATCATGTTTATCAAGCCCTTGCCTGTCCTTGTCTAATGCTGGGCTTGGTGCTGTAGAGCTGGCTAAAGAGTCAGAATGCCTTTGCTCTAACAGTGAAGTGCCTGCCCAGGCACACAAATGTCCTCTATTTCCCTGTGGATAACTACAGTGCCTTTCAGGAAAATTAACTGGTCTTTTGCCTGATAGCATCACCTGGGAACACCCCATCCAATTGAGATAATGGTTTAAAAAGCCTAGGTTTAAAAGAATCACCAGAAAGGACACTGCAGTAAGGGTATCTAGTTGTAGGTTAGAGTTCTAAGAGGGAGCTGATAGCTAAAAGTAAATTACACCTGGGCTGCTTAATTAGAAAGCTTGTCTTGACCCATGGGGCTACTGAGAGGTGGGAGCCAGGCTGCCCGGGTCTGTATTCAGCTGCCCACTTACATGTTGTGTAGCTTTAGGTGAATTACCCAATCTCTGTGCCACAGTTCTTTTTATTTGCATTTACTGCATAGATTTGTTGAAAAAAATTAATAAGTAATTCATACAAATTACTTAGAATAGTACCTTGTCCATAGTAATTGCTCCATCGATGTTACCATTATTTTATATCTAAGCATCATTGATACCTTTGACATAAATTTCTGTATCAGAGTTATAAGTAAAACAGTTTTCTAGGAAAATATTATTTTCTAGAATTAGAAATATTTGTTTGTTTGCTAAAGCATCTTTCTACCCATCAGAGATTCCTATGGGATGGGTTAGGAATACAAAACTACTTAAAAAATAAGAGTTGCTTATTAGTCAATGAAATTATCTAGCAACCTAGTAGAATCTGGAATGAAAAAGAGAAAAGAGAAAGAGGATAAGAAAGCAAATAAGCTTAATAGAGAAGTGAATGTATACATGTGTACATTGTGTGTGTGTGTGTGTGTGTGTGTGTGTGTGTGTGTGTGTGCCGTGCGCGCATGGAGTTTGGGGGTTGAGAGTAGGGAGATACACAATGTTGTAGAGATATGGGTACATGTTTACTGCTCCCTCTGCATCTCTCTGGAAATTAGTTAATTCCATTTCCCTTCTGAACCACAATGACCAGAAAACAAGTGGTTGTGCCTACTTTCTAAAATCAAGATACTATTTACATAGAGTAAATCACACAAATCTTAAATGTATAGCTCACAGATCTTTTTCTTTGAGAAAACATATATGTATATGTGGGTAACCAATCACCAGATCAAGATAACATTTTTATCTTTCTAGAAAGTTTCCTTGTGCTCCTTTTCAGCAATAGCACCTCACACAAAGATGCCTACACATATAAATGAAATAATAAAATAGATACTCTTTTGTATCTGCCTTCTTTAGTTCAGCATAATATTTTTGGAATTCATCCATGTGTGGTATGTATATGTCATTCATTCCTTTTTAATGTTGAGTAGTATTTAATTGGAAGAATATACTACAAATTGTTCATCCATTTTTTTGTTCATGGATATTTAAGCTGTTTCCTGTTTCCTCAATCTTTTTTAAAAGAATCAGCTAAACTATTTCTTCAGTTGAAATTTATGTGGAAGTCCAACATGTATATAATACATAAAACAAATCTACTCTACATGAAAAGATGGGACTTGAGGAGGCAAACTAGATCAGCTTCTTCCCTATCGCTCCTTTATCCTCAATCTGCATCCTAAAGCATCTCCTAAAAGAATAGGATTCCGTGGGAAATTAAAAAAAGAAAACACGTTTCAAAGGTAACACATCCATTGTATTTGTTTAGGATCAAACTCTTTATAGGGAATTATGACACACATTATTTCAAAACCTCAACAACTCTTTAAGCAGTTGTTGCCTGAAAAGGAGTGACCTCGTTTACAGATGAGGACACTGGCATAAGATAACTGTCTCATCTTAGGTAGCATAGCTAACATATAGGGGTGGGCAAAAGTAGGTTTACAGTTCTTCATATGGAAAAATACAATAATTAACAAATCATAGTACAAGGACAAACTCTAGGGTTTTTTGTTTGTTTGTTAGTTTTTGCATACTAACACCTGTAAACATACTTTTGTCAACTCCTGCTTATAAGGGCAGAGCCTCAAAGCCAGGCTTCCTGGCTCAAGTCCAGTTACCTCCTCTCCACTACATCAGAATTGACACTTGCTTATATTTGCGGCCTGTTTGCACATCCAAATGGTTCCTAGTGTGCTCAGAAATGTGTACATTATTGTCAGTAACAGTTTTGTTGTCTGAATTTAATTCAGTAAGCTTTTAAAAAGCATTTATTAAGTACCTACTCTATGAAAGATACTCTACGAAGAAAATATTAAGGCATCTGTGAATACCAATGGGATTAACCAGAATGTCCTTTTGTGTTAGTTTCATATGGAATTATGTCAACTACTTATAAATAATAATCCAAAGACAACATTACATTCCAATTCATCATGGGTGCTGGGGCTTCTGGTTTTCCTATTAAATGATAGAAATAATGATGTTCCTGTTTTTCCCACCCTACCTCCTCACCCTCCAATCTTAAAACTTAATGTGAAATAATTTAGCACATGATTTCCTGTAAAAGTATATATCTGCCTTTTTTCATTTAAAAAAGTTCAAAGTATAAAAAAATAAAAACATTAAAAAACATATTTCTGTGTAAAATCTCCCTTATCCCTTTTGGACCATGAACTCGAGGGGCTGCTCCATTCAGGCCTCAGTGCGAGTCCTGAGATCAGGGACCTGAAGGTCCTGGCTGACTCTCAGAATCTTTTGTCTCAGATCATAATGAGAACTGGCACTTACTTACAATGTTTTGTTCACCACTGAAATAATTATCTCTGACATGTTTCAAATGCCCTAATTTTGTGGAAAGAGCACACATCAAAGGCTCCCTCAAGATTGTCATCACCCTGTGCAAAGGTATCTGGTTCAGCTTGTGGTCAATGAACACTTGAATTTCTCCCCACACCCCTCAGTACTCTTGGTGTTAGTCTTGACCTATGGGGCAGCTTCAATGAGTGAAGCCAACAATGTCCAGACACCTCCAGGTGTTCATGAACATGCACCCCAAGGTCATGTTTCAGGATAGATTAGACTCAGTTCAGGGCTTTTTTCTTCCCCCTGGCTTTGCAATGAGAGGTGCAGGAAGTGGTACAGTGTGGGAAAGATTTGAAAAGAAGTTAGTTAAAGGGTTTTATGCCTTTAAAGAAACAGGGAAACAACTAATATATGTGGAGAGAATGTGCAGTCCCCTGAGTTATGGATGGCAATAGAACCAGTGCTGCAAATGAGCCCGGGGATCTAAATGGGTTTAGAAATAGAAGACAACGGCAGTATCCATGCCACTTTACAGTAAGTGCCACCACTCGATGCTCTAGCTTGGCCTTTTATGTATGTATGTGAGTTCATTGGGTGTCCGTCTGGACCTTTTAATTTATCCAGTTATATGCTTGGGCGTGTTCTCTGCATAATATTCTTCCTCCCAGAACTATAGAAATGCACTAATAAATACTGACTGGGGGAAAAAGAATTTTTGCTGATTAGAGAACAAAGCAGGAGTGTTAAACCCAGCAGGGGGTTTCTGTTTGCCCGTGTGGAAAGGCTGAGTGTACACTTTCTGAGCATGTGGGCCTTACTGGGTGCTGGAGGCTCAATTTCCACTAAAGGAATCACAAAGCCCTAGATGGCCCAACACTGCTGGGTAAATTCGGAAGCCCTAGGACACTAAGGACCAACACCTTCCCTCTTCAAATTGTGTGTCACATTGTCAAACACATCTGTGCAGACCCATGCAATGCAGCCCAAAATAAATATTACCACTTAAGACAACTTCAGGATAAATGTTAGCCAGAGAGAAGCACAAGGAGATTCTAACACCACTGCAGAATTTAGCTCATCCAGAAAATTTATAGAAATGTGTAACATGGTACTAGGAACAGCACAGACCAATTGAGAATGTCAACTCTGGAGCCGGTCCTCCTGTGCCCATCTCTTGGCTCTGCTGCTGACTAGATATAAAACCACTTGCCTTGGCTGAATCACCTAATCCTTTAATGCCTTAATTTCTTCATCTGCAAAATGGGCCTGATAACAATGGTAGCTACTATATATCCTGCCACTATTAAATAAACTCCAAATGTATATTAGATACTCTTATTATTTATATGGAACAAAGGCATTTATATTAACAACTAGAGGCCCAGTGCATGAAATTCGTTCTTGGGTGTGGTCCCTAGGCCTAGCTGGCAATCAAAGCACGAGCATCTGGCATAGAAGGGAAGGTCCCAGCTGACCCCTGGGCAGCACCTGGGCCCCCGCTTGCACCTGCCTTGGCCTGGCGCCGCCCACTCCCCTGCTCCACCATCCCGCCGCAGTCCGGCTCTTGTCGGGGCCTTTTGGAGCCAACAGTGCCTCCACTGCTGCCCGCTGCCAGTGCCACGTCGCCAACGCCTGCCATGTTCTGTGCCGTCCCCCTCCTCCCCTCCGCCCCCCCCCCCCCCCCAGTGGTCAGCACAAGTCATAGTGAGCCGTAGAAATCCCAGTCTCCCAGTCAAATGACCGCCCGAGGGACAATTTGCATATTAGGCTTTTATTATACAGGCAGTCCCCGGACTCAAGGTACATCATTTCGTGGTTACGTCGCCATCTCCCATTTATTTATTAAAAAAAAAATGTTCCATCCTTTCGACGTATATACATATGTGCTTTATGTTTTTTATTATTTATTTACAAGTAAAGGTCAGGAATTGTTATCTTTATTTTAATTTATTTTTACTGTTTCACTGCATTACTGCTGTGTATGTGCTCCATGTGAGTGATGTAGGTGCTTATGTAGGTGGGTTCCGACTTACGGCGAAAATCGCATTATGTGGCACCATAGGAACAAATCTCTGACGTAACCCAAGGACCTACTATATAGGATTATTGAGGACTTTTTAAAGTATTTTTCCCTTCTATTAAAAAATAGGAGGAAAAATATATTCTGTTCTTTTCTGAGAATATAAGACAAATTACAAACTTACAAACCTCAAACGTGGTGGTGGAATCTCCCTGGAAATGATGCGTTTACTGGGAATAGTTAAACAAATAAGGCTTCTTCATAGAGTGAAGTAAATTCAAAGGAAGATTATTTTATGCCAAGAGTCTGTGCTTTTTCTGGTGCTGCTAACTCCCATGGCTTTTTTCTTTTAATGGACTGTATCCATGGACCACTTTTACTACCTGCTGTTACAGTAGAGATCCTATCTGTCTGACTTATTTCTCTGCCCCAAAATGAGCATAGCATACAGGAGCAACTTCATAAATACGTTTGACTGAATAAACAAATTAATATTTCTTCATGCTTTTCCCACTTAAAAATTCCCACCCCACTCATTCAGTCATACTCACACACGACACACACTCTCACCTGGTTCTCGCCCATCACCTCAAGTGCATTATATAAATAAATATATTTATCAAAGCTTAACTCAAACACAACTCTTCCAAATGCCTCTCCTCATTTCTCTAACTAAATGTGCTATATCCTGGAACTCACATATGCTTTTTCTCTGCCATTCTTACTATACTTATGACTCCCACCTTCATTACAATTATGTGTGGTAATGGCACCTATCCCATGGCAGACCTTTAAGGTTAGGCACTGATTTATATCTCATACAGTGGCAATCACTCAAAATTTAATTATTAAAAAAATGAACAAATAAATGTGTTTATTTGTACATTTCAGACCACACCAGGCTACAATCTGAACTAAACAGGTTTATAGTTACAATATTAGAATTGAACTTGTTCCTCAACCACTAATTTCTTCATTTGGCCAATAGAGGGTCCTACCCCATCTGAACTTACTCTGAGGAGTCGCTTGGTAAGCTACTGATGCACATTTAGTTTTCCAAGCCTTATGAATTCTTGGGTGTTATTAAACTTAACAGAATATTAAGAGTTATCTGTAAAGTATTTTTCAAAATACATTTCCTGAGGTGGGTAGGCAGTTTCAGTATTTACTAGTCATTGCCATTCTGATTGTGACCCTCCTCGTGGCCCTGTTTTGAACTCATTTTGGATTGTGAGAATAGGTAGCTTCCTTAGTGGATTTCTGATAGCATATGCTCCAGAATGTTCCATCAACAAACAGCACACATGCTGGACGATGAAGTCAGAGGACCCATCAATTTGTCCTTAGACCCATGAACATGCCACACTTAATTGGCAACACTTGTTGGGTCAGGGGAATCCCATCACAATTCATAGCTCTGCCCCTTTCAAGATGGTGAGCTTATTAGCAGCTCTGTGAAGAGGCTGACTAATGTAACTTCCGCAGGCATTAAATTTGATCAAGTCATTTCCAATTCTTGTTGGAAGCAGGCAGGGTATAAATAAATTGATTACTACAATCATATTAGTTTGGCAAGTTACTGATTATAGCAATGCAGTTTTAAAAGTTATTTAAGGAAAACAACTAGATTTAATGGAAGAAGCTACATAAAAGGAACTTAGATAAAATCTTGACTCTGTCATCAACTACTTGACTAATTCATTCAAATTATTTCCTTCTTTGACCTCAGTCTCCCCATCTATA
Organism: Cnephaeus nilssonii; assembly: GCF_951640355.1. NCBI lineage: Eukaryota > Metazoa > Chordata > Mammalia > Chiroptera > Vespertilionidae > Cnephaeus > Cnephaeus nilssonii. The sequence continues at coordinate 50,938,680 of NC_137085.1, read as the reverse complement.
AAATGCAGATAGAAAAAATAACTCTCACTTAAAGGATCGCTTGCTGAATGGGAGGGACCCTCAGAGGGGCCAGCCCCTTTACTCCTTTCAAAGGAGTGACACTATTATGTTACTCATGAATTCACAGTTCAGAGAGGTTCTTTCCCATACTGGACAGCAGCTGTCATGGGGTGAAGATGGGATTTAAATCCGGGTCTATTAACCCCTAAATCCTGTCATCTCTAACTCTTCCACAGTACATCAGATACTACCTTCCTTAATGACCTAGAGACACAGGGAAGAAATGCACTAGTGGAAGAGAGAATACTTTATAGATAGATGGCAATGGTTATTTTTATGACAGGTTTGACAGTCAATTTTATTCAGAAACAATTAATTGCCTAGTAGGCCAAAAAATACGAAATAACCCCACAATACTGAAATAGAAATCTTAGATTTGTTCAGTCGTGGCTCAGTCATATTTTTGTCCTCTACACCATGAGGAGGTGATGGTCAGTCTTCAACATACAGTACAGTCTCTTCCAAACCACATTGAAGGTTTCTATATTGATTTTCTATTGCTTCAGCAACAAATTACTATAAGGTAGTAGCTTAAGACAACACAGTTTCTTTACCTTATAATTCTGGGGGTCAGAAGTTCAAAATGGGTCTCATGGACTAAAGTCAAGGTTTTGGCAGAGCTGTGTTCCTTTCCAGGGGCTCTCGGGGACACTCTTTTCTTGCCTCTCCAGTTTCTAGAAGCTACCCATATTCTTTGGTCCATGGCCTTTTCTCCAACTTCAAAGCTGGCCATGGTCAAGCCTTGGTCACATCTTATAATTCTCACACTGTCTCTTCTGCCTCCCTCTTCTACATTTAAGGAAGCTTGTGATTACATTGGGCCCATCAAGGATAATTCTTATTTTAAATTAAGCTGATTAGCAATCTTAATTTCCCTTCTTGTCATGAAATACAACATATTCATAGGTTCTAGGGATTAGGAGATAAAAATCCTTGAAGGGGGGACATTATTCTACTTATCATGCTCTCCATAGGAAAAGCCTGTATCTTAGACTTCATTGATCGACTCAAGAAGTCTAACCAATGGCTGGGTACTGAGGTAGCATGGGTCATTGCAGAAGAGTGCTCTGGCCAAGAGTGTGGTTCCTGGAGCTATGTGCCTGGGCTCTGGTACTTTCTAGCAGTGTGACCCTGAGCCAATTACTTCTCTATGCCTCTATTTCCTTATCTGTAAATGAGGAAAATAAAGTTAATAAGAGCTAATACTTATATAGCACTTACCAGGTATCAAGCACTGTTCTAAGTTATTTTATATATGTATATTTACTCTTTATAATATAAACCCTCTAAGATAGTTTATATTATTATTCCCATTTTACATATGTGGAAATCAAGGAACTGAGATGATCAGTAACTTGTCCAAGGTCATATATCTAATAAGAGACAGAGTTGGAGCTTACATCCAAGTGACAATGCTTCATAACCTTTACCAGAGTAAACATAATGCAATCATTGCAAGGAATAAATTAGTTAATATTTGTGTTGTGTTCAGAATTGCACCTGGAACATTTTAAAGACTTAAGTGTTAGCCACTATTATTACATATTAGTATTCTAATGTAAAAACTCTATTGAATTGATATGCTTGGTAAAAGTTTAGATTTAGATCATCTAGCATTTACCCCTTTTCCATATACACATCAGTGCACTCTTGTCTGACTTCCCATCTCAATTCTCAGCCTTCTAGTCCAAGTCTCCAAATCACAACTAATTTGGAAATACCTTCCATGAATTTAGAGCTTTTTCAGGAACTACTAGTATTAACAAGCTTATTTTTCTATCCCAGTCCTACCTTGTCTTTAGCTCTATATGAATTCCCACCTCCAAGCTAGCGTTCTCTTTTCTCAACATAGTCCATCTCACAACCTTAAAAATTCCAGAGGTTTCCACCATAATAGACCTCTCTTGTGGCCTGGAAAACACTAACCACACACAAAACGCAAAACACACACACTCAAAAAGGCTCCTCAAACACTATCATAGAGCATTGAGTTCACAATCCTAAGACTTTTGTTGAAGGTCTGGCAGAACTATTGGTTGGCAATAGACCCTGGATTGAGTATTTGCATTTTCATCTGTAAAATGAGGATACACTTCTAGATAAAGGATTGTTGAAGGATTAAATAAGACATTGCATACAAAGCTGATATATTAAAGTGAAATGCTTTTCATGTTAGGGTAATATTAGTATTCACACACACACACATGCACATGCACATGCACATGCACTGCCAATAGATACTTGCATGACTGTACTTAATCAAGGTGAACTACAGTTTTTTTGTATAATCTTAAAAACACACTGCATAAATTGACAACTCTGCCTTTATGATCACCCTCTCTTTCCTCTCATGCCCCAGTGTAGACAGATAAAAATAGAATATGTATCTGAGTCTCATTTCTTGACCCTTAATAATTATACCTTCTAGTCATGAAGACAAAGTACGATAATGTATATAAAAGTGGCCACCAACCAAGTTTAGAATGTAGTTAAGTGTGCACTAAAATGTCAATTGTCATCATCATCATTTGTATCATGAAGCTAAACTTTCCTAGAATGATGCTCACATTTCACTGTATTAGCAAATCTTTGCCATGGGCCACTCTCATATTCAAGCTATCCTGGGATTTCCTTATTACTTTTAATTGGGGATCTGAGCCTATAGACTTGGCTAACAGAGATGAAATTTGCATTGTATTCATCAAGTTAAGGTCTATAAAGTACTTTAAAATTCTACCTCTGGGAAGTATCTTTCAATAAGTCCTCCCTAAATTACCAGTTTATTCATGTCTCAGCTAGGTTCCCCTTATGTTGAAGCCAGCTTTTATTCAGGAACAACTCGAGATATGCACAATAAGGGTGAACAGGAGAAAATCAAGAAGCTTAATAAATTAACTGTGAAGGAACTGAGAACTCTCTAGTGCTAAGATATATGAAAATTTAGACCTGGCCTCTGCCTTTGTAGAGTTTATTACATAGAATTTGCATTCATTCACTTATTAATTCATGTATTCATTTGTGCCTTATGTGTATTTTTTATGTGCATTTAGTCAGCTCTTGGCACTTAATGGGGCACCTGGAGAAAAGCAAAGATATTTAGAACAGAGTGCTTGCCCACCAGCTCATAGTCTAGTTGCCATGTGACCTGGTCATAATGCAATCAGACTGAATGGTAACATGTTTATTTAATGAATGGGATGATACATTAAAAAGATACAGCCCTGCCCAGCCAGCATGTCTCAGTGATTGAGTGTCAACCTATGAACCAGGAGGTCATGGTTTGATTCTGGGTCAGGGCACATGCCCAGGTTTCAGGCTTGATTCCCAGTACAGGGCATGCAAGAAGCAGCCAATCAATGATTCTCTCCCATCATTGAGGTTTCTATCTCCTTCTCCCTCTCCCTCTCCCTTCATCTCTGAAATAAATAAAAATATATTTTTAAAAAAAGAAGATACAGCCCTACCAAAGCTCTTCATAGATTTCTCTGTAAGATAATTTATTTATCTATTTCTTCTTTCAATGATGAAAGAAATACTTATTGGACAGCTATATATGCTGGCATTGTGCTGCTGATACTTGGAGATACAAGTGGGCTTGAACAGATCAGATCCCTCCCTGCTCCTACGGAGCAAACATTCTAAATGAAAGGAAATGTATAATAATAAAACTTATGCTCACTTATAACTGAAATTTGAAGAGTTAGCATGAAAAGGGGAGGGAAGTGCATTTAGGACAGAGGGAATAGATGTGCAAACATTCAGGAAAAGAGGGAGCTTAATGAGTGAAATAGGAATATGGTAGGACATCAAGCTAAAGAGGAATGTAGGTGAGAGACCATACAGAGACTTGTTGGTCACATTGAGGACTTCTGTTTTTATCTTAGGGGCAATGGGGCACATTCAGGGATATAATGTAGTGATGACTATGATTGGATTTGATTTTGAAAATATCATGCTGACTGCAGTGTAGAGAAGGAATTGGAATAGTGCGTATTGAAATGCAGAGGACAATTAGGCAATATTGGAGTAGTCTAGACAAAGGATGATGATGTTTGGACTAGGATGGTGATAATGGAAATGGAAACCAGTGGGTGAGGTTAAGAGATATCTGAGAGATAAAGTCAATAGAATTTGATAATGAATCAGGTGTTGGGAATGAGAGGAGAGATATAAGTGGTGATTAATCTTTATGAACTAGTTCAATTGAGCCAGAATTGAGAAACATCTGGACAGAGAATTTTGTTTTCAATGTCCTCAGTCACTCCTTTCTTCTCTTGTTTCTACCAGTAGCACTTTTTCCTTCCGTTTCCTTTAGTCTTTAACTTCTGGAATTCTTCAACTTCCTCAAACACACACTTCTATACACACACACACACACACACATACATGCACAAACACACTCAAACATTTTTTCAGGATTTGGTAGTGTCTGATACTCACTTGTAAAATACTGTGATAAGGATTAATGCTTTGCTCCTCCCAATGCTATTTGCCCTTCAATGAGGAATAAGACTATTGGTGTGTGTGTGTGTGTGTGTGTGTGTGTGTGTGTGTGTGTGTGTGTATGCATTATCATGTTCCCAAAGATAGTCTATAGTTAAATCAGTGCTTTTAAGCCAGGAATAATCTTGCCACCCAGGGGGTGTCTGGAAACATTCTTGATTATCACAACTACAGCGTAGTGGTCACTAGCATTTAGTCAATAAAGGCAAAGGATCCTGGTAAACATCCTACAGTGTGTAGGGCGTCATCCCATACAAAGAATGATCTGGCCCAAATGACAGAGTACCAAGGCTGAAAAACCTTGTCCTACGTGTCCACTCCTCATAAAGTTGGCCAAACTAAAGCAATAATGTGGGATCTACCCCTCATTTCTTATTACACTTTCTGTGTATTTTTTAAAAAATAAACAAAAAAAGAAGAAAAATCCAGAACTAAAAATATGGCAAATGAAGATGTTACTCTTGATTTTACAAAACTAATCAAAATGGGAGAAGGGTAGTGGGAGAAGGAGTCAGTAATTACAGCATTTATGCATTGGAAGCAAGAGCAAAGCCAGCCAGAGTAAAGTATAATTTAGTGTCTAATCAACTAGCTGATTGAATTTTCCATGAGATTGGGTTTGAGGCCCAAATGGATTACAGTGGTGATTGTGGGCACAGGCTTGAACACTATCAGTCATATATGAGGTGCCAGGGGGATTTCAAATATTTAAAAGCTTCTGTAATTAATTCAATGAATTATAACAATAGGGACAAGGTCTAAAACCCCTTTACACCATGGAACTCCAAGAAAAAACTGGCAGAGAATTCCCATCTCATCCTGTTGTTTGTGGATTACAGCACATATGGTCCTGCACCAGGGGTTGTGGAATGGCAAACAATTTTATCACCATATGTGTGGAAATCCTGTGCCTTGCAGAGAGCGAAGGTGCAGGAAAAGCTTGTCCTTGAATCCTGGACCTTTGTGACCATTTTCTTCCTGGCTTAATATCAGATTTTGTCCTCTCCATATGGTATTTTTTAACACATTATATTTCACCTTTAATGCAGTTTTCTTGGGGATTTTAATTGCTTATTTCAATACTAATTTCCATTCCTGTGAATATAGAGGAAGTAGATTTGCTTCTTTCAATAATACAAAAAGAAAACAATTATGAAAACTACTTAGCATGAATAGTATTTAGTTTTCCAATGAAAGGTCTGTACTGTGTCAAATCTATCAACCTGTATGCATATGCATATCTTTATAATTCTGTATTGAGATTTCTGGGGCTTTGCTGGAAGGAAATGCATTCTAAATTCATTAAGATACTATGATTATTTATCTAATAGTTGGGGACCTATGGATTTGGAGGGGCAATTTTCTATCATTAGAAAACTTTCTTCTTCCTTTTCACATTAAGCTGAAATAGTTAAAGGTAGTATAATATTAAGAGCTTCCGAGAGTGCACTTTTTAGGGGATACAACATGGAGTTTGTAGAGATCTGTCTATAACACTATCCTAAAGTAAAAGAAAAGATGCCTGATGATTTAAAGTGATTGTTCATTGAAAGCACTTCTCTACTAAGATTCTCTACTCTACTGGCTGGATCCCCTACACCTAGCATCTCCTCAGACAACAGCAGTGACCTCACTTCCTGACGATGGAACCCCGAACACTACTAACCAGGCAGCCATACTCTATAACTGCCCCTTCCCCTAGAATAGAGGTTTTGGAGAGGACACCATGTTTTCGTGTTGTCTCCCAGTGTCCCGAGGCCGAGGCCTCAAGAGAGGCAGCAATGAGAGAGTTTTTAGCGGGAGCCACCACTGGATCCTGACTCATCCCAGACTATGCCTGTGGCCCTTTTCACGGCAGGACTCGGAGGCAACACAGGGAGGTTTTGTGCCGACCAGGCCACCCCTCTGATCCCACCTGAGCAGCCCTCGGTCTCCTCCGTGTGTGTGTGTGTGTGTGTGTGTGTGTGTGTGTGTGTGTGTATTGGGGGGGTAGAGTGGGGGGGTATAAGGGAGAGTTCACGTGGGGAGGGCCTGCTTGGAACAGGAACAAGTTGGGTCGGGGGGTCAGGACCAGTCATGTTCGCACCCCAGGTCAAGGCTGGCTGGGTGGACGTGGAGTGTGGGTGGCACCCTCTGCCTGAGGTCTATCCTGAGCCCTGGGGGTGACTCCCATTTCCCCTGGGTGGAGGTCTGTGCAGACACAGGGCTGGGCCTGATCCAGGAGCAGAAGGTCCAGGGGGCAGAAGCAGCAGTGACTAGGGCCAGACTTGAGCCGGCTGCCAGTCACTGTCATTGCAGAACTCAACCCAGAACAAGGAGGAGCAGCAGCTGGTTGAGGAAGGCCCCCACCCCATGTCCAGCAGTGAGGGGCCAGTGAGCCACACCACTGAGGGCCAGGGCAGGGGGTCTGGGGAGCCAGGGGCCGTGGGTGTACGGGGAAGGACTCCTCCACCGAAGCCGCCCAGGTCCAACAAGCCTCCAACCTCAAAGCCACTAAGTCCCAACAGGCAGATGGCAATTTTCAACTCTGTCCTGGAGCGCTTTGCCCGTGTTAGTAACACCAGGCGGGAAGACCTGGAGCCCATGGAGGCAGAGCCCAAGGGTGAGAAGGTGGAGGAGGTGGGGGTTGAATGGGTAGGGGAGGTCCATGTGAGTTTATGGAGGGGCTGCTGCCAGACACAGGGAGCACCCCCAGAGGCTGGCCAGGAGCAAATATCAACCTCAGACCACCCATCTGCTGGACTTTGGGCATGGAGGACGTCCTATGGTGGGTCCTGGGCTGTGGCTGTATTCTGTCTTTGGGGGACAGATGAAAATGCAGGCCCCTGGGTGATCTTTTCTCCTCTCCCAACTCCAGCACTAGCCCAGGAGGCAGAGGCGGCTCCTCCTGTCACACCGGAAGTCCATCCTGAGGAGCAGGATGCGGAGCTGGAGGCATCTCCACCTGCAGAGCTTTCACCACCTCCAGCAGCCTCTCCAGCTGCAGCTGTGGAGCCAGGGCCGGCCCCAGACAAAACTGAGGCCCCAGCACCGCTGGATGAAGAACCCTCCCTGGAGCCCATGGTGGCTCCTGCCTCAGAGGAGGAGCTGCCTGTGGAGGGCCCAGCTCAAGGGCTCCTTGTTGAATGTGCTCACCCTGTCCCAAGGGACAACCTTGTTTTACCCCCACTCGTTGATCTTTTCCTTTTAATTTCTCTTTTTATTTTGTTTTTATGTTCTCCATGGTGTGATTCCACTTTCATCTTTTGATTTTTATTACTTGGGGGTTTGGGGGAGTTTTTTCTTTTATTATTTTCTTTTTCCTGTTCTGAGCCTTCATTTTTCCATTGTATAATCTATGTTAAGTAGTAAAGAAATGTTACTGTTCATACTTCATTTATAAGGTGCCATTCCTGAGCATGAAGTACATTCATGATGCTGGGTAGGCACCACCACCGTCTAGTTGTAGGATGTTCCCTCACCCCTAAAGGAAACCCCGCACCAAGAGCAGTCACTCCCCGGGCCTCCTGCCCTGGCAGCCCCTGACCTGCTTTCTGTCTCTGCCCCTTTTCCTGCTCCACATGTTTCCTAGAAATGAAAACTTATAACAGGTGCCGTTTTGTGTTTGCTCAAATATTTTTTATCTGAACTAGCATTTTTATTATTTGAATTGGAAATCCCGGATAGATTAGAGATCAAATATATAAAAAAGAATCCCCTTTAGTAAATGTGTGCATGATCTATGATCTCTGGGTAGTCTTCCATGCTAAATGTGACTCCAGGGCCAGTAGCCAGTCAGGCACTGGCTGGCTCCCCCAGTGCCCAAAACAAAAAGGAGAAAAATACAGAAATCTTAAAGAATCCACAAGCTGAAAAGCATCCCTTATAACCCAAGAGAAAGGTTTAACATCCCTGTGGTGGAGGAAGATCTCAAAAGTCGGTGTTTTCTAAAGGGACAAAGAGCAGAGACAAGCACTTCCAAGGAGAGGCAGTTCATAGGCCAGGATACGCCAGAGTTGCCTGACTATCCTGATGGCGACACACGCACTGTCAACACTGGGGAGAGAGCGCTGTCACCATCAGACTGACAGGCTTCTGGTCTGGTGGGAACCAGCCCTGGGTTCAAAGTGAGGTAACAGATCCCCAACAGGGCCCCTGGGGAGAAGAGGAAGGGCCCCTCCTGTGGGAGAACAGTGTGCAGGACCTGCCAACGTCCCACAGGGGCACACCTGCACCTGGCAGGGATCACCCTAGGAGGTTACCCCACAGAAACTCTTGCACAATTTTTCGAAGATGTATTTTTGAAAATACCCATCAGAGATAGCTGGGAGTAGATAAAACACTAACGTCCATAGAAAGGGGTTGGGATTTACCAATCCTGATCCACATGGATGAGGGGAGCTGAGCAGCTGCTCAAGTGGGTACAGGTGTCTCTACATGCTGACAGATAAAGGCCTCAGGGGTCCTCTCACATTAGTCATGTAGAAAAACTATCTATATCCAGGATCCCATCAGTTAGACAACATATATGTGACACAACAGGTAAACACGCATATGTGAAAATGACATGGTACTGTATATAGAAAACCCGAAGGAGGCTACCAGAAACTACTAGTACTAATAACTAAATTTAGTAAAGTAGCAGGATTCAAATTAATATCTATAAATAAGTTGCATTTATATACACCAATAATTAACTATCATAAAGGGAATAGAAGAAAATAATTACATTTAAAATGGAATAAAAATAGATAAATTACCCTGGAATAAATTTAACAAAGCATGTAAACACCTGTAATTCAAAAATTATAAGATACTGAAAAAAGAAGTTGAAGAAGGTACATATAAGTGGAAGCATATACTGTGTTCCTGGATTGGAAGAATTATCATTAAAATGTCCATACTACCCAAAGCAATTTATAGAGTCAATTCAATTCCTATGAAGTTACCAATGGTGTACTTCACAGAACTAGAACAAATATTCCAGAAATTTATTTGTAACTACAAAAGATACCAAGTAGTCAGAGCAACTTGAGAAAGAAGAACAAAGTTGGAGGTATCACACTACCTGATATCAAACTATACTATGAGGCCATAATAATCACACAGCATGCCGCTGGCATAAAAACAGACATAAATCAATGGACCAGAATAGAGAGCCCAGAAATAAACCCACGTCTTTATAGTCAATTAATATTTGACTTTTTGGCCTAATCAGCCCCAAATATCACATAATAGTTAGCTCTGGGTGCCCTGTAAATTCATAGTCTCTAAGTTGAGTTGAGCCTCTTGGCAGTTTCTTCTACTCCCTTTATTTGCCATCTCAAATCTTCAGCAGTTGTCTCAAACCACTCACATTCTGATGATGATCTCAGCTCTTATTACTTTGAAGAACTGAGGCTATAACATACAGTTTTTTAGTTTTTGGCTTCCCCATCTACACATGTGCTTGTTTTTGGAATCAAACTCCCTCTCCTCTAGCACAGATAATGAGATGTGGCTGTTCAGGGCCAGGCCCTTGAACTGATTTATTCCCATTTCTTCTGAAACATGCTGTGTTCCATCAATGAGCTTCTCTCAGTCCTACATTTACTTGTCCAACAATCTGGCTCTTTTTGCAGTCCATAAACATATACAGGTATTCCCTCATAAAAAATATACTCTTCCTTTTAACCTGAGTCTTCCTCTCTCCTTCCCCTCTTAGCCAGGGTTTTAGTTGGAGGATTGTCACAGTCGCCATTCCCCCTCTTCCACTCACTCTTCTACTCTCAGCAATCTGGTTTTTCTTCCCATCACTGCACCATGGCTGTGCTTGCTAAGGCTGCTGATGGCCTGCCTCCTTGCGTCTAGAAACCACAGACCTATGCAAGTGGTCATCTTTCTTACATTCTCTGCTGCATTGGCACTGTTGGTCCCTCATTCCTTTTAATTCTGTCTTTCGCCTGGCTTCTCTGGTACTTTGTGCTCCTCGTGCCGTTGGACCTCTCTGACTATTCCTTCCAGTCCTCTTTGTGAATTCCTCCCCCTCTGTCTCTGATGATTCACTGATCTTTTTCTCTTCAGGCTCTATTCAGCCAGTTTTATTGAAATTCTTGTAGAACATTATTATCTGATGAGTCCCACAATTTTGTCTTAAATTCCCATAGCTCCTTTGAACATAAGACTCACAGTCTTTTGCACATCGCCACTGACTCTTCAAACTTATATTCAAATCTGAATTCACTATGTGCATCAAGGCTCCATCCTTCACAAATTTGCTCCTCCCTGTACTCTGATCTCAAATAATAGAGCTTGAATCATTTTAGCATCCAAGCTCAGTACCTGGAAGTAAAGTTAGATGCTCTCTTTCTTCTCTACACATTTGATCATTAAGTTATTACTTTACCTTGCAAATATTTCTTGAATGTAACACCTGCCCTCTTTAACACTACGACTGTTCCCAAGGTTCCCACCTCAATCACAGCTTTTGGGGACTACCATAATGCTTCTGTAACTGGTTTCTCTGCCCCCAGTTTTACCTCCATAAATCAATTCTCTGCATTGCAGCCAAAGTAATCTGTGAAATGCATATCTCACCAGGGAGCCTTCCTGGACTCCCCACTATCTACAAAATGAAGTCAAAGCATCTGATCATGCCACACCAAACCCCCATGACCTGGCTCTCACAGGTCTCTGCAGAATTTTTTCCCACTGTTTAAAATTTATACCTTCTATCTACACATATACTATGTTTCACACCTCTTCATCTATCCTATCCCTTCTTTTAGGTCACCTTTCTCATTTTTCCTCTTTTAACTAATTAAAACCCATCTTTCAAACTCCAATTCAAGCCTTGTCATAGTTAATTTTATGTGTCAGCTTGGCTAGGCTAATAATATACAGATATTTGGCCAAACAATATTCAAAATGTTGCCAGGAGATATTTTTAAAATGAGATTAATATTTAAATCAGTAGACTTTGAGTAAAGCAGATTATTCTTTCTAATGTGGGTAGGCCTCATCTAATCAGTTGAAGGCCTTAATAATAAATAAATAAATAAAATAACAAAAGACTGACCTCCCTGTAGAAATCCCACAGTAGAAAACCTTTGAATTCAAACTACAACTTTTCCCTGGGTCTCTAGTCTGATGCCTACTCTGTAGATTATAGATTTGACAGCCTCTACAATCTCTCTCTCTCTCTCTCTCTCTCTCTCTCTCTCTCTCTCTCTCTCTCTCTATTTCTCTCTCTCTCCCAACTACTATTTTACTCATAACTCCATTGTCTCTTTTAATTTCATTGGCCTAATTCATTTTAATTATAGAATGTACCAAGTCAGAATCAGAAGTAAAGTAATTTATTTATTCTTTTATGTCTTTATTCTTTTCCCTTTGGATAATAACTCCATGAAGCCAGGACTCTTATTCTCTGCTGCATCACAAGTAGCTAGCATATAGTAAGCATCAAAACCCATTTTGAATTAATGCACTATGGATTCATGTATCTATAGCTCTATAATGACGGTGGGAGTGATTATAAAAACACAACTCTTGCTATAAAATATTCTGAGAAGTACTTGGAGTGTTGAGGTTAACACTGATGAAATTCTCAAGGAATAAGATGAGATAAGAAAGGTGATACGTTTTGTGATATAGACCAGGGCTAGAAGCTTCAGTGGAAAATGAGATGAGGTTGTAGACATCAGGCAGGAAGCAAGACCTTGACTGGATTAAACTAGTTCTTTCCTGTTTCGGTTTCATTCAACTAAATCAAGGTAGTGGGAATAAGAATTGAATTGGAACAATTTTGATGAACATAGAAAAGAATGAATAAAGACAGGAAGACCAACATAAAGGATAAATTAACATGAATCTGAAAACAAAATGATTCTTACTGTGGAGGTTAGAAGCACCAGACAGTGGCAAACAAATAAACAAACAAATTAATTAATTAATTAATAAAATAAAAAGCCTGCTAAGAAAGGTGAGGCAGGTAATTAAAAAATAATTGTTTAAAGTTTGGCTTGGTAGCCAAGTAGGAAGTGGGAGCCATTGAATATTTTTGAGAAGAGAGACCTAAAATATTAGCCTCATAGGGCTAGGTAGCCTGGGTTGAGTGGTAAAATATTTGGAGTAAGATAAAACTAGCTTATCATCCCGCAGTATTGGATCCATTATGAGCTACTTTAAAATGGCTAGAATACACATAGTGCAGGTAAAACTAAATAATCAAAACACATAAAAATCATTTGAAATAAGAACTACTTTCAATAACATATTAAGCTGTAACCTAAAGGAACCAGCCAGAAATCTTTGCTCTTGTTATGACAGGTTCATACTAGCTTGTTAGCTTAAAGCAGTTTGATCCAGTTTTTGGCTAGTCTTATTCCCACTACCTTGATTTAGTTGAATGAAACCGAAACAGGAAAGAACTAGTTTAATCCAGTCAAAACTTTCCTGGCATATATAATTATACTCTTTATAGATGTCTTTGAATTCCCAGTAATCCAGAGCCCAATACAGAGTAGGAACTTAATACATGTAGTTATACTGATGGATGAACAAAATGGAACAACTGAACATTAATCTGGTGAACAAAGGCACTCTGCTCCCTAAGAGGGTGGCTAATGACAAGGACTCTTCTCACAGATGGTACAGAAACTACTCTGTCCATACCATAGTTACTAGCTACATGTGCCTTGAAATGTGGTTAATCTGTATTCAGTTGTGTTGGAGTATAAAATACACATCAGATTTTAAAGATTTAATTTTTAAAAAGCAAAGTATCTTATTAATTTTTCATATTGATTTATGTAGTCTAATACTATTTGGGGTATATTTGTTTAAATAAAATCTACACACATAAAGAGGTAATATGCTAATTGTCCATTAGAGTGTCCCAGTAACGACCAATTTGCATATTGATGCATGCGCAGGGGGCCTGCGGCTGGAGCCAAGTTCCAGGGGTCTGAGGAGAGTGCCTGGCAGGAGCCTGGACTGCAAAGAAGGAAGAGGAAGCGGCCATGGGGAGCTCTTCCAATCCCCCTGCACGAACACCCTACCCCAGCCCGCACAACCCTGGGGGACAGGGAGGCTGACCGGGCAGGGACAAGACCCAGCCTTTAGGGTAGCTGCAGCCCAAACCTCTGACTCCTAATCTCTTCCCTTGCTACCCCGCCAGGGGCGCCCACAACAATAGCATGCCAGCGACCACGCATCAGCGCCCCCACTGGCCCGCAGCCCACAGCTGCCAGGCCCCCTCCATTGGGGCCAGGCACACCTCTCCTCCCTACAACTCCAGACCCGGGTGGAGGCAGGCCTGAGCGCCCCCTCAAGGGTCAGAGCCTTCCCCCCTGACAGCAGCAGTGCTATCTCAGCAGTGAAAGCATGCTGAACCTCGCTGGGGGCGTGGCTAAACCCGCCCTCCTAGCCCGCCTGGCTCAGCCCTGGCCCAGACCCCACCCCACTCCAGGAGATTAAAGCCCCACCATGAGCAGGTACAGCGGCGAAACAGCCATGTACCATTTAAAGAATGGCGCCAAGTGGAAAGGTTTGACAGTTACTCCCCCTTCAGCCTCGCCACCCTCCTAGCATGCCCCCTAACTCCCTGCCCACTGCCAGTACTTCCAGGGATGACCACCACTATAGGGCTGCTGGCCAGAGCCCGCCCCTCCGAGGCCTGCGGAACCTTCTACAAAGCTTCCATACCTACAGTCCCAGGAAACAATCATGCCCTCCTCCCCTAACCAGCACCTGCTACCTGGGAGGGTACCTGTGGGCTTAAAAATAACAATCCCTTTAGACATCACTTACTTGATGAAACATTTCTAGGTTTATTAGCTCAGAACCTCCTCATGACAACCCAGTGAGGTAGGCGGAGAAGAGATTACAATTCCCATGGTATATGCGTATGTATTCAGAAATGAAGTTCAGAGAGGAAAAGTGTCAAGCCAAGTGGTTCCCAAGGTGCAGCACATGCCCCACGGGGTGGGGTGGGGGGCAATTTGATTTTAAGTGGGGGCAATTCAAGAATGAGTTAACAATGAATTTTTTTGCATTTCTTATGGTTCTAGGGGGCCTCATCTACAGCGTATCCTATCTAATAATAGAGTAACATGTAAATTACCATCACTCCGCTACGCCCACAATTGGGCAGCGGGAGGCTGGGGGGCGGGACTCGGGGTGGCCTATCCGGCCATTGAGAGGCACGGATCCGCTGCCACTGAGGGGGGCTACCCTGCTGTTGAGAGGCACAGGGGGCGGGACTCCCGCTCCCTGTACCTCTCAATGGCCAGATCCGCGGCCGCTGAGGGGGCCTGCCACGGACACCCAGCTGCGCCTCTCAATGGCAGGGTAGCCAGGTGTCCACGGCAGCCCCCCTCAGGGGCCGTTGAGAGGTGCAGGGGGCGGGAGTCCTGCCCCCTGCGCCTCTCAACAGCAGGGTAGCCCCACTCAGTGGCCGCGGACCATCAAAAGCGTGGGAGCTGGGTGCCTGTCTGCTCAGCTCCACCCAGCTCCACAGGCACCCAGCTCCACCGCGAAAAGCGAAAGCGTGTAGGGGACCCTACAGGTGCATGATTCAATCATGCACTGGGCCTCTAGTCCTAAATAATAAAAGGCTAATATGCAAATGACCAAATGGTGGAATGCCCGGTCACTATGATGTGATGTGCGCTGACCACCAGGGGGCAGACACTCAATGCAGGGGCTGCCCCCTGGTGGTCAGTGTGCTCCCATAGGGGGAGCGCCGCTCACCCAAAAGCCGGGCTCATGGCTGGCGAGCACAGCAGCAGTGGTGGGAGCCTCTCCCGCCTCTGTGGCAATGCTAAGGATGTCCGACTGACGGCTTAGGCCCACTAAGCCGTCAGTCGGACATCCCCCTAGGGCTCCTGGACTGCGAGAGGATGCAGGTCAGACTAAGGGACACCCCCAAGTGCATGAATTTTGTGCACTGGGCCTCTAGTAAGTAAATAAAGTTCATTTCTTTATCTTTGCTTCTTTTTGATGGGACTGCTAGAAGATTTTAATTTATACCTGTGAGTTTCATTGTGTTTCTGCTGGGCAGTGCTGGTGTGCAATGTCCTGCCACTGCTCACTCATTAGGAGTGTCTATCAGCATCTAATCAACACCTGTTCCACAACAGGCCCTGGACACTTTCCCATACACATCAGGAATGCAGCTGCCATTCTTGAATTCAAGGATTACCATTGCTGTTCTAAAGCAAACAAAACAAAAACAAGCCAAACAAACAAACAAATGCCTTATCTCTCCATCTATCATAAAAATTTTCCCTTTTTCTTTAAAATATTTTCAAAATCTGATCTTTTTTCTCTCTTCCACTGGATTTGTATATTCTTTCCTTGCCAAATTCCTCATTTATATTTATATTATATCTCTTATAAATATCTCTTAAAATGGAAAAATAAAAGCATATCAAATTAGGATCACAGGCAATTTGTAACACTCCATGATGTCCAGTCCCTGCCTGAACCACCATTTTTTTCATATTTTCTTTAAGTGACATGGTTATTACTACATGCTGGATACTGTTCTAAACACTTTTCCAACACTGACTCATCTGGTCCTCATAGCTCCCCTATGAGGATCATTCTACTACTGTCTCCATTTCACTAATAGGAAGACAAGACAGAAAAGTTGTCACTTGTCCAGGATCATACAATTAGTAGAAGGCAGAGTGCGGATTTGAACCAGGCAATTTCTTTACTACTTACTTAGCTTCTGGTGGGAGAGTTGGTCTTCCTCCCTGATGGCCTATCATCCCAGGTTTTGCCCTACCCAGGCAAGGATGAGCAGCAGCATGCCTCGGCCATTCCTACAAAATAAAGCCATATGGACAATGACAAACAGAAACACACACCTTAAGATACTATACACTTTCTGGCAGGGGCCTAGAAATTTGGATCTGAGCTTCCTACTAGCTAAAGGAAATAGAGACACAAACATTCATAAAAGTCCAAATGTTCATATTATAAAGTCTAAACAGTTACTCAGAAGAAATATAGCTTTTCCTGGAATTGAGACCATTAAAGAGATTTTGTCTGTAGATTCTCATTAAGGGACAATGTATGATATAGAGCATGATGTTCTCAATAATATGCCTTTATTAAGTTTCATGGAATTTATCACATTCCTTGCCATGCTGCAAATTAGTAAAAGAAAATCCAAAAGGGCTGTTTTCTTTAGTTAAGGTGCTATATTTCCATAATTAACATATTACTAGACTCACTTATAAATGAGATTTGGATTTTTCCCTTTATTTTTAAATCAGAGGAAGTTACTTAATGTGTAGAATTTTAGGTGCCTCTTCCCAGACCTTTTTTTCACTCTTGGAGTTTCCTTTACTAAGGGTCCTTCCTTCCATGGGACCTTAACCTTATAATCTAACCATAGCTGACTAGATTAAGGCAGGCTCCTGACCTAAGGGAAACCTGTTGTTGGGTGGAATTGGGTTAACCAGGTTCCCCACACAGAAATTAAACCAAGAAATGTGTATCCTGCCATAGTGCTTTACTCTGGAGAAACTGGTTGAAAGGACTAGAGTGGGTATTGTGCTAGCCAAGCCACAGACACACCAAAGTTGAAGAGAAACAGAACTGCTGACCCTGAGGAGGATGTCAGTTCCTGTACTGCATTGCCTGTGAGTGTCTCTAGTCAGAGAAAGGCAGAGAGACACATTCTCCACTCCTCGTGCCCTCCACCCTATCATTTCCCCAGTCTCCATGCTTTCAGACAAGTCCTGCCTTGGACATCATCCCATGAAAATGGCATGCCATTGCCTTGAGGGCAGGGATTAGGAGTCAGGTTCTAGGGTAAGTCAGTAAGTGGCTGACTGATAAGACTATCATACTGGTGATGAGATGGGAGGGCCTGATGTTCACAGATAAATTTATTTATTTATGACAAGTCACATGAAAAATTTGAAATGAAATCTTTAAGAGCACCTCATGCACTGTGGGAGACAATATTCCAAACTCCAGAAGAAAGAAACTGACACTCAACTCTACAGGAAATAGGATGTCAAGCATTAACCTGAGCTCTTGCAGATTAAGATAGTAGTTGGCTACAGCAGGAGACCCAGGGAAATCAATACTGCAACAACGACCTCTACAGCATGAGAACACTGGCCAGCAAAAGTGCCCTTGAGATCCCACTTCATGCTACAACCAGCAGTTCCATTTCTTAATGGACCAACGTTTAGCTCCTACTGCTTAGATCTCTAAAACACTAGTATGCTTTCACAGGAGCCTCCTTGATACCCTGGCTATGAAATAACCAGCTATGGAAGGGGTCTCTGTCCAGAGTGAGTACTTGCTCTATCAGGAAGCAGAGTCTGAGATGGCTGAGACAATCAAGGCACAAACACAGACACTGTCCAGTGTCCCCAACTACCACCCATCTGAAGGCCATACCTCCTTCCTGGCAAGAGGCTAAAGCCTGCCAGGCACTTCCCCAGCCTGGGCTTGAAGGACAACTACAATGCACCAGGGAATGTCTCCTGCCTGGGATGAGGGGCCCTCAGTGTCCTCTCTGCCACATGTCCCAGGCACCCCTTTGGTCACCTGACATCCAAACAGTCCCAAATGCAGCAACAGTAGTAAAACGGGCAAATATTTGAAAGCCAGAAGGAAACAAGAAAGTTTGGGAAATCTGCCAAGGGGACATTCTGGGCCTGAATGATGTGAGTCAGGTGCCATGGAGAGGAGTATTGGCTGAGTTACACACCACATTACTCTTTTTAGACAAAGGTATATGTCTTGTGGAGAAAGATAATTTAGTTCAAGTGATAAAGGATTTTGGTTCTTAAGGTAGTCAGTCTTAAGACTAAGATCCCAAAAGATTTGTTTTGGTTTGTGCAAAAACTGTAGCAGTAAAATGCCCTGAAGGGAGTTTCATCTTTTGTGATATCGAAGCTTCAAGAAAGAAGTCAAAAGGGAGTCACTAGATAGATATGTGTTCTGGGGGACTGGTAGTCACAGTGTGTGGTTTTGTAAGAAACTTTGGGACCAATAGTCCCACATAGGATCATAGTGAAACATACAGGAAAAGAAAAAAATCAGACCCCACATCAAAGAAAGCACAGAAATAAATGATATCAAGAGAAAGCAAACCGGAAGCTCTAATTGTGGTTAGAGACAGAGCATGATGTGGGGAGGAAAGCCTGCCCTAGTTGCAGTTAAGCGAGTCCTGGAGTGACTCTTATCCTTATCACCTATCAGCCAGGTGACCTTGAGCACATTACTTAGATCCCTTAGTCACCAGCTACACATTTGGGAGTAAGGACAGCAATATATTCTAGCAAGAACTACCATGTAGGTTAAATGAGATCAAGGATATAAAGCTTTTTATAAAAAGTTTATTAAAAGTTTCAGTACATGTTTCTTTCCCATTTTGAATTTGGTTTGATAAGGTCAAGAAGCATGAAACATCACAGATTGTAGAATCAAAAGGAATATTAAAGACTTCACTATAGAGGCCAAGTGTTCCCTATTAACCAGTTCTCCCTCATAGTCCTCTGAGACAGTGGTCGGCAAACTCATTAGTCAACAGAGCCAAATATCAACAGTACAATGACTGAAATTTCTTTTGAGAGCCACATTTTTTAAACTTAAACTTCTTCTAACGCCACTTCTTCAAAATAGACTTGCCCAGGCGGTGGTATTTTTAGAAGAGCCACATTCAAGGGGCCAAAGAGCCGCATGTGGCTCGCGAGCCGCAGTTTGCCGACCACGGCTCTGAGAGAACACGCTCCTTTTACAAACACTCAGAGGTGGTCCTTCGTTTTGTGTGGGATTGCACAATGTGGTGACAAGGGCAGGGCAAGGCCATCTTCCACAGTTTTCATTAATGCTTCCTGAGATATTATTCCTGTTTGGTTGCTTTAATTTGTAGCATATTTATTCTATCTGCTTTTTTCTGGGATTATCCTCTCCCTAAGCCTGGTTCTGTCTCCCAATAGGTGTTCCCACTCAGTCAGGGCTGAGCCTGTAAGGGTTGGATAAATGCTTCTTCCTAAGAATGTCACACAATGAAAATGTTACACAGCTAATAACTAATATCCTACTAATATTAAGTAAAATATTTGTAAATCCTGAAAATTACAAACATACAAAAATTATATATATATATACAGGATGTCCCAAAAATGTATATACACTTTAACAGCTGATAGCTGTTAATGAAATGTATTTTAATAAACACTACCTTTATAATTATTCAAAGTGTGTATACATTCTTTGGGACATCTATATATTGGCTATAATCTGCTAAGGTTATTTTTTGATCCACTTCTAGGTTGCCACCTACAGAAAAAATATCTCATTAATTTCCTCTAGTCAGTGGACGAAGTGCTTCCTTAGCAAGTTGGACAGAAAATGCCTCTCCTCTGAATCAGGTGCCAATGTGTCCTGAGGATGTTTGCTTGCTTCTCTATCTTCAGGGAAAACCCTCCTCATATCTTTTCACAGGCCCTGGGTCAGAGGTGAGACACTGTAAGGTCAAGACATTTAGGATCTCCAGAATCTGCTCTAGACACTCCCAGTCCAATAGGATTTTGGGGCTAGGCCATGCTACTAACAATATTTTGCTGAGCAAAGGGAAATCTTTGGAAAGTAAGGGATTTTCCGGAAGGCTAAGACTTGCAGTGGGGTTGGAGGACAGCTTGGCAAAGCCAGCAAGCAGCCAAGACTCCAAGAGGAGCTCATTCAAGCCACGGAGCTAGCTAAGAAGCTGAATGGGCTCCATCTTGTGTAGGAGGTGGGTCAGTTGCAGCAGTGATGGAAGGAGATTGTGGTCTACCTCTCTGACCATCTTAGTCCTGTGCTCCCTGAGGATGAGCAAAGAGAATTTGAGGGCTTTAAGGAATTTCCATATATTCATAAAAATCCCTTAGATCTTCTTATTCTATCTGGGTATAATGCCACAAGCCTGGTTCAAATAATCTCAGATAAGTGATCATCATTTCAAGAAGGTTGAAATTTATGAGCAAGTGACAGATAAAAAAGGAAATCATGATTTGAAGGAACTCAACTCTTTCATGGTACAATGCTATCCTCTTTATTAGCAGTTTTTGTAGCATCATTCTTTTATATCCACAGGGCTTCCTTAATCAATTACACAAACTTATTTCTCAGTAGTAAGAACTCCAGACCTTTGGGATTCTCATCTCCCTGACCATGGTTCTGTCTCCATTAGGATGCCTGCCTTATGATGTTGTTATGGACTGAATGTTTATGTCCCTCCAAATTCACATGTTGAAATCTAATACCCAATGTGATAGTATGTAGTGTTGAGGCCTTTGGGAGGTAATAATGCCAAGAAATGGAAACCTCATAAATGAATTAATGCCCCTTTTAAGAGGCCATAGAGATGGCTACCATTTTTTTCTTTCATGTGAAGATACAACTACAAGTCTGTAGTTCACAATTCAAAAGAGGGCCTTCCAGCATGATCATGTTGACACTCTTATCTCAGATTTCCAGTTTCTATAACTCGGATAAATAAATTTGTGTTGTTTATAGATCACCTGTCTAAGGTAGTTTGTTAAAGCAGTCCAAACTAAGACAGGTGTTCACACACAGTTATAGTTGCGAGTCCTTAGGATCCTGAAAAATCATTCTATAAATTCTTATAATAAACTTCCTAGGAATGCTTCTTGGTAAGCTTCTTAGAAGATAGTCTTTTTCTCTTTCAAACTTTAACAGAACTATTCTTCATGATCAAACCAAAGCTAGACCCACAGTTTTGGAACAAGTTTGCTCATATCTTTCTATGGTCTCTCTTATTCACATGTATTATTTTTCCCAAACTTAATCCCTGGAAGATCACATTAACTCAACCTTTTGGGATGCCTCATTGTGTTTCTCAAGAACTGACAATACTATGCAGCATGGCTGCCTTCAGTTGTATACTATTTTAGCAAGGTTTAACTAGAATACATCTCATGGACCTAGGAGAATTCTCTCAAACTATAGCTTTTCTTAAAATATACATTGTATTTCTTATCTTCCACATTAAAAATAGAGATAAACAAGTAATTTTGAAAAACACTAAAATAATCACCATCATCAGAGTTCAAAGCAAGAAATATGCCTCCTAATCCTCATGTTGTTTCAAATATATCACATAAATTCCAGTCAACTTTTCCTATTCTTTAAAGAACTTCTCTCTCACTTCTTGGTCATTATGTGCCCTGTACCTTCTGCACAGAATGCAATCAATTCCTTCTTTTTCTACACTATATACATTATACTAATTGTTTGATACTTCTCTGATGTCCTACAGCAGTGGTCGGCAAACTCATTAGTCAACAGAGCCAAATATCAACAGTACAACAATTGAAATTTCTTTTGAGAGCCAAATTTTTTAAACTTAAACTTCTTCTATCGCCACTTCTTCAAAATAGACTTGCCCAGGCCATGGTATTTTGTGGAAGAGCCACACTGAAGGGGCCAAAGAGCTGCATGTGGCTCGCGAGCCGCAGTTTGCCAACCACAGTCCTACTGGATTATAATAACTACTATAGACAAGCAATCTGACAGATAGTGGGTTGTTAAAAATATTTCTTATATGGATGAATAAAAGAGTTAATAAATAAAATAAAAAGATTTTACAGTGTATTTCTAAGTTTTGGCAAATTTCTATTTTTAGAATTATTATTATGAAATTTACTAATGCAAGAAAATGAGTACAATGAATAACATTTTAAAATCTAAGCATTTATGTCTTTCCTTAATTCTAGAAGCCACTCAATCTGTTATCTCTTGTAACAATTTCTTTCCCTCATTTATTTTTTAGTTTTTTGAAATCATTTTTATTTTCAATTGCGGAACCTTACATTGCATGATATTGTAAAAGCATCCATCCATTTCATCAGTATTTATTGAACCACGTACTAAGCTGGTACCCCTGAAACAATAGTGAACAAAAAGCGTACTCTCTAGGCAGCAGACAGAAAAAAGTCAAATGATCACACAACTACAGTCTGTGGTATGAAGGGAAAATATGGCAGATTCTGTCTCATGTGGTTTACTGAGAGAGGTGCCCTCAAGTGTAGAACTGAATCTAAGCATTAGAGACAGACAAAAAGGTAAAGGGAGAGAAGCAGAATAGCTTTGTGCTGAGAGCTATTCTCACCAACAAAACAAACAATCCATTCAAAAACTAGGCAAATTGGTGAGAATAACTCTCATTGGAAAGCTATTCTACTAAGTTACTCCATAGGACCTTTGTGGGAATTGACAAAGACTGGAACCAAGAAAGAAAGGAAAATGTGTTGGCACAGGAGCAGAAGTAGGCAGGAACCAGAGCACACATGGTCACAATAAAAGGATTAGGCTTTATCTTAAGACTAGGGGCCCGGTGCACGAAATTTGTGCACTGGGGGGGTGGTGTCCCTCAGCCCAGCGTGCACCCTCTCCAATCTGGGACCCCTCGGGGGATGTCCAACTGCTGGTTTAGGCCCGGTCCCACAGTTTTCTGTCCAATTTTCTCAATACCACTTATTGAATAGACTGTATTTACCCTACTGTATGTCATTGCCTCCTTTGTCAAACATTAGTTGACCATAAACGTGTGGGTTTATTTCTGGGCTCTGATTTATGTCTGTTTTTATGCCAGCACCATGCTGAATGATTACTATGGCCTCATAGTATAGATTGATATCAGGTAGTGTGATACCTCCAACTTTGTTCTTCTTTCTCAAGTTGTTATGACTATTTGGTATCTTTTGTAGTTACAAATAAATTTCTGGAATATTTGTTCTAGTTCTGTGAAGTACACCACTGGTATCTTCATAGGAATTGAATTGACTCTATAAATAAATTGCTTTGGGTAGTATGGACATCCTATCTAATAAAAGAATTATAAGCAAATTGACCATCACTCCAACATACAAGATGGCTGCCCCCATGTGGTCAAAGAAGGCTGCCCCATGTGGACACAGGATGGCTGCCACAAGATGGCCAGCAGGGGAGGGAAGATGGGAGGGACCAGGCCTGCAAGGGAGGACAGTTGGGGGCGATTGGGCCTGCAGGGAAGGGCAGTTGAGGGGGACCAGGCCTGCAGGAGAGGGCACCAGGATTGGGCCTAAATGGGCAGTCGGACATCCCTCGAGGGGTCCCATATTGAAGAGGGTTCAGGCTGGGCTGAAGGACACACACACACACACCCATGCACGAATTTCGTGCACTGAGCCTCTAGTTTTAATAATACTTCCAATCCATGAACACAGTATATGCTTTCACTTATATGTATCTTCTTCAACTTCTTTCTTCAGTATCTTATAGCTTTTGAAGTGCAGGTGTTTACAAGCTTTGTTAAATTTATTCCAGGGTAATTTATCTATTTTTATTCCATTTTAAATGGAATTATTTTCTTCTATTCCCTTTATGATAGTTAATTATTGGTGAATATAAATGCAACTGATTTCTGGATATTTATTTTGGATCCTCCTACTTACTAAATTCAGGTATCAGTACTAGTAGTTTCTGGTAGACTCTTTAGGTTTCTCTACATACAGTACCATGTCATTTTCACATATGCATTTCTGCCTGTTGTATCACATATATGTTGTCTAACTGATAGGATCCTGGATGTAGACAGTTTTTCTACCTGACTAATGTGTGAGGACCCCTGAGGTCTTTATCCGTAAGCATGTAGAGATTCTTGCACCCACTTTAGCAGCTGCTCAGTTTCCCTCATCCATGTGGATCAGAATTGGTGGAGTCCATCCCCTTTCCATGGAAATTAGTGTTTTATCCCATTCCTAGGTATTTCATCAATGCTCTGATCGGTATTTTCAAAAATAAATCTTTGAACAATTGTTCAAGACTTTCTGTGAGGGAACCTCCTATGATGAGCCCTGCCAGGTGCAGGTGTGCCCCTGTGGGCCTTGGGCAGGGCCTGCACACTCTTCTCCCAGAGGAGGGCCTTTCCCCTTCTCCCCATGGGACCTGTTGGGGCCTCTGCTGCCCCACGTTCTCCCCAGGGCTGGTCCCCACCAGACCAGAAGCCTGCCAGTCTGATGGTGACAGTGCTCTCTCCCTAGTGTTGACAGTGCTTGTGTCCTCATAGGAATAGTCAGACAACTCTGGCATATCCTGGCCTATGAACTGCCTCTCCTTGGAAGTAAATGTGTTCGCCCATTGTCCCTTTAGAAAAAAATGACTTTTGAGATTTTTCTGCAGCACAGGAATGTTAAACCTTTCCCTTGGTTTGTGAGGAGTGCTTTCCAGCTTGTGGTTTCTTTTAAGATTTCTGCATTTTTCTCCTTGTTGCTTTGGGCCCTGGAAGAGCCAGCCAGTGACTGACTGGCCTCTGGCCCTGGGGTCACATTTAGCACAGAGGTCTCAACCCTGAAATCATAGATCATGCACACACTTACTAAAAGGGCTTATTTATTTTATTTTATTTTTTACATTTGATATCTGGTATTTTCCTTTTAAATAACAAAAATGCTATTTCAGATAAAAAACAAAAATATTTGAGCAATCACAAAACGGCACCTATTGTAAGATTCCATTTCTAGAAAATAGCTGCAGCAGGAAAAGGGGCAGAGACAGAAAGCAGATCAGGGGCTGCCAGGGGCAGGATGTGTGGGGAGTGAGTACGTTGGTGCAGGGTTTCCTTTTGGGGTGAGGGAACATCCTACAACTAGACAGTGGTGGTGTTTGCACAGTATGATAAATGTATTTCACACTCAGAAATGACACCATATAAAATACAAAAAAATAACATTTATTTATTACTTAACATGGATTTCACAATGGAAAAATAAAGGCTAAAAACAGAGAAAAGAAAATAATAATAGCAAAAACTCCCCTAAACCCCCAAATAACAAAAATCAAAAGATAAAAAATGGAATCACACCATGGAGAACATAAAAACAAAATAAAAAGAGAAATTAAAAGGAAAAGATCAACGAGTGGGGGTAAAACAAGGTTGTCCCTTGGGACAGGGTGAGCACGTTCAATAAGCGGCCCTTGAGCTGGGCCCTCCACAGGCAGCTCCTCCTCTGAGGCAGGAGCCAGCATGGGCTCCAGGGAGGGTTCTCCATCCAGCGGTGCTGGGGCCTCAGTTTCGTCTGGGGCCGGCCCTGGCTCCACAGCTGCAGCTGGAGAGGCTGCTGGAGGTGGTGAAAGCTCTGGAGGTGGAGGTGCCTCCAGCTCTGCATCAGGAGGAGCCGCCTCCGCCTCCTGGCCTGGTGCTGGAGTTGGGAGAGGAGAAAGGTCACCCAGGTGCCTGCATTTCCATCTGTCCCCCAAAGACAGAACACAGCTAGCGCCTAGGACCCACCACAGGATGAATTCCCTGCCCTGCAGTCCAGTAGATGGTGGTCTGAGGCTGATCTTTGCTCCTGGCCAGGCTCTGAAGTGCTCCCTGTGTGTCTGGCAACAATCCCTCACCCAGAACTCACATGGACCTCCCCACCCATTCCACCCCCACGACCCCACTTTCTCACTCTTGGACTCCACATCCTTCGGTTCTGCCATCTTGGGCTCTGCCTCCTTGGACTCTGCCTCCATGGGCTCCAGGTCCTCTGGTCTGGTGCGATTAATACTGGCATAGCGCTCCAAAATAGAGTTGAAAATTGCCATCCGCCTGTTGGAACTGCGCGGCTTCAAGTTTGGAGGCTTGTGAGGTCTGGGTGGCTTCAGTGGAGGAGTCCCATGTCCACTCACAGGCCCTGGTTCCCCCGACCCCCAGGTGGCCACACGCACTTCAGGCCTGCCCTGGCCCTCAGTGGTGTGGCTCACCGGCCCCTCACTCCTGGACACGGGGAAGGAGTCTTCCTCCACCAGCTGCTGCTCCTCATTGATCTGGGTTGAGCTCTGCAATGATAGTGATGGCAGCCGGTCAGGAGGCCTCCAGCCCGGCCCTCGTCGCTGCTGCTTCTGCCCACTGGACCTTCTGCTCCCAGATCAGGCCAGGCCCTGTGTCTGCACAGACCTCCACCCAGGGGAAATGAGAGTCACCCCCAGGGCTCTGTCATTGCAGAGCTCAACCCAAGTCAAGGTGGAGCAGCAGCAGGTGGTGGAGGAAGACCCCTTCCCCATGTCCAGCAGTGAGGGCCCGGTGAGCCACTGAGGTGAGTGTGGCCACCTGGGTGTCTGGGCAACCAGGGCCTGTGGATGGACATAGAAGGACTCCTCCACTGAAGCCACTCAGGCCCCACGAGCCTCCAACCTCGAAGTCTCTTGGTCCCAACACCCAGATGGCAATTTGAAACTCTGTCCTGGAGCGCTATGCCCATGTTAATAACACCAGGCCAGAGGACCTGGAGCCCAATGAGGCAGAGCTCAAGAGTAAGGAGGTTGGGGTGATAGAGGTGGAATGGGAGGGGAGATCCATGTGAATTATGGGGGAGGGATTGCTGCCAGACACACAGGGAGCACCCCCAGAGCCTGGCCAGGAGCAAAGACCAGCCTCAGACCACCCATGTGCTGGACTTTGGGCATGGAGGACGTCCTGTGGTGGGTCCTGGGCTGTGGCTGTGTTCTCACTTTGGGGGACAGATGGACATGCAGGCCCCTGGGTGACCTTTTCTCCTCTCCCAACTCCAGCACCAGCCCAGGAGGCAGAGGCGGCTCCTCCTGTCACACCGGAAGTCCATCCTGAGGAGCAGGATGCAGAGCTGGAGGCATCTCCACCTCCAGAGCTTTCACCACCTCCAGCAGCCTCTCCAGCTGCAGCTGTGGAGCCAGGGCCGGCCCCAGAGGAAACTGAGGCCCCAGCACCGCTGGATGAAGAACCCTCCCTGGAGCCCATGGTGGCTCCTGCCTCAGAGGAGGAGCTGCCTGTGGAGGGCCCAACTCAAGGGCTCCTTGTTGAATGTGCTCATCCTGTCCCAAAGGAAAAACTCATTTTACCCCCACCTGTTGATCTTTTCATTTTAATATATTTTTATTTTGTTTTTATGTTCTCCATGGTGTGATTTGTTTTTTTTTATCTTTTGATTTTTATTGTTTAGGGGTTTTGGAGAGGTTGCTTTTATTATTTTCTTTATGTTCTTAGCCTTCATTTTTCCATTGTATAATTTATGTTAAGTTAATAAAGAAATGTTACTGTTCATACTTCATTTATAAGGTGCCATTCCTGAGCATGAAGTACACTCATGATGCAGTGTAGGCACCACCGCTGTCTAGTTGTAGGATGTTCCCTCACCCCAAAAGGAAACCCTGCACCAACAGTACTCACTCCCCACACATCCTGCCCCTGGCAGCCCCTGATCTGCTTTCTGTCTCTGCCCCTTTTCCTTCTGTAGATATTTTCTAGAAATGAAATCTTATAATAGTTGCCATTTTGTGTTTGCTCAAATATTTTTTTTATCTGAAATAGCATTTTTGTTATCTGATAAGGATAGAGATCACACATTAAAATGTAAAAAATAAAATAAGCCCTTTTAGTAAGTGTTGGCATGATTTTTCATCTCTGGGTTGAGACGTCTGTGGGAAATGTAACCCCACGGTCAGAAGCCAGTCAGGCACTGACTGGCTCTTCCAGTGCCCAAAACCAAGAAGAAAAGTGCAGAAATCTTAAAGAAACTACAAGTTGGAAAGCATTACTCAAGAATGCTTTTAAACACAAGAGAAAGGTATAACATCCCTGTGGTGGAGGAAGATCTCAAAAGTCGGTGTTTTCTAAAGGGACAAAGAGCAAAGACAAGCACTTCCAATGAGAGCAGTTCATAGGCCAGGATACGCCAGAATTGCCTGACTATCCCAGTGGGAACACATACACTGTCAACACTGGGGAGAGAGCGCTGTCACCATCAGACTGACAGGCTTCTGGTCTGGTGGGGACCAGCCCTGGGGACAAAGTGAGGCTGCAGAGGCCCCAGCAGATCCCCTGGGGACAAGGGGAAAGGCTCCTCCTCTGGGAGAACAGTGTGCAGCACCTGCCCAAGTCCCACAGGGCACACCTGCACCAGGCAGGGATCACCCCAGGAGGTTACCCCACAGAAACTCGTGCACAGTTTTTCAAAGCTGTATTTTCAAGACTACCCATCAGAGCACTGATGAAATAGCTGGGCATTAGATAAAATACTAATGTCCATAGAAAGGGGTTGGGATCTACCAATCCTGGTCCACATGGATGAGGGAAGCTGAGCAGCTGCTAAAGTGGGTGCAGGAATCTCTACATGCTGACAGATAAAGGTCTCAGGGGTCCTTTCATGTGAGACAGGTGGAAAAATTGTCTACATCCAGGATCCCATCAGTTAGATGACATATATGTGATGTCAAGAGGCAGACATGAATATGAGTGAATGAGTCTGCCTGTGACAGACAGACAAACAGAATGACAGGCAGAACATAAGAGATGCCCATCAAGCCCACCACGCCACTTATGACATTCACCGCTGGGGTGGGACTTGCAAATTTCTTACCTTCTCTTTGAGTTGATGTCTATACCTTTTTTAATGCATGTATGACTTGGATAGTTCTAAAAATATTGAATTTATTTTTTTTCAATCTTATCCATTTATAATTCATCTATGGAGTAACGTAATTATTTAGTTTTTATTATGAAAGGGGTTAGGGCAAAAAAATTGAATGTTTATTATAGTGCAATGATGAATTCTAAAGCAATTCTGAATCAAGAACAAAATCCTTCCAGGGAGGAGAGCCCTGACAGGGTGCTCACCGTTCCAGTCCTTTCCTTGTGTGTGCACATTGTGTCGGCATGCGTACATGTGTGTATCTGTGTTCCAATACTCATGTGTGCATGTATGGGTATCTGTGCATGTTCATGTGTGTATATGTGCGTATGTACTTTTGGGTGTTGGACTGCGAATGATTCCCGGGCCCGTGCCCTTCCAAAACCTCATTTCCCTAGGGGTGGACACTGCCAGTCAGTCCTCTTCCTCCTGGCATTTTATGTGTCACCACAGCAGAATTTCTGAAGCCCCTGCTGTGGAACATGAGCCACTTCCATTTTTCCACTGCATCCTCTTTATTTATTTAGGATGGGTCTCTAGAAGTGGAGATTCTTAGTCTAATGTAAACATGATTTTAAGGTATTGGGGGCAGTTCCCAACATCCAAGGTCACTTGTCCACTTTGAACCTTCTTTGGAAAAACAGCGGTGCTGAGACCTAAGGCTGAGACCTCAGGAAGGGAGGGAGGAAGAGGGGTTCGGAGTGAGAGAGATGAAGGGACCCGGAAGTGACATACCCACCTGGAAGGTCCAATCCATCCTGCCTGTGCCCTGCACCATGTCCCACCCCCACCCTGCCCTTAGCCCACACCAGCCCCACCCTGCTTCATAACTCAGCTTAGCTGAGCAGCCTGGCTCTGCCATCCAGGACACTGGAGGGTGTCCTGTACATTCTGGCCCGTTCCCTCTCCTTCCATGCACAGAGTCCCTTCCTCTGTCAGGAGAGCAGGTATAGGAAGGCTCAGCCAGTCACAGGGACCACCATGAATGTGCTCTATCCAGGGGAAGTTCTCAGTTGCAATAGCAGGACCCACTTGAGCTTGCATGAGCCAAAGAGACTTTACAAGGGGGCCTCACGGAAGGTGCCAGAGGTCAGGGCATCAGGCTCAAAGCTTTGCAGCAGGCCACAGTGGACCATCTAAACCACAGTGTTCCTCCACAGTTCCCCCTGAGAAGAGTAGGGCTTCAACCCCACGCCTGGCTCCCCAGCCCAGAACACCAGAGCAGGAAAGAGGTAATCACATAACATCTAGCAAGTGAAATCAGTGGGGATTCTGACTGCCCAGGGAGAGACAGAAGTTGACTAGAAACACAAGTGCACTCTTAAAGGGCTAACACACAAAATCTTGTTTGCAGCCACTCACTCTGGGCCCTGGCCGAGAGAGGGTGGAGTGCACTAGTGTCACCTAAGTGGAGATGGAGATTTGTGGCTCTGGGGAGTGAGCTGAAGAGACAGCCACCAGGATGTGTTCAGTCCCTCTCCCACACCACAGGCCCTGTCTTTTTTGGGTGGAGCACCCCCTTCTTTATGGTATGAGCCTGGGGAAATACAACAGCCCCACCCCCTGGACTCCCTGTCACTCCACCCTGTGGAGCTCACACCTTGTTAAGGAGTCAGCTGCCTGGTCAGGAGTGTAGAGGTCCAGGCAGTCGTACTGGGTGTCAGTGACAGTTGTGTGGCTCTGAGGATTAGCCACTTCTCCCTTCTTCTACCAAGCATGACTGGTGCTCCCCTTCATGGGAGATCCACTGCTGAGCTCCGGCTGTTGACAGAATCTGTGACAAAATGCGTTGTATGGATCTAGAATGGGGGGCGGTCGTTTTTCCCTCACATGACTGACAGATACAGAGCCCTCCCTTCACACAGGCAAATCTTGGTCTATTTAGGCCTGTTAACTCTGCTGGCCTCACCCTGATGACTATTTAGGCCTGTTAACTCTGCTGGCCTCACCCTGATGACTTCCTGAGACGATGCCCCCATGACAAAGGTATGTGGGCACCTAGCAGGTCTCAGCTAGACTTGGTATACCCTGAGAATTTTGTTGAGTTGCCTCAGACCCATCTCTGGCATCAACATTGAACCTGCATCAATCTGATGAACACTGCTCACTCCTAACTGGTGACTCACTGAGGACCTTCCTTTTGCAACTCAACTACTGCCAGAGGCTCTGTCACTGACTCAGGCTAACAGGAACCCAGACAACTCTCTGGGTTCCTTGGGCCTTTTGCTCACCTGCCCCACGACTCAGTTTTGGGGGAAGCTGGCCTTGGTTCACAGCTTGGTCCTCCCCACACACACTCAGGCCCAGCAGAGGCAGCCACAAACTGGGCATCACTTTGTAGCTCAGAATAGGTTGCCCCCAGGCCAGTCACAAGCAGTACTGGACATTGATCTGTACCAGAGTCCCTCCCAAGAGGCCCCAAAACCAACGCAACCAGTGGTTAGCTTCAGACTACATGAGAACAGGTTGTTCAGATAACAAGTGTCATATTCAATCCCTGGTGTCAGCACCAAACCCTGCCAAGGCAAATGCCTCTTAGTGTGGTCAGCACATACACAGCAGCTCATAAACTGTGGTCCAGGTCAATCCCCACAGTCCGCCAGCCTGAGGGCGAACTCACATACAAACAGGCCATTAACAATCAGGACTCAATTACAACAGGAGGGCTCACATAATTCACACAGGGACATTCCTGAAGCAACCAGCTCAGTTAATCAAGGAGACTGTGCTAATGGATCCCACAGGATATCTACTGCATAAGCTCAGCCTACCAAGATTGGTAGACATAGCAGATCTACCTAATACATAGAAACAAACAAAAATGGGGAGACAAAGAAACCTGCCCCAAATAGATGAATAGTAAAATCTCTAGAAAAAGAGCTAAATAAAATAAAGGCAAGCAATTTACCAGATATAGTGTTTTAAAATAATGGTGATAAGGATGCTCAAGGCACTTAGTGAAAAGTACAAGAAAATTAGTGAGAACCTCAACAGAATGAAAAAGGACATAGAAACTATAATAAAGAACCATCAGAAATGAAGAATATAATATCTGAAATGAACAATACACTAGAAGGGATATGTAGTAGGTTGGATGAAGCAGAGGACTAAATCAGTGATTTGGAAGACAAAGTTGTAAAAAAAAAAAAAAAAAACAAACCCAAGCAGAGCAGAAAAAAAAGACAGTTTAAGGCACCTTTGGGATAAGATAAAGCAAAACAACATCCACCATTAAATGCATCCTTTATATGGTCTCCAGATAATAGATGAGTGAATTTTCCCTGATATCTTCATATTAAGATGAAAGGTGTCAATTGATGGTCATTGGTGCCAATTCAATGCCAACAGGAATTCCCTACTTGGGGTGTAGTAAAGAAGGAAACTTTCTTCAGTGCACAATAGCTCAATGGCGAAGCAGCACAGCAGTGAAATCAGCATGGCTGTGAGGCACCTCAGGGGCCAGGTGGCCATGGGGCCAGGCCTCTCTTCCACTAGGCAGCTCTGCTCTGCTCGACCCTGCATCAGTCCAGCTCTATCCAGGGAAACTCAGCCTTCAGTCTTCAGTGGAAAGGGAAAGTGCACTTTCCTTCCCTCATTTATATATTCTCTCATCTGACACACCAGTTATGCATATGTTGGAACTTCTTAGTCTATCCTTGATAACTTTATTTGTATTTTCTGTTTGTTTCTAGAATATGGAAATTCAATGGACTTTTGTGTATTGATCTTGTATTTAGCAACCTTGATAAACTCATCTTTTAATTCCAAAAATTCTTTTGAATTTTTTTTTAGGTACACCACCATATTATTTATATTCAGCGATAGCTTATTTTTTCCTTTCTTGTTTTTATACCTTTCTTTTCTTCTTCATGCCTTAATGCCCTTCCTAGAATGTCCAGTGCATTGTTGAATAGTGGTGGTAAAGGTACCTTTGTCTCCTTTCTGGCCTTAGAGAGAAAGCTTTTCACATTTTACCATTAAGTAAGGTGTTTACTATATGCTCTTTGTCACTACATTTTATCAAATTCTATTTATTCTATTTCTAGTTTGTTAAGTTTTAAAAAATATATAAATGGGCATTTTCCTCAGAGGATTAACTAAAAACAAAATATTATGTAGTTAAAAAACACACACATTAAAAGTAGCTAACATTTACTGGTGTTTATTTCGAGTCAGGTATTAGTCCAAGTATTTTACTTATATTAATTAATTTAATGGTCATAAAAATCATTGAGGTGGATTATATTAATATTTACATCTTGCCAATGAAAACCTGAGGCCTGGAGAGACTAAACATTTTGTCCAGATCACACAACTTGTAAATGAGGAGCTAGATTTGAATCCAGAAATCTCTGTGTTTGAAACCTATATGAAATACTGGTTCCATAACCCTCCTACATAGTACTAATATATGAGATAAGTTATATTAAACTTTGAACATAGAACCACATGCAAAGTAGGTGCTCAATGAATGCCAGTTTCTTCTGCTCATTGACTGTTCTCAAAGTCATAAAAAAAATCATGTATTCCACAGTTTAAGGATAATTTGAGCTCATTCTACTTTAACATTCTTTATATCTTGGACTGTGAGAAAAAAGATATCACTGTAAATTCATTCCAATTAAGCAAATGATCTGAGTTTCTAAAAATTCCTGATTCAGAAAGATAGAGATCTTGACCACCCACTTTCCTTCATTCATTCCCCACTTCATCCTGAGAGTGGCAAATAGAAGATATGTCATTCTAGCTACATTACTGTAAGATTGTTTTAACTTCAGAACTCATGTTTCAGCCAAATATAGCATGATCATATATATATATATATATATATATATATATATATATATATATATATGCCTAAGCGACCATCACAACCTAATGAACAGGCTGCTTGGGGCAACCAGGCCAGCAGGGGGCTTAGTGAGGGGCGACCAAACGACTGAACAGCAGGCTGTGTGGGGCGACCAGGCCGGCTGGGGGGTTAGTGAGGGGCAACCAAACAACTGAACAGCAGGCTGCGTGGGAAAACCAGGCCTGCAGGGGGTGGCAATAAGGGGCAACCAGGCCGGCGGGTGGGGGGGCAGTTGAGGGCAACTAGGCTGGCAGTGGGGGGGGGGGCTGTTGGGGGTGACCAGGCCAGCGGGGGGGGGGGGGCAGTTAGGGGCGATCAGGCAGGCAGGCAGGTGAGCAGTTAGTAGCAAGTGGTCCCAGATTGTGAGAGGGATGTCCGAGTGCCGGTTTAGGCCCTATCCTGGGGATTGGGCCTAAACCGGCAGTCAGATATCCCCCGAGTGGTCCCGGATTGGAGAGGGTGCAGGCTGGGCTGAGGGGAACCCCCCCCTCTGTGCACAAATTTCGTGTACCGGGCCTCTAGTATGAATAATAATTAAATCGCAACATATCAAGTGAGTTTCCGATATCCCAATAAAATTGGCCAAAATGTCAAACTAATTTCCTCTTAAACACTTTCCTTGTTCCCTCTTCTGTTACATACATGTACAATTTCAAGTACTATATTTCTCCAGTTTTCTTCTTTATGCTCTTATGACTCTTTATGTGCTTACAGTCTACATGTACACACATTGTTTTGTAAATATTTATTTCTCTGTTTGCCTCTCCCACAGGAGTGTGTGCATTTTGATGAAAGTCACTATGTCGTGTTTATCTTTATATCTCTACCACCTAGCAAAAAATATGACACTAGAAATGGCTAACTAAATGTTAATTGAATGAGGGATAGATGGATGAATGAACATGACCAACAGTGACCCCTTAGAGCTCCATTTTGAGTCCTCCACTAACATTCTTCATTTCTCTTGCCCAGCTCACTAAGGCCATGAACACACATCTGTTTGTCTTTCTGTTTCAGAAATATTATACCTTTTCTTCATGCTATTATGTTGACATTGCTTCCCAGATGATGGACAGGTTTTTTTTTCCTACTGGTTTACCAGATGGAATTCTCTGTGGTCTTTTAAATAAGCAACTGACCTTCTTTTCTTTCCTTTTATTTGCTTTCTGATTTGCATTTAGCAAGTGAATGAAGGCAAGGAATTGGTTCAAAGGAGTTCAGACTCTAACACATTACTCACAGGACTGCCAGAAATTACAGGCTGTGACACAATGCAGTTCTCTGCAAATAAGCATCTAAATACAACAAAAGTCCATGCTTATGTAAGTTTAAGCCTTTAAGTCAGAACAACATGAAACCAACATTTTTTTCTTTTTTAATCTATTCAGCTCCCAACAAAAAAGTTCCAGGTTGGATTGCAGTTGGTTGATCATTTTGGCTCAATATCCAAGTCCTGACTTTGGGGCCTGGGTGGATAGATAGAGGGCATCCAGAAAGCAATCCTACCTGCTGTACCTTCAACCTAACAATATATTTTTGTGATTAAGTGCTTTTTTGGTTTGCTTTGAAAGCAGCCTGTGTGTGTGTGTGTGTGTGTGTGTGTGTGTGTGTGTGTGTGTGTGTGTATTTGCATGCTTAGTTAAAATACGGATTTTTCTTTCATTCAGCTTGAATGTAAAAGCAGCTCTCTGAATCGCCTCAGGGTAGTTTTAAAATTCCCTGTGATATCACCCAGTTGGAATTATGTGCACTCATTTTCTAAATTCTGCAAAGAAAATTGTTAAATTCTCTGTGACAGTTACCATAACTCTGAAAATTTATGCTGTTTTTTACCCCTTCTCCCACCCCATCCCATTTTCAGAAGCATATATTCTCCTGACTCCATCTCTTTGAGTTTTAAATGCTTTTAGAAATCATTCATTTTTATTATCAGCCATCTTGCTCTGTTTTATTTGCCACAGAATTATTCCATAGTCTAGTCTGATTTGGGCTATAAAAAGAGAATACTATTATTTGAGCTGGGATTCTGTCCCATACGTGTTAAGTTTAGCTCAACAATATCAAAATCCTACCCAGAAAAATACAATATACTCCAAAGTCCTAAAATAAAATGTTTTAAAAAGCAGTGCATGGAGTCCTCATCTCTTCTTTCCTCATGATTACGCCATGGAAACACTTTACCACATAAGGGATGTTCACACTTTAAGGAGCCTTAAAATGCCCCAGGCAGATGATAAAAACTGTGGATTGCCCGCACTCTACTCTCAGAGAATCTGACTGGGGAAGTTGAAATCAGGGCCTTGGAAGCTGAATTTCTAGGAAGTAATCCCAGTGGGTTTGATGGAAGAAACACAGGGATCACATTTTAAAAAGCACTTTCTCCTGGGTAAAATCTAACATTGCACTACACCTTTTATCAACTATTACCTACCATTCTCTTCTCTTTGCCTGACACTGCCCTAAATGTCCACAGTCCATCTCTGCTAACCTTCTTGCCACCTATCCTGACATCCCCATGACCTTATCACTTCTTCACCTTTGCTGTGATCAGAATGCCCTTTCCCTCTGCCTGAGGGATACCTACTTATTTCTTCAAGATCTATTTCCAATATTCCCTTCTGTGTCCAGCCAGAAATCAGTCACTTTCTTTGCTCGGAATGAATAAATGAATGAAGAAATCGACCACCACTTATCAAATATCTGCTAAGTGCCTAAAAATGTGCAATTTCATTTACTTCTTCTAATTCTACAAGAACTGCTTATTCTTGTCATTTTACAGATGAAGACACTGAGTGTTAGAAACGATAAGTGACTCCCCCCCGCCACCACCAAGTTATAGAGCTGCTAGGCACTAGAAGAGAGAATCAAATCCATCTCCAATTAAATCCATCTATATCCAGTCAATACACTTTTCCCTCCTTTTTACTTTTTTCATAATTCCTGTTCCCTGAATTTCCTTATCACTTTACTCATGATTCAATGTGACCCTAATCAGACTGCATTGTACTTAATCCTTTATAAGCTTCCTTTACCCACTGGATGGTATTCTCTTCAAAGTCAGAGGCCAACCTCTCTGCACAGTAGCTAAACACAGTAGACATGCATTATGTTAATCAACTGGCTGAATGAACGATGTCTGAATAAATGCAAACCTGAATTTTTCAGCACTTATTGTGGTTGGATGTTTGTCACTTTGGGGCCAGGCAGTATGCATTCCCCTTTATAACAGCTTCCTGATTTCCTATGGGGATATTACTATTTTCCGAGTGTATGAAATTTTCTAGATAGCACAACTCTAGGCAACTCTCACACAAAGAAAACTGGAAAAGAAGAACTCTTGAGGGGGTGACTCAAGGATTGGGGAGTTCCTGTAAGTTCATTCATTTTAGCAAGGGTGACAGTAGTATCCTGTCCAGACAAGTTGGGTTTTAAGAATACCTACTATCTGGAGCTTCTCTGGTTCCCACCTTTCCTCAAGTCCCATGCCCCAGCATCCTAGAGTTCTTGTGAATCCTTCATTCCTAGGCAATACATTCTCTTTTATTGGACACTAGAGGTCCGGTGCACAAAATTCGTGCACTTAGGAGAGGGGAGATCCTTCAGCCTGGCCTGCACCTCTCGCAGTTCAGGAGCCCTTGGGGGATGTCTGACTGCCGGCTTAGGCCTGCTCCTTGCACATCCTTAGTGCTGCCGTATAGGCGGGAGAGGGTCCTGCCACCGCTGCTGCACTTGTCAGAGGTGAGCCCAGCTCAGGGCTTATGGCTGAGCACAGCGCTCCCCCTGTGGGAGTGCACTGACCATAGCTCCTGCATTGAGCGTCTGCCCCCTGGTGGTCAGTGCATGTCATAGCAACCAGTCGTTCCGCCTTTCAGTTGATTTGCATATTGGCCTTTTATTATATAGGATAGTCTCTGTTGCTTGCAGTCAAGAATCGCAACTAATATGTCTGTTCTTCAGAGAAGCCACTTTAGCTTTCCTTACTACATAGCATGATTTTTACAAGCAATCAAAACCTATGGATTAGAACTAAGTAAGTAAAAATTACATGTTACTCTTAGGACTTAGATGTGATAAGCAACCTTTAACATCAAAATGCTCTTAAAGGCTTGTTTTGAGTTGATTATTTATGCTGACCCTTCTTACAGAAGTGGAAGCAGGGATATTGCTCACATTTTATGAGGCAGGCCATTTATTATATCCAGAGGCAATGTAAATTTGTGATTCATACTTATAAGTGGCAACAGTGGCCACCTAGTTTGACATCATTTACCCAAAGGGAATAATAAGATTTTATGAGTTTTTGCCAATATTTACTTACTTGCAGATGTGATTAGACAAGGGCAAGTGACTTCTTTGTGGAGAGACTCTATTGGGGGGAAACAAAACATTGGAATTCATGGCATATTAATAATAATAAAAGCTTATGGAGATTAATGTACTTTGAAAGGGCGTATTTACATGCCCAGATAAAAAGCTCACATTTGAAAGGTATTTTCTTGGTGAGATGAAACGATTTTCAATAAACCTAGTGACTAAAAAAAAGCTCTCAAAGAGGATATTCATTCATTCATTCTTTCAACCAACCTTATTAAACGCTGGCTATGTGCTAGGTGCTGAGAATGGAAAAAGGAACAAAGCAGAGTCCTACAGAGGCAGTAGTATCTGATCTGAGTGTAGATGAAAGAGCAGAATTGTTTCGGCCCACGTAGCTTGGTCAGGAGACCATTAATTCTATTTTTTCTCAGTCAATAATCTATCAAAAATATGCCGTTAACTTCTTCTTGTGAGCACATCACTATGTTAGATTCTTTGACATAGATGAAAGGCACATCAAAGAAACCTAAATCATGGTCCCAGCCCTAGAGAAGCTTATGGTCCATATAGAGAGCTAATAATGAAACTTTATAAAGCAAAAGAGAAATGATATAAGAGAATCTGTATGTCAGTAACTGATTGTTTGGTATAGGCTGCAGGAGCTGTTAGACTTCAGAGAAGTGAAGTTAGTGTGTGCTAGTGTGACTGGGGAGGAATCATAAAGGATCTGATATTCAACACAGAATTGAAAGTGGCGGGGGGACTCAGAACTGGAAGTGAATTTAGTGATATCTCATGATCCTCCCCACCCTTGCCCTGGATCCTCCCTCCCAATTTTATAGATTAAGAATCTGAGATTCAGGGAGATTAAGTGATTTGTACAAATATTCTAGATAGCTAGTGAGTTACAGAGCCAAGATTAGACTCCTAATCTTAAAAGATTCTGATAGGAAGAGAGGAAAGGGAGAGTTGTTATTGAGACTGTGTTGGGGAGTAGTGAGAAATATAAATGGGTAGGTAGGATGCGGTAACCATATTAAGGGATTTGAAAGCAGGAAAAATAGCTAAGATTTTAGGTTTCAGGGGAAAAAAATTTAGAAAATTCTGAGCATACAGTGGTCCTACCAACTTGGGAAGTTGATTTGGAAAGATGAAAAGCATGAAGAGGTTAATTACAGACAAATTAAATTTCAGATTATGGCAATGGATCAGCAAGCAAATATCCAGCTTTATTTCCCATAGATCATATTTTAACATCAACAGTTGACAACATCCAAGCATCCTGACAATATTTACATTTGACGTTTTATTTCAATCTAACATGTTAATGTCCAAAGCCTTCTCTTTCAGAAATCCAACCACAATAAGGTATAGTACCATCCTATAAAAAAAGTATCTGGTAGGATAGATGGGGAGGTAGGGAAGATAAGATGTCATCTGTATATATAAAAAGCCAGTATCTGTGACAACTGGAATGACCAAATGACCAGTCACCATGAGGGTGAGTGGGCAGGATGGCAAACACGGAGCAGCAGCAAGTGGGTGGGTGGGCAGGGCAGCGAGCGCAGCAGAGCGAAGGGCGGGTAGGCGGGGCTGCAAGCAGTGGCGGGCTACCACGCGCGATTTCGTGTGCTGGGCCTCTGTCTATAATAATAAAAGTGTAATATGCTAATTAGACTGGATGTCTTTCCAGACATCCTTCCTGACAAAGCTGGGGCTGCGAGGGCTGAGGCAGCCACCGTGGCTGGCGGGGGCCGAAGCAGTTGGGGGCCGAGCCTCTTGCATGAATTTTGTGCATCAGGCCTCTAGTTTATTATAAGAGGCACTATCATTTAATGTATCATTAAGGAAAAAATGACTACTAGTTAAAATAAGTGCTAAGATGCTATTGCTTAAATGATGCATTTAAATAACTAAGATTTGGAAACAGCCTTAGTGCCCATCAGCAGATGAGTGAATAAAAAAAGACTGTGGTACATTTATTTACACAATGAAATACTACATGGCAATAAAAAAAAAAAAGAAGAACTCTTACCATTTGCAACAGCATGGATGGACCTGGGGAGTACTATACTAAGCGAAAAAAGCCAGTCAGAAAAAGATAAGTACCACGTGATCTCACTCATATGTGAAATCTAATTAACCAAATAAACTGATGAACAAAAACAGACCCAGAGATACAGAAGCATGAACAGACTGTTGAACCTTAGAGGGAAGGCAGGGGAGGGTGGGTGGGAAGAGATCAAACAATGCACAATGCACATATATGCGTAATCCGTGGACACAGACAATGGGGTGGTGAGGGTCTGGGGGAGGAGGAGTGATGAGAGTGGGCTGGAAGAGGTTAATGGGAGAAAAAGGAGGACCTATGTAATACTTTCAACAATAAAGATTAAAAAAATAAAAGATGCACTTCAATTTTAGAAATATGAAAATGTGAACATTTTAGAATGAATAAGATACAATGAGTACCTAGTATTAATTAATCCACAATAAATTAATCTATACTTTTCTCTTAGTAGCCCCTATAAACTATATTATAGAAATGACCTGGTGTAGGGGAACAGTTCTGGTTCAGCTGAAACACACATAATAATTAATCACAGATATATCCCTTAATAAACCAGTGACTTTGGGACAAGTTAGTTTCTCTGAGTTTCAGTGTCTACATATGGAAAACAGCAATTGATAACTGCTAGTTCACAATCTATTATAAGGACAGGAAAAAAACATATGTAAAAGGCTTAGCATAATGCTAACGCATCAAAAATAGTGCTCAAAAATTATCAACTTAATGTGCTAATTCTTCTCACAATTTATAATGCCCACTAATTATAAGAAAACATCACATAACTTTTAAATTAGGTATTTTGTTATGATAGGCACTTTGCCTCAGTTTTCTGAGTTCCATCAACATACCTATCTAGCCTCCAGCATCAACAGAGTTGGGTTTCTAGGAAAGAAGCCAAAAAATCAATTTAATTATATTCACAATATCATGCCAAATTGGTCATGATAGCTTGTTGAATTAATAGCCATTTGGATGAATAGGTGAATGGATGAATGGATAGATGGATGAATAGAGGAGAATGATGAATTAAAAGTCACAATGGCAAAGTCAAAGTTTATTAAAGAAATTTCTGAAACATCATCTTACTATAAGTGGCCAATTATGCGTTTTCTCTCAAAAGTTAGAAACCTTCTACAAAAAAATGCATTTACTCTTTTAAAATGGATACCCAAAGGAACAGGAAGAGTAAGTTTTATTTGGATTTAGTTGTTGTTTGGATGATGACACTCTTTTAGTAAGAGTCAAGAGAAAAAAGAAATGTAACTTAGTTGACTGTGTAGTTCATACACATAAACTTTGAAATAAGACCTAAGTGTTTCAAAGGAACATTTTAGCCAAAGTAAGTGGAAGATTCTTGCTGGTTAACAATTTACTATTGATTGCATTTGAGAATATTGACAGGCACAGTGCAACAGGCACATAAGAATACCTGGAGATTTTTCTTATAAGTACTTCAATATCCCACAAAAAAAATTAAGCATAAACTTAATAGTTTAAAAAAACAGAAAAAATTAAGCATTTAGTAGCTGCTTGGCAACATAGATATATAACAATAGGTACTGAGAAATCAATGTTGATGTTTTTCCATAATATTTGACTTGTTCACCATAAATATTTAGCTTGTTAAGTCATATTTAATAACCATAAAATGTAATTACACAGTAATTACCAATGTCATTTTAAGTTTATTTCAAATCAGCCAGATTTACTTTACACTACATGGATCTTAAATTACAATGGAGCTCTCAGAATAATCAATATTTAATTAACTTATAATTACTCATACTAACTGCCTTTTAAATTTAAACTAAATGCTACCATGTGACACTTAAAGAGATTATCATTTTTCCTATTAGGTCACTGTATAATACGTTTATTGCCTTAATTTATCCTTATTGCTAGTGAGAGTATTTGTAGTCTCAGAAGATGTGTAAATTTACAGAACATTAAGAAAACAAGGCACTAACAACTGTTCTGTATTATCTTCTAAAGGCATAATTTAGAAGGAGAATAAATATAAATGTGTGTGTGTGTGTGTGTGTGTGTGTGTGTAATTTAGCAATTTTTCATATTGCTTGCAGGGACATACTGACTGCTTGCAACTCAAATTTTCCAGGGGCTCAAAAGAATCCCATTTACAATATATGCCCTGGTACCCGTAGCAGAGTCAGGATCCAGGTGTGACTAGATTGCACTGATCCAGTTCAGATTCTGCTCTCTGCTTGCAGCTTCTGCTCCATTGAAAGCTGTAAAAATTCTTTCAGGCCTCAGGGTGCCACTGAGAAGGGAGTTACTTCAGTGCACTAAATGGTGCTCTACTGGTTAGAATACATGTATCAAGTGTTCATGTATTTATCAATACATTATTCAAGTTATCCATGCATTCCTGGACTTATAAATGAAAGGTAGACTCAGCTAATAGATTGGTAATGACTTCTAATTAGATTGTTAATTTCTGAGAGTTCTGGTAATCAGACATATCTTTGGTATTTTTCATGGTGCCTAGATCTGTGACTGGCCTATCCAAGAACTCTTCTATTACTTAATTTGCTACACAATGGCAAACCCCAATAATTTATTTTTAAGGAGGGTCCCCTACATCCAACTTCAAACTACTTTAGCCTGAGAGTCAAGCCATGGTTAAGAAAATTGAATTCAAAGATGCCTGGTTTTCAACAGAAGATGGACCCATGACCCCAATCCACTAGAACGTGAATTCCAGTGAAAATAGCAACTGGCTATAGGTTCAGGAGGCACTCCATTTGTGGAGATGCCCTCAGGTGACATAAATGCCATTGGTATATGGCTATGGATACTATGCTCCAGAGTTACAGACATAGGGGAAGAACTGAAGACTGCGATGGCCAGGAATGCATGCTTCATCTGTAGGGAACAACTCTTACCACCCCCAGAAAACTGTTTGCATACTAGACTTCTAATTCTTCAAAAAATTATGGAAATCTATATTTTATATGAAACCTGATCATATGGCAGCTAATTTAAAATTTTAAAAAATATTATATGAGCTTCCATTGTACAAGCAACATAAAATACAACTTTGGATTCTATGTGGCCCATGGGTGGTCAATTAGCAACCTCTGCTCTGTTGTATCTAACACATACCCTTCACTCCAACCTAACAGCTTCCCTGCAGATCTTCAAGCACCTCACTACTCCACACCTGCACACCTGTCATTTTTCTCCACTACTTCCAGATCTAATCACATCATTCACTGGCTGAAATTCTATAAGAAATGTCCTGTCTAAAATACAGTCAAATTCTTTGGTGAGTTCCATTAGTCCCACCTATAGTCTTAACTCTTACTTCCCCAAGGTTCAAGGAAACTATATTCAAAAAGCTACAAATAATTCATGGCTTCCCAAGTATGCCATGTCATTTGCACACATATGTGATTGCACATGCTCTTTTAAGTGAAAAATCTCCCTGCTCTGTTTCCTCCACTTAAACAATCCTTTAGACTCCAGATCCCACAGTCAGTGACTTTTCTTACACAAACACTTCCTTACTTGAACCGTCAATTTCTCTTCCCTCTGTGTTCCCATAGCTCCTTTAGCATTTATTACATCCAATAGTTAATATATATGAATGGGTCTCTCCCTATCAGACTGTGACTTCTTTGAAAGCAAAGAGTAATCTTTTATATCTTTGCACTAGAGGCCCGGTGCACGAGATTCATGTACTGGAGGGGCGGGGGGTGGGGGTGGGGGGGCGGCTCGGCCTGGCCTGAGTCCCCTCACAGTCCGGGAGCCCTCAGGATATGTCCGCCCACCTGGGGATCGGGCCTAAGCTGGCAGTCAGACATCCCTCTCGCAGTCCGGGGCTCTCACAATCTGGGACCCCTGCTCCTTACTGCCGCCTGCAGTGGAGGTGGGAGAGGCTCCTATCACTGCCATTGTGCTCACCAGTCCTGAGGCGGGCTTCTGGCTGAGGGGCACTCCCCCTGTGGGAGTGCACTGACCACCAGGGAACAGCTCCTGCGTTGAGCATCTGCCACCTGGAGATCAGTGCGCAACATAGCGACCATTTGTTCCGCCATTCAGTCAATTTGCATATTAGGCTTTTATTATATAGGATTCCCAATGTTCAACAGAGTACCTGCTTTTTATTAATATTTTATAAATATATGGATAGATCCAATATTGATATTTCATTGGCAAAGCACAGATTTTTATAAAATATGAACTATATTTGAGGAGTATGCATTAGATAGATATGTGTTCATGGAATAAATGAGTTAACAAGTAAATGTATCAGCCAAAATATACAGATGGGTGATAAGAAGTACTTGCCAGGTATGAGACACTCCAGAGACAGTCTGACATGGCATTGAAGCAGGCTGTGAAATAAGCATGGCTTATTTTGTGAATGGCCATAAGATAAGTGCTGAAATAATAATTTGAAAGAGTGATAAACAGCCTGTGGGAGAGTGAAATGCTGGGTAGCACTCAAGTTTTGATTAATCTAAACATCCCACATCCTGTCATCAGGTAGAAGTGTCTCTTGAATTTTGAATCTGACCCTGAGATTCACCCATGAGAAAAGAAAATATGGATGGGTTGGCAGGTCTGCTGGGGGAGTTGGGGATGACACTGGATAAAGGGTGTTGGCTGAGTTTTGGTCCATATACTTGACAGGTGATCTGGGATTTGGTTT
This sequence comes from Cnephaeus nilssonii, assembly GCF_951640355.1. NCBI lineage: Eukaryota > Metazoa > Chordata > Mammalia > Chiroptera > Vespertilionidae > Cnephaeus > Cnephaeus nilssonii. Next base: position 50,893,792 of record NC_137085.1, on the reverse strand, counting down.
ACATCAACTGGTGGGAACTTCAGGAAAAGCATTCTCTTGGCTTTTATTTCTCCATTTGTAGAAGAAAGGATTTTTTCATTGATCTGCTGACTCCTTCACACTCCCTATTGAGGATCCAGCAGGCAACCCATGCATGTGCCCTGACCTGGAATCAAACCTGTGACTTTTTGTTTCAGTGCCTGGTACTATACTCAACCAACTGATCCACACAAGCGAAGGAAAAATAAAGGATTTTTATTAAATATTTCTATAGATTCACTCCAACCCTGTTCTAAGCATAGACATGATGTCCATATATCAGTCTTATCAATAAGCTTCTGTGTATGTGTGTGTGTGTGTGTGTGTGTGTGTGTGTGTGTGTGTGTGTGTGTTTGCATCTGCATTCACCTGAAAATGTAGGTCATTCTTCCATTTACCAACTTTTGGCAAAAGTACCTATGTTTTGTAACAATTCTATGCAGTGGGTGGTTATTTGTACTAAACAACTATAATATGAATGAGGGCATAGCCTTGTGTCGAGTGAGTCCCATTTTGTCCTCAGCTCACCCCAAAATGTCCATCAAGACTATCCCAGGCATTGCACATTCCATTCCAGAAACCAATAAGAACCAAAAGAGACTATAGAACTTTCTTTCCTAAAAATAGGGTCTGACTAGTTCTAACTCAGTCACTTTCAAATTTTCCTCTCCATGGCCCTTTGATTGCATGAGGGCATATGGAGGTCTAGGTGGGCAGGGCTCTGAGTTTCCCATCTCCTGCAGTAACTGGAATCTCATATTTACCTCCATATGAGTGTCCCATAAAATTTTTAATGTGAAGAATGTTCACTTAAAAAATGTTTGAAAACTACAGATCTAGCTCTTGAGTGTTCTACTCAAAATGTCCAAGTGTCTACAAGTGATTAAGAAATATCTAACACTAAAGAGCACTTACTGTGTGCTAGGCTTTGATCTAAGAACATTACATGTATTTATTCATTTAATGCTCATAACATCCTTATGACATAGGTATTACTATTATTATCAGTTTTCAGATGCAGAAACTAGGACAGAAAGAGGTTAGAAAACTTGCTCAAAGTCATACATAGCTAGTAACTGGCAAGACTGAGATTTAAAGTGAGGCATATGAACTCCAGAAGTCATGCTGTTAACCACACCGTTATACCACCTAGAAAGAGTCAAAAGTAAGCACTTGCTGCTGGATTCAGAGCAGGTTTGCTTCTGAAAATCTTCTCTCATAACTTTTGCAGGATCCTCTTTGATAGAAAACAAGATTCTGAACTAAAGCAAAAACTGTATCTACCTAGGAATTTAAAAACTGCATCTTGCTTCATTTCCCCCAGATTTAATTGCTTGGAATTAACAAGTTCCTAAAGAATTTGAATTTGTCCCCACACCATTTGGGCTAAAAGGTTTAATCTAATATGGAAACAGCACCTCTGTCAAACTACCTAATTGGTTATGGCCTTTTAAGGCAACTCAAATACTCTGGTGTCACACATTTATCAATGAACAGTGATGAGCTAGAGACACCCTAAGTCAATCATGGCAGTCCTCCTAGATCCTGCCTGTTTGTACCTCACCAGCTGCCTCTCTAACCCCTATCTCCATCCTGCTGTGAACTCTTGGCTCTGAAACCCTTATTCCACACTGACCCAGGACCTGTGGCCTTGGTGCTGCTTCTTGGCTCAGAGTTGGCTTGCCTCTCTGGCTCTTTCAGCCAGGCACTGTCTCATATTGAAATCCAGCTTTATTCCCTCCTTCAGATTGTGATTACCAACACTAGCTAGTGTCCTGGTCCAGGATGCCCACTCCTTTCTCCTCTAGGGCAGTGATTCTCAACTTTATAATGCCGCGACCCTTTAATACAGTTCCTCATGTTGTGGTGACCCCCAACCATAAAATTATTTTCGTTGCTACTTCATAACTGTAATTTTGCTACTGTTATGAATCGTAATGTAAATACCTGTGTTTTTCGATGGTCTTAGGTGACCCTGCTAGCGGTTCTCAACCTGTGGGTCGTGACCCACAGGTTGAGAACCGCTGCTGCTGAACCAAGGTTCAGTCTGACTCCACAGGTCTAACACCTGGTGCCATTTCCCTACCAACAAAATCACATTTGAGCAAATGCTTGGGATGATAAATCAGATCACAACAGGTGTTCATTGTGTTTCACTAGAGACACTTTGCTCTGAGTTTTCAAATTTCCAGGCTAACTACTCAGAAAATATTCATTGTAAAACATACTGCTCTGCCCTGGTTGGTGGCTCACTGGTTGGAGTGTCCTCCTATACACCAAAAGGTTGTGGGTTTGATTCCCAGTCAGGGCACATATCTAGTTTATGGGTTCAATCCCCAGTTGGGGCACGTATGGAAGGCAACCAATTAATGTTTCTCTCTCTCTCTCAAAATCAATACAACAACAACAAAACAAACAAACAAACAAAAACCCTACTGCTCTTCTGTCTCCAGTAACAAGGAATCTAGGACATTTTTTTTATTGTTTATGTAAACAACATTCATTGAAAGATAGGGTTTTCTTTTTTTAGATTCTCCTGACCTAGAAGTGACTTCAGAAAGAGATAAGAAATGACTTACTCCCAAGAAGCATACATTGGTAATTAATATCCTACCGATTAGTTAATTTTCAATAGGGGCACTGCCCATCGCATTGTATATTATGAAATACAGACACCACTTCAGACATTGTAGGAAGGAAGAAATTATAATCAGGTATTGACCCCTTTCAAGATAAGGCAAAAATTGCAAAATAGAGCTTGGGAGAGAAAGAAAAGAGTGAAGTTGAAACATAGATAGAGAAATAGAGAAAGGAAGGGATACAGAGACTGAGTCTGAGAAAAAGATAAAGACAGTAAATGAAAAGAATCAAAGACACACAGACACAGAAAAAAACTTTCTAGATACTTGGGAAGCTAATCTGGAGAAGAGGGCATTGAGTGAGCTTTTTCTGACTTTGGAAAAGCAAGAATTATCTCCACAATCATGAATATTCAGTTGGATATGATGAAGGTAACCAACATACAAATGATAATTTTATTATTTTTTACATACTATGACTTCATTTATAAGAAGTTCTGAAAAAAGCATCTTAGTCAATGATGCTAAAAGTCAAGGTAGTAGTTATCTCAAGGGGTGAGGCACTGAATGAAACAAGAAGAGAAAATCATTGTGTTCTGTTTATTGATTTCTGTGGTACTTACTGGAGAGTGAACATCAAGCTTTCACCTTAATTATCAAAATAGTAAAAGGTAACCTATAGCCATGTGATTCAGTGAGCTAGAAATATAGCTTCCGATGTGAGCTGGTTTAGGGGCATTGGAGTACTGGTCAAGTTCCCTTTCAAAAAAAAAAAATGGGCCCCTAAGAAACTTTTGTGTCTTCAAGCAACCCCCTGGTCCTCTTGAGACTCAGTTTTCTCATCTGTGGATCAGATCCAGGGATTCCCAAGATCTCTTTCTGCAATTCTGTCTCTTTTGAGAAGAGGTGGCATAGGAAAAAAGAAAAGAAAAAGAAAATGGCCTGAATGGATCTTGCTGCATGTGAATTTCTAAGAATTTGAAATTACATTTTCTCGCTCTAAAAGTCATTCAACTTAATGCACAACTATTAATCCAAAGTCACAGGAAGGTAAATTGGGGCAATGGTATATGGAAATTGCACTCCATTAGAATAAGAGAGAGTTGAAGTGGCCTATGCTTTCAGCTAACCTATGATAACTTTAGTCCAAGTATAATATTGACAAAATCAGTATGTATGCCTGGCAGTTAAGCATTAAAGATAGCACCTGAGTGGCATTTGCAATAAATGATTAGCTGAATAGCTTGCTCCCTGCTGGGACAGTAGAGTTTGTTTTGCTTTATTAATCTGCAATATTTTGAACATGTGACTACTGAAAGAAACCCAGGATGCACTCATAATTAGAACAAAGAATAGTTGTACATGGCTTTTGAGGATGTTTGGTTTTCTTTTATTGAAAGCCTGTTAATTCTAGACACTGCCCTAGGCATTTATCATGGTCATGAAAATAAGTCTCAGAGCTCTGTGTATGTGGAGCATGATTGATCTAGGCCTCAATTGCTGTACTCTAAAATCTATCACTACCTTCTCAGGGAGGCCATGCTATCCCGTGGGCTGCTCCTATCCAGTAATTGAGCATAGCTGAATATTGAGGTGGGTCCATTCTTAGGAGATGGGGAACTCCTCTGGTAGGTGATTGGCTCAAGGACTTTCTTAGAACTGTGGGTCAGTCTAAGACTCTTCTATGCAACCTTCCTTCCTTCCCTCTCACCTTTACAAGGGTCAGACCTGTACTAAATTCTGATGGTTCTCCCAGCTTCCCTTCACTGCTTACCCTTTTTTTTTCCCTCACAGACATTCCTCTAAGTCTCTTGTATCTACAATCCCATTTTAATGCCTGCTTCTCAGATGACCCAGACAGATACAATTGTATAACTTATACTTATAATTAATTTTATATACATTGATTTATTTTACTTCTTACAAAAATCTCATGAAATAGTTTATTAATCAAAGCTCATTTTAGATAATTTAAAATTTATTATTTTAATAGGAAAACAGGTTCAAGTAGTGGGGACATGTGGGAAGGTGGGAAGAGGTGTAATTTTTTTTGGTCTGAATAGTCTAGGGCAGTGGTCGGCAAACTCATTAGTCAACAGAGCCAAATATCAACAGTACAACGATTGAAATTTCTTTTGAGAGCCAAATTTTTTAAACTTAAACTTCTTCTAATGCCACTTCTTCAAAATAGACTAGCCCAGGCCGTGGTATTTTGTGGAAGAGCCACACTCAAGGGGCCAAAGAGCCGCATGTGGCTCAAGAGCCACAGTTTGCCGACCACTGGTCTAGGGGAAGCCCCTCAGGCATGGTTGTATCAAAGGATTTAATCAATATCATCAAGAGTTGGTTTCTATCTTTTGCCTCTAAAGTTCTCTCTTTTGGCACCATCCAATAAAAGCTTATATTTTTGTATTAACTGCAGGTTTATATTCTCTTCTTAGCAATTTCAATGGTGGAGAGTGTCTATCTCTCAACAACTCCAGTGGAAATCCTAAACATGAAGTTCACTGACCTAAATTAGATCCCACATCCACACTTAAAGTAATCATTGCAGCTTGCAGCTGGGATACACTGATTAGCTTAGTGTCAGAACACAATTCCACCCTAAAGTTAGGGGTGAAAGCAACCCCATTCTACCAAATGAACCGAGAATGGAGAAGAGTGGTTTCCATGGTGGAAAATTAGGATGCTCTTTTCAAAAGAAGAGGAACAGTTTTTGAGCATCATTGTTGATTATAGAAATGTATTACAGATTGGAAAATGGAAATCCAGAAATGTTAAGACAATTTGGGCAAGGAAGTAGTTCTTAAACTTCAGATACATCATAAAGGCTTATTAAAATACTAGCATTCCCGTTGCAGGAAAAATCCTGCAATAGGGTTTCCTGCTGCACTCTACCCCACCCTGCCTGCTCTCCTCCCTTGTCCCCTGCCCCGTGTTCTCCACCAGCCCCCCTGCTTTTCTAACTTCTCCGCCAGCCTGCTCTCCTTCCTTCTTCCCTGGCCCCGCCTCCGCTCCTCCCTTCTACCCCGGCCCCGCCTTCTCTGCCAGCCCGCCTGCTTTTCCCTTCTCCCCCGGCCCTGCCTCCGCTCTTCCCTTCTCCCCCAGCCCCGCCTTCTCCGCCAGCCCGCTCTCCTTCCTTCTTCCCCGGCCCCGCCTCCGCTCCTCCCTTCTCCCCTGGCCCCGCCTCCGCTCCTCCCTTCTCCCCTGGCCCTGCCTCCGCTCCTCCCTTCTCCCCCGGCCCCGCCTCCGCTCCTCCCTTCTCCTCCCCCCCGGTTTGCTTGCTTCTCTGCAGCTTTGCTCCCTTCTGCAGCTCTTGGCTTCTTTCTACGCTGTCTTGATATGCAAATTAGCCGCCATCTTTGTTGGGGTGATTTGCATATTCAGCCTGATTGGTTGGCGGGCGTGGCTTGGCTGGTGGGCGTGGCTTGGGCGTAGCGAAGGTGCGGTCAATTTGCATATTTGTCTATTATTAGATAGGATAGTTTACTGGGCTTCACCCTTAGAGTTTCTGATTTAGTAGGTCTAGAGAAAGTCATAAGAATTTGCCTTTCTAACAAGTTTCCAGATTATGTTGATGCTGGCCTATGGACTATACTTTAAGAACCTCTGCTCTGAATAGCTACAAAGTGTTAACTCTTTTGTGTACTTAATAAATTCTAGACACTGTTATAAGGTTTACATACATTATCTCATTTAATCTTCACAATAATGCTAGGAGGTATGCAGTTGCTGTTATTTTCGCCATTTTAAAGTTTTAGAAAGCTACGTTTCAAAAAGACTAAGTAAGGACACATATAAGCAAGTGTCAAAGTTGGAACTGGATCTCAAATGGCTCCTAAAGTAAACTTTTCTAAGGCAAGCAGTCAGGAGGATGACATCTGCCTAGGGAAAACAGAAACCAACTGGTTCCCTACTATTGGATTAGCCATGGTCTATGTGATTTAAAGTTTAAAAACCAATTAACTACCATTTACCCAAGATGATCCATGTTAATTATATCCTAAGCACATATAGGTACATATGTGGTTATTAAAATGGTAATGGTTTCATGCCGATTTATAACCCAGACCATAGAAACACCTAAAAAGGACATGTTTCTTCCAGCTATTCCCTTTTGAACTCCTGCTGCAGTTTGAAAATTTAATATCTCATCAACTATATTGTAGTCATAAACCACCATCTAGTTTTATCTAGTTTCTAATGCAAGAAGCAACACATTCTTAAAAATGACCTAAACTGATCTCATGAAATGATGCTCCAGGATGAACTTTAAATTATGAGCGATTATTTTTAAATTCATGGCAACTTTCCTGAGCATTTTTACTACTTGTTTAATTTCTCCAGAAAACCACAGTTATTATTACCCATAATATAAGCAGTTCATCTAGAAGATGGAATTCCTAGCTTCCTCAAAGGTTTATTGATTTTAAAGAAAATTTTATCATGTTGGATCCTGGCACAGTCTGCTTACAGAAACAGAATAATAAAAAAATTACATTAATTCTAGCCTCTAAATAGCCTGTTGTTGAGGAAGGGAAACCACAAAGGTCAGATATGAAGAGAGAAAAAAAGAATGCATGAAAACTAGGATTTTAAACTCTGAATATTATAAACTATAGTTTCAGGACCTGCATTTATTCAGGAAAGAATTGTAACAATTTATTATGCACAAGACCCTGTATGCAAAGAAAATTAAAACATGAACACTTCCCTTAAAGAAGCAATAGTCTGATAAGGGAATTGACTCAATACCTATAGTTTTGAATACCTTTAACTAGCTGGATCTCATTCTACACACCCAGTTAGGGTCAAGGCTATAGTGCTTTAACAAGGATATTAAAAAACACAATAGCTCAAACAAGATGTTCAGGGTGAGTAGATGGCCTCTGCTCCATGAAACAACAAGGAACCCAGGGCTAAAGAGTCACATTTGCCACCATGCCAGAATCTAGACTCTAGGACAGTGATGGGCAACCTTTTGAGCTTGGTGTGTCAAACTTCGCCAAAAAACTGAGCATAACTCAGGTGTGTGTCACTTTAAGGAAAAAGCATTATTTCGCAAATGTTTCATCCTTAGGAGCAGCAAATGTTTCATCCTCGGCATGCGGCCACCTCAGCGGCCGCGTGTCATCAGAAATGGCCACGCGTGACACGCGTGTCATAGGTTCGCCATCACTGCTCTAGGACATAGTATCTGCATGGACAAAACACAAAGGTACCACTATGTCCTGGTTCTACATGGAAGAATGGAGAAAGAGAACATAGAGACAATAGGCATGATGCCTTATGGCCTAGGCCCAAAAGTGGCACATATTACTTTTGTTCATATTCCAGTGGAAAGAAATCAGTTATACAGCTATACCTTCTTACAAGGGAAGACAGAAAATGAGGTCTAGTATTGGGCTCAAGAGGACAGGGAGAATGGATTTTGGTGGAAAACAAGCAGTCTCTTCTCCAGTACAACACATGATTTACTGCACTTAATCATCACAACTATACCATGACATCATTATTTTTATTTCCACATTATGTATTATGTGACTGAATCTTAGAGGAGTTAAGCAACTAGTCCAAGGTCACATTAAGCCACTGACTAGAAGAAATGGAATTTAAACCATAACACACATGACTTCCAGCCTGTGATGTAGCCACTGTGACAGGGAACTACAATGACATACTAGTACTGCTCGTCCATCATTCTAAACACATGACTGGCTATAATACTGGGTAGAGTGTGGAAGATAGTTCTTTATATTAATGTGAGAGTTGATAGTAATGATGTATACAGAAGTTCATAAAGTTGTGACTCTTGACAAGAGGCCAAAAAAGTATAATCTGTTGCCCAACTGCCAGGGACAGAGAGCCATTCATTTCTCTACAGCTGTCTCCTCCGCAAATCTTTTTACCCATTTTATTGGGGGTAATGTTATTATAATTAAGTAGTTTCTAAATAAAAGGTGTTATTTGGCCAGAGCCAACAGAAACTGCAGTAAAGGTAGAGCTTGCGGTAAAAGCGAAGTTGAAAACTATTGCTGAGCTGTGTGACATCAAAAAGCTTGGGAGTTGCTGTTATTGTCACCTTGTCTCACAAGTGCATTTTGATTTCTATAGCCTTTTCTATTCACCATATTTCAAATGTCTGCCACCATGTACCAAAGCGAACAGATATGTGGAGCCTGCACAGGGAATCTTGGGCTGCCTGCCAGTCATAATATGAAGACAGGCACAGTGGCTTTTTATTTCAGAAGTGTATTGGCTACTGTCTGCAGGGAACTCATGCAAATCTGCATGATTGTGAATATAAAGAAAAAAAGAAAAGGAATGTTGAGGGAGGGCATACTGAAGTGAAGAAAGCAGGAAAGCTTCATAAATAACTATGAAGCTTTAAAAACGCCAAAGTAAATACTAAAGAGCTAAAGGACCATTTCAGATATCTGGGATTTTGTTGTTGTTGTTGTCCTTTAAAATGAGAGTTCAGAACCTGGTGATTTTACTAGACAGCCCATCGTTTCTGCTTGGGAATGACATCTGCTAGGCAGCTCGCATCCAGCACTGGAAGGAGCGATTAGCTTGGGCTCACTGCACTGTCACATAACCTTACCCCTGGCTGCAAAACACCCATCAGGGAAACAGCAGCAGCAGCCCTGCCATCTCACTGAGGAAGGAGCGGTGGTATTGGCTGATAAGTGACAGAAAGCTTGACATCTGGCCATTTATCATTTGAAAAACTCCAACAAACAAAAGGAGATGCAGCAGATGTGCAATCCTAGGAAAATTCAGGTGAAATAAACCATCAAACTCACCCTCCATATTCAACAGACATCCAGAGCAACAAGACAGACACTACACTACACTGCGGTCTTCCCCTCCATGCCGGAGTCCCCGACATGTCCTCACAGCCATGATTCACGTCCACTGTGTCCTGGCAGGTAGATGCTTAGCCTTGCCTTTTCTTTTCCCAATATTCCCTTTAAGGCTATGGTTCTACTTTAGGGAGCAGGAAAAACATTAGTCAAGAAGTAGCTTTTCTCAGATTGATCAGATTAATCAAAGTGTCTGTACACATTGAAAAATTGACCAGAAGCCAAGATGGTATAAAAACAAGGGGCATTTGCAGCTTTTGTTCCAGACTATCTTTTTAATAGAATCTATGTAGCAAGAGCCTTGGAAAATAAAGATAGTTTCTCCTTCTGGGGCAGAAGGCAGGTTTGTTTATTGTCCAATATAATTCCAGGGAGGTGTGTTCCAGCATACCCCCCTGGAACAGAGATTGGGTAAGTCTATTTGCATCCTGTTATAAAAGTTGTAGATTTCCAATCTTGGGGTTCCTCGGCTGTGAACCAAAGCCTCTGTATGTATGACATTCCTTTGGCCATTCTGTGTGGCCCCTGTGAGCCTGGGGTGAAAAGGGGAACCAAAGCCAATAAAGGTCATGTTGTTTGCAGTGCCACAGTAATAAAGTTCTTTATCTCAAGTCTTGTTTTCTGCTTGCATCCATGAAACTGAAGCAGGCTAATTTATTTGGTTGCCAGTAGGGTAAAACTACAAATACTTTAGTTTTGACACCATCTCTATATTTTTGTCTACCTCTTGATCTCAATCCCCAAATTTAATTGTTCCCTCATCTATATAGCCCTAATATTTATACAAATCCTATTATAACATTTATTGAAAGTTATTATCCAAACAAATGTCTTTCTCTTATTTGGCTGTGTACTCCTAAAACAAAGGACCATGTCTTATTTATCTTTAAAACTTTAATTACTAGTATAAAATAGATGCTTAATAAACAAATTAAATTATAGTATTTGAAAGAGCCAAGTTGAGTCCTTCAGATATTAGTTGTTTTCTTGGCATGGTAAACTCTCCATATGGTTCCTATTTATGGATGAAGTTGAAACATGCTTTGTCCAACCATCCCTTCAGCTGTCATGGCAAACTTGAGCACAACCACTCCGGCACTCAGTTTCACTTGGTGGTGGCAGCGCTACAAGGATGATCTACAGTTGAGAGGCACGCAGAGGCTGAGTGTTGGAAAACCCCAGCATAAAAGTGCTGCTGCATTGATATTTCTCCAAATGTCTTTGCCTATATTCTAGGAAAAACACAGAATGGGAATGAACTGCTCTTACTAGGAATATAACATCTTGTCCAAAACTCAAATATCCCTACAATAGAGAAGAAGAGTGCCATGGTTTCCAAGACTAATTGTGATTCTTTCATAACTTTTCCAAGAAAGACAAACTCATTTCTTCATCCTCCCATAGCTCTTGATTCTCTTCAGTACCCTCTCCTTCCCCCTGCTAATGAGTAGATTTCAATGACAAATGTTTAAGGTGGCAGCATTGATTCCCACTGTTTCCACCAATACTATGTGGTTTTTGTCTTAACTGATCAAGTTATTTCATCTTTGACCAGTGAGAGCTTATTCAGATTGCCTCCTCAGTCTATTGACATTATCCAACAGTCTTTGATTTTCCAAACTAGAGGTTGTTTTAGGCTCACTTTGTACATTTTATTTTTATTCTACATGTAGAAGTAGTCATTTCTCAAAAAAAAAAAAAGGGTTCCTCTTTTTTTTTTCGTTAATCCTCACCTGAGAATATTTTTTCCATTGATTTTTAAATGGTTTTTATTTTTAAAATATGTTTATTGATCTGAGAGAGAGAGTGGAAGGGAGAGATATAGAGGGATAGAAACATCAATGATGAGAGAGAATCATTGATCAGTTGCCTCTTGCATGCCTCTACTGGGGATCGAGCCTGAAACCCTGGGCACCCCAGGGCAGGGGATTGAACCTGCAACCCTATGATGCACGTGCAGGTGCTCTAACCATTTAGCCATGCAGGCCAGAGCACAAAAGTTCCTTTCAATGTCAGTGATAGAGATCACAATCTAGGTCCTAAAGGTAGTCTTTGCTATTGGGCTGGCCATTGTTTTTAGACATTTTCAGTGTACAGAGGTGGAAAAAGATTTTAAAGAAAAAATACATCACTAATGCATATTGGTAATTAAAACTCATGTTTATAGAGTTCAGGGTTAATAGCATTATTAAGATCTCACTCACATACCATAAAATCCACTCTTTTAAAGTGTACAATTCAATGTTTCTTGGTATATTCACAGAGTTGTGCAACCACCACCACCATTTCCATCACCACCATCATGACCCAAATAAATCCTGCACCTCCAAAAGTCTGCACACTTTTCCTCCCACCACTAGCCCTAAGCAACTACTAATCTACTTTCTGTCTCTACAGACTTGACTATTGTGAGTATTTCATATAAATGGGGTCATATAATAGGTAGCCTTTTGAAGCTGGGTTTTGTTACTTATATCATGTTTTCAAGATCCATCCATGTTGCAGTATGTATCAGTATTCAGTCCATTTTATGGCAAATAATATTCATGTATGAAATATACCACATTTTGTTTATTTATTCACCAATTGATTAATATTTGGGTTTCCATTGTTTGCCTATCATAAATAATGCTGCTATGAATACTCATATACAAGTTTTTATGTGAACATAAGTTTTAATTTTTGTGGCTACATACCTAGGAATGAAATTGCTAGGTCAAATGGTATTACTATGTTTAACTTTTGAAATATTACCAGGTCATTTTCTAAGTGACTACATCAATTTACATTCCTACCAAAAGTGTAGGAGGTTCTGATTTCTTCACATCCTTCACATTTGCTATTATCTGACTTTTGTGTTTTAGCCATTCTGATGGGTATAAAATGGTATTTCATTGTCATTTGTATTTACATTTCCCTACCGACTAATGATGTTAAGCATCATTTCATGTGCCTAATGGAGATTTGTATATCTTCACTGGATAAAAGTCTATTCTATTCAGATCCTGTGACCATTTTTTAAAACTAGATTATTTGTCTTTTTATAACTGAGTGGTAAGAGTTCTTTGTATATTTTAGATGTAAGTTCCTTATCAGATATAGGTTTGCACGTTTTTCTCTCCCATTTTTGTGTGTTGTCCATAATCTGATCCCACCCTATAGTTCATATCTGACCTTATACCATCAGAAACTCTATGTAGTCTAGCCATGGCTTACTTCCTGGCCCTCTATTTAGAATTTCTAAATTCTAATGGAAATTTCTTCTCTCCCTCATAAACTGTAACTCAACTTTCAGAACAATGAAGACTTTTCCAGATGACCTCAAGAAGCTGATAAACCCAATTACCTTTTCCTATATGTATCTCCTGTAATATCTAACCTGGCCATTGCACATATTTGATACAAGTACAAATTAATTATGGAATAGCATGCTCTTGACTCTAACAGCAACGGAAGTTAGAGAAAGATCGAATAAATATGCCCTATGGAAGTCAGAGAAATTATCTTCCTGGAAGATGTGAAACTTGGGCTAGAATTTTATATAAATGTTATCTCTTTTAAAATCTATTTACATATTTACATATTCCAACAGTTGGCAATACTCATTCTCCTGCCAAGCTCATTCAGAATCATACTTATTTCCTAAGGTATATCCTTAGAAAGAATATGTATAACTCATCCATAACCCCCTCTCTCTCCTTCTCACATATATGAAAATTTACTAAATTACTTACAGCCAATGTTTTGACTCCAGGCTCCAGTGCACGTTTCCAATTTTTAATTACATTCTTAAAACAGCCTACTAGGACCTTTCTTAGCCTGATCAATCCTACAACATTTACTTATCCCCAAAATGTTGGATTATGATTATATTTATCTGAGAATTGAAAAGATTCATCTAACTAAACCCTGTTCGTTTATAGATGGGAGATACCAACATGACAGTTTTTAGAGTATGTTACCAGATTTCTCAAATGTCCAGAATCTTATTTATTTTTTAATCTTTATTGTTGAAAGTATTACATATGTCCCCTCCTTTCCCCATTAGCTCACCCCCATCCCCCACCCCAGGTCTTCACCCTATTGTCTGTGTCTTTTGGTTGATCTCTGTACCCATCCACCCTTCCCCACCTTCAGTCTGAGATTCAACAGTCTGTTTCCAATTTCTTTTAAAAAAGAATTGTTGTTCATTAAGACTTGTCCAAGACTGTGATTCCACATTTACATCTGCAATATCTTTCAGGATCCTAATATGTAATTTTTATGACTCTGAATTAATATACTAATTTACTGATTTATAGTACATAAGTGCTCTCCTGCAATTGATCTTACTGAACTTCAAATACCCGTTAACCATGCTTGTTCAATTATTTTCCAGTTTGCAGTTCATTTATTTAGAGTAAAAAAAGGAATCTGCAGTTGGTAGAAAGAGCGTTGAAAGAGCAGATACTTGAGAACTGAAAAAGTTAGTTATTTTCCCCTTAGTTCAGAAAGTCACACCGTGTGTGTGACCTCAGGCAAAGCTCACAATAAATACTGGCTCCACTTCCTCATATGTATAAAAAAAGCAAGAATAGGCAACTCTTGGATTATTCCTCCTTATCTGTTCTCAGTAAATGTACTTGCCACTATCCAGCTGGGTCATATCTCTTTTAATATTCAAGTGCTCCAAGCCACTTTTGATAAAGTCAATTTTCTCCTATCCTGGGGTTTTTCAGCCCAAGTTATTACTAAACAACCTAAAAATGGTCATAAAGCTTATGAACAGTCATTTTCCTCATTCATATCTGATCATCTTCCTAGAAATCTCTGAGACTCTTTTGCAAGAAGTTCTCTAGGATTGCTGAGCTTGATCTCCACCATTATTGCACAACATTGCCATTAAAACCCAAAGAATTTGGGCAGTCTGGAAGAAGCTGTAACTTCTGTGTGGTGCCACAGTCACCAAAGGGGCCTAGAAGTCAAAGGCAAGACTCTGTACTCCTCACAACTGCAAACCCACAGTGAATGGCACCTCCAGGGGCAGGAAAGGCTAACTCTTCTATCTGGGTCCTGCAGGTACACATAAGTAAATAATGCCTGAGGCCTCGGGCTACTGTTCCCTGTTAACAAACTGCTTCACAACACACACACAACACATTTTTAAAAGACAGGATTCAGTAATTTAGAACGTTATTTTGTGAAAAAATGTTCATCATGGTTTTGGAAGTCAAAATTTCCAATTATTTGAACTTTATTGAACATATGCATGCATCCAGTTCAAAAGGGGCTTCTCGATGAAATACATACTATTATGGAGCATCAAATGTGATCATCAAAAACATTAAATAATTTACATTAGTATATTAACATTGTTGACTTTTTTTTTACTATTCTCCAAAATGTTTCTAAAGGGAATCAGATAAAAGTACATCTGAGTGCATTTATTACTTGTTGTTGTAATAAAAGCAAACTGAAGTTCCACCTCCATAATTCATGCTTTATGCTCTTATTTATTATTTTGATGATTACTACCCTGGGTAAAATTTAGAAACACAAAAAAACTTAAACTTCATGTGGGAGCATTATTATTCTACTCTTGAGTAAAGGAAAGCACTGTGAGTCATTGCCATCAAATGGGAAAATGCCTCATGGTAAATAATGCTTCTGTTTATTGTTGGTATAGAATTCCCAGCTCTGAGAGTAACCTAGGAGGCACTGCAAGTGGTTTTCTATGAAAAGAAATAAAAGCAAGTGATCAATATGAATACCAGAGTATCACTGAAGGTCAGAATCAAGCAGGCACTCTCATATCCTAGCTTTATGGCCAGGATGCCAAAAGATGTTAAAATTAAATGGGATACGTCAGGAATGAGGACATAACTGAAGACTTTTGGCTTGGTGTTTCTCCCTCTCAAGGAAATGATGCAAACTCTCAAAGATGTTCTTTGTACTCTTTGATTATACATCCAAATTGCTTCTCTGAATGTATAGGCTTATTAAATATCTATAACAGAGTAAAGCACTCTCTAAGATATTTCTGTGATTTTAAGAAGGACTGAACTGAGGATGGCAAGATCTTTGACCACAGTGTTTTGACAGTTCCTTCTAACTTATTCTGAGAAACACCAAGATATAGCAACAGAATTTCACTTTTAAAAGCTAATATATTAAAAATTTTGTTCATTCGTTCAACAAAAGTGTTTTGAATGCCTGCTATGCCCACCTACAGGGTGCTGGAAGATTTAAATTTCCCACTTCTTATTTTCGCTACTTTATCCATATGTTGCTCAAAGGATAAGTGAAATCTTTATTGCTTATCCATCCTTCAATAAGTGTGTCTTCCTCGAAGCTTTCCCTGATCATCTCACCTACCAATTATATCTCTCTTCTCTATTCCAGATAGGCATCTATCAGGCTGGTATTTTATTTCATATCTTTCATTTTAGTCCATAAGCGCCCAAGAGACAGGGCCCTAACTCTATGCTTCTATTCATTCATTCATTCAACTGGAAAGATACTGAACCAAGCATTATGTGCAATGTAAAGATAAATAAGACACAGCTACCATCTTTGTACCTATGTCAAATTTATCTTTGATTTTAGTTTAACTGTAAATTAATACATGAAAATTGTTATCTTGACATGATTTCTATATATTTTTTTTACATCTAAAAATGGGTTAACTTGCCAAGCCGATGTGGCTCAGTGGATTAGCACTAACCTATGAACCAGGAGGTCATGGTTCTATGGATCAGGGCATATGCTCTGCGTTGCGGGCTCTCTCCCCAGTGGAGGACACACAGGAGGCAACTGATCAATGATTCCCTCTCATAATTGATATTTGTATATCCTCTCTAATAAAATGGTAATATGCAAATTAACCATCACACCGCTACATAAGCCACGCCCACCAGCCAATCAGGGCGAGTATGCAAATTAACCCCAATCCAAGATGGCTACAGCCACAGAGAGCAAGGTTTCCCAGGTAACAGAGCAAGCCAAGCTTTCCATAGCCGTTGCAGGCCTAAGCCTCCACTCAAGCTACAAAGTTTCAATTATAGAAGGTAAACAAATTCAAACAAATGGCGGCAGAATGGAGCTTGAGAGAGCAGGCCAGGGTTGCCGGCGGCAACAGGGGAAGCAAAGCTTTCCACACACCCTGGCCGGGCTCACCCGCTTAAGGCTACAAAGTTTCAATTGTAGAAGGTGAATTAACTGCCACAGAAATGGCTGCCGCCCCAGAAATGGCTGCCGCCCCAGGCTACAAAGTTTCAATTGTAGAAGGAAAATAAATTCCAGATACCAGGGCCTCCCCTTGGGTTGCCAGGGGGCGTGGCCGGCCTGCAAACCACCACAGGCCCCTCTCTCAGGCCACCCCACACCCCAAGGGAACCCCCACCCTTATCTGTGACACCCTTCAGGGCAAACCAGCTGGCCCCCACCTGTGCACCAGGCCTCTATCCTATCTAATAAAAGAGTAATATACAGATTGATCATCACTGCAACACACAATATAGCTTCCCCCATGTGGTCAAAGATCCTGCCCCCATGTGGACACAAGATGGCCACTACAAGATGGCCAGCAGGAGAGGGCAGTTGGGAGGCACCCGGCCTGCAAGGGAGGGCAGTTGAGAGGGACCAGGCCTGCAAGGGAGGGCAGTTGAAAGGGACCAGGCTTGCAAGGGAGGGCAGTTGGAGGTGATCAACCCTGAAGGAGAGGGCAGTTAGGGGTGACCAGGCTGGCAGAGGAGGGAAGTTGGGGGCAAACAGGCTGGCAGGGGAGCAGTTAAGCATCAACCAGGCTGGCAGCGGAGTGGTTAGGGGTTGATCAGGCTGGCAGGCAGAAGCGGTTAGGGGCAATCAGGAAGGCAGGCAGGCAAGCAGTTGGGAGCCAGCAGTCTTGGATTGTGAGAGGGATGTCTGACTGCCCGTTTAGGCCCAATCCCACCAGGATCGGGCCTAAACGGGCAGTCGGACATCCCTCCAGGAGTCCCAGATTGGAGAGGGTACAGGCTGGGCTGAGGGACAACCCCCCGCCGTGCACGAATTTCGTGCACTGGGCTTCTAGTTTATACATAAATATGTAACACATATATTTATGTGTTAACTTGAGCTGAAAACTTCTCCTATCATTCCCATCCCTGCTTTTTTATGTACCTCACATAATTTAACACAATGCCAATGACAAAGTAGGGACTAAATAAATGTGTTGGATGAATATTTGTTGAAATGACTTTTAAAAAAAAAGATTTCAGTGGCAGGACCATCAAATTTCCCTTTTTGTTCATGTGATACTTTACTACATTTGCATTTTCAAATTATGATAGCTCATAACTAATATAAGGGAAAGGTAAGAAATCGTAGTAAAGCTAGGAGGCAGCAATGTGCAGTGAGAAAAGCCTTGTGCTTCAGGTCAGGGAATCTTCTCTGGGCTTTGGTTCCTCCATTTCCTAGCTGTGTGAACTGAGTCTTAACCTCTCACACTGGGTCTCAGTTTCCTTATTTGTCAAACACGGATAATAATAGCCACCTGATAATGTTGTTGTGAGGTACAAATGAAAGAATGCATTTGAAAGCACTTGGAAAACTGCAAAGCATTTAAAAAATGATATTGTGAGTACACAGGCTGCTTATGACCAGTAAAGGGTAGTAACTATCACTGTGCCTTGCTGGCCTGAGTTACTGCTGACACCTTAACAATTGAGAAAAGTCGCATTTTGTCTGAATTTCAGTCTTACCAACCACAACCTGGAAAAAAAGCCTTACACAAGAAAAGGCTCCGTGAAATTCAGTATTCGCTAATCCTAACAATAGTTGTAAAATCTCCAGAAATCTTTATAATAAAGGTAATGGGCAAAAATGCCCTTGTTAATCACACGTTAATTAATATCTCTTGATTTCAGAAATTTTATGTGCAAAGCACTTTATAGACATATATTAGCAAAGTACGTGGATAGAAATCTCAAACTGCAGTCAAAAGATGCCGTGTGACTATAGCTGCACGCAGTGTAGACTGGGTGCAGGAGTCTGGTTTCAAGGCTAGTACTTTATCCCTGAAACTAAGTGGTCTCTGCTACCTAGTTTCTCATGGATTAAAAACAAGCGGGGCTAGTGCTAGCCTCTGCCACATAGGCTGTTGTGAGGACTGAATTTGCTAATTCATGCAGAGCATAGGCAGAGTGTCTGGCTCAATATTAGGGATTAGTGGGTTTTTTTCCATCTCTTCCACCTATGAGCAAATTACCTTGGCCAAACTACCTAATACCTCCAGACTTCAATTTCCTTACCTATAAAATAAGGATAATAATAATACTTTTTTAAAATACATATATATTTTATTGATTTTCCACAGAGAGGAAGGGAGAGGGATAGAGAGCTAGAAACATCGATGAGAGAGAAACATCGACCAGCTGCCTCCTGCACACCCCCCACTGGGGATGTGCCTGCAACCAAGATACGTGCCCTTGACCGGAATGGAACCTGGGACCTTTCAGTCCGCAAGCCGACGCTCTATCCACTGAGCCAAACTGGTTTTGGCAATAATAATACTTTTACCACTGCACAATTGTATCCACATTAAATTAGATAATATATAATCTGGAAAACACTATAGACATTTTAATTCATATTATCACCTCATATTCTTTCTCTCCTGCCACTTAACTCTTCATACTAACCACAGCAAACTACCAGGATATGCTTTCTGGAAGGAAATTCTGGAATAAATGAAAATTCCAAGAAAACTGTACATTTTATCACCAAGAGCAGCTATCTCCCTTGGGCCATGTATGCTTCACATCAGTGGCAGCCCAGAGCCATCTAACTGGGCAGCACGATGCTGTGTGGACTAGCATCAGCAATCTTTAAGAGGCAGTGGACTGTAGGACATCTAGGGCCCAGCTCCTCCTCTGCTGATCCACTGGACAGCAAAGAACAGCATTCCCACATGCCCACCCATGCTATACAAATGATTACAAGAGCGATCAATATGAGTTACTTCCTCATGATAGTAATAAGGAGCAAAGGAGTCGAGAGGCATCCTGTTAAAGTGGATAAGTATTATGGGAAGAACTGAAATAATTAAATCATTTTTTGCTCCCAGCTCTAAAGGTCTGGGCTCACTGACACATACTTAAGCAGCTTTCCTTTCTCAGTGGTGTATATACATTAGATATGTCTAAGTTAAGAAGATTCTAGACATTATGAAGTGCTACTTCTTGAAGAGAAGTCAAGCTATTTATTTCTCAACTAATCAATACCAGTATTCACACCAAAGGAAAAAATATATTGCTTAATAGTCCATACAGAACTCATTGAATTCAATGAACATTAACATTAGTACTGGTTGATCCTATGAGAATAGAATTTATTTAAATATTATTTTAAATGACATTTTTATTTTGGGTTCTGGTTGAATAGGATACTGCAAGGAGTCAAGGTCAGTACACTGAAGCAATGTGGACATATAGAGTTTACTAGCTGCCATTTTACATGACATGAACATCCCCAAAATATGTATACACACAATCATATTGAGGAATCTGTGGGAAATTATTTTAATAATTTTAGCATACCCTAATTTTTAAATTCATTAGCACTACTTTTCAGATTCTAATTATATAAACCCCCTATTAATATTAAGACAGCCATATGAATAACATATATAACAGCACTCTTTAACTGCCAAACATTGCACTCTTAACCCTGCCCTAGCATGATGGAGTCAGTGATATTTATATATTATTCAGCAGTCCACATAATTAGGCTTTAAGGTTCAACTTAAAGTATTCTTCCTCTTGAATTTAACTCATTTGCCTGCATCCAATTAGAAACAACCTTATTTTCCTACATTCACCCTAGATTTCCTTACTACCTCAGTTATAACATTTGTCACAATCTATAGCTACTAGATTTATGTATGTATATGCTTAGCTTCCATATAAGATTCCAAAGCCTGAAAAGCAGGTTCCATCCTGCTCATCTTTGTGTAAGCCACTGTCCCTCCCCACTCCTCTCTACTAGGAATTTGCACCTAGTTGGTAATTAATAATCTTTTTAAATGATTTTTTAAAATGTTGCTGTTCAACTCCGTTAGTATTTTAACTATCGTACTGCTTATTTCCTGACCCTTTAGGTAAGGTAATGACATAGCCCACCCTCACCTCTTAGGAAAACATGTGGTTATCTACAAGGGACACATGCAGCCAGATTTATTTTGTGCCTTTCAGCTATATGGGACACTCCTTCCTGCAGTTCTGAGGGTGATACTTTCTCTCCAAGCTGTCTGTGGTAAGTGGCAAGCCGTGCTTTTCCCTAGTGAGAAGGAAGTCAATAGGCTGTATTTTACTGTGACAGCTGGGCCATTTGACTTGAGTCTTATTACACTTGATGGCTACCTTTAGGGAATGTCTTTTTCAATTGTTTATTTTCCAAGTCTTTTGTCAGTTCAAACTACAGAAAACAAAAAGGGAACCCACATTCTACTGAATGTGCACCCACAATATGGAAAGTACTTTATCAAACACAAGCCCAAGAAGATATTTCAATCTAATAAAAAAAAAAAAAACCACAGATATTTACTGAGCACCAAATACAGTATGAAAATGATGTAAAAATGCAGTAACTCTGACAGTTGACTCATGGATAGGAAATAATAATACATATATAAGAATTACAATTATGTGAATTACTTTTTAAAAAGTCAAAAAATGCCCAAAATATTTAATTTGGGAAAGGTTTTATTAATGAACACTTATTCCAGGAAGGCAATTTGGTTGTACTTTCAAGCCATTTACTGAGGTTTTCAATGAGGGAACTGTTGGCATTACAGCAAAGCCATCTGTAGGAAGCGGTTATAGGGTTAAGCCTCGGACTGACCTGCTGGCAAAGTTGAAAACAAGTCCCAGCCTGGAAGGCACAGCCCTCCAAGCATAATTCAGCTTGATCTTGTGACTTCTCCCTAGATCTTTCCTGGGTAGCTAATGGGCTGTGGGAGGGGCAGCAAGTGCTGCCAAAACAAGTGAAACTTACAAGAACATTGTAAATTACCTTGTTTGCCCCTGACTATAAATAAAGCATCAGCTTTGCAGCCTGGATCTGTTCTGTGGCCTCAGCCAGGCACAGAAGATCCACCTAGACTCAGCTTATTCTCTTGTCTATCTTTTCTTCATCCTTCACCAGCCCTCCCTCAGGCTCGCCAAACCCTTGGCTGTGCTGGCGCGGCTCAGTCATCTTTATTGCATAGGACTGCTGTAAGCATTATCAGAGATTGAGGATCCCAGATCCCTGGTCCCTGGACACTCTCACTGTGGCAAACAAAATATATCCTGTATTTCTAAATGCCCTCTAGAGTAGCACTCTCAGTAGTGAACCAACTGTATCAGTCAAAATATGCTAGATTATGCTACAATAAATAACTACTTCAAATCCTTTACTTCTCCCTCACCCTTCCTACCCAAAACAGGTAAAGAAAAGTATTCTGTTTATTATAATGACCAGGAAGGAACAAGGCTGATGAAGCTCCATCTCGTATGTACATCCATAATCACTATGACAGTGGTGATCATACAAATGTTTATTAGAGAGAGGAGACAGCAGAGCAAGGGCACTGTAGTTGCTGATATCCAAATGAGTCAGCAATGTAAAATTCTTGAAGTTGAAGGCCACACCTTGAATTACAAAACCTAAATCTCTAGGTTCCATTGACTTAGTTTTGTTCCGTGAACAAAAGAAGGTAGATTTAAATAAGAAAACGCACCAAGAAGCCATGTATACAGGAAGCACACTATCATTGTAGCAGCATAGAAAGAGAAAACTTCGAGTTGTAGAAGTTTTAAAGAGTAGATAATTCCAATTGTATTTGTAGAGTGCAGGGAGAAAAAGTAATGCTTCTAAGTTCTTTTTATGAAATAGGCCTAAAAGTTATCCTCTAAAGCAATTAGGATTGCCAAAAAGAAAACTATCAACCATATATCAAAGGTTCACCATCAGGCACTGATAATTCAATATTAGGATATGTGGAAATAGACCTTTAGCATTCAAACACAAGCAGTTAGAAGACACAAAAAAGGAAAAATTCCTTATTTTCAATAACAACACAAAAGATAAAATGCCTGAGAGAAAATATATGAGGTCATTATTTAAAAAACTTTAAAATGATACAAACTAAGATATGAACAAAAGACAAAGCATCCCATGCCCTCAGATGGGATGACTCAACATCATAAAGATGTCAATTCTCCCTAAATAAAACTACAATATTCACCCAGGACTAATAAAAATGTCAGCATCATTTTGTCAGAATAATCAAGCTGAGTCAAAAGTTCATGTGGAAAAATAAACAAGTAAAAATAGCCAAGAAAGGTCTGTAACAGAATAGTAGTAAGGGGGAAGGCAGTGTTCAAGTATTAATACATTACAGAACTTCAGTAATTAAAATAGTGTAATAATGTCACACGAATAAACAGATAACTCATAGAACAGAATATGAAGCCCAGTAATAGACATACATCTATATATAGCATTTTAGAAAAAGTGGCAATGCAGATATGTGGGGGAATGGTGGATTATTTAATAAATAGTGTTGAGAAAAACGAAAATGAGTCAGAGAGAAGAAAAGAAAAAGAAGATCTGGCTCATTTCATGACACCTAATAATAAGATAAATTCCTAATGTATTAAACTTTGAAGTATGGGGACAAAAAGATTCAAATACCAGAGGAAACCATAGGAAGTAGAAGACCTTAAGCTATAAAAGAAAAGATTGGCAAATACAATTACATGTTTTTTAAAATGTGCATGGTAAAAAGTACAAGCAAAA
The DNA here is from genome assembly GCF_951640355.1 of Cnephaeus nilssonii. Lineage (NCBI taxonomy): Eukaryota > Metazoa > Chordata > Mammalia > Chiroptera > Vespertilionidae > Cnephaeus > Cnephaeus nilssonii. Next base: position 50,870,529 of record NC_137085.1, on the reverse strand, counting down.
CCAACAGGCAAATATCAAATTGGGAGGATGAAAACATGAACTTATATCACAGGCATAAGTTTAATCTCACTAATGTATAGTTTTTAGAAGTCAATGAGGAAAAGACAATCTAACAAAAATGAGCAAAAAATTATAAAAGTTCACAGAAGAGGAAATATGAATTGCTCTTAGACATACATTAAGAAGCTCACTCACAATAAGAAAAAAATTTAACAATTTTCACCTTCCTTAAGATTGGCAGAGATCAAAATTCAATAATTGACTCTGTAGAAATACGGTGAGGACACAGGTCTCATAATTGTTGGTGAGAGTATAAATTGGTATGACATCTGTGAAAAGCAATTGGTAATGTACATCAAGGCAATAAATACCCTACCCTTTTAGAAATATATTCTAAGATATAATCATATGCTTATTATATGATGTTATGCACAGGTTATTTACTGTGGCACTATTTGTAATAGTAAAAGAGTGGAAGCAGCCTAAATGTCCATTAATATCTACCAATATGAGGCTAGTTAATATGACTCATATGGAATGATCTCCAAAATTATTGGAATACACATATTTACACAGACATCTCTAAAAATACATATAAGACACTGATAAGACTGACTGTGTTAGGGAAGGGGAGGGATCTGGGTGGCTGGGAGAGAGTGTGAGGGAAAATTTTTAGTATATACTTATTTATGCCTTTTGCATTTTTAAAATTTAAAAATTAATTGGAGAGGTCATAAGGCCTTGTGAGTCATAACTGCCAAAATGAACTATAGAGATAATAAATAGTCAAATAAATAAATACAATAGAGATAATGACGCAAAGTTAGGTTTCAACCTTGTCCTCCTTTTTACTTCCAGCATCATGCACACTTCTTCCTCCAATTACAGTTTTGCTTGTTTTCACTGGTCTCAAACCCTATGATTTTATTTATCTCAAGAGATATCATAAGTTTTCTAATAATTTTCTAAACAACACACCTCAATTTCAATATGTACTATGTGTAGTTCTAAAATATGAGTTCCATAGAAACCACTGTTGAGTTTTGGAGGGCTATCACAATTAACAAAAAAAAAAAATCTTAAAATCATTCATTGGAGGCAATCATAAGAGAACAAGCACATCCTTTGGAATTACTTAAAAAAAAAGGTGGTTAAAATAAAATCTTGCCTGTTACTTAGAAAATATATTATGGGCTATTTTAATTTTATTTGTTTGGAAGAACTTATATGGATATATGCATAACCCATGGACACAGACAATAGGGTGGTCAAGGCCTGGGTTGGGGGGAGGGGGCTAGAAGGGGCCAATGGGGGAAAAAGAGGACATATGTAATACTTTCAACAATAAAGATTTTAACATTAAAATAATATTTGTTTGGAGAATTAAATATGTTCTTTCCAGGCATTCTTAATTGTGATAAGCACACTAAAAAAGATAATCTTTTACATGAAATATAAATTAGTAAAGTCACATGTCAAATAACTTTGGCATCCATGGAAATGTACAATTCCAGATAGTGGGATATAAGAAAATGTTGGAATTTCAATTTCTATTATTTTATCTTAGTCTATAAAATAAAGTAGTGTATAATATATAATTTATAATAAATAGGCATACAGAAATGCTCAATCTTTGTGCTCAATCTTTTTTATTCATAGAGGTGTATAATCAAAATGTTTGGTAACACTGCCAAATGATGATTTCACATAAATAAGAAGAAATCACATTGACTATAGAATGTTTTAACAGGCATAGCAGGAAGCAGCCATAAATTATGAATCTCTAAGTGAAACACTATTGAATTTTTTTGGTATGGCACTTATCACAAAACTATCTGAAGTGAGATTCTTAATGAATAATAGAATTTCCAAGTTAGGAAAGAATGTTAGATATCATTTATTCCAATCTCCTTATTTCAAACATGAGGTAACTACAGCCAGAAAGAATAAAATATGTTCTGTATGTCATATGGCTGGCTCATAATGACAGAGCCAGGTATAGAACCCAAATTTACCAAACCTTTGTCTTTCTACTATACAACACATTGTTACGTGTGTGTGTAATGAAATGGGAAGATTCTTTAAAATTAAGCATCAGGCCAACCCAGAATTCTCACTAAGTTATTTTCTTCTAACACTTTATTCTTTCCTATTATCCCTATCTTCATTTTTGTCTTTTTTTTTTTTTTAGCCTTCTTAAAACCAAATGTTTTAGAAAGTGGAATAGTGAATTTATTTTTTATCATGTTAATTTTTTAAGCCATTCTAAAGGAGAAAGGTTCAAATTTTAAATTAATCCTATTTTCATCTATCTCCTCTAACAGAAACAACCTCTGAACTCTAAATGCCTTTCTTTCTTACCAGCCCTCTCTGAACAACCCAGTCCAAGAAATATATACCTGATTCTACCAAAATGAAATGAAAGGTGAATAAGTTGGGAGTGGATGACATAGAAGTTGAATTGCAAAGAAGCAATCAGAATTAAAAGTCCATGCTTATGGGATGATAACAAGGTAAGCCTGTGAGAACAATTCCTTTATTAACTTCTCAAAAAGGTTAGCCCGATTTTGAATTGAATTTTCTCCAGTGATCTCAAACCAAAAACTGAAAAAACTTAGATCATGACTTAAGAAAAAAAGGCTAAAGGGAAATTGAAAGTACTTATCCAGGTAATTTAACCCCATTTTTAATACCTTGATTATATTTGTGTAGTCCCTTCACAATATGTACAGGTAGCATTTAAGAAATTTTACTGTTTTCATGGACATTGGTTTGAAAAGTAATTACTGTAACTAGTTTTGGTTTCACCTAACCAATTTTGTCACATATTGGGAAACTGATTATCACTTTGCGTAGCAAAGATTAAATGTCATAATATAGATAATCGCTTAGCAAAGTGTCTAGCATATAGGTAAGTACATAAAAAACTCAACTGTCACACACCTCCACACAGGTGAAGTGTCCAAGGTCTCACTCCCCTTTCGTGCTAGGCAGAAAAATGAGAAACCCAGACTTCTCCTCTAAGGAGACTGAGAACTGAGACATTTAGGGAGTGCGCTATATCAGTATTCTTAAAAGGGTTTTTTTTTTTGGAGGGGGTGGGAGAGGAGGGTGGGGGAGGATGTCTTCTGGCAAGTCCCAATAGCTGACCATCAGCCCCGCCTCCCTCCATCTTGTTCCAGTCCCACGCAAGCCGGAACTACATTTCCCAGCAGCCCTCAGGTTGCAGCCGGAGCCTGGCGCCTTGCTTTCCGGCTACACATTTTACTTCAGTTTATTTCCGGAAGGCTGCTACGCCTGCGCTCGAGTTCCAGAACATGGGTACTTTCCTGTCCCAGCCTTTTGAGATTGATAAGTTCGCCTCGGCTCCTGAGGCCGCCTCTCCCACTAACCGTGCGCCCCTTGATGCACCCGGAGCCCCGACCTCTCCAGAGCAACCCCCCATATTTAAGAACTGCTGGAGCTGTCGCGTGCTCTCCGGGTCGGGGTTGATAGGGGCGGGCAGTTACGTGTACTGGGTTGCGCGGAAGCCAATGAAGCTGGGATACCCCCCGAGTCCAGGGACTGTTACACAGATGGTCATCGGCATCAGTGAGAATCGGGGCTGGGCCCTTGGGGCGGGATTGGGAGGGGGAGGGGAGGGGGAGAGGAGTGGGCGCAGCCATGTGGGTGGGGGCGGGGCGCTCTGGCTGGAAATCCTGGGAGCCATTCCAAACAAGATGCAGGGATGGTGAGAGGAAGTTGTTGGGACTGTGCTTTTTAACAAACTAGTATTTCTTGAGAACTCTTATGAGTTCTTAGTTCTATCAACAATAGCTGTTAGAGATAGTTTGTTCGCTAAGACACACAGAAGTAAGAATCCAGTTAAAGTCAGATACCCATGATGTGCTGCAGCTAACCTTTCATCCTAGGTATATCTGGCACCAAAGCCCATGTTTTTTTTTATTTTTATTTTCGTGTTGTTTTTTTTCTCCAGGTCCTGGAGAAAGCCTGAGAAAAGGCACTTAACTTAGAACTTGGGCTTGGAAGTCAGATTGTAGACATGGGTTCAACGCCCACATCCTAGGTGTGCCACCAGTTCCTGTGGCCCACAGTCCCTATCTGTAGCTATACTAAGTGATGGTCAAGATGTCCAGTTAAATGTAGTGAGTCTCTTAGCTCCACAAACCAATTATGTGAATAGAATTTTAGGTTTTCGTATCTCTTTGTAAATAGATTGTGCACACCAATTCCCTTTAAGTTCATATCTAGCTTGTGGAGACAAGAGGATTTTTTTCCCCTTAACTTTTTTTTCCCTTTTCTGAACTTCACTCTTCTATATCGTCTAGGAATGTTGTGTTAAATAAGATGGCATACATGAAAGCATCTGGTAAACTAAAATGCAACATCTACATAAGGTACTGTTGTTTTTTTCCTAGGCATTGCTTGTTGGGGGGTAGTCATCCTGACCGACCCCAAGGGGAAGTCCCACCAGTGAATTTGTCATCTGTCCCTGTCTCCATGACACACACAGCAGCCATGGAGCTTATGGATGTCTGGACAGACACATGGACATTGACATACTTCAGTTCTGCAGATACTACAAGACGGAAAAGACAAACATTAGTTGGCAGTCTTTGGCTATGAGTGGCCTTCTAGGGCTCCACAAGGACCAATAAATTCCTCAGAGAACAGAACCGGTTCTTTGTCTTACCTGGGGAAGGAGAGTATAAAAAAAAAAAAAAAAAAAAAAAAAAGCCCCGGGCAGGTAACTCAGTTTGTTAAAGCGTCGTCCCAATAGGTGAAGGTTACGGGTTCAATTCTCGGTCAGGGCATATATAAGAATCAACCAATGAATGCATAATCAAGTGGAACAACAAATTGATATTTCTTTCTCCCTTCCTCTCTCTCTGAAATCAATAAAAAAAGAGGAAATGATAAACCAAATGGGAAAATGAACTAAAATAAGTTCTTTTTACTTCAACCATAATGGGTCAATATCTATTTATTAGCCCAACCTTGGGTAGGCATGCAATATGCAGAATTATATAAAATTATATATGTATACTCATATTTACCAAGACATTATCAAATCTGTCACCTTTTAAGAGTTTCAAAGCTACTCTGAGAAGGTTATTTCATTGGTGGTAAGTGAACTTTAAAAAAGAGTCCTAGTGATTGGCCCAGAGTCATTCAGCAAGTCAGTGATGGGCTTAAAATTTGTTCTTGTCTAGGTATTCTTATTTTAGTCTTTTAGAACTTGGATGGTTCCAAAGAGGCAAGCAAGAATTGCCAATGGAACAATTAGATGATCATAAAAATAAACAGAATAATAGATTCAAATGCCAAAATATTTTAGAGGAATTCAATACCTTTTTAATTTAAAAAAGGTTTGTGTCTCTCCTCCCCTCTCCCCTCCCAAGTACTGGAAATGTTTCTGTGATGAAATTGAGATGCTTATGAAATAAGGACTTAAAATTAGGCAGTTCATATCTAAGAGAAATCTGCTTTTTTTGTTTTTGTTTTCTGTTATACCATGGCTTCTCTATAAAGTTATATGCAGCTATTTTTCAGAGCAGAAAGATACTCTTCAGCTGCCAAATACAGTGTAAGTTTTGAATGACACATTGAGGGCTATTACTTTTTCTAGTATTATGTAGATGTGCCTAAGTCTGTTAAGCTTCACAAGTGACAGTAATATTCTTGCATTGTCTATATCAGAGCTCATGGTATGGGTGGAGCCACATTTTACCTATGCAATTGAAAAAAATACCTCAACATAGATAGCAAGGTATTTGTGTGGAATGCACAATTCAGTTATGTGACATTAATGAGTGTAAACGTATTAAGTTGGAAGGGACCACACAGAACCCAAGGCTGGATACCTTCTTGAGGGCCCATGATACATGATGATTCATCCCCTAAAATATCACTGAAAATAAGTTATTCCTGCTCTAAAAGGCAAGCCATTCTAATAGATAGCTAGAGTCTGAACACTTTCTTAGGTTAAACAAAAAATACAGATCCAACTTATTTACTTGACCTACCAGTTAAATAGAATAATTCTAACTTACATGTACAGGGTGGTGCCAAAGTAGGTTTACAGTTGTATGTGAAACACAGTTTTTTCTTGTACTAGTATTTTTAATGTATTATTTATTTGTATTACAATTGTAAGCCTACTTTTGCCGACTCCTGTAACTTTAACATCTTTTTCAGAATTTGTACTGCAAGGAAATGAGAGGTTTTTACAAATAAACTTGCCTGCTCACCCTATATATTGCCAAACTGTATTTGGTTCTTCTCAGCTTGGGGCCATTTAATTATGTGAGAACAAAATATTGTTCTATCATGTCTATAGACAGTTATGTGGAAATAACCCCTCTCACCTCCCCAAAATAAGTTACAGTTTGTAGTTAAAAACTGTTTTTCTTTTGAAGTGTATTGCAAAATTTGCTTTCTGCCAGTGCCAAGTCAATGATCCTATTTGTTTTAGGGAGGACTTGTCTTTAGAGAAGAAAAGATATTGCCTTAGTCCTGCGATGCAGAAAGTGCCCTTACTGCCCCTATTATCTTCCACTTCGTTGGGGATGAAGTGGGGTGAGCAGGATAAACAGGCTCAAGAATCAATGGATTATTCACTCGGTAATATAAGAATACCAACTTAATTATGATTTATGGGCTTTAGAACATAAAAAACAGCATGGAAATGAGAGTTTATAAAGACTCATAATTACCTTTAGTAAAGAGGGAGAGAAAAGAAAAAGTACAAAAATGGGTAATTTAAAATGTACTTACAGTTTTCCTTGTAACACAGACCAAAATGTGCACATACATGTGAACATTGTCATTTTTCATGTCTAAGATACCTATTAGCTCAACCTTTACATAGTATAAATATAGGCATCTCAAGATGATCAAGAAAATCATTATGCAATTTCTTGTTTCTTTTGTGTATTGCATTGACTAGTCTGGAATCCTGTGATCAACTAACAATATAATATGTCTGAACATATTAAAGGAACCAGGTATAGATTGACCATTAGATCTTGCTGTGTGTTGGGAGAGAAGTGATGGGTCTCACTTTCCCTAGACCAATTGCTGAGATAGCTGTGTTGTCAGCACTGGAGTGGTCCAAATACAGACCAATTTAAAAAGTTCGGGAATTTCACTTGGCTGAGACCAATTGCAGAGACAGCTGTTTCTGGTGGCCTAGAGGTTAAGCATTTCAGCCATAATTTATATGTCAATTCTTCCCTCACTGCATATATATATATATATATATATATATATATATATATATATATCCTCTATACGTCAATTCTTCCCTCACTGCATATATATATATATATATATATATATATATATATATCCTCTCTAATAAAATGGTAATATGCAAATTAACCATCACTCCACTACACAAGCCACGCCCACCAGCCAAGCCACACCCACCAGCCAATCAGGGCGAGTATGCAAATTAACCCCAATCCAAGATGGCTACAGCCACAGAGAGCAAGGTTTCCCAGGTAACAGAGCAAGCCAAGCTTTCCATAGCCGTTGCAGGCCTAAGCCTCAACTCAAGCTACAAAGTTTCAATTATAGAAGGTAAACAAATTCAAACAAATGGCGGCAGAATGGAGCTTGAGAGAGCAGGCCAGGGTTGCCGGTGGCAACAGGGGAAGCAAAGCTTTCCGCACACCCTGGCCGGGCCCACCCGCTTAAGGCTACAAAGTTTCAATTGTAAAAGGTGAATTAACTGCCCCAGAAATGGCTGCCGCCCCAGGCTACAAAGTTTCAATTGTAGAAGGAAAATAAATTCCAGATACCAGGGCCTCCACTTGGGTTGCCAGGGGGCGTGGCCAGCCTGCAAACCACCACAGGCCCCTCGCTCAGGCTGCCCCACACCCCAAGGGAACCCCCACCCTTATCTGTGACACCCTTCAGGACAAACCAGCTGGCCCCCACCCGTGCACCAGGCCTCTATCCTATCTAATAAAAGAGTAAGATACAGATTGATCATCACTGCAACACACAATATAGCTGCCTCCATGTGGTCAAAGATCCTGCCCCCATGTGCACACAAGATGGCCACCACAAGATGGCCAGCAGGAGAGGGCAGTTGGGAGGCACCCGGCCTGCAAGGGAGGGCAGTTGTGAGGGACCAGGCCTGCAAGGGAGGGCAGTTGTGAGGGACCAGGCTTGCAAGGGAGGGCAGTTGGAGGTGATTAACCCTGCAGGAGAGGGCAGTTAGGGGTGACCAGGCTGGCAGAGGAGGGAAGTTGGGGGCAAACAGGCTGGCAGGGGAGCAGTTAAGCATCAACCAGGCTGGCAGCGGAGTGGTTAGGGGGTGATTTGGCTGGCAGGCAGAAGCAGTTAGGGGCAATCAGGAAGGCAGGCAGGCAAGCAGTTGGGAGCCAGCAGGACTGGATTGTGAGAGGGATGTCCGACTGCCCGTTTAGGGGCAGTCGGACATCCCTCCAGGAGTCCCAGATTGGAGAGGGTACAGGCTGGGCTGAGGGACAACCCCCCGCCGTGCACGAATTTCGTGCACCGGGCTTCTAGTATATATATGCTGAGTAGCCAGATTATTATGATCTCTGAACACAATAATATGGCCACTCAGTGTGTGTGTGTGTGTGTGTGTGTGTGTGTGTGTGTGTGTGTGTATACATATATATATATATATATATGTGTGTGTATATATATATATATATATACACACACGTGTATGTATGTGTGTATATATATATGTGTGTGTGTGTGTGTATATATATGTGTATATATATATATATATATACACACACATATATATATACACACATACATATATATATATATGCATATGTGTATGTGTGTGTGTATGTGTATATATATATATATATATATATATATATATATATATATGTATATATATATTAAAGGTCCAGTGCATGAATTCGTGCATGGGTGGGGTCCGGCAAGCCTGGCCAGGGAGAGTGGACATGGGCGGTTGGCCGGCCTGCCAACAGCCCATGTCCTGCTGGTCAAACTCCTGGTTGAGGGGACAATTTTATTGTATACTGAGTGGCCAGACTATCTGGCCACTCAGTGTATATCCTACATAATAAAAGGCTAATATGCAAATTGTCCCCTCGACCAGCAGGCAGGTTGGCCAACTGCCCATGTCCCCTCCCCCCGGCCAGGCTGGCCAGACCCCACCCATGCACAAATTCATACACTGAGTGGCCAGATTATTATGTGTTCAGAGATCATAATAATCTGGCCACTCAGTGTTTATATATATATATTGATTTCAGAGCGGAAGGGAGAAGAGAGAGAGAAACATCAATGATGAGAGAGAATCATTGATCAGCTGCCTCCTGCATGCCCCTCACTGGGGATCGAGCCCACAACCCGGGCATGTGCCCTTTACCGGAATCGAACCCAGGACCCTTCAGTCTGCAGGCCAACGCTCTATCCACTGAGCCAAACCAGCTAGGGCCTCACTGCTTTTTATTACTAGTTTCTCAGCCTGATTGTATGAATTAGGAGCCTCTTGAATGAAGCCAGTTGCTTTGACAACATAAAACATATTGCTCCTAAATTAAATATATGTTCAGGGCAAGCATATGTTTAAGCACCCCCGCAAACCAGCCTTGTCCTCAACTGATTTACTACTAGGACTACATTGATCAACCAGACACTTCAGAAATTTTTAAGTCAGGAACAGTAAGCAATTTTGAGTTGAAAAAAAATTTTTAATGACTGTTAAATCCTTGCCTTTACCCAATGATTATATAGGTGTTAGGGGCACAGAGTCAAAGGTGAAAGACCTATAATGTCACATTATTCAGAGGTATCCTAAGAGCACCCAAGAAAATATGTCAGGCTTTCAAATGCATGTTTCTGCCTTAGAAATATTCAGCAACTTGTTATTCAAATGTTAATAGAGTGTAGAGAAATAGCACAAAGGGAAAATGTTAAATGCAGTAATGCCACTAACATGTGACTGAACTTGCATGTGCTTCAGGAATGTGGTAGACAGGATTTTTAAAATGGCCCCCAAGGTTCCCAGACCCCTACTATACACACACTTTCAGTTATTCATTCAAACACCATTTTAGGTGCCTCAGTGAAGGAATTTGAAGATGTAATTAATGTCCCAGGTCAGTTGATCTTAAAATAGGGAGATTATCCAGATTGGCTAATCACCTGAGCCTATTAAATCTTAGCTTAGAGGTCAGAGACCTACTTGAGAAGTCAGAGATTAGAAGTAGGAGGGGAAATCAATGCCTGAGTAGTCCTTCCCAGGCCTAGGAGAAAACCAACATCTATGTTGTGAACTGCCTGTTGGGGCCACTGATTAGGAACTGTAAGCAGCCTGGAGTTGCTGAGTCATCACCAGCCAATTGCTAAAAGGGAAAGTGACAACTTCAGTTCTACAACTGCAAGGACATGAACTCTGCCAACAATCCCTGAGTTTGGAAGAGGGCCCTATGAGAACCAAGAACTACAGGCCCAGCCAAGAACTACTTGGTTTCAGCCCAGTGAGACCTTAAGTAGAGTATCTTGCCATGCTGTGAAACTCTGAGATAATGCATTTATATTAAGTTGCCAAGTTGGTAGTAATTTGTTACACAGCAATAGAAAAATAATACAAGAAATATTTTACAGAATCATAGTAATAATAAGTGGCATGCCAGACCAAATACACACGCCCATTGTGGGTATCCTGGGAATAGCAGTAAGGGTTCATCTGAATAGCGTTTGTCTTTACAGCTATTTTTACTTATCCTTTCAATGGTGGTTTTCTTTGGTAGTTTTTATTATCTGTTTTCTAGAAGAATTGTTCCCTGCATTATGCTGAGTGCTTTGCAGGATTGTTTAATCCTCTCAGCAACCTTGCTTTACAGATGAGATAACTGAGGCCTGGAGGAGGTAAAAATTTCCCAAGGCCTCAAGTGATAAACCAGTAGTGGCTTGGAGAAAAGTATTCATTGGGAACTGGGAATTTGTTCTGTTATAGTCACTTTTTTTAGCATCCCTTCTCTAAGAGTTCAGGTATCAAAATTAGAAATCTTGAATTATTTACCATTTTTCCTCAGTTAGCCCTTAATTTAACAGGTATCATTAATCTCTTGGCTTCCCTTTTTTTTTTTTTAATAATTGAGGTTATAACATTTATCACTCTGACAGCAAATTTCACATTAATCCAGAACAAGAACTTCTCCCTGAGCAGGCTCAGACCCTTTCATGACTTTCCCCTAATCTTTCTCCTGTAACTCAGACCCCATTTCCCAGCCACAGCAGGGGCTCCCACTTGTCTTCACAAAGCAGAGCCCCAACTTATCCCAGATGAACTTATCTTTCGTCAACCTACCTCACCTCTATTTCCTATCTCTTCATAGCATTTTTATCTCATCAGCTAGCCAAGCTGGGAACTAAGATATTATCTATGACTTCCTTTACTCTCATTCTTTACTTGTGATCTGTTAACAAGTCCTCGTTATTTTAAATCTTTAGATAACCAATAAAGTGTTAATATCCAAAATATGTAACAAACTCATACAACTTAACACCAAAAAAATAAACATTCCAATTTAAAAATTGGGCAGAGGACCTGAATAGACACTGCTCCAAAGAGAGCATTAAAGACGGTGACCAGTGGACATGAAAAGATGCTCAATATCACTAATCAGAGAAATGCAAATTAAAACTACAAGGAGATTTCATCTCACACCTGCCAGATGGCTATCAACAAACAACAAGAGTTAGTAGGATGTAAAGAAAAGAGAACCCTCATGAACTGTTTGTGGGAATGCAGACTGGTGCATCCACTATGGAAAACAGTATGGAGGTTTTTAAAAATAAAATAAAAACAGAACTACCTTATGACCAAGCAATTCCACTTCTAGGTATTTATCTGAAGAAATCAAAAACAGTAATTTAAAAAGATATATGCACCCCTATGTTTATTGCAGCATTATTTACAATAGCCAAGATATGGAAGCAACCTAGGTGCCTATCAATAAAGATTGGATAAAGAAGATGTGGTACATATATACAATAGAATATGACTCAGTCATAGGAAAAAAAAATTTCTTACCATTTGCAACAACATGGATGGACCTAGAGGGTATTATGCTAAGTGAAATGTCAGACAAAGATAAATATCACATAATTTCACTTATATGCAGGATCTAAAGAACAAAATTAATAAAACAGAAACAGACTCATAGATACGGAGAACAAACTGATGGCTGCCAGATGGAAGGGGTGTTGGGGAGATGGGTGAAAAAGTGAAGGGATTAAGAAGCACAAATTGATAGTTATAATAATAACCATGGGCACAGACAACAGGGGGGTGAGGGCATGAGTGGGAAGGTGGGGGGGGGGCAATGGGAGGATAAGAACACATATGTAATATCTTAATCAATAAAGGAATTTTTTAAAAAAGTCATGGGGATATAAAGCACAGCATAGGAAATATGATCAATAATATTGAAATAACTATGTATGGTACCAGGTGTGTCCTAGACTGGGCACAATCACTTTGTATGTTATGTAAATGTCTAATCACTATGCTGTACACCTGAAACTATATATATATATATAAAAGGCTAATATACTAAGTGTCCGACCAGTTGCTATGACACACACTGACCACCAAGGGGCGGATGCTCAATGCAGGAGCTGCCATGATGCTCACTGCCATGATGCTCACATTTACAGAGAACACTGCAGACCTGGCGCCCACAAAACAACACTTGGCTTCCCCCAAGTGGGACACAGGCCCCGCCACCACCCTAAGCGACAGCCCACCAAATCGCAGCCAATGCTGCCAAGACCCCATGGGGCAAATTGCGGCCCACAGCCCAGCCCAGCCCAGCCAGGAAACAGTGGCTGTGGGCACTGGGTAATGATGTCACATAGCAGTGTCCAGATTCCTCTCCCTAGAGACGACTAGCCTCCTTGCAGTTTCTTCAGCCCAGGAACATGACTTGCTTTATAGCCAGGTGCAAACATTTCACACTTTAACCAAATGTCTGTGAAGCATTTTTCTGTGCCTCATCTCATTTGATCCTCATAGAAGTCCTGTAGTAGGTACATAAGAGACCCGATGAAATCATCTTTTCTTTTCGTTAGCTGGAAAATGGAATGTGGGGGTTGAGGGTATAAGAGATCAACCAAAGGACTTGTATGCATGCATACGAGCATAACCAATGGACACAAATTGGGGGTTGGGGGGTGGTGAGGGCAGCTGGGGAGAGGTCAAGGGGGGAAAAAGGATACTTATGTAATACTTTAAGCAATAAAGAATTTAAGTAAAAAAATTTTAAAAACACTTAAATTTTAGAACCACTGATGTAGTTGAACCTTAATTGATGTGTGTACATTAAAGCAAATCTCAGCTTTAATGTACTAGAAAGAACATCTGACTGAAGCCATAAGACCCAGGTTCTAATCTCAGTTCTGCTACCAGTTCCTAATAGGCTCTTGAGCAAGTCAACTTCAAAACATTACCTTCTGTAAAGTCAGAAGACCAGACTAGGTAATTTCTAAATGCCTTTTCAGCACTAAGACTCTCTCTTTGTAAAAAGGATACATACCCTGATGCCAAAGGACAGAGATAGTAGTGGGGAACTGAGAAACAACTGAAAATGCCCCCTCTGCAGTGACCATGTGAAGTTACCACAGATCAGACCATTGCTCTTGCAGGTTCACTCCCTGGCATCTTGAAGCTGCAAATGCTGGATGCTTCACAGGAATTTACCAACCCCTCACCCCAATTAATACACCTGTCCAACCAAATAATTCTACAGGAGGGAAGGGGTCCTTCCTGACCCTCTCATGATCCAATTACTTCCTGGAACATGAAATGTGGCTATCCTCTCCTAGCTTTCATAATTGCCTAGGCATTCAAAAGAAATAGGCAAAGTTCAGGAAAGATTGGGATTGGTAGTAATGGTGGTCATGGTGGTACTGTGTGTGTGTGAGTGTGTGTGTGTGTGTGTGTGTGTGTATTGTCCTTTTCTGTTCCCTAAGAACCCAAATAGGAAAATCCCTTCTTCAGTTTTTATCCTGCATAATACTGGTTTAGTGATATGAATTAAACATGTTAAGTTATGTGGGCTGTGTCTAAAATAACAACAAACCTCAGCAAAGGAAAAAATGCCATCAGTGAATGGATAAAGCAGACTAATTAAAAATGCACATTCTGTCCTTCATCTGGAGGTATTAGGATACGCGAGCACACGCGCACACACACACACACACAAACACACCGGGGCAAAAGGAGGTGTATAGTTGTTCATATGGAAAATAATAAAATAATCCTATCTAATAAAATTAATATGCAAATTGACCATCACTCCAACACACAAGATGGCTGCCCCCATGTGGACACAAGATGGCCACCACAAGATGGCCAGCAGGGGAGGGCAGTTGTGGGCGATCAGGCTAGCAGGGGAGGGCAATTAGGGGCAAACAGGCTGGCAGGGGATCAGTTAGGCATCAATCAGGCTGGCAGGGGAGTGGTTAGGGGGTGATCAGGCTGGCGGGCAGAAGCGGTTAGGGGCAATCAGGAAGGCAGGCAGGCGAGCAGTTGGGAGCCAGCAGTCCTGGATTGTGAGAAGGATCCCAGATTGGAGAGGATGCAGGCTGGGCTGAGGGACACACACCCTCGTGCATGAATTTTGTGCACCAGGTCTCTAGTAAATAATAATACAAGAACAAACTCTGTTTCACATACTCACAACTGTAAACCTACTTTTGCCCCCCCCCCCGGGTGTGTGTATGTGTCTGTATAACATGATATTCATCTATATATGAAGTTGAGTGGACACAATAAAGCCCCGAAAGTGACTCCATCACTGTAATTGCCAAATACAGAAATACCCATGAAGCCTGGGACCAGAAGCCAGGACGGGTAAAAGCCCTAGATTCTGGTCTTGTAATCACCAAAAAGGTTTCAATAACTGGAAGAAATCAGGCCTCATTTCCTTCAGGGGAATTGCCATTTCCAGGTACCTCTGATGCATTGCAGTAAGATTCAGTTTCATATGCATTTATCAGCTTTTGTTCTATGCCAGGCACTCTGCTAGGTGTGCTAGGAATATTTCAGGGCCCCTGTTCCAAGAAGTTGAGAGTCTAGTGGGAGAGACAGATACTTTAACAAATGATTGTGACATAAGGAAGAATTACCTACCAAAAACTTCGGAGCAAGGAAAAGAGATATTTTAGATCATATTAAATAGGCACACAAATCAAGCCTGATATCTTAGAGCAAAATCCAATCACCAGTGGGGCAGACTAAGGACCTGTGTGCCTCCCACTAGGAGGATGAATAAAACAAACACATGTCAATCGGAAGGGCTACCAACACTTATATACAGGCTTGTCATCAAACAGAAACTCTAAGGGGGAATTCTCCAAGTTTCTAGACTTGGGGTTGCTTTAAGCAACATGCTGTGCAGCCAAGCTAGTGTGACAGAGACCTGCAAAATGCCTGTCAGAAGCCTTGACAAGTGAGAAACAGGAAACGAGGGAGGGGGAATGCTTGTTCTCCATCCTCACCAGCCCGCGAACACCTGTTACTAACATAGCAAGCTGAGAGGCACACTGGGCACATGTTGGCTGCACCAGCGAATCAGCCCCTCCTCATGACTCAGTGAAAACATGGTCCTTTCTCTGTGCCTTCCGCTGCACAAACCCATTTCCTTTGCTGTATAGTTATTAGACTTGACAGGGAAAAGGAAACTCGAGTAGAATTTACCATTTTGGCAAATGGCAATTTTTTTTTAGAAGAGAAAATTCACACTAGCCCCATCTGTAGGGAGTTTTTCAATTGACAAGAAATACTTTCATTCATTTATATATTTGACTCTAGAGCAACCCAGGAGAATAGGCAGGGCATCCCCCACAGTTGCCAGTTTCCAGAGGAAGAAACGGAAGTGGTTTCAGGTGGTTGAGGGACAGTGCTGTCACCAGTAAGAAGCAGATTTGATCCTGTGAGGTCAGGTCTTTGGCACATTTGCAGAATGCTCCTTTCACACTGCTTCTCAACGAATTCAAGATTTTTCCATTCTAATCCAGCCTCTGGGTAGGAAGCAGTTTAGGTCGAGCCTTTCCTAAAGCAACAGAACTTTAATTTGCCTCCCTCTGAGGGAAGTGCATGGACTGTTTTTGGGAGCCTGAGGTTCAGAGGGGCTAGGACAATGCAGGCAAAAGGTGTGCTCTTAGCATCAGCCAGTAGGAAGCTGCCTGTCTCTAGACAAGCTACCTTCTCTGAGCCTCAGCTTCCCAGTCTAAAATGTGAATAGTCATAGCCATCAGGTTTTGTGGGGACAGAGTGTGTATTTAATGACTGTGATGTACTAAGCAGCCATGAATGATCATCAGTATGACAGCACTGAATCCCAGAATTAATGTGTCACTACTCCTGCAAGCTGATGGAGGACTCGGGGTCCGCATGTGTGGAAGGGGCTGCTGTACCAGCGTCTGTGGAACTGTGTTTTGGGGCACATCGTGCTTCACAGGCAGCTGCCAGGAAGGCAAAATAGTTACAAAATTAAAAATCTGCACATTGCTCAAGGTATGTTTTTGTCTGTGATTTGGCATAGTTTACCCCAATTTTTTTAAAACTTTAAAATATTTCACTTAGAAATATAACTTTAAAATAAACAGCAAATGAAAAAATTTAAAAGAGTAACAATAAACTCCATCTAGAAAGAAGTTTTCTTCTGAGAGGGCTCCAGAGTTGGCTTTCCAAAAGTGCCAGCTGCTGGTTTCTTTTATTATGACTTGGTTTAAATATATCCATGGCTGAGGGGGAGGAGCAACTGACAGCAGCTTTGGCTTCCTGCGATGCCTGATGCTGATTTCACCAAGTCAGTGGTGGCACTGATACGTTTTTCCTTGACAAGAGCTCTAACTGAACCCCCCACCCCCAGCATTGATCCATTCTCCACCAGTTACTGATGGTCTCGCTTCCTCATCTGGAAAGTCCATAACCTGTCTTGTCCATCTCACAGCTTCTTCATGTAGATCAAATAAGTGGATATGTAAGTCTTTGAAACTGTAAATATCCAGTGTTACCCACGTCTCCCATCCAGTACTTTCCTAAAAATATTCAGTGCAACTCAGGAAATGGAATCACCCATCTTAGAGGTGCTGCTAGGCACTCTGAATCTAAGCTCTTCTGATATCGCATTTCTGTGCAACATTAGACATTCTTCTTTGCAACCAGTGTAGCTCTTCAAAACAAACACTATGATACCGATCCTTGAACAAATACTGTGATTTCCTGGACCTTGTTTTCTAATAAATAATCTTGTTAAATGACACTTTCAGCTTGAATCCTCTGAATTAGAGAATAAACCATCAGGCCTGCTCCTTTCTGCCCATAGTTCACAGACTGTTCTGATCCCTTTTCCCTTTGCTCTGACCTTTGACTTGAAATATGGCAGCTTTTCCCACAAGGATTCCATTCAGAGCCCCGGCTGTGCAGGAGCATGGCCACCACTTCTCAACTAATGGAGTCAAATGGAACATCTCACCTGGGCTCTGAAGGCCACTGTGTAGCCCAAGTGCACTTTGCTGACCTTTTACTTACTCGATAAGCCTTATGTGATCTTAAAATCAGTCAACGTTGTTATCATTTCTCAAACTCATATCTTATATATAAACTATTACATATATTTTAGGATATCTATTTTTAAAATTAAAATAATGACAAGTCTGTTTGTTTTAATAAATCATCTAGATACAGCCATTGAACAAAGGAGGAGGTAGAAGTTTAGGCTTTAAGTCCGAGGTCTGCCACGATGATAAGTCAATAATAATGATTCACAAATTTACATCTCTAAACATCAAATCTTCCTGACCTCGTATATTCAATTGCCTTTGGACACCTCTGGAAATCACCAATAAGTATCTTGAATTTAACCTGTCCAAAATCAAATCAAGAAACTTGATTTCTCCTTTCATTCCCCAAATCTGCTTCATCTCTTTGTCCCCATTTTAAGAAGTAGCATCTCCATTTCCCCCAGGTCAAATCAAAAGCGTTAGAATCATCTTTGACTTTTTTCTTATACTCCACACATGTAAATCAAACAAGAAATCTATGAGGTTATGTTATCACACAGCCTCCTCCTCAGTTCTTGTCAAACTCCTAATATTTCAAACGAGTGACAGACAGATAGCAGCATTGTAGTAAAGCAAGCAAGTTTATTAAGGAAACAAAGCAAGCAAATTTATTAAAAATACACTTGGCATAAAGCCTAAGCCAACACTCAGTTGGTCTGAGCATGTGCCTAGTGGGGCTCAAAGGGTTTTATGCCCTTCTATCTACAGGTTTCAAGGTTCCTCTGCTGGATATTTTGGGTAGCAGATTAGGTTTCAAAGTCCCCCTTTTACTTTATTGTGGCTTTTCTTGGGATATTTGTACACATACCTTTGTCTTGTTTGGCAAGTCCTAAAACAGCTGACCTCTTTGTCTAGTGGTTGAGATAAAAACCCTCCCTTTTTTCCTTCCCCTTCCCTCATCCTGCCTTAACAGTTACAGGGTGATTTGAGCTATGTAGTTCTCTGGTTAGAGAGGACAGGCATTAACCATTTTCTCTCAAGTGTCCTAGGTTGGGGAAAATAAGTTCTTAAGGTTCACAAGTTGGCTGCAAGCTGCCCAAACTGTTTGGCCTTGTTGAATTTTTGTGCATCGGGCATCTAGTAGATAAATAATATATTACCTGAGCTTCATCTTTTGAATTCATAGATTGAGATAATGAAATAGCTTTGTGCAGACATTGATCTGTGTGTTTAAAGTAGAGAGACAGACAAACCTCTCTCATAATGTTTATGGTGGCAAGCCCTTTTTGGCTTCCATTCAACATGAAGAAGATTGATGTCAATTCAGAATAACCCCAGAGCTATTCTTTACTAATAGATAAGGGTGGTACCGCTCATTTTTCTAAACACCCTAACTTTTAGTCAAGTACTCACAGATAATACAGAGAACATATAAATTGTTCTTTACTTTGAGACACAACTTCTAGCCCATAATCATCCATACGGGTTAGAGTTTCAGAGTAGCTTCTCACCTCTCAAAATTGCCTCCCACTTCTGCCCTTGTAGTCACTAGGAAATTACACTGCTCTTCCTAAGGCCAAGGTCGATTTGACCCCTCTGCATTTCCCTCCCTGGGGCCTTCCTCTTCTTCTTAAGTCTCTGGCACAAGTTAACAATTATTTGTCATTTATGGAGGTGGAGGAGTACTTAGGATGCTGCAATTGGAGGATTGGTAAAACCATGGAATAGTTTTACACTGCCCAAATAAATCTTTTTTGCATAGGTAGAATTTCTGCTTCTTTACTCATTTGATTTGCACTACCAACTTTCCCTTATTCTGATTTTTATGTCTAATCTCCATGAAGGAAAAAATAATGGGAAAGATAAGTAAGTTTATGTCATCACAATTAGCAAAATACGATGGAAGAGGGTTTAGAGGAGACTTGCTCATGAGATGGATTTTAGGGGAAACCAAAAATAATAATAACAATAATAATGGTATTAAGCAACAGTGACAGAAAGAAAGAAAGAAAGAAAGAAAGAAAGAAAGAAAGAAAGAAAGAAAGAAAGAAAGAAAGAAAAAGTTGGAGAAGCTAAAGAGAAAAAGCTTTAGATTCCAGCCTTCCCTTCTTTATACTAGTAACTATAGTAGTACATGGAGAGATTCGATACATTAGCTCAGAATCCCACCTAAGAATGTCCCAGAGGTTTGATTCTAGTTTGGCAAGTTATAGTGAGAGAGATAAAGAGCAAATGAAAGAGTTAGATGTGCTTTTTGCTGGCAGCTCTGTTGCCAAGATTACAAAATTACAACTAAGTTTAAACCTCAGGTTCATGCTGCAAAATAAAAGGAAAAATCCATCAATGCATCTGAGCACCTGAGACTAGGATGTGGAAACCATTGTGCTCAGCATTCCAAGTGTAGTCCTGAAATATAATGTCAGGCAGAGTGGGAAGCCATAAAATGTGAATTCAAAAGGCTGACTGGATTTTTCAATGGAACGTTCATTACAAACTCTGTTGTGAGATGTGCTCCTTGACATTTACCCAGACAAGCTGAGGCTATGACATTAACATGTGGTTCTTTATGTGACTTCGAATCCGAATCTTACTGCTTCCCCAGAAAGAAATTTGAGGTGCAGCGGGAGGGGGTTGGGGAAGAGAGAAACTAAAATATTTAAATTTCTTCTGCAGTTTCAATAAAGGCCCCAAAATAGTTTTAGATTTATATGAAGGATATCAAAAATAAAAGTGTGAAGCTTTTAAAAATTTCATTCATATATTTGTATTGATTAATAATGCCATCATTTCAGATACTTTTAAATAAATCTGCATGTGCATCTTTAAAAAAACACACTTAAATGACTGGAAAAAAGGTGAACCATTCCCTAATATCATTGATGGGTATTAAATTTGAAGAAGAGAAAGGGAAAATGGCCTTTCTGATTTTTACAACTAAGCAATTCAAATGTCTGACCCAATTGAGAAAAGCAACTTCGAAACGTGTATCTGTGTCCACGGTTTGGACTGCTTTTTGACAACACATGACATAAATCCTGGTTAGGACATAATTGTCTGGGACGGTACTGAGTTACTAGGTCATTTAAATCGATGCTGTGTGCTATTGCACACTTAAAATTATATACACTGCTCTTATCCTAGCTACAATCTGTTTCCTTTCGCTAATGCAGTAAAGAACAATTTACTCCAGAATACCAACGTCCTTCTGATTTCATTTTTGCTCCACATCTGCTGCTGTGGGTGCCAGTCCTAGAAAATAAAACCAAATAAAGAAACACATGGAAGCTTTGGGGAAAACAGGTTTTAGCGTAAACATCAACAACATTTTTAAAGTTCTGTTTCTGACACTTTGTTCTAATTCACTTGAATGGTCGGTTGCAGTTGTTCTTTTGAGAGGTTTGGAGGAGTTCTTTCTTCCTTCTTCCTGCCCCCCTTCCTTTTTGAGGACATATCTTCCCTTCGGGATTGAGGCAGAGGGTGCACCTTGTACAGTTTTCACACAGAGGTTATGGTCTATGGCCCATGTTACTTGCACCACTGAAGTCAGTGGCTGTTTGTGAAAAGTAAAGGAGTTCTGATGTTGAGAACGGAAATGGTTGTCAAACCCTGTAAGATATTAATAACCAATGTTTTGTTTAAATCACAGTTGTTTTTTTCACACAAAAGTTCGTAGCTTATTAATCGTCCTGTGAAAAACCTGCACAATCCCCGCAGATAAAGTGACTGCAGAGTCTCGCCTTTCTGTTGGCAGCACAACACCGACTTTGGCGGTCCCCTGCGCTCTTCATCCCATTCTCATGTTCATTCTGCTGTTTGGTTGCGGTCTTTTTCTTCTCAAATACGCCATGTCTCGCAAGTCTATGTTTGGGTTCATTTTTCTTTGTGGGACCCAAGGAATCATAAATCATGCCAAAGCCACTTGTCTTGCCACCGCCAGAATGGGTTCTGAATCCAAACACAAGATGATATCTGGTGTAGTCTTCTTACATTCTGACTAGGTTTTCCTGAATTTCTGGCTTGGGTGCTGTTGCCTTCCCAGGGTGAAGGACATCAATGAGATTTGTTCCCACTGAAGTAGTCTGTTTGTTGGTCATGAAATTCCTAGTCTGGGTAGTTACTGTTTGTTCATGATGGTGACCAATCTTCAAGCAGCCAGGGAGGAAAAACTGCAGTTGTTTTTTTAAAACCGTTATGTTACTTATACCCACCTGAACAGCTGTTAAAAGTTTTTAGTTGTATGTATTTAATTTTGTACAAAAAAAGCAGAAGGTAGTTAGAAATGAATTGAGCCCAGGCTCTGTGGTTAGAACATCGGCCCATGCACCAAAAGGTTGCAGGTTCAATCCCCAGTCAAGGACATGTACCTGGTTTGCAGGTTTGATCCCCGGCCCTGGTTGCTGGTTGGGGCACATGCAGTAGGGAACCAATTGATGTGTTTCTTTCATAGCGGCCTCTCTCTCTCCTCTCTCTCCTCTCTCTCTCTCTCTCTCTCTCTCTCTCTCTCTCTCTCTCCCTCCCTCCCTCCCTCCCCCCCCCCCCACTCTCTGTAAAATGCAATGGAAAAAATATCCTCATGTGAGGATTAACAAAAATAAAAAATAAAAAATAAATGAATTGAGAAAGCAGACCCTGTGGACTGCGGGTAACTAATAAAAAATCAAATAATTCCATATTATTGTAAGCCAAGATCTGAGATGTACTTCTGGCTACTATGGGGTTTCAGAGTCAGAATCTAGGGGTTGCAAGAATATCAGGATATGAACCACTCCATCGGTTTTCCAGAGCTTTTTATCATGAAGGACTAGAGACTCTTCTGGTCTATCCCGAACCCACCTCTTCTCTTCTAACATCTCAACTTTATTCATGTGTCTAGCACTCAGGAAGGAAATACTGAATATTCTAAGAAAAACAAAGAAAAACCTTAAACAAAATTAACTCTTTTTTTGTTAATCCTCACCCGAGGATATTTTTTCCATTGATTTTTAGGGAGAGTGGAAGAGAGAGGGAAGGACAGAGAGAAACATCAATGTGAGAGAAACACATTGATTGGTTGTCTCCTGCATGAGCTTAGGCCAGGGAGGAGCCTGCAACTAAGGGATGTGCCCTTGACCGGAATCAAACCTGGGACCCTTTGATCCACAGGCCAACGCTCTATCCACTGAACCAAACCAGCTAGGGCTAACTCATTCTTCTTGATGGTGATTGGTTTGAGAGTAGACATGTGACCCAGTAGGTCCCGTACATGAGATTAGTGGTCAACTTGCTAAGAATTTTCTGAGAGAGATTTTCTCAGTATTAAAACAGAAATAAAGGAAGGAATCACCCCAGTTCTTCTTTTGTGTGTTGGGTCTGTAGTTGACTTCTGTAGCCATCCTGTCCTACAACCAGAGAGTGAACCAGTGTGAGGACAAGCCACCAAGCTGTAGATGGCAGAGCAAGAAGACTGAAAGCCTTGTGCTCTTGATGACATTGTTAACCCAATGAAGAATCTTTATTAGAAAAAAAATATTAATATGAGTGTCATCAGCTCCTTAACCCTATCCACTAAACCCAAGCATGAAAGATTTCTGACCAATTTCCGAGCGAGGAAGATGTGTCCAAAGGAGAATCACATCACTTCATTCTCTGTCAAGACACTGAAGGTAAAAGGTAGATCTATTTATAGTCTCAGATGCAGAATACAAACAGGGATAGCTGAAGAACGCATTCCTCCCTGGCAGGCTAGTCTGTTGGAACTGGAAGCAAGAAAGCAGGACCAAATCGAGCTCCTGGGTTCAGGAAGTTGGGAGCAGAAAACCACAGCATCTGGATAGCAGCTTTCATCAGTAGTGCAATAAGAAGAAGCTGGGACTAGTGATAGGGTCAGAGCCATATTACTGCAAACTTGAGAAGCGAGAAAGAAGATAAGGCCATCTAGGGTCACATATGAGGTACCTTCTTGGGACTCCCTGGATGCCTCAGGAGGAATTTGAGGATGGGGTTGCTGGGTGTCCAGCCAGAAGGCAATTCTTTTGTTAATAGATGATTATGACAAGGAAAACCAAGGGTTCTCCGTTACCAAGCTAACAGTCACTTTGATTTGGGTAAGAATAGAAAACTGATGCATGGAGAAAAATTCCTTAATAGCCACCATGCCAAAATGGCTTTGCTTAATGGTATATTGGCAAGTTGTTGTTGCTGGTTTGAGTCATTAATGTTGCCTACTCACGACACAATGAATGAGTATATTCTACAGTAAGACTGGTTACCCATGTGAGATCTTATACAACTTAAGTTTTTGAAGTATTGTTTCTAAAACATCTGTGTGCCTAAGACTCACTTAAGGTCCTTGTTTAAATTGCTGAATTCTAGAATCCACAGATTCTCATTATGAAGGCCTGGGTTGGCACCCAGAAATCTGCATTTAATAATTTCTCCACGTGACTCTAATATAGGTGATCCTTGAAACACATTCTAAGAAGCTCTGCTGTAAGAATTCTGCACTAAAGAACAAATGTTATATGTTAAAAAAAAAAGACATGTAGCTTTCCCCTCCAAGAAGACTTTTCATTTGAAATATTGTTTCAGTGTTAGGAATGAAGTTGATACTAAATAGTCCTATTGGAATCTACAAATAGTCCATGAGTTGTGATTCAGCCACCCAAGATCTATTGTATTGCTATAATTTTTCCTCATAGAGGTTCCTTAAATTTACAAAAGTATTTGTTGTTGTTGGGGGTGCGAAGATGAGAAATATGGAAGACAACACTCACTTCATATTTCCTCCCTCACTGCAAGTGGAAGCATAAGAGGAGGTTAAAAGTCCACCATCCTTGAGACCAAGAAGTATTGATTTGTGATTTTACTAAGAGCAGAAATTGCTATTTATCTTTCATTCCCAGCACCCACCAGTGACATTGCTCTACCCAATACCTTGCATGTAATAGGAGCTGGCTAAATATCTGTCAAATGTTAGTGGATTGGGATAGTTTCTGAGCTCATACTAATGCTAAAACAACAACAAATATATCCTAAATTCTTAGCTCCAAGAAGGAAGAGAAATATTTTGTGTTTGTTTGCCCACCATTGTGTATAGTTGGGTACTAAACAAATGTATGAGAATAACCCAATTAATGCATGAATATATACACATACTTTATAATCAGTGTTTGCATGCATCAGTTCTTAAAACTAGTTTTTTTAGTAACAGAATATTCCATTCAAAGAAAAAATTATGCAAGAGCCCTTCAGCTAAGACAGACAAAATCAAACTTGAAAGACTAGAAGTTGAAGATTCCTCCTCTTTGCATCTCCACCACCTTCAGCAATAAATAGTTCCTGAACTAATTTCTCTTAACCTAGTTCAAAAATATTGGTGTATACAATCTTCACAATGTTTTTGTGCAGCTTTCTATACTTCAAGATTTTATACTTTATGGGTTATTTAAAAACTAAGTTTTGTGTAATCCATCTTTTAACAATAAGCAGAAAATATTTTTTTTCCTTACAGGTGAGATATTGTTTAATCTTCAAGCCTTAGGATGTACAAACCCTACACTTTCTTCCCTTATAAAATCTAAAATAAATTATTCTACATATAATTAGGAAATATAGTTATTCTAAATAGTTCTTTTTAATTCATTTTATAGATTGCTTCTAACATAAATTCTCCTTATTTATAGTAGACTGTGGTAGCTATGATTTTTCCCATTTCTACACACTTTCCCACCAGGTTTCTTCTGGTTCCCTTGCTGAGTTAGTGGAAATAAAAATCACAGTGCTTCCTGACTCTGACCTCACCCACTACCTCACCACCATTATCGTCATCATTTTCATCTCAGGGAAATCACAACAACCAGGTGGGCCGATCAGAGTACTTATCTCCTTAACTGCAATGATTGACTCAGGAATGAGCATATGATTTGAAGTTGACAGATGGGTACTGGAAAAAAAAGGTCTTATTTCCATTCTACTGCTATGCTATAAATGTGGAAGTTTGGGGATGTTGGTGATCCTGTTACTCACCAAATGGGAGAAAGGAAAGCAAGATAGGGAATGACATGAACCCCTAGGTCTGGCTCTGTCACACAGTTTCACCTCTCACTTAATAATTGTGGGAGCTTCAACATTCCCTTTTCTCTTAAAATATACTTAGTTAATTTCTGTCACTTAATTAAAAAAAAAGCATCAATTGTATTCAGAAGAATAGGAGAAATTTATGAACTTATAGAGCCCTGAAGAACATTTACCATATTGAATCAAATTCGCTCTTAATTTTTCATTTTTTATAGTTTCAAAAGAACCATTAGATGTGAGATTATACTGTAGAATATTGACACTTGCAGTTAATAAGACTTTTCTAAAATAGCCATATCGTTACCTATGAAGCTATAAGAATTCTAATATTTTATTTATTTTGACAAACCTCACTGAATATTTTATGTTATATGTAATGTTCTAGGTAAGAAAGTTGAAAGAAGTGGGTGTTTCTATTTATTTAACGTTTTTCTATGCTTTTTTGCATTTTCAAAAATTTTTACATAAATTTTACATTAACTTTTAAATTACTTTCAACAAAGTAATGATAATAATAGTTAACATTTAATCAGGACTTAAAATGTGCTCTCAACACATGCCAGGCTATGTACTTCTTCACATCAGCTTGGTTAATCCTTACAATAACCAAATAGGGTTGGTGTGGTAGCCAGCCAGCAAGATAGCCTCTAATGAAACTTGCCTGCTGGTGTTCACACTCTTATGTATTCCCCACCCACCCTGAATAAGGCTGGCCTATGTAACCAATAGGGATACTGTGAAAAAGATGATGTGTGACTTCTGAGGCTAAGTCATAAAATATGTTGCAGATTCTCCCTTGCTCTCTCTTGGATGGCGCACTCTGGTGAATGCTAGTTGCCAGTTTGTGCAGGACACTTACACAGCCTTACAGAGAAGTCTACATGGAGGAGAGCTGAGAGCTCCTGCTAACCACCAGCATCAACTCATCATCCACACAAATGAGCAAATTGGGAGTCTCAGTCTAGCCTTTAGAAGACAAGCTGCTCCCAACATCTGGAGGATAACTTCATGAGGGAACCTAAGCCAGAACCATCTAGCTCAGCTGCTCCGGACCCACAGAAACTATGAGATAATACATGTTTGTGGGGTTTTTAACCCACTAAGTTCTTGGGGGGGGATATTATGCAGCAAGAGAGAACAAATACAGTTGGTTCTATTCCTATTCCCATTTTATAAGTGAAAAGAGTAAGACTTAGGAGGCTCTGAGCTCAAGATCACAAAGAAAATAAGTAAAAGCACTTGGATTAAAATGAAAGCCTATTAGATTTCAGTCTTATGCTTCCTATTATACACACATATTCTTGAAAGGGAAAATAAAAGTCATTCTCAAATGGCTCCTCACACAGCAACCACTTCATGTGCTGTCTCTTTCCCACTAAACCTGGGCAAGTAAAAGAAAAATAATAGAATACTATCAATTTTATAGTATAAAAAGTTGAATATTGGGAATTTCATATGTTGCAATCTTACAAAAAATATGCCCACAGAAATGCCTCCTTTTTCTGTGATATCATTTGGATGCTATGATATCTTTTACAAGGTTTTGAAGTAGAAGCAACGTGTCTCACATATACACTGAGTGGCCAAATTATTATGATCTCTGAATGCATAATAATCTGGCCATTCAGTGTACTTCTCTTGAGTACCTCATTTATTTGATATCAAAGATACTGTAAATTGTGCACCTGAACAGTTTTCTCCTTTGCACTGGCTGATAGAAAGCTCAGGGCAAATAGGTGGTTGATCTCCAGCAAAAGTCTAGCATACTCTTGGTACCCATTTGAGATACAAATACACTGAGTGGCCAGATTATTATGCGTTCAGAGATCATAATAATGTGGCCACTCAGTGTATAAACATCCAGTAAACTTTAATTAATTAACAAACATTTCATATATTAAGTTTACAAATTATGAAATTTTCAAAAATAGGGTAGAAAGAAGAATGACTTATAATAGATGAGTGAGAAAAAACATGTAGTATACTTCTAACAAAGGCAGCTATGTTCAAGCATATCTGTTGCCTGTCTACTCTCCCTTGTCCTCTGCTCCCCTCTCTGTCATTGCACTTCCCAAACCTTTGCCTTTACAAGACTGAACTGGGCATCAAGCTGTCATTCTCATAGTCTCCATCTTTCCCTATTCCAGCCACATCATACATCCCCATCTCAGCTGTCCTTTGCACGCACAATGCTTGCCACAGAAAAACCACCACTCTGCACCAAAATGTACATGTGTGCATGTGTGTGCCATTGTGCATGTTCTATGACCTGACACTTTCCATCCAGCTGCATTTTCAGTAGCTGTGGTCAATTCTGCCATAACAATTCATCCTTTTCTTTACTAACCCCAGCACAAACCCCATAAGATTATTCCTGCATTTTTCTTATCTCCAGAATGTTGAAAGCAGAACCCTACTGGCTAAAGCAGAACCATGTGAGTTACTTGAAACATGAAGCTGAAATCAAAATGAACCAGCAGGACATAAACAAACAGAAAAAGGCATGGGACACCACTGTTCATGGAGGAAAACTCCAGGGAGACTCAAAGCACCCAATAGTTCTGCCTAGATAGAAAGGTTAGATGGTGCCTTCAGAAAGTCAGTATTTCATAGAAAAGAATGGTTGAAAGAATGTTTCATGAGTTCCTCTAACTACCACGGTTCTAAAAATAAAAGTAGATAAGAAAAGGGCAAATAAACTGAACTGAGTACTCAAGAAGTGTGGATTTTGGTATAAGCTTTGCCAATAGCTACCTGATAAGCCTGACAATTTTTTCTATTTACCTGAGTCTTATTTTTTCTTCTATAAAAGATGGTGGTATCACTATAAGAATCCTCAAGTCATGTAGATTTTAATATTTTTTGGTATTAATTGAGAAGGGAACCACAATTTAATGAAAATTGAATAAAATGGTCTCAGCAGGGAAAAGTTAAAATAATTAGATCATAGAAATTATTAAAAGTGAGCAAATAATGGCCTTTTATTATAATAGATGGATTTTTAAAAATATGAATATCAGTTGGACTTAATTGTCACTTAAGCAACATGGGAGCAAATGTGCTTTATTTATTGAAGTTAGTTTTATCAAAGACTCCCTTGATTGCACTGGATGCAAAGTTGCAATAGGCAACAGGAAAAAATGCACATCTCCTCTTAGAACAATTTTCAAAGAGTAGATGTGATTATCTCTTCAAATGGTCTATTCCAAGTAGAAAAAAAAATGTGCAGGTGGCTTTTCATTGATCCTTTGATTTCACAGAGAATTAGAGGTAAGAGATTAAAATTCCTGGCTTGTTCCTTATTTCCTTTGTTCTCTATTTCCTTCTTTTTCCAGTATCCATCTGCTCTCTGTCTCCCTCACTGAAGCTCACAGTGCTTAAAGGCAGAAGACAGATGATAAAAAATAAAAAAGCAAAACAATATGGTAAGTGCCAGAGGCAGTGGTTTAACAACTGGCTCTGGGGAAAGGCAGGTGCCCTGATTTGTAGTGCTTGCCAATTTTCATGGTGTAAATACCCCCACTTTGACTGATTTCAAGCCACCAATATAACATCAACTGGCTGCAACATTTCTGAACACATAGAAATGAGCTCTCACTAGGTAGTACAAAAGCCAGCTCTAGCATACTACCGATCATACAGACTGTCCTAATAATATATACATACACATTTTACAGCTGATAGCTCAATTGATGTTTCTTTCTTTTCAGGTTTAACCCATTGGAATTGATAATTATTCAAAGTGTGTGTTCGTTTTGGGAGACCCTGTATATAAGTGAAGTGATTTAGAAGCTCACTACTAACTCTGCAAGGAGGAGGTAAGTTGTGGGGGCTGGGATAACAAGCAGCAGAGGAAGTTGTAAGAGTAGGGTTAATTAGGGATGCAGGTAGCTTGCTAGAGAGTACTGGCTTTGTGGTGAGAAATAAGAATAGAAAACCAGAATGGGACTGTGAAGGACCAGGTAGGTCATAATAAGGAGTTAGGGTTTCATCTGGAGAACAGAAGGGAATCAGGGACACATCAAGGTGGTGATTCAATGCAGAATAATGAAAGAAAGTGATTTATTTTAGGAAAATAACTAAGGTGCAATGTGAATTATGGTCATATTCTGAGTCCAACTTGTGCTATTTTAAGCAAAAATTGAAAAATTATTATAACAATTACAACTTCATAGCAATGCATATGGGTAATGAAACTCAAAAGCCACTTGGGTTTTCAAGGACTATACCAAGCACTGAAAAGCTGTAAGGAATCCAACACATGCTCTCTTTCTGTCTCAAGTTTGCTTTGCTTTGTACCTCTTTGCACTCCCTTCTCTTTTTCAGCAGAGTTGTTTTCTCTACAACTTCATTTTATATCATAAGAAAACAACTGTCCCAAAATGACCTAATTAAATTTTTTTTGTTTGTTTACCTACCTCTGATAAGGTAACTACTTCTTATCCAATCACCATGACACAGAGGGGGCATGGAAAAAGAAGGCTGAATATGAGCCTACAGCTTTATGAAGTCAAAAGGGTGGATGTATAGGAGGCAGTTCTCACAAAAAGAGGTTGCTCCAAGTTTGGTTGAAGTTATCAAAATATTTACTAAAGATTGGAAATAAGAGAGAATAATAAGGAAGATCCATGTTTGATTCCAAGTCTTTAACACATTTTTATGTGACCATTAGCTAGTTAGGTTGCTTCTTGAAGACATAATTTTCTCATGAGTAACAGAAAGATAACAGTAGTACTAATCTTACTGGATTACTATGAGGAGTAACTGAGCTAACCTATATGAAAGAACTTAGCACAGTACCTCATATGTACTAAGTCCTATAAATATTCATTATTAATTTTCAAGTTAATAATGATTATAAAAAATAACTAATTCAGAAAATACAAAAAATAAAGAACAAAATAAATCTTTATTGTTCAAATTATTATAGTTGTTCCTCTTTTTTCCCCCCATAGCTCCCCTCCACCTGGTTCCCACCCCACCCCATGCCCTTACCGCCCCCCCCTCCCACTGTCCTCATCCATAAGTGTATGATTTTTGTCCAGTCTCTTCCTGCAGCCCCCACACCTCTTCCCCCCATAGGATTGTCAGTCCACTCCCTTTCTATGCCCCTGATTCTATTATATTCACCAGTTTATTCTGTTCATCAGATTTTTTATTCACTTGATTTTTAGATTCACTTGTTGATAGATATGTATTTGTTGTTCATAATTTTTATCTTTACCTTTTCTTCTTCTTCCTCTTCTTAAAGAATACCTTTCAGCATTTCATATAATACTGGTTTGGCGGTGTTGAACTCCTTTAGCTTGTTCTTATCTGTAAAGCTCTTTATCTGACATTCAATTCTGAATGATAGCTTTGCTGGGTAGAGTAATCTTGGTTGTAGGTTCTTGCTATTCATCACTTTGAATATTTCTTGCCACTCCCTTCTGGCCTGCATAGTATCTGTTGAGAAATCAGCTGACAATCCTATGGGTGCTCCATTGTAGGTAAGTAACTGTTTTTCTCTTGCTGCTTTTAATATTCTCTCTTTGTCTTTTGCTCTTGGCATTTTAATTATGATATGTCTTGGTGTGGTCCTCTTTGGATTCCTTTTGTTTGGGGTTCTCTGCACTTCCTGGACTTGTAAGTCTATTTCTTTCACCAGGTGGGGAAAGTTTTCTGTCATTATTTCTTCAAATAGGTTTTCAATATCTTGCTCTCTCTCTTCTTCTGGCACCCCCATAATTTGGATGTTGGTACACTTGAAGTTGTCCCAGAGGCTCCTTACACTATCTTCATATTTTTGGATTATTTTTTCTTTTTGCTTTTTTGGTTGGGTGTTTTTTTGCTTCTTTGTATTTCAAATCTTTGACTTGATTCTTGCGATCCTCTAGTCTGCTGTTGGATCTCTGTATATTATTCTTTATTTCAGTCAGTGTATGCTTAATTTCTAGTTGATCCTTTTTCATATCCCCAAGGGTCTCACTAAATTTATTGGCTTTTACTAGAAAATTCTTGAAAAACCTTATAACGGTGGTTTTGAACTCTATATCCAGTAGTTTGCTTTCCTCCATTATAGTCATTTGTGACCTGTTTCTTGGTCTCCGCATTTTGGCTGCTTTCCTGAGTTGATAGAGTGGCTTTGTGTGCTAGGTGTCCTATAGGTCCCAGTGGCTCAGCCTCCCCAGTTACCTAAGGTAGACACTCTTGGTGCACCCCTTTGTGGGCTGTGTGCACAGTCTTCTTGTAGTTAAGCCTTGATTGTTGTTGATATCACTGGGAGGAATTGACCTCCATGCCAATTGGCTGTGAGGATCAGCTGTGTCTACGATGGGAGAACTTCTGTGCTGGAGACACCCTTATGAGGCAAGACTTGCTTCAGTGGGCTTTGGTGCTCACTGAGTCTGCCCCCTAAGTGTATCCCTTTTGGATCTGAGGAGTTATAATCTGATGGTCCCACTCTGACCACTGGGTACACTGGCTCTTGGATCTCCAAGGATGTGCTAATTTAGCCTCTGCCTGAGGCCACCCAGCAGGAGCTATGGAGAGATCTGCAGATTCCTCTTCTTTGTTTGGGGTTTGGAGGTGCCCAGATGAGGCCCAGCGATGAAGCAATGCAAGCTGCTGTGGGGCCTTGGGCCTTCTTTTGGATGTTCTGGGTCTCTGTGACTCAGTTGCAGTTTGTTAGGTAAGTCTAGAATTCAAAGCACCAGGTCATTCATATTCAAAAGCCTCTGCACTCAGCTTGGATGGGGCGGAGTCTCAGGGTGGAGCAAACAGCAATGGCTTCCCGTCAGCCCTGCCCTAAGAGGCCCCTGAGTCTCAGTGTCCCGCAGTAATTGCTTCAAGCACCTCTGAGGGAAAGCTGCCCTCAAGTTCCGCCCGATGCCAGACTGTCCAATTTTTTCTCAGTATGAATCTGGGTCCCCAGATTCTCACCCGGAACTGGAGTTCTGAGCAGTCGGGAGCTTGTGTCTCCCTCCTGATTGAAAAAGACAGCTGCGTCCTCAGTTGCCAGCCCTCTCTGAGTACGCGCCTCCATACCTCTGCCTTTACTTCCGCAGCTCCTGTGAGTCTCAGTGTGCTTTTCTCTTTTCTTCTAGTTGTAGAATTTCCACTCAGCCAGCTTTCCTGTGGTTCTGGATGATGCCCATTTTGTCTTTTAATTGTAGTTTTGAAGTGGTTGTACGAGGCAGCAAGTTCAGGTGTTTACCTATGCTGCCATCTTGGTTTCTCAAGAGCAACTTTTAAATAAACGAAAACAACTACATCATCAGTTTCCAGAATGTTAACACTGTTAACATTTTAGTAGTCTTCAAATGAAAGAGGCATTTTTTTTTACATTTCTGAATAGTATGGAAAAGCCTTTGCAACCATTAGAATGTAGATGGTAAAGAGGTGGAAAATCTCAACATAAATGTTACAATCTTAATAATCTCACCTATCCCAACAGATAAG
Source organism: Cnephaeus nilssonii (assembly GCF_951640355.1). NCBI lineage: Eukaryota > Metazoa > Chordata > Mammalia > Chiroptera > Vespertilionidae > Cnephaeus > Cnephaeus nilssonii. The sequence goes on along the minus strand of NC_137085.1, from coordinate 50,837,490 downwards.
CTATATTTGACATATTTTCTCCTTGATACAATTCTGACAAGATCTAATTTTTCAGATCAACGTAGATAAGCAGCAGCAAATTGGCAAAGGAAACTCTGAGGAGACATTCTTTCAACTATTCAGTCAATAATTATATAGTCATACCTTAATGATAAAGAAGTGATAACCAACAACCTTAGTGGGAGGGAAGACCTCCAAAATATTAGAAAAAATAAAGTAAAAACTCAAAATGTGAGATTTTAGAGTCATTTAGTGTAGGAGTGAGGGTCTAATAGACATCATCATAGGGTACAGTTGACTGATATCATCTTTGCAGTGATTGCTGCAAATGATCCAAAATCATCAAGGACATTTTTATAATGCTCTTTGGTTGACAGCAATAGATCTCTCCTAGAATTTCAATAGTCAATATAATTAAATCATGACACATTAGGAGAAGAATTTCTTCACATGTGATGGGAAATAATTTTACTGCACTGCCAACTCTAATAGATTGGCAGAAGCTGTGGAGAGTACTGTGTTAAGAAGGACTCTGAGGCTTCCTCTTTACCCTTAGAAAAGAGCCTGATGCATTCTCAATAACGTATACCTTGGCATTCAAAGCTGGAAAGGGCTGCCTCTGTGTATTTATCTATCCTGGCCATAGCTCAGGTAGAGATATTAACACACATACAGGAAAAAAAAAAAAAAAAAAAAAACCTGTCAAGAGAAGTAGGAATTAGTAGCATAGAACCTAGTTTGGGATAGGTTAAGTTTATCAGTGTTGGATAACATTTTTAAAAAAATAGCCTAAATCTGAGAGACAAGACTAATTTCTTCAGAGAGATCCTCTGTCATTTGGGTGATTTGGGTGGTTTATAGTTTAAGCTAAAATAGTCCCCACCACCTGGTCACAGTTATTCTTGAATACAACAAGAAATTTCTCAATGTTGAGACATCTCAGGTACCTTAATAATGGAAGAGGAACAACACAAATATTCTGAATATTACATGTAATATCTTATATGAATAATTAAGAACTACAGATTTGCAATTCTGCCTCTTGTGAGCTTGATTAATGTAAATGAGTCATGCAACTCCCCACTGACCCAAATCTTTAGCCTATGTCCACTCCAAAGAAAGACTCATCATAATATACAAGGCTTTCGATTAACAATGGCTCAACTTAGACCTGATTTTATATATGTAAAATTTTATGTCTTCTCCTATCATAAGTAAGACCACCTCCACACACATACATACACAACAGAGTAAGGACCAACATCTATATTTATTCTAACTATGGCTGTAGAAAGTAAAATAATTGTCATTATAGTTAACATAGCTTACTATGTGAAGACTCTATATTAAAAGTTAAATAAAGGATCTCATATATCCCTCAGAGTAACCCTTGGAAATGAAAATTATTGTTATCTCCACTTTCCATGTGAGGCATCCAAGGTTTCAAAAGGTTGTCTTGCCCAAGGTCACACAACTAAGTAAAGGAGCCAGGATTTGAATCACAACAGTCCAATTCTAACGCCCTCTTGTGGCTGGCCCAACAGAGAAATAGCAGGTCTGATTCATGCAATCCTCATATTGAACCTGGCCTTAGACTTTTATTCAGGAAGCAGTCAGGATTAAGTTGGGCATCAATGTGCAAAGAAAATTTCATTTCTTACTTGCAAGAATAAAGAGCAGGCTCTATTGTGGTGACCACACTCATATGCTCCCCCAGTACAGCTTGGTCTCTATACTGATGACTTTCAAATATCTTTGACCATGACTTATAGTGAGAAATATATTTTACATTGCATCTAAAGGCACCCACACATAAGGATGTATACACACAAACAAAACTTCACAGAAGAGTACTTATTCATATTACATGTGATATACTCCAATTTTTCTATTCTACTCCATCCCATTCTCTTTCATTACTGTTCGAGACTCACCAGATTGACTTCTTTACTGCAATTCCGAATAATGCTGCTCTATACAATTCCTTCAATGGTATATCTCCCACCCCACTTCCCCCTGTTTTCATTTCAACTTACTGCAATATGATCTTGTATTCTGTGAGAGACACATGTATTTTAGAAATAGTTTTATTGAAAGTATTTTAATAACATTTTGTCACTTCTTATGAAAAAGGGGTATTAATTATTTGGTCACATCTGTTGGTTATTCACACACACACACACACACACACACACACACACACACACACATACACATATAAGTATATGTGTAATTAAGTTTCCAATTGTGTCTATAGCCTCTGGAAATACTTGGGTAAACTTTCTCCAAGTTGGAAAAGTAAACTTGGGATTGTCTAGCCTAAAATACAGGCTATATGATGCATATAAAATTCAATGTTAAGGGCCCGGGGCGGGGGGGGGGGGGGGGCGCTTGTTAAATAGTTATCCTCCAAACTAAAAATGCTCCTTGGTACAGACAGAGCTTCCATATTGACATGTCATTGACCATGGGTTTGGATATGAATCCCAAGATGAAACTGAAAATCTAAGGGACAAATAACGCAATAACAGGAGTTGGTTTCTATTTGAAGCTGTTTCTCACATTGGTCCTTTAAGTAGGGCAAATGACAACAGGGACGTATTGACTGTACTGAACAATAAGGACACTGCCTAATATTGACTAGGTTATTTGGAGGCATTGGGATTTTTTTCTCTTTTGTTCCTGAAGGAGAAGTTAATAGAGAAAATAAGAGAGTAACACCTGAGCTATCAGTTTATCCATATGGAGGGACCCTGCAGTCCTGATTCACAAATATGGCTACCAGACTTTAAGAAAGGAATGGCTGCCTGGCCATTGTGGCTCAGTGTTTGAACATCGACCCATGAAGCAAGAGGTCACCAGTGAGATTCCTGGTCAGGGTATATACCCGGGCTGTGGATTTGATCCCCAGTAGGGGGCGTACAGGAAGCAGCCAATAAATATTTTCTCTCATCATTGATGTTTCTATCTCTCTATCCCTCTCCCTTCCTCTCTCTCTAAAATCAATATTTTTTTAAAAGGAATGCCTACTGGCTAATTTTTATGTTTCTGAAATATAAATCCCCTTCTTTTCCCTAAATATTCTTTTATATCTATAAAATCATAATGAATTTTTGTATGTGTTTTTTTTTTTAATTTGTTGTTTGTGTTTTGAACATCAAGTAAAGGGACTGAGTTTTACATCTGGGTTGATAAAGTGAGTCCTAAAGTCAGAAAACGTGGGATGAGATGAAGATGTGTAACTGATTATGTCAGCAGATGCAGGCCTTGGTGCTGTAGCTGGCCATGAAAGGTAAAGCCTGTGGGGAGTTCACACAAACATTTACTGATGGCACTGGATCTTCCATAGGATGCAGAGTGTGGTGTTGAATGGATCTTATGTAGATCTTAAAGAGCAATGGCCCAAACTGAATCAAGTATTCATTTTAAAAAATAAACCAACATATGGTTTTTATACTTATTAAATCCAAATTATACATATATTACTTTCCCTAAAAAAATGGGGTTTGTATCAAACAAAAAGACACAGACTGGAAAGTGTTGAGAATCTAGGCTATTATTCATGACACTAATAGATGGATCTTCTATAAACTGCCTAAATGCAAGTGAATGAATCTTAATCCAGGACGCTATAGAATTCATATCTTTATATTTAGTTTAAGAATTTCTAATTGTATGGTTCTCTTCAGTTAAAGAAGAAAAAGCAGAAAATTGAATAAATTCCTACTTTAAAAAATTTCTATAGACCACAATCCTTTTTTTTTCTTTTCATTGTGCTAAAATCCTGACTGAAGCAGCATGTACAAGAGCAGTTCACATTGTTTAGTCCACTCTCATTTTCTGCTTCACACACACTCCTTCATGCCTTAGCCATACTGGAAATGTGTGCCATAATATAAAGGAAAAGGTCTTCTCATTTTCCAATAGTTATGTTTTAGCAATACTCCTCTTCCTATAGGCACATACTTTCTATGAGAGCTTGCCCAATAACTAAGATGAACAGGAGGGCAGAAAAGAATTATTGTCAGTTGCCTCCTCATTATAGAGGTTTTGCCTTCATATATTATTTCATTAAATTAATTTAATCTTCATATATTATTATCTCCATTTTATTTTTAAAAAATCTTTAAGAATTTAAGTCACTTGACCAAGGTCACATAAGTGATAAGTGAGATCCACTTCTAACCACAGCAGAGGTTTCTAAAATGTGCCCAGCTGTGTTAAGTATGACCCAAAGAAACTAAAAATTGCTTAATCACATAAGCTTGATAAATACTGGATTGAACAACATGAAGAAGGTTTCTTTACTACAGGACTTCTCTGAGTTATTAATATGTTGAGGATGCTTGCTGTTTACCAAGAAAGTAATATAGCAAAAAAAACTTGTATTACTTTTTTTTAAAGTGTAACTCCTGGAATTGGCGTTTGGTGAATTACTGCCTTTGGGAAATAAATACTACACCAAACTATGTTATCTTCAAAAAGAAAGGATTTGATCAATCTAGAACCAGTGCAAAGACATATTACAATTTGCCAGAATATGGTTCAGGCCAGGTGTTTGGTAACATATCAAAAATGCCCTGGGATTCTGAGTACAAGTCAGGAGTCTATTGATTTTGTCTGGTTGCTTGACAGCCTGAGCCCATGGGTGATGTAGGGCTACAAATCCCATCAAATTTACAGGAACTTTTTGACAGACTGTCTGCCTCCTATGCTGCAGTGATATGGTTGAACCCTTCTAGGGTTTATACAATGATTATATCCTTGGATTACATGCCACTGAAAGTTCCAACTTTCTGACTGAAGAAAGGGACATATTGAGAAAAATAAAAAGCAAAAGACCTCTGTTCTGATATATGTTTATATTTTTAATTTGATATTTATTTTTGCTAAAAATGTAGTGTTATTATATTATAACTAGAGGCCCGGTGCATGCAATTCGTGTGGGGGGGAAGAGGGGGGGTCCCCTCAGCCCTGCCTGCACCCTCTCCAATCTGGGACCCCCTCGGGGGATGTCCGACTGCCTCTCGCAATCCGGGACCAATGGCTCCTAACTGCTCGCCTGCCTGCCTGCCTGCCTGATCTCCCCTAACCCCTCTGCCTGCCTGCCTGATTGCCCCTAACCACCTCTGCCTGCCTGCCTGACTGCCCCTAATTGCTCCCCTACTGGCTTGATTGCCCCTAACTGCTCCCCTGCTGGCCTGATCGCCCCTAACCGCCTCTTCCTTGCCCCGCACCCCAGACTCAGTATCCCCTCCTCCAGCCGGTCACAGGCACCCAGGACCCAGGCCAGCTTTGCCAAGGCCAGCTGCAGCCACAGGGGACCGTGGGCAGGTGGCTTCGCCCCGGCCGCAGCCACAGGCGCCCAGGACCACGGGGTGAGCAGCTTGTCCCTCTCCCGGGCCGCTGGCGCCCCAGACCGTGGGGTGGGCGGCTTGTCCTGATCCTGGACTACAGACTCAGGCGCAGCTGCTGACACCTAGGACCACGGGGCGGGTGGCTTGTCCCTCTCCCAGGCTGCAGCCCCAGCCACTGGCACCCAGGACCACGGGGTGGGCAGCTTGTCCCTCTCCTGGGCCACAGCCTGGCTGGTCCCCATTCCTCTCTTGCGAGTTCATTTTGCCTGGCTGGTCCCCATTCCTCTCTCCCCAGTGTTGAGTGTCTGAGCCATTATGGCATGATGGTGTGACCACAATTTGCATATTAGCTCTTTATTATATAGGATAATTTCCATTGAAAAAGCAATAATAATTTTTGTTGAAAATTATGCTAAAAATTCCAAACACTGTAAGAGCATCCTATATAATAAAAGTCTAATATGCAAATCGACCGAACAGTGGAACGACCAGTCACTATGATGTGCACTGACCACCAGGGGGAGACACTCAACACAGGAGGTCCCCCCAGGGGGTCAGTGTGCTCCCACAGGGGGAGCGCTGCTCAGCCAGAAGTCGGGCTCATGGCTGGCAAGTGCAGCGGCAGTGGCAGGAGCCTCTCCTGCCTCCGCAGTAGTGCTAAGGATGTCTGACTGACGGACATCCACCGCGGGCTCCCAGACTGCGAGAGGGCACAGGCCAGGCTGAGGAACACCCCCTGCCAAGTGCACAAATTTCATGCAATGGGCCTCAAGTATGTAATAAAAAGTAATTCTCTTCCAATCTGTCATACTTGTCTTTTCTAGAGGCCTAGTGCACAGATTCATGTACTGGGGGCGTCTCTTGGCCTGGCCTGTGGGGATCGGGCCAAAATTGGCTCTCTAACATCCCCTGAGAGGTCCCAGATTGCAAGAGGGCGGTTATTGGGTGATGCACCCCAGAATCAGGCTCCCTCCTCTCTTCTCCCAATATTATGTCACTTTCTCTCTGTATCTGTCTCAGTTCTTTCATCTCACTTTACCCTAAGTTTGGTGATAATTGACACCTTGTGGGCATTTAGCTGCAAAATGCAATTATTTAGCAAACAGGATTTACTTAGCCTGGAATCTAGTTGGCCTAGGGCAGGACCCTGCTCAATGCCAGGCTCCCGCCCAGACCCTTCCACCCAGGTGGAGTCCTGTGGCAGTGGGAACCTCCTTCTTCCCACCTGAGCTGCTCCTTTGCTTCCTTCCCTCTCTGGAGGTTGCCTGCTGGTGCTACTGTCCGCCCAGAAGGAGGGAAGCCATAGCCAGTTTCTCAGCTGAAAGAGGTAGCAGAAAAATTCACTGCCTCTACTGGAAATTGATATTAAGCAGATGGGCCAGAGCGGATGCCAGATGTCGGGGCCATAGCCAGTAGGTTCTGCACATCTTATCATTTAGCTAATTGAGTCGAAAAGTTTCTGGAAGGGCTAGACCCACAACCTCTGCAATGGGCTAGAGGCCCAGTGGGGAGCCAGACCCAAAGTGGGGAGCCAATGGGCTAGGGGTCCCTCGGCCTGGCCTGCAGGGATCGGGTCAAAACTGGCTCTCCGACATCCCCTGAGGGGTCCCAGATTGCGAGAGGGTGGTTCTCAGGTGATGCACCCAGGAATCTAGCTCCCTCCTCTCTGGTTCCGGGTATATCACCCGAGAACCGCAGCTGCCAAGTCACCGCAGCTCAGCAGCTCCTGAGTTGAATGTCTGCCACCAGGTGGTCGGTCAGCTGGTCACTTAGGCTTTTATAGAGAGAGAGATAATTTCCATTGAAAAAGCAATAATAATTTTTGTTGAAAGTTCTGGTAAAAATTTAAACACTGAGAAAACATATGTAATAAAAAATAACTCTCTTCCAATACGACATACTTGTCTTTTCCAAAGTTAGCTAATGAGACCAGTATCTTGGAAATTCTTTCAGATGTTTGATATATACTAGTATATGCAAGCATATATACATGAGTGTGTTTATGGGTCTTTTTGCAGAGAAAAACATGCATTGATAATTATTATACACAGTGTTCTGTTCCCAGTGTTTTGAATATTTTCCAAATGGAGATCTTTTTTATGAAACTTAACTTGGGATAGAATGGACTAATGTAATCTATCTTAAGTAAAATAGCAAGTATGACTATCTGACTAATCTAAGAAATGCAACTATATTAAATGATGCAGCACACAACCCATCTATATCATAAAGGCCTGTGGTGGTGACACTACACGGCGTCACAACCAAATGAGCAGCGGCTCTCACGGCGGGTGGGGTGGGGTGCAAGCTACTCGGGGCAGAGATCTACTAGTGGCAGAGAGCTACTAGTGGCGGAGGGCGGGGCAGCCAGCTGAGGCAAGTGGAAGCGGGCTACTCATGCATGATTTCATGCACCCTGAACCTCTAGTTCATTATATAAGATTATGATAACATTCTATTACATGAATTTTAATTCTCAAGGAAATGCAAAGCAAGCAGAGGAATGTGGCATGAACAGAAGGTGGAGAGACAAGCAGGAGCTGGTGGGTCATGTACAGAACATGGCTTTTATTGTAAGGTTAATATGAAGCCATTTCAAGGTTTGAATGGTGACTGGGTGACTCCTGTGCTGTCCAATACAGTAGCCAAGAGCCACGCACGGCTATTGAGCATCTGAAATGTGGCCAGGCTGAAATGAAGTGTGCTACAAGTATAAAACACATATTGGATTATGAAAACTTAGAGGACTTGGAATGAAAAAACAAAAGATTATAAAATATCTCAATAATGTTTGAATTGGTTACATACTGAATGACAATATTTTGGAAATATGGAAATAAATAAAATATAATATTAAAATTAACTTCACCTGTTTATTTTTAATTTTTAATGCAGCTACTAAAAATTTTAAAATAATATATGGGGCTTGCATTATATTTCCATTAGACAGCATAAGAGAGACAAGATGATCTAAGTAAGTGCACAATGGAAGTGTCACTTGCCTACAGCATTGCTCTTAGCTCTGAAACTCTACTTGAATTCTTTTCTAGAATGGATATTAAGCCTAGGATGAGCTACCATTTTTAAGTGCTTGGTTCCAAAGATAACATGATTCTTAGAAATAAACTCTCTTTGTCTGCATCTGAGGATTACCACTTATCTGAAAACCAGTGCAGTGTAGCAGAAAAGGATTATAGTATGTGTTATTAGGTCTAAATTCAAGTGTTGACCATGAACATGTCATTTAACCTCTATTTTTTTACTTGTTAACCAATAATTATATTATCTACCTACTTTCATTCCAGGGCAATTGTTAGCATCAAATGATAAAGCAGATAAGCACCTTTTAGTAGTTGATTAAATAGGTATATTAAAACAGAAAACTAAGAATATTATTGGAAGTTTAAATTTAGAAGCTCCTTAAGAAACCATGTAGCCTAACATACATGTGTCTTTCCCTTACATACCTCTGTCCCATTTTACAGATGAGAAAACTGAGTTTGGCCTTAATTCTGAGAGGTTAAAACCAACAGTAAGTAGGTAGTTAGGGTTAGAATCCAGGTCTGATTTATTCATTTTTTTCAGTGAGTACCTAAGTGAGTTTCCACCCATTTATTCACTTATCCCATAAATACTTACTAAGTATCTATTATGGGCCATCATTATGAAAGATTCTAATCATAACAATAGCTAGCATTCATTGATTCCATTACTAAGCATTGAATACATTATATAATTTATTTTATTTAATTAAGCAACCACTGAGAAAGGTGTTAAGAGAACCTATTTATAAAGTGAGAAACTTAGACTTTCTAGGTTAAGTAATCTGCTCAAGGTCACAGAGTTAGTAAGTGATAGATCACAGATTTGACCCATGTTCTCTTTTACTCAAAAGCCCATGCTATCAACCCTTGTGCTTTCTGCCCAAAGGGGTGAAAAAGCTGGCAGGGAAGGCAGCCAAGTAGACAATAAACCAAATTGTGGTATAGTTCATTCTATAACAAAGACATGCACGAGGTTTTTAAGGAACCCAGAGAAAGCTTGGCTTTTTCCAGTCTTTCCCAATCCAGTAAATGGCACCACATACCCATTCAATTAAACCACTCCATGTATATTACTCTGGATTGCCCCACTCCTTGTCACTCTCATTAACACCCAAGTCAATCCTGGCTCCAGTGGGTGGGTATCCCTCATTGTTCCACTTCTTTTTCCCTACACCAGTGGTTGGCAAACTCATTAGTCAACAGAGCCAAATATCAACAGTACAACAATTGAAATTTCTTTTGAGAGCCAAATTTTTTAAACTTAAACTTCTTCTAACGCCACTTCTTCAAAATAGACTCACCCAGGCCGTGGTATTTTGTGGAAGAGCCACACTCAAAGGGCCAAAGAGCCGCATGTGGCTCGCGAGCCGCCGTTTGCTGACCACTGCCCTACACAGTCACAAGGTCACCACTTTCTCACCTCCCCCCACCACCATATTCCACACTTAGAATATTTTTTTAATATATTTTATTGATTTTTTTACAGAGGAAGGGAGAGGGATAGAGAGCTAGAAACATCGATGAGAGAGAAACATCGACCAGCTGCCTCCTGTACACCCCCCACCGGGGATGTGTCCGTAACCAATGTACATGCCCTTGACCGGAATCGAACCTGGGACCCTTCAGTCCGCAGACCGACGCTCTATCCACCGAGCCAAACCGGTTTCGGCTAGAATATTTTTTAAATATGTTTTTTATTAATTTCAGAGAGAGGAAGGCAGAGTGAGAGAGAGAGATAGATACATCAATGATAGAGAATCATTGATCAGCTGCCTCCTGTACTCCCCCTACTGGGGATTGAGCCTGTAACCCAGGCATGTGCCCTGATGGAATTGAACCGTCATCTCCTAGTTCATGGGTCAATGCTCAACAACTAAATGACACCAGCTGGGCCACACTTAGAATATTAAAATGCCTTCTAACTGGCTGAGAATTTTCTTGTGCCCTTCCTACACAAGCCTTTCTCCACCAAGCAACCAGAGCTATCTTTTGACATTGTAAATCTGATTATGCCATTTCCCTGAGTCAAACTTTGAATGGCTTCATATTACCCATACAATAAAAGTCACATTCTGTACATGGCCTATTAGACCCTGCTTTTCCTTCCAACTTCCCGTTCACATCACCTCCCCTTGTTCACTTTGCTTTAGACACATTCACTTCCTTTTAGTTCCCAGAACAAGCCACATCTTTCCCTCCCAGAGATTTTGCACAGGCTTCTAAGAGTGGTGTCCTGCTCTTGGCATTTGTGTGGTTGGCTCCTCCTCCTGATTTAGGCTCAGCTTAAATGTTTGTTGGCACCTCTAAAAAGATTTCTATTGTGTTCTATCTTCATAGAACTTTTACCTAATTGACAATACTTATTTATTTCTTTAGAGACATGTTGATTGGATTCACTAGTCTGTAAGCTCCATGAAGGGCAAAGATCAGGTAATCTAGCTGCCATTTGCATAACCTGTGCCTAGCACATAGTCAATGGTCTACGAATGTTTGTAGAATAAATTAATTATAATAAATTCTTATTAGAAGTACGATGAACACATATCAAAAAAAGTGAATCAGTCATTCCCACTTCCCTTTGTTTGAGTAGCTACTTTTCTTTTGCTTTCATGCTTCTGCTGGAAAATTATAGGCAGCTCATCATGCAGTTTCCCAGAACTGTAAAAGTCAATGTGCAATGCTTGTAATGTTCACAGTTTGGGTGATCTTCCTTCTATATAGTCCTGCGGCCATGCATTATGGATGGTTCTCTTAAGTAAAAACTGCTGGAGAAATGAATCAGTAAGAGCTAGAAGCTTGTTGCCTCCATCCAGACACAGCTGCTTAACTGGCTCTATTCAATTCTTACTCCCTGGTCACCTAATTCAAGCAATCCTTTTCCAGAGAGAATAGCATGGTAGCTGGTATTTAATAACACACACAGTTCTCTCCCAGAAACTAAAAGGGTATGAGTGTCTGAGTTCAATTTTTACATCACTATAGTTTATTCCTAATCTGGGAGTATATGCTAACTGCACTACCAAAACTCTAGCACAGTAAAAAAAATCTAAACCTGTTGATTAGTACTATCTAAATATGTATTTTTTTTTAGTTTGTTACATTTCATCAGGGTAAGCAGGCAGGGATTGGAGGGAACAGAATAAAAGCTAACATTTGTCAAGTATCTGTTGGTGATAGGAAACTTGCTGAGTACTTCATACATTGCTTCCTTTATCTTCAGAAAGAAACCCTGTCAGGTAAATATGATCATTGACATTTCATCCCCACCTTATGTTGACAGAGCAGAGAGCTTAATTAAACTTACCCAAAGTTACACCACCAGTCAGAGGCAGAGCTAGGATTTGAAATCATGCCTATCTTCATCTGAAGCCCACTCTCGAGAGAGAGAAGAAAGTGAAATTCATGTTTATTTGGGGTTTTCTGAACAACCAACTCAGTTCAAATCTTGACCAAGGATAAACTGAAATTATGGCCCTAAATAGTATTTCTCGATCATCTGAATAGCAGCTGTGAAACATCCATGCCTCTACATCTGGAAGTAGAAATAAATCAGATAAATTTTAATATGGAAGTTAGTTTGAAAGAAATATGACGTATTTACTCAAGACTTCCTTTCCCTTTGGGTTTTTAGAAAGTACTGAATTGGCAGGGAGCAGTGTGTGACAGATGACTAGCCCAGAAAGAAGAGAGCCACAAAGGGGGACATGAGCACAGAGCAGGAGTGCAGCAGGTTAGTGTGTGATGCTCACATCTGGGACAAGCTCCACACAGTATTCAAAAAGCTGGCCTATGGGTCCACTGTCTACTACTAACATATCTCAGCACCAGTGACACCCAAACAGATGCCCAGTAGGGTGGACCTTCAACAAAGTGCATGGTTCTTATGGCTGAGCAGACACAGGTATTTGATAGCATGAAAGGGGTGAGAGTGGAAACGATGTTACGCACTAACTCCTGTAGACAATGGGTATTCAAACCAGAGATGGACGCTCAAGACAGACAGCATTAGGTTCCAATCCCTACTCATTCCGTGGGTGAGATCCTGCTCTGGTTACACAATTTCATTGAGCCCCAATTTCCTCACCTATCAAATGAAAATGATGGGCATTTCCCATCCTTGTGTTGAAGGTCAAATGGAGAAGTGAAGGGAAAGTATCTGGACAGGGGATGCAGTAAATCACAGTTTATTTCCTTCCCTGATTTTCCTTATAGTGTTTCTCAGCACCATACTGTTTAATTGAGTCACTCTTTTTGTTATATCTTGACTATCAATATTTCTCCAAAGGATCTCTGAAAACCACTTTCAGAAAGGACAGTACAACAACAGAGAGCATGTCAGTCTCCACAGTTCCAAGGGTTGATCTTGAGAGGTAGAGCAGATTCCACTCCCAGGAGCTCCTAGTGGCATCAATGACACATACTTACTTTAACTTTCTCTCCTTCCTTCTCTCACTTTCCTTACTCCCTCCATCCTGATTTCTGAAATCACCTCTGGTTCTGAATTTTGGCCAAACCCAAACTAAGACAATTTGCAACATCCTAACTGATACACAGTATAACCCAAACCTGCCTGATCCCAGGGATTTGATAATTATTGTACATTTGTTTATTATAATACTAGAGGCCTGATGCATGAAGATTCATGCAAGAATGGGCCTTCCTTCCCCTGGCTGCCAGCAGCACCTTTGCTCTGGCTGGAGCCACCTTCCCGCTCTGGCCCAGAGCCGCCTTTCCGCCTTCCCACGCTGCCCAGAGGCCCAGAGTGGTTGGGGTGGTGCAGAACGCCTGCGTCCCACCCTGCCCTCAGCCGCTCGAAGCCTGTGTATACAAATTAATCCGCCATCTTTGTTGGGTTAATTTGCATACTCACTCCTGATTAGCTGGTGGGCATTTCGAAGGTACGGTCAATTCGCATGTTACTCTTTTATTAGGTAGATAGCAAAATAATTTTAATATATCAGTTTACTCATCTAAAAATTGGGGGTTATAATTGGTACCTTACATGGGTTTCGAAAGATTTAGGAAACATTGCATATTAGTGTACATGCATAATGTCTGCCCTGTAAAAAGCAATTTAAAATGTTAGCAATTACTGATTACTATCATCAATTTTACTATGGAATTATGAGTAATGTAACATATGGGCTTCTATTAACCTTGTTGACTAAACTATTCTTGGCTTTTCAGTCATTCCTCAAAGCATACTGCCCCATTTCCTCACCTGCTTCCCTAAACCACATACCACACACAGTCTGTTATAGACAAGATACATTAAAACACTATGTGTGTGCTAGATCATATTACCTGGTTTAATTTCACTTTCTTTCATTCTTTTACCCAACTTTTATTTGCATTTATTTGTTCAGAAAACAAGGAAGTATAGGTCTGAGCAATCTTTTTGAGTATTGAACCTCAAAAGATTTAGCAGAAAATTAAGTGTTGAGAAAGGACTTAAAGGAAAATCAAGTACTGAGTGGGTAAAAGATCAAAAGGAGAGGATTCATCTCAGCTTAATGGATGGCAGTGAAAGAAGGAACAAAAGTGAGACCTGGGTAAAGAAGATTAAGGAATAGTCAAAATTGGGTAAAGGGAAGGAAATTAAATCAGAAATACAGGAAATCAGAGAAGATTTGTAGCGGTAACTCAGAATGCCAAAGAGCCTGAAACTGAGTCCATGAAGCTGTTTCTCAGAGAAAAGTAAGATGCAGCCATGCTAGTATACAATACTAAAGCTGAAAGGGTTTCTAAATTAGCTAGCTCCACCCTTCCATTTTACAAGGTAAGGTACTGAGGTTCAGGGTAGAAAAGCACATTGCTTTTTCAAGGCTACATCGCAGTAAGCTGCCAACCTGGGCTGGAACCTAGGATTTCTTATGTTTAGCTTAATGATTGTTTCTACTCTATAATTTCAGATAAAAGACCTTAATGAAAAGGAGTGATTTGATCTAACTGACAAATGAGGCATATTATTAGCAAATTAGATCATATGAGCATTTAGAAGGGTAATCATTAATAAATCTTGTTATAAAAAGGTTTATTTGAAATTGTTTATAATCACAAAAATTAGAAACAATCTAATTATCCAATCATGGTAATATGGTTAAGTAATAATGTTGCAACTATTACAGTTCTTTAAAAATAAGGTTCCTAAAGGATTTTGATGACCTCAAAAACTTTATATAATATTGAGGGGGAAAATGCAAGATATAAAATGATAGCAGCACTATGATCTCAATTATATAGAAAATGTAAATGGAGAAAAATTGAAAAGTAACATACCAGAGTATGCTAATTATGGCCACCAGTATCTGTTTTGGTCATGGATTAATCTTATTTTCTTAATAGTTTTGTATTGTACACATTTTCCATAATAAATATCTACTATTTTACTAATTAGAATAAAACGCTTAGCTTTTTTTTTAAAGCATCACTGGAAATTATGTCTGATATTACAATTTGAGATTATATTCTATGTTCTAATTTAAGAATAAGTATGCAATTTTAATATTCTTTTTATACCTTCCAAATACTGCAGACTTACTACCTTTATAACATGACTCCTCACTGTGCAGTAAATTTGAACATCCTAATCACTGCAGCAACTGATGTAGAGTATATGTTATCAGCCTGCATCATTTGTTCCCACATTCACTTATTCAACCAGTATCTACCGAGTACTAAGTACACTCATGAGGTGCCTTTCTCCAAGAAGAGAAGGCAAGTAATGGATAAGAGAAAAAATTAATTTCAAAAATTATGGTGTGATAAAATAGAAATGGAATAAACAGGGCGGTGTATAGAATGCAGTGTGCAAGGGTGGATTTGCTCATTCATGCAGTGTGTTTAGGCGAGGCCTCTGTAGTAGTTGCTCTGGTCCACCTTCAGGACCCGAGATCCCATTCCCCCATGCTGGCTGCCATGGGCTCACAGCTGAGTCACTCTAGGAATTGTCTTCAGCTGAAGGGAGCTGCCTTACCCACATTACTCCCCCTTCCCCGGAGCAGCCTACATCCAAAGCCTGATTGAAGTGGGATGCAGAGGCCCAGCCTCCCTGCCTCAATACAGGACAAATCTGAAGGGTCATCCTGGCTCCACAGAGCTTTTCACGAGACTGGATGACGCATCTGTGTGACTGCGTTTCAGCTCAGCTCCTCTCTGTCCAATCCACCTTCCCTCTCCCCTTCACAGGCATTATTCCCACGAGTCTTCCCAAATCAACTTTCTGCATATACACCAGCATATCAGAATCTGCTACCCAAGAGCATGGCCTAAAACAGCCTCTCCTCTGAGGCCGTATATGATTTGAAATCTGAAAGATGACAAGGAACCTGCCATGCATAGGGCCAGGGAGAAAACAAAGACAAAATGCTTGAAGCAGAGGGAGAATTTCAAGGAAAAGAAAGGAAGCCAATATAGCTGTTTGCCCAAATTCATACACCCAGAGAGGAGTAGAATCAGGATTAAAACTTGGGTTTGTCTGACACTGAAGTCTATGTTCTCTCTGCCAAATTATGAGCTTACCTCAGTTAAGATGGGTCTTTGTTGTGTGAAATATAAGTATTCTATTTTAATCATAAAGCATTAACTCTGCCAATATAATCACCGAGTTTTAAATTCTTTGAATTGGCTCCTCTAATACCTCTGTGACTTTCTTCTTAAAGTATCATTACTATAAATATCTTAGTAGTTAAATTATACCTGAATAAATGTTCTTTCATGTTACCTGCTTGTATTCATAGGAAACATTTGAAAATCATAGCATACTATTAATTTTACTTGCATACTTTTTGAATTCAATTATATTTATTTAATAACTATTTTAGGCCCCTGCTTTAGTTGTACTATTAACTTAAAAATTAACCAGAGTTTTATTTTGTCATCCTGGAAAATATGTTTCATAAATGTTTTCATGGTACACTTGCAATTAACTAAGCAAATTTGCTTTCAGGACTCATCAAAGGTCAGTTTTCTGGATTCAGCAATATATGATAAAACCCACTGTACTCTGAACTCTTAGCAGTCCTCTTTCTGCCTTCAGAGGGCTGGTGTACTCCATATGAATTTACTAATTCATCCATTCACCCATTCGTCATTTTATCTGTTGCACAGTACTAATTTGACATATTCTGTAGGCCAGGTACTGTGCAACTGAGGGACTATACTATGAAAATCCCTCTTCTTGGAGAATTACAGCTGAACTGTGGTGGTGATAGGGGTTGAGCACCAAAGCACACCAGTGGATACAGAGTTAGAAGATGAGTGTGTGGAAAGAACAGTGCTTAGTTCTGGGAGCACTTATAACAAAGGAACCTAATCTAGACCAGAAACAAAGGGAGATAGAGGCAATGGGGGAGAATGGGTTGGAGTGAGTTGGGGTCAAAGAAAGCTTTCTTCTAAAATATAATGTGAGGTGAGATCTTAGATGATGGAGGCCAAAAAGGGAAAACTCAATTTAACAGGAGAGACCAGGGTATAAAGTATCTGAAAAAGTCCTGAGCTTTGAAAAATGAGCAAAGACAAAATAAAGCTGGAGAACCAGCAGGGGTCCAGGGATGGGGGGTTTTTATAATTCATGTTAAAGGCTTTTGTTTTAATTCGTTGTAATAGCAATGGAAGGCCATCAAATTCCTCAAGTGGCAAGTCTCACATGAAATTCTGGATTGACTAAGGCAAGTAGACCCTTTCCTTGCCCACAAGAGCTCACTGTTCAGTGGAAGATAATGGGCGATTAAACAATAATCATGGCACAGACTTGTAATAACTAATGGAAATAAGTAAAGGGTGCAAAGGGAATGCCGTGGAGGGTACCTAACTCATACCAGGAGATCAGGGCAGGCTTCCTAGGGGAAGTACTCCTGAACCGAGTCCCAGGGGTATATATCTAACATTGTCCAGTTTATAATTCTAATTCATGTCGGGGAGAGGGTACCACACACCAACAAGCAATCCTTGGGATATCAACAGGGTATTCTACAATTCAACTCAATTCTGACACTATCTACTAGGAGATAGCATCAGATCCCACAGGTTAAGCGCTAAGTCCCACAGAAATGCCCACCCTTTCCACTTCAGATGCCAGTCCCAAGCCCAGATTGCTACTTGTGTTTCTGATCAACTGGTTAAAAATCAGAAGTTCCCACAACCTCCTCTTGGGTTCAATTAATTTGTTAGAGTGGCTTATAGATGTCAGAGAAACATTTTACTTACTAAATTACCAAAATATTATAAAAGGATACAACTCAAACAGTCAGATGGAAGAGATGCATAGGGCAAGGTATGGGGAAAGGGTGCGGAACTTTCTCTAGGCCTGTGACTCCTCCCATCTCCACGTGTTTACCAACCTGGAAGCTCTCAAAGCTGTTCTTTTGGGTTTGCATGGAGCTTCGTTACACAGGCATGATTGATTAAATCACCGACCATTGGTTACTAAGTTCTATCTTCAGCCCCTTTCTATTCTTGGCTGTCAAGGACTGACTGAAAATTCCAATCTTCTAATCCCATGGTTGGCTCTATAAGCAATCAGCCCCATATTTAGGTGTTTTCCCAAAGTCACCTCATTAACATAACAAAGGACACCTTTATCACTTGCAATCCTTAGGAAAGCCCAAGGGTTTGAGGATCTTTGTACCAGAAATGGAGAGGAAGAACAAATATATATATTTCTTATATGTCACAATATCACAACATCCCACATACATGATTGTCCATCCCACTAGGGATACTCAAATACATATCCCTGGGTCAAGGTATGGGCTCTGGCTTTGGGATCACGGTTTTGATATTGTTTGCATAATTGGTCTCTATGGAATCAAAATACCAAAAGTATTGACATTCCTTTGCAAGGCTTGATACCATCAGGAGACTTCTCCTAAAAGGCAAGCCTTTGTTGAATCTCTACCACACCTAGGGCAGGAACTGGGCTAAGCACTGGAAAAGAACGACAAGTACAACCCATGAATGGCATCTTTGGTTTCACAGGAGTTTTTTCAGAATGGTAAGAAATTCTGACTGAGCTGAAACTGAGACTCATAAACATGTTCCATCTGGGAGTATGTGTTTGGAAAAAAAGAGAAATAATTTGCTTGTTTCAAAGAGCATAGAGGAGAGATAGTGCCAGTAGAAGAGACACATGGCATCCATCTTTCCTAAGGGACTAGCATTGTTTATTTGATAGATTGCTAATTTGTTTCAACCGGACTAGAAGGAGGAACTAGGGCCAGAAGATGAAGGTTCTTGGAAAAGGGACTCTCCTCCCCCTAACACTCCATTGCAGGTTTCAGTGTAGCCATGGCACCCTGATGGCTCAGGAAGGCCACCAGGAAGTTGAGCCCAGTGAAACAGCAGGAGGGAGTGCAGCTCCCAGCACTGGCAGAGGGCCAGGATTCCATGAAATGCCTGGCGGGCAGTTTGATGAAGTCTGACACAGACATGCACAGACTTGCCCCTGACGTTTGTAAACTGATTCTCTCACTGTTGTTCTCTCAGAAATAACCAGGATAGGTTTCTGGGGGCTGTCAGCAAAGGTCCTATTCCGGTTGGGATATAAGTAACCCGAATTTGGCATTAGTGTTGGTGTGGCAGCATTTGTACTCAGAAAGTAATGACATTCAATTTATTTCAGATTGGGAGAGAAGAAACAAGACAACTAAAGCATTATCAGCTAACTTACTAGATAACATGGGCAAGTCATTCTTTGGGCTTTAGCATTCTTAAATATTCAATGGGATAGAAGATGAAAATATACTAATGAACCTTAACCCAGTAGGCAAAAGGCTCAGAGTAAAGAATGGGGTGCAAGTTTACTAAACGATCTGAGAACCACTGGATTGGTCAAAATCTGAAGCCTACCCAACCCCTCAACTTCCAGTAAAACAGAAAACCTCCTTATTACCTGTGCCCCAGTTACCTGGCTTGTGGGAGTCTCTCTACTCCACCCTCTTCCAGCCCTGATGATTCTTGTCCATAGCAGTTGAAAGCTGCATCTCTAGCAACAGTACTGAAAAGAAATCTTTAAAACTGACTTCACCAGGTCAGGATTCTATTCTAAACAC
This sequence comes from Cnephaeus nilssonii, assembly GCF_951640355.1. Taxonomy (NCBI): domain Eukaryota; kingdom Metazoa; phylum Chordata; class Mammalia; order Chiroptera; family Vespertilionidae; genus Cnephaeus; species Cnephaeus nilssonii. The sequence goes on along the minus strand of NC_137085.1, from coordinate 50,818,038 downwards.
TTCAGCAAAGTTTGTGATATTTCCACAACTTTAAAAGTATGAATTTGCAAGGTATAAGGAAACTGTTTCAGACACCAAATAGGAAAACACAATCAATCTGGGTGACTGAAGAGGAGAGTCACAGAAGTGAGTCTAGCAAACTGAGGAAATGGTGCTGCTATTTAGGGAGGGATGTTGAAAGGGGGAGCTGGTTAAGAAGTAAAGAAAATGATCTCACTTTTAGACCAGTCGAGGCTGAGATGCCAGCAAGACCAGGATTTAGGACTTTCCACAACTGGGACATTGGAGGAAGCCAAAAGATTATAGGGAAAGCAAAAGAGCAGAATACTATTTATTAAGCACTTACTATATGCCATTCCTGAAGGAGGCATGCTGCATCAGTATTTTCAGTTAATGCAACCAAGAGATACATATTCTCATTGTGCTCTTGTAGATATGAAATCAAGCTGGAGAGAAAGAAATTCAGTCACCGATCCAAAGCCACACAATTCAAAGGCCTGGATTTGAATATACATCAAAATGTGTGCCTTTTGCACTACACCCTATCTCCCTCCTTAGGGAAACAAACAAACAAAAAAAGGGACCCCAGATCTTGATGAGTTCTTCACCTGAGATGTTTGTGTTTTAAACATCTAGTCTTGTAGTTTCCATTCTTTATAAAGCTACTATTTATATTTTATTTTGATTCAGAGCTGAGTATCAGCATTACAATCTTGAGACACACAAACATTGAGCATTCTCTGCTAGCCAGGATCTTTGTTTTCTGTGTCAGAACCAGTGAGGTTTTGGAATTAAAGCCTGAATATCCAGATTAAGGCTGGCTTGCTCCTGTCCATTCTGTAGAATGTCTTCATGTGAACCAATCAGCTGAGTAACCGAGGGCAGAGGACCAAGAGAGAGCCTCAACACCAAAGGCCGGAGCAATTGATCCCTGTGGCACTGCTGTTGGCAAGACCACCCCAGCGTGGGAACAGCGTTGACTTTGGTCTCCTCTTCTCTGAAGGTTTGAGGATAATGGAATTGCTCTGGGGTTTGTGCTTCCCGTTAAGACTCTTTGGCCTGCGGCAGAGCTGCCCAGGCCACTGCAGCTAGGCAGAGCTCTCATGGGGCCCGATTTGTTCTTCTGGGACTTGGGGGCAGCTATATCTCAGTTTCTGACATTGATGTGAGGTTCTCCAAAAATAGTATCCAAAGTAAAGTGCAGACTCACCGGCTTTCAGATGCACTTTTCTCACAGATACGATGGCTTTCAACTGCGAAGTGAAGCACATGATACTGCATCTTTTTGGGGAGTGGGAATTAAAAACCACCTCATTTAAATGGAACATAATGATGGGTTTGTATCAAGCTGCCCTCACAGTTTTGGCCCATGGAACAGCAGCGACTGAGGCCCCGAGGGAAGTGCTTTGGGAGCAGTTATGTGACACTTTATAAGGTCAGGTGCTGCACAAAAAGGGCCATTTTCTGTAGGCTGTCCCAAAAAGGAGCTCTGTGGACTGGATCATGGAACAGAAGAGGATGCCCCCAATCCATCCAAGTAGCTGTTTGTCTCAAATGCTGAGGTTAACATGAGCCCCAGGAGAGCCATTCCCCAGACCCTGGCAAGCTGCCAGTCCCCTCTGGGCTCAGAGCCCCTCGGGCATTTTTTTCTCTTTCATTCGCATTTTCTGAGTTTGTGTCTCTTTTAACAACCTCTCCTCTTTGTCTGGTTAACCTCTATTTATTTTCTCAAAATCCTCCACAGAGACTCACCACAGGTATCACCCCCTTTGGAAATATTCTTGGACCCCTCTGGCCCAGGCTGCTTCAGTGGAACTGTTTGGTGTTCTTTCAGCACTCCCTCTATATCTCTCAGACTGACTTTCATTTATACATTGTTTTATCAGGGTCTTTCCCGTGTTTGTCTTTCCCCTTGTGGCAGAGGTTGGCTCACTGTTGCCCAAACAGATTTCCCTTTTCCTCTTGGGCACTCAGTGAGACTCTTACTTCCCAGGTTCTTGTGTAGTTAGATATGACCATGGGGTGATATGGGCAGGAGGGGGCACAATCCCCCCACATGATCTTTCTTCTCTTGTCTGCTGGCCGATGCAGAGAGAGTGGAGAACTCCAAGTTCTGGGGATGATGGAGCCTAGGTTTCTGAAAGTCTGTTTGAAAGGGTGTCTCTCACTGCTGACCCTTTCTCTTAACTTCAGGCTCTTGAAGAAACCACAACATCTTTATGTGTTCACCAGCAAGCAGAGTGCCTGCACATACAACATGTGACCATTTCTGTCTAGTCTTTTTCATTTAGCATAATATTTTCAAGATTCATCCAAGTTGTAACATATGTAAGTACTTCATTTTATCATGGCTGAATAATACTGCATTGTATATATATACCACAATCTGTTTATCCATTCATCCTTTGATAGACACTTGGGCTGTTTCAATCTTTTGACTATAATGAACAATGCTGCAATAAACATTGTATATATGTTTCTGTGAGGGCATATGTTTTCATTATTCTTGGGTACATACCTAGGAGTGGACTTGCTAGATTGTGTAATAATTTTATGCTGAACTTTTTGAGGAACCTTTAAGTGGTTTTCCACAATAGCTGCATCATTTTGCAGTCCTACCAGCAATGTATAGGGCTTTTTATTTCTCCACATTTTCACCAACTCTTGTTATTTTCTGGTTTGAATTTGTTTTACTTTTAAATAATTATATATTTTAATTTTATTTCATTTTTTTATTTTTGTTTTTATCATTTCAATAAATGGTACTGAGATAACTGGATAAGAACATAAAAATTGAATTTGGACCCTATTTTGCTCAATTTACACAATTTACCTCAACATGGATCAATGACCTAAATATAAGACTTAAAACTATGAAACTATTAGAAGAAAACAGGAGTAAATCTCAGGACCCTGAATATGGCAATGAATTCTTGTATTTGAATTCAACAAATTCAAATATGAGCAACGAAAAATAAATAAATTGTACTTCATAAAATTCAAAAAACATTTGCGTGTCAAATACAAGGACATTATAAAAAATGTGAAAAGACAACCTACAGAATATAGAAAATATTTGCAAGTTATATATCTGATAAGGGTTTAATATCCAAATACAAAAGAACTACAACTCTATGAACAACAAAAGACAAGCAACCCACATAAAAAAAAATGGCCAAAGGTCTCAAATAGCTATTTCTTCAAAGAAGATATACAAATAGGCAATAAGCATGTGAGAAAACCCCCAGCATCATTAGTAATTAAGGGAGTAAAAATCCAAACCACAATGAGATACCACATCATACCCAATGAACATTTGAGAGTCTGGATTTCCAACTATAGTTTAAGGCGCATAGATGATAATGTCCACTGGTCTCTGCCTTCATAATTATAAAACCCTGTTCTCACTGTATTTCCTGTTTCTCAGGCATCCAGGCACTCAGATTTACATCAACTCTTTTCTTCTCCCTTTCCCAAACCCGATTCAGGGTTAGTTACTAAGCTCTGGGAATCGGTGGTTCCAATTGAGTTGACATGTTAGACTTTCTTGTCAATCAATGCAAAATAAAATGCTATTACTAATAATAAAATGTTGATAAGTTACTTACTTTTTAACTAGTATATAAAATGGAGGGTAGTTAAAAATCAACTCTATAAGTCATTACTCTTACTCATTTGAATTCTGCAGTTTTGTTTTTTATCTTTCATGCTAAAGGAACAGATGGAAGTGAGGTCAGCAAGCTTGGATTTGTGTATATCACTAAATATGCCCACAGGATTGAGTAGTGCAGCTGAAGGTTATTTATGATGTGGGATAGCTGAACAGAAAGGGTAGAGAACTGCTGCTGTAGGATGAATCTCCATGATGTCTCTTGTATTTATGTCCTTTCCTTTCCATTCTCTTCATCACCATGTTTGGTTTAGATATTGACTATAGTTGACTCTTGAACAATACGGTTTGGAACAGCATGGGTCGACTTACATGCATATTTTAATAAATATATACAGTACTATAAATGTATTTTCTCCTCCTTGTGATTTTCTTAACATTTTTCTCTAGATTATTTTATTGTAAGAATATAGTAACATACATGTATATCACATGTATAATATATATAACATAAAAATATGTTAATGGACTGTTTATGTTATCAGTAAGGCTTCTGGTCAACAATCAGCTATAAGTAAGTAAAGTTTTAGAGGAGTCAAAGGTAATATGCAAATTTGACTGTGTGGGGGGGATCAGCACCTCTAACCCTCGAGTTGTTCAAGAGTCAACTGTACTTAGCTTCCCAGCTCATCTCCCTGCCTCTTGTCTCTATCCTCTGTTCCATCTGGCAATTTATTGCCAGCCTTGCTATAGATTGACCTTCCTAGAGCACAACTCTGATGATCCTTGTTCACCTGATAATGTCCTTCCAAGGTATTTGCAACACCTGTGAGGTATCCCCACCAGCTTTATCTCAAATGACTCCCCTTCCCCGGATCTGTACACCAGCTAACCAGGACAACATTGCTTTGTCAAACTTTCCAGGCCCCATCATATCTCCAGGTCATTTTTCCTGAAATAACCTTCCCCTGATTTTAAAGACTTCTTTTACAAGTGAGAAAACTTAGACTTGTTCAAGTTAAATGATACGCCCTTGGTTACAAGACTACTACTGACAAAATCAGAATAAAGGCCAGGCAGAATCAGATAGACTTACCTTTTGACTTGACTTAAAGAAGTTATGGGGAAACAAAGAAGTTACGGAAAAACCCCAGGTTAAAGGAAGAAAGGAAGCCAGAGCCAATGAAATACACCAGTCCCCCTCTTGGTTACTAGATCAATGTCAAGGTACCCCAGTGCTTTTGTTCAAGTAACCTTTATTTTACTTAATAATGGTCCCAAAGTGCAAGAGTACTTTAAATTTTATCATAGATATGTATGTATAGGAAAAAGCCCCATAGTGTATGTAGGGTTTGGCACTATCCACTATTTCTGGCATCCGCTGGGTGTTCTTTGAACACATCTCCCACAAATAAGGGGGCCTTCCGTATACTGGTAACATCATTCCCCTGTAAGTTCCCCATCTATAAACTAAAACCAACAATACATCAGACCAAACTATTTCAAGAATTCTTTGATGATTAAGGAATAAATTGTAAGGTAGGTCGTGAATGTAAGGTCCTGGAAGATACTAATCAATAAAACATTCTGGAAAGCTGTGAAATCGTGTTTGTTTTTAGAAAACTTGAAACTGTAGAATATACTGTACAATTTGTATCTTTGTGAAAGGGAGTAGTAACATGCAATAACTACACAAAGAAGTACACGAATTTTCAATGTACAATAACAGAAACTTGCTAAATACAGATTTTTCCCACTGAGCCTGTACTTATTTTTCAAGGGCATTTGGGGACTTGAATATTCTCTTATCACTGTTGTCTACACAGAAGGGGTGCTTCTTTGTGACCTAGTATTATCTCCCTGCTAGACACATTCCTCAACGCTGAAAATGACAACTCCTGCCCCTACCGGAATCACATCACAGGTCTCCATGTCCCTAAAATCTTGAGCTGTGCTTTCTGAATTTGGGGGACAGACTCACTGTCAAAAGGGTAATGGGGATACTCATAATCACAGAATAAACCAGGGTCAGAGCTACTCAAAGATAGAGGCAAAAAGGTTTTAATATTAAAAGAAGTATGAATATATTATGGAATAAAGAACAACTGCACAAGCATTTTTACATTAAAATGTGAGCTTTCAGAAGGAAAAAAAAGGAGAGCCCTTTTGTGGCAGGCCACGTGGGCTCTGCTTTCTGACCACCCAGGAACACCCATTGTAGGGACCACTTGGGAGCTGACTCTCCTTCGACCAGAGGAAAAGTAACAGATAGGATTGCCATACCCCACCCATTTGTTCACCTCCATTTCGGAATTCTATGACCTTCCTGCCTCAGTTGTCTCCTCTGGAAAACGTGTGTCATGAAAATATATTTCCCAACAAACTGACAGGGATGATTTTAAAATACTGAGATCGCAAACACAAAAATGCTTTTAAAATATGAAATACTGGACCATTAGTAGTTGCTATTTTTAATTATTATAGCAGAGCTCCATGACTTAGCACTTAAGGATTTAAATTATAATGTATCACTTTACATATATTAGAACTTCTTAGATTGTTTCATTTGACCATATTTTGTGTTTAAAACAGACCCCAAGCTCCATGGCTTTTATTTCCATGTTATCTTAAAAATAAAATGCTGCATATTAGTCAGGATTATATATATATATATATATATATATATATATATATATATATATATATATATATATATGGAGACAGAGAGAGAGAGAGAGACAGAGAGAGAGAGAGAGAGAGAGAGAGAGAGAGAGAGAGAGATTGATTTATTATGAGGAATTGACTCACGTGATTATGGAGGCTGAGAAGTCCCACAATCTGCTGTCTGCAAGCTGGAGGCCCAGGAAAGCCAGTGGTGTAGATCCAGTCCAAATCCAAAGCCTGAGAACTGGAAGCCAGTGGACTTAAGTCCTGGTCCAAGTCTGAAGGCTTGAGAACAAGGAGCGCTGATGTCCCAGCTCCACACAGAGCAAATTCATCCTTCCTCTACCTTTTTGTTCCATTCAGGTCCACATTGGCCAGTTTTTGGTTACCTGGAGGGCAAAGAGGAACGAAAGAGGCAAACCTCTCCAGATCCAGATCCCTAGGTGACAGTTTTAACAAGCAAGAGATCTTAGGATCTTGTCTTGGCAGCCACAAGCTAATTAGACTCTGCACCTTCCCAGCAAATTTTAAAAGTTTATATGTTCATGAGATGTTCTCAGTAACACCTCTCAGGGCCATGTCCTGGGCAGCTTCTAGCACAGGAAGCTTATTGCCACCTGCTGAATACAGGTCAGCCAGAGGTCATGTCCTCTCCACAAGCGGCTCCAATTCAGGGTAATCATCTTTACTGGGGCTTCTGATTCAAATGCAAATCTCTTCCAGAAACACCCTCACAGTGTTTACCAGCTATATAGGCATCCTTCAGTCCCGCCAAATTGTCTCATAAAAGTAACCATCACAGACTGTAAGAGCTACTCAAAAATATGCCTGACCCTTAAACAATGCTAGGGTTAAGAATGCTGACCACTAGCACAGTTGAAAATCTGCTTATAACTTAAATTGGCCCTCCATAGAGGTGGTTTCCCAACTGTGGATTGAAAATACAGTTGACCCTTGAACAACACGGATTTGATCTGCATGGAGCCAATTAAGCCCAGATTTTTAAATTTAAAAAATCTGCGTTTAATTAGACCCGCTCAGTTCAAACCTGTGTTTAATTGGACCCACTCAGTTCAAACAAATGATTTTAACCATCATGCTTCCTATCTGCACGTGAGAAGAGGTGATAAAGTGAGCGCCCTGTATTTTTCTATCATCAAGTTTGTTGTAAATGTCCATCGTTTCTGCCTGCCTGGGATTTTTCTCCTTTTCTCTAGTAATTCATCCAAATTTTCCCTTTGAAACCAAGACTTCTTATCCTTCATGTGGTTTGATTGGAGTTGACCATAACCTCACTTAGGGTGGGCCTTGGCCTGGACTAAATGAATATATGTATTTCATTAGCTACAATGACTGGTTCAGGAATGGACAGGTGACCATCATAGAAGAACAGTAAAAAGAATGAGATCAAGTCAGAATATGTGCTCTGGAACCTCTGCTTTTAGCCATGCAATGCACTGGGAGCTAATCTGAAGTTTGGGGATTTTTTGTGTTTGTTTGTGGGTTTTTTTTCTCTCTTATAACAACAAAAAAAAATTATATAAATATATATATATATATATATATATATATATATATATATATATGACTAAAGCAATGTTTATAGTATTTTATTTTATTTTATTTTATTTTATTGATTTTTTACAGAGAGGAAGGGAGAGGGATAGAGAGTTAGAAACATCAATGAGAAAGAAACATTGATCAGCTGCCTCCTGCACACTCCCCACTGGGGATGTGCCCGCAACCAAGGTACATGCCCTTGACTGGAATCGAACCTGGGACCCTTCAGTCCGCAGGCAGACGCTCTATCCACTGAGCCAAACCGGTTAGGACTATAGTATTTTTTTAAATAACTTTTTGGATGTATATCTTCTCTACAAGGCTGAAGACTGAGTCTTGGGGAAGTCACATTGTCTTTCGATATTTTTCCTTCATTTTATTTATCCCCCCTATACCTTCTGCCACCTAACCTCCCCCCCCCCCGCCCGCTCCCGCCCCCGCTCTGCCCCAAATCACCACACTGTTATCTGTTTCCATGAGTTCTCTTTTTTTTCCTCAATCCTTCAACCCCTCAAACCTCCCACAATGTCTTGATTTTTAAATCCTTAGCACAATGCTGGCCATGTGATAGGAGGTCATTAAATGTTGGTTGATGCCTTAAAAACACACAATAGAATGCTTGTACTCAAGGAATTTTTGGTTTATAATTCATTCACTATCTGGAATGCAATTGGATTATTGCAATTGTTTTCCAGGGATAGTTGAGCATGATGAGTGAAAGGTTTGAGGGGTCACTTGTTTCTAAAAAGCTGTAACCCATTCTCTTCCCTGCCACTGACCAAAGTTGCAACTTCTTTTGACCATACACAATCCTTATCAAATTTTTATCAAGTCTCAGCATTTCTTACTTAGTATTTTGAATTTTATCATAGTAGCTTGATACTTCCAAATATAATTTCTATCATAAGGAAGAAGACTGAAACAACTATAGCTATGTCCTCATACAGAATATGCCCTCCCCACTTTTTTTGAGACTGTCACCTTTATTCTGTTCTTTAGGTTACAATCTGGATTTTTCAGAAGTCTGCTAAAGTTTATTGGGCCTGCAGTGTTTGTGTGGGTCCTTCCCATACAGTTCCTACCTTACCCTCCAGCAAGACCTACTCACCTTTACTTGTGCCTTAGGCTTTTCGACTCTGTGTAGCAATTAAAGTTTATTCACCAGAGAATATGGCCAATATGCACCATGAATTTTAAACTGTATCCTTTCTCTTGTCTAACATACCTCAAGGTTTGTTGACTTTGGAAGTACTCATTTATTCATTCAGGTTCCCATGTGTGCATCTAAATTCAGACACATTTAATTGGTTACAGGGAAAAGTATAGCAAGAGAAAATTTAGTGTGTAATGAATTGAAAGTGCAACACTTAGATTTCAAGGAAATGCTCTGAAGACTAACATATCCAAGAATTTGATACCTTGGTTATTAATTACAAATTGAAATCCCAAAGATAGGATTAGTGTTATTAGAATAAGCATATAAATGATTGAGGTGACCCATTATAAGAATTATTCTTGAATTTTATCATAAAATGAGCTTTTATTTCCATATCCTTAGTTTTATTGTTTGGAGGCTGCAGAGTAGGCGTTCAATAGGTACTCTCTTAAAATGGCTTGATTACCATATTGATCATTATAACTATTTAGGTTTAGCCTGAAAGCTGTGCATTCCTTTCTTTATTAGCTCTAATCAGCATTCATTCTGAGTGTTATTACACTGCCTTGTAAACAATATTGTTTTGCAACCTTAAAGTCAGTAATTCCGTAGAAATTCAATTGGGTTTACAGTAAATCCATGATTACCATATAATCTGTGGAGTCTAAATAATGATGTACTTAGCTGTAGAATTGCATGTAAAACACAGAGCAATGATTACATGGCTATTTGGAGCCTAGGAAAAAAAGGGATGCCAAATGTTTTGATGGTTGAAGAGCTGAAAAATCTTTTGTTTTTAGTGTTTCATTTAAATTATGATCTTTAAACATCTTGATAATGCCCTAACTGCTTTAAAAATGGACTTAAAATCTACTGCTAAATCTTATGCCTTATATTATGGGTTGGGAGTTTGTTTTAATAAATTAAGACTTGATAAAAATAGTAAAGCCATCTGATTTAAAGTGACAATAGAAAAAATTAAGCAGACTGCCTTTAGGAAATAATCCATCTCTATTTTAAGGAGCTCTTTCATGAGTATGTGGTTTAAGTTTTAAACAATATTTCTGGGTAAAAGCACAAGTAGTCAAACGGTATTTCATCCAATAACTCTTGCCTTCTGGTTTATCTCAAGGTCTCAACCAAGACTAGACTTACTCTTAATTATGTCATTTAAATCAATGCATGTTGCTCTCCTAATACAGCCCAAGCACTGAGCCACACTAACTGTTGAACCTTACAGTCAGAGTGGCCCACAGATGGTAATACAATTGGCCAAAGCCACCATTGCTCCATAACAGAGTCAAGCTGAAAATCCATCGGTCTCTGTACATTAAGCTCTGCAGAGAAACCAAAGATGAGTTAGATGCAAAACCTACCCTCAAGGAGCTCAAAATCTAGTAGAGATTATGAGACAATAAGAAGAGACATCACAATAACTGTAGAACAAGGAAGCTATCACAGAGGTGGCATTGTATCGTGGGAGGAATGTGGGCCTGGGATTTCAACCACCCAGAGCTTAAGCCAATCCCACCATTTCTTAGCTGTGAATTTTCAGCAAGACACTTTAAACCTCATTTTCCCCTCCATAAAATTAGCAAGTAGAATTATTGTGAGGATGAAATATGATGATCTGTGTAAGATAAACTCTCAGCACAGTGACTGGTACATGGGAAGAATTCCACATGTTAATTATTATGAACTAGAGGCCCGGTGCACGAAATTCATGCACAGGGGGGGGGAGGGGTGTCCCTTAGCCCAGCCTACACCCTCTCTAATCTCAGACATCCCTCTCACAATCCAGGACTGCTGGCTCCCAACTGCTCGCCTGCCTGCCTTCCTGATTGCCCCTAACCGCTTCTGCCTGCCAGCCTGACCACCCCCTAACCACTCCCCTGCCAGCCTGATTGATGCCTAACTGCTCCCCTGCCAGCCTGTTTGCCCCTAACTGCCCTCCTCTGCTGGCCTGGTCACCCCTAACTGCCCTCCCCTGCAGCCTTGATCACCCCCAACTGCCCTCCCTTGCAGGCCTGGTCCCTCCCAACTTCCCTCCCCTGCTGGCCATCTTGTGGTGGCCATGTTGTGTCCACATGGGGGCAGGATCTTTGACCACATGGGGGCAGCCATCTTGTGTGTTGGAGTGATGGTCAATTTGCATATTACTCTTTCATTAGATAGGATAGAGGCCTGGTGCATGGGTGGGGGCCAGCTGGTTTGCCCTGAAGGGTGTTCCGGATCAGGGTGGGAGTTCCCTTGGGGTGTGGGGCGGCCTGGGTGAGGGGCCTGTGGTGATTTGCAGGCCAGCCATGCCCCCCGGCGACCCAATAGGAGGCCCTGGTATCTGGGATTTATTTATCTTCTATAATTTAAACTTTGTAGCTTGAGAGGAGGCCAGAGCAGGCCAGGAAGTTTGGCTTCCTCCATCACTGGAAAAACCCAAGCTTCTTGCTCACTCCATGGCCACAGCCATTTTTGTTGGGATTTATTTATCTTCTATAATTGAAACTTTGTAGCCTTGAGTGGAGTCCAGGGCCAGCCAGGGTGTGCAGAAAGCTTGGCTTCCTCCATTGCCAGGGAAACCCAAGCCTCCTGCTCGCTCCGTGGCTGCAGCCATCTTGGTTGCGTTAATTTGCATACTCGCTCCTGATTGGCTGGTGGGTGTGGCTTATGGGTGTAGCAGAGGTATGGTCAATTTGCATATCACTCTTTTATTAGATAGGATAGAGGGAAAATATTATGGGATTGTAGCATATGAAAAGCAATCACCAAGTTAGTGCAACTAGGAAAGAATGTGAAAAGATGGCATTTGTGAAGCATGAGGAAGGATAACTATGCACCTCAGAGGAAAAAGATAGGGAGGGGGTACAATCTTCAACAGAATTAGTGTGTGTACAGATGGGAAAACAATGAGGAAGAAAATTGAAGCTCATAGGCAGATAGTTCACACAGAACCATCATTTGTGAATTCAGATTTAAAGAATAATAATTGTGAGCATTTGTTGTGAGCCCACCAGGACCAGGATAATAGAGAAGTCGGCAGCCACAACAGTAAGCAGGTAAGTTAGAGCCTACTAATAGGGGATCTGGAGTCCCAGGCTGTGGGTATTATATGTTGGGGGATGACTGGAAAACTTTGAACAGTGAAGGCATGGAATAATTGGATCTGGACTTTTGAAAAATGATTCTGGTAGCAGTGGGAAAGATGCAATGCAAATGGGGAAAACACTTTGTAGCTAGACCAGAGAAAAGCCCACCACAAGAGTTCAACAGATGGAGACAAGGGTCTGAGCTGGGTGGTGGCCATGGCAACAAAACAAAAGATGCAATGAAGAGAAACAAGAAATGTAGTATATTAGCCTTCTAGCGCTGCCATAACGAAGTATCACAGACAGGGTAGCTTAACAAATTTATTCTCTCCTAGTTCTGAGGGGAGAAGTCAAAAATCAAGGTGTCACTAGGGCCATAATCCCTCTGAAGTTTCAGGAGACACGTCCTTCTTTGCCTCTCTCAGTTTCTGGCTGTTGTCAGCAATCCTTGGCATCCCTTGGCTTGTAGCTTGCATCACTAACAGTCACTGCCTCCATCTCCCATGGCTTTCCTCCCTGTGTGTCTGTGTCTCTGTATGAAAATCTCTGTCTTCTTTCTCTTATAAAGATGGGATTTAGAGCCCACCCTCCTCTAGTATGACCTCATCTTAGTTAATTACATCAGCAAAGGTTCTATTTCCAAATAAGGCCACATTCACAAGTACTTGATTTAGGGATTGAGCAATTTAACCACCTCAAACTTAAAAAACTCTAAGATGTGGGGAGCCAGATAGGAGTCCCTGTCATGATATTTTCTAGTCAGAGAAATAAAAGAGGGATCAGCTTTTTTGGTCCTTGATTAGATCAGCTGTGTTCATTGAGTAGGAATGACAGGCGTAGCCTTCCACAAGCTGGCCTTCACTAAGGTCAAGCTGATGTGGACACTTGCACTCTGTCAGCCTCCCTGGCTCTCAGCAGAGGGAGGAAAGCTCTGCTCAGGCAGAGGTTTAACGCCTAAGGAAAGAGAAGGCTGTGGAACCAGTAAAACTAAATACCAGGCTGCTCCTTTACATACCTATATGAGCCTCAATGTCCTAATCTGTAAAATGGGGGTGATGAGTTGATGTAACAGTTAAATACTCTTCTCTGGCCCTTTTTCATACTTAAAGTTTAATATATATTACCTGGTGCCATGGCAATGATCATTATTATTTCTTTGTTTAATACTAGCTATCTTTTGATGATTGTTGCTTTCATTAGACTGCCTCCCAGCCTCAATGGTGACTTGACCTTATTCTACTGCACTGACAACTGTGGGGAGCTCTGGCACATTGCCACTGGCATGGTGATTATTTTTAATGATTATCTTAAGGCCACAGTCCACGGGTAAATAAAGAACACATAAGTCCCTTAACCCCTGGGTCATTTTATGGCTCCAACACAGTCTCTGTATTTCCCTTTTCCTTTACTCCAGGAAATTTTTATAAGTAAAATATCTACAAACCACTGGGCATATTTTTAAAATTCATAGATCAAACCCCATTATGACAAACTTCAGGGGACATTTGAAATGCATTTGTTGTACTAAAATTTTGTTATGCTAAATGTTGTTTGAAACCTAAGCGGTGACTGAAAAATATTTTCCTGAATAGATTTTTATAAAAGCAGTTGCTGTATTGGAGAACTGTTCCATAAGCATCACATTAAATGACTGCATTGCTCCCTCCTCCCACCTGGTATACTTCTCAATGTGATTCATAAGCAGTTACTTTTAAAAGCCATCCGGAGATAGTCTCCCTGATGCCATGGAATGCTTTAGGTAGCTCAGCAAGTTGTCTGGTGCTCCTCAGGGGCAGGGGATGTTTGTCAGTCATTCTTGTGCCCCCAGGTACCTGCCTGATACTTGGAGGGTAACAGAAAAAAATTGGTAAGTGAATGAATAACTAAATGACTAAATGCTGAATTCATTAGCATCAAATCAGAAGAACCCTCATGAAACTGTGCCCCATTTCTGTTTATTTATAAACACTCACCAAAAATATTTTACATATACTTAGTATCAAAGTAAAATTGGGGTCTCATGAGAGCCAAATGAGCTCAGTGAATCATCTGAGTACCACCTACAGGCCAGTCAAGATATTGTTTCTAATTGGCATTATTGCAAGTGGTTAATTTTTTCTCTTTGCCTGACTTGCAAGCACTCAGGTACAAAATATGTTCCTCTCTTTGAGACTCTCTTAATAATCACTCCCCATCTGAATCTTGGAAACAGAATCCCCTACTGATGGGTACAAATGAGGGAGAAATATGTCAGCACACATGGGCACTGGCTCGTGGCAATGAAGATTTATTTGACCCAGCCAGCCAACTGATCACCAGAAGCAAGTAATCAAGAGAATGAAACTCCAGGGTGGGTTCTGCCAGTACCTCTTTTGTTCAACAGTATGCCTCTGCCCCCTCCATACAGAGCTTGGAGTCCAGGGGACAGTTCATTTGTTAACTCAGATCTTCCTTGAGGATGTTAATCCTGGAAATATTGAGACTTTGCAGCCCAGTTTTTATTCCTAAATGACTTTAAACTTTTGTTTGTTGCTCAGTTGATGTCCTTGGGATTTATTTGGATGCTGGCTCTGAGTTGCTGTCTGAAAAGAGCAGTACCATATGCAACACATGCATATTCAGTGGTGCAGTTCTTCTTCTAGGGGGAGGTTCCAGGATTCATGGTTCACAATATGAATTTGCATCCCAGTTTGCATAAATTTGCATGTAAACTCCACAAGCCTCTAATTTCAAGTATGTAAAATGAAATGAATCAATGCAATCTACAACAATTGTTTTCCAAGGCATTAATCACACGAAATACATACCAGCTCTCCTTAACCAATTAATTTAATCAGACCCAAGGTTAGGAGAGACAAGGAAATGGTGAATAATGGTTCCTAAGTGCCTGGCCTAGGGCTGGAAGGAAAATACAGGGGTTCTTTCCAACCCCTATGTCTCCTGTGGATGATTACATTATGGTTTGAATAAAATTTAATTTTCTCTCCCTTCAGTGAGTGGCCATAAGACTTACTCTGACCAATGAAATGTAGGCACAGAAGTGAAGCATCATCCTTTGAAGCAGAAGATTTAAGAGTCAGTAAATGGTTCAGTATCTCTCTTTTTCTCTGCCATGATATAAGCAATGTTGGCATAAAGCAACTGTTATATTTGCTTAAATCCCAGGGTGAATGTCATGGTAAAGATCAGGGTGTTGTAAGCTGCTGACATTTTCAGGTCCTTTGTTGCTGCAGCATATCCTAGCCTATTCTGACTAATGATGCATTTCCTAAGTTATTATTAAGATAAATTATACTTTGGTTTCAGAGGTTTGTGCCAATTTTGTGTACATAAGGACATGTGTAAGGCATTGGGGTGAAGACAAAAACATTGAAAGATATTGTCTGTATGGTTAAGAAATATGTGAAGCTACTGGATAAATAATCCATATGTTGAAGATTGAGTAAATGTCACCATAGTGAAGAATAACACAGCATGTATTATATCCTCCCTATTTCAGCAAGATGGGATTGACTATTTATTTAGATTTCTTAAGATTGGCAAATTTTGGTCTGTACTTGAGAGATGTATTAACTATCTCTTTGCAATGCCTTGGAATTATTCATGTTCCATTATGGGAAAGGTCTCATGAAGTGCTAATTTTTAAACACCTTTCCTAAGTACCTATCCATCCACAATTAATTTAAGAGTTGAGGGATTTGAAATCACAAAAGGGTGCACAATGAAATTTCAAACAATGAAATCTTAACTGAGAAACCAGAGTTTTCTGTATTTCCAAATACAAAAATGTATGTGGTAGAACCTGATATAATATAGGAACATGGATTATAGAAAGAGAGGGTACAACTTTCCTTCCAGCTAAGCAAATCTAGTGGCTTTGCTTCTGCTTCTTCACAATGCTGTCCTACAAATTCCACTGGTGAGCAGCCTGACCCTGACCCTCAGAATGTAGAAAGTTAAGGGAAGGAGAAACATCCAATAATGAAGATTGTTTTTATTCCCATAAGGAAAAGATTAGAAATGTATATAAGACAACTCCCAACAGAGATGAAGGAATCATAAATCACAAACATTTGGTTTCTTATTCTTTCTCCAGACACATATAGACAAGAAATGGTTGTGCATTTTGCAAACTCTCCTGCACTGAGTGCATTATTATTTACGCTCTCTAGATTACGTCGCAATCATCCTTGAGTTGAATCTATCTCCTTCCCGGTATAATCTCCACATAATTAGTAGTTTGAAGGTTGCTTAAGAACTTTACCAGACCTGTGAAAAATAAATTTTCCTTCAAGAAAGAAAAAATATTTACAGAAATTTTACACTATGTGAAACAAAACTCAAGAAAAGAAAACTAAACATTTAAAGTGCCAAAACATTGGGAAAACAAAATACAGAAATGGTGGTCTGTCAAAGGGTTGAAGGTTTATTTTACTTCCCCCAACTGTTCAGAAGTTTACTTACATCTCCGATGGTTTTTGGGCAAAGAGAGGTTCCAACAGAGTAAGACCTTCCTGGTGGTTTTTAGATTACACATACCACAGAATGATTTTTTTTCTTAACTAAATCAATTTCTCTTTTTTAAATACATTTTTACTGATTTCAGAGAGGAAGGGAGGAGAGAAAGAAACATCAATGATATCTAATGGCTGCCTCCTGCACACCCCCCACCGGGGAATGAGCCCACAACCCAGGCATGTGCCCCCGACCGGAATCAAACCCAGGACCACTCAGTCCACAGGCCTATGCTCTATCCACTGAGCCAAACAAGCTAGGGCTTTGGGTCCATTTTTTTTTTAATTTATTGATTGATTAAGGTATTGCATATGTGTCCTTATCCCCCCATTACCCCCCACCCCCGACTCATGCCCTCACCCCCCTGTTGTCTGTGTCCATTGGTTTGGCTTATATGCATGCATACAAGTCCTTTGGTTGATCTCTCCCCCTTACCCCCACCCTCCCCTACCTTCCCTCTGAGGTTTGATGGTCTGATCGATGCTTCTCTGTCTCTGGATCTGTTTTTGTTCATCAGTTTATGTTGTTCATTATATTCCACAAATGAATGAGATCATGTGATATTTATCTTTCTCTGACTTACTTATTTCGCTTAGCATAATGCTCTCCAGGTCCGTCCATGCTATTGCAAATGGTAGGAGTTCCTTCCTTTTTACAGCAGTGTAGTATTCCATTGTGTAGATGTACCATAGTTTTTTAATCCACTCATCTACTGATGGGCACTTAGACTGTTTCCAAATCTTAGCCATTGTAAATTGTGCTGCTATGAACATAGTGGTGCATATATCCTTTCTGATTGCTGTTTCCAGTTTCTTCAATTTCTTGCCCAAAGCCAGAGACAGTATGATTAGAAGACTGGTTTTAAAAATCATTTTCTGGGCTCTTTCCTATCTCAGAAGATTCAGAATCATTTAGAAGTAGAGTTGAACTTTTAAAACTGACTTGATTCCTAGAATAATTAACACCTGTTAACTCAGTTTTTGAATGAATACTTATCTTTGTATTTCAAACATTTAAATTGGAGGAAAGTTGAGGTAGGGACATATAGAATAGAGTCTTTCCAAATAAGTGTTTCTGTAAAAAGAATTGTGTTCTTCTGCAATCAAGAGGATCCTATCCCCACAGGGATGGTTCTTCAACAAGTCTAAAACTTTCCTTCAAGACGAAAGAGAATTTCTATAGCTTCCTCTAAACCTGTCAATTGTCTGAGCCTTGGCCACACAGTGGTGTAAATAGGGCACCATGAAGCTGTCCTATCTCTTATGGGAGGGGAGGAGAAGTTTGTGGATTAGGGTCCAATTTGTGATTTGCAATTAACCCTGAATTTTCTTTTGGGAAAAATGGAACATGCAGTATTCAACCTCATTCTCTTCCAGGAGTTTGTCCAATTGTATATTTCTATTTGAGGTTTGGATTCTGACCAGACCAGAACTTTCTTCAGATTCAGAAAGTTAAGTTAGGCAGAAATATTGTCAATCTTGAGAAAGAGAAAGAATGCTAAATTACTCTAGTCTATGAATAAGATGCTCCTAGTCCCTTGGGTCAATCCAGTCTTTCCCACTCCTCACTCCTCCTGTATGTAGGAATTTCCCACTGTTCTTTGTGTCTTTCAAGACTTTTCTGTAGCTTTACAATCAAGTTAGTGATAATTTTCCACTGGTTTGAAAGGAAGCTTAAGATATGACCTATGATCTCAATGTCACCATAATTTAGCCATCCCTAATATGACCATTCTTTGGAACGCCAACTTTTATTGCTACAATAATTCTCACATTATTTATAAAAAATAAAGTGCCATAAATACTGACCTTCAGGGCCAGCATAAGATATTTTTAATCAGGCTTCTGCCAGGTTGAAGTAAGACTCCAACTCTATAACATTTCATTGCAGATAGCTATGTTAAATTTTCTAAAAGTGTCGGGGACATTTAGGGACACAGGTTTTATGCAGACAGAACAGTGACATTGTAGGGCCCAGAAACAAGCGCACTGGAGCCCCACTGTGACCCTGATATCATGTGGCATTGAGAATCCCTGTCAGAGAAATTCTGCACTAAAGTAAAAGAGCTACATATATCAGGGTCCTGTGTTGACAATGGAGATTATTTTCAGGGAGACACTAATTTGCCCTCCAGGGGAACAAAACCCACGTCATTTAAAAAATATCTTTATTGTTGAAAGTATTACATACCCCCTTCTCCCCCATTGACCTCTCCGCCCCCCGCCCTCCCCAACAAGTCTTCACCACCCTATTATCTGTGTCTATGGGTTATGCATATATGTTTATGAGCTCATTGGCTGATCTCAACCCATGCCATTTTAAAGACGTAGTACTTTACCTTATTTTTTTTTTCCTGTGCAACAGCTGAGTTTATTTCCCCATTTACAAAGGGAAAGCAAATAAATTTAGGATTTAAAGACATGGCTAGTTCTGATAATGGGACAAACTGATAATGAAATCATCATGGTTGCAGGAAACTCTTTATTCAGAAGCTTCTGGGAAAAAAAAGAATTGTGCCTTAGTTGGGGTGTCAGCAGGAAACAGGATTATATTACACACAGATGGCTGAGTTGAAGGTGTTTTAACGAAGGGACTATTTTCATTAAGAGTGGGCAGGTTTAGGTGACCAACAAGGAAGGTTGTGGCACCCAGAGGTTTGCAATAATGGAAAGACATTACTGTTCTTACATATGAAGGGGCAAAGGAAGGAAACTGTTATTGAAGTCCAGTGAGAGATGGTCCTTTGGAGGAGGGGTCAATGTCTATAGTAATGACATCACTAGAACCATAGCGTGGAAGAGGAAGCAAGCAGGAAAGAAATCCCCTAATGCCTCTGTATTCCCCTTTTAAAATCTCCTGTTAGAACCGTTCACTGGATAAATTCCAATGAGAATGTGAGTTCAAGGGAGCCTGGTTCAGGCTTGAGGAGCTCAGAGTAGGGCAGAAAATGAATCAGGGGGAGGTGGGAAGGAAAAAGGGAGCCAGTGTGTTGAGACAAACTACTATCCACCAAATGTTCTTTCTTCTGTCTTCAGCAGGAGTCCATTTTGGTTTTGGGCAACAATGAGGTCTACACTGACAAAATGCAGTGGAAAAATGAGACCTCACGCTTGTCAAGACACTGAATATTTCCCATACCTCAAGGTGTGCTAAGTCTTAACTTATCTAGCTTTGCTTAATATGAAATCATGATATTTTCTTTTTCCTACTGAGTCCCCCTTTCTACCCTTTCTTCAACCCATGATTCTGTTCCTCTCTCCCTATACTTGCTTATCCAAATTTATACTCTTCTTCTTTCTATACACCAGCAATTTTTAACTAGTGTGCCACAAGAATTTTTAAAACATGCAATACCTAACTATATATAGGTAGGGACACTGACATATTTACCTTAGATTGTCAAATAAAAAAAATGACAACAGTCAATACAACAATAGGCATCTGGTGTGAATGCCCTATCTCGAACCACAAATATATAGGCCATATAATAGAGTCACATAATAAGGTTGCATCTGATTGGCTAATTCTTGATAGCAAAAAAAATCCTCATATACAAGTATAGGCATCTAATTTTTTAAAAAGTCACTTTGGAGCAAAAAGTATAGGTAATTACTATCATTATTTGTTGAAAAATCAATAAAAATTATACCTTTTATTTGTCAGATCATAAAAAATATATTTTTTTGCTGTGCTGCAGAATTTTGCTAATTGGTTTATGTGTGCCATGAGATGAAAAAGGTTGAAAATTGCTGCTATATACTAATACATGATAGCATTTTAAAAATGTTATCTTTATCAGATATATATGTAATGGGTACCAGCATTTGAAACTAATGGCAAGAGATGTCAAGGGGAATAATCCAATTTCATCAGTGGATAAAAGACCACCATATTTTGGGATGAGACATGGTGTCAACAGAGCAGATCTACCATGATAGTATCATAAAGGCCTTATCTGCCAAACAACCCATCTCAACCAAACATGACATGTGCACAAGAGGGAAGAATGAAGGCAAGGATTTGAGTTGATGAGCAAGAGCACCTTGCAAAACTTGGAGGATAGGAGGAGACTTGAAGTGGAGTGTAGTGCTGAAGGCAGACAGATAACTTCCAACTAGGAGGGAAATGGGCATGAACAAAAGAAGGATTTGAGGTTCTAGAGACCTCATCTACCCCCAGGTATCAGGATGTTCTCAGAAAGCTACTTGGTGGTTACCCATGAAGAAAAGAGACTGCCTGCAGGACAGATGCCCACTCTTCATGGGGTTTACAGTAACTTAGGCCTTAGGTAATACCTGGCTTTTCTCCTTCAAAGCTGTGAGATCTGGTCCAAATTATTTTACTCTTCTTCATCAGAAAAAGGGGGAAGATTCTTATAATTTACAAGTTGTAAGAGTAAATATGAGAGCATGCATTAACCATGGGACATATAGTAGGTATCCAAAAATTATTGACTTCCTTTTCTCCTTTTTAAAGTTTATAACAATCCTATTTTCTCTACCCTAGCCCTAACCCACAAATAGGGGCAAACCATGTTTTCCCCTAAATCAGAGGGGAAATTAATGTAGTCTGCATTCCTCATGTTTATGTTTGCCATTTCAAAGTTCCCTTTTATCACTAACCCAACAAATGTCATAAAAATAATTAAAAGGGGAAAAACAAAACTCACAATATATGTTAGTGAAGGAAAAACCTTCTGCTAAGGGGCTTAATTTCTTAGCAGAGATGAAAAAAAATATCTAGAAAAAAGGAAGGGGGCAAAGAGAAGCAGCAATTTTTACAAATCTTGTAAGTGTGTCATTTTATAAGTCAAAGTGAGGACAAGAATAAGCGCTATTATGGCAATTTTCAGTCTGTTTGCTATTTTGATTGCTGTGACTATGCTAGGGAATGGCATCCACTTTCTGAAATGGCATGTATTTATGCCATGATAAATAAAGCAGCAGGCAAATCTGGAGAGCCTCAAAACCAAACAGGGTATTTCTCTCCAGAGGTCTGTGAAGCAGTTACAGCAGATTTGCGGCCTTGTGCTAGCATCTTCCTACCTAGGGCAGAGTGTGCCCATCATCAGATTACATCAGCTGTGTATCAGTTTCCTATGGCTGCTGTAACAAATTACAAAAAATAAGTTTTTGTAATAATTACCATATAGTGGCTTAAAGCAATACACATTTATTATCTCACAGTCTGGAAGTCAAAGTCCAAAATGGGTTGGCAGGATTGCATTTTTTCTAGAGACTCTAGGGAAGAATTTGTTTCCTTGGCTTTTCCAGCTCCTAGAGGCTGCCTCCGTTCCTTGGCTCATGGCCCTACATCACTCGGACCTCTGCTTCTATTGTCACATGGCCTTTTCTTACCCTGACCCTAGTACCTCCCTCTTTATAAGGAGTTTTGTGGTTATATTAAACTCATCTGGATAATCCAGGGTATTCTCCGATTTCAAGATTCTTAACTTAATTACAACCTTAAAGTCCCCTTGGCCATGTACAGTAATTTATTCACAGGTTTCAGCAGGATGTAGCTATTATTCAGACAAAATCAGCAGTGTATGTGTGAAATGTATGTGTGTGAAATGTAGCCTTTAGCAAAAGCCTGACTAGTGTTTTTCTTTTCCCCTTTGACAGGCTTTCTGAGCACAACGTGCTGGCAAGCATACTATGTGGTTTGGAACTTAAAAAAAAAACAACACAGTTGGTTTATTAATTTTGAAACTAATTAAGGTACAAAAATATAGTATCCCAAACTGTAGAAGACATAGGAATAAAGCAGCCCATAAACACCAGATTGGGGACAAAAGCTGCAAGAATACTAGATATCACATTTTCACACCACCCCCTCTCACTATCAAATCCCCAGCAGGGCACTACAGAAAAATTGCCTGTCAACACACTGAAATGAATAGTATGTGATCCCTAGTATAATTCCTTTGGAATTCAATTTACACTAAATGCAGAAAGAACCAAGGAAGCAAGTAGAATGGGAACAGAGAATGGTCATGCACATTAGGAAAATTAAATCTGCAGTTTCCAAAAGGGAATCATTCGTGGTCTGGTCCTCCCTGAGAGAAGTGCCTCTGGCTACAATTCTAATGTGCAATTCTAGTAACTCCTCAGAAGTCAAGATGCCAAGTTACTGTCCTATCCCCACTGCAGGCTCAGGCATAGACTGGGGCAAATCTCCAGGCCTTTTCTACCTCAACCAATACTGCCTGGTTTACTATTCACCTCAAAAGTGAACAAGAATAGATCAGATCTAGAGAAAAATGGTAGGGGAGAGGGTGGGGGGTTAGAGAGCAACCAAAGGACTTATATGCATGCATATTAGCATAACCAATGGGCACAGACACTGGGGCAGTGGGGGCTTGCCTGGGCTGGGAAGGGATGGGGGTCAATTGGGGAAAAAGGAGACATATGTAAAATGTTAGACAAAAAAAAAAAAGTGATCCTTGTAAAGAGGAATGAAAGTATCATTGCAAATTAGGACATGTTTATTTCTCTCCTAATTCCCAGTGACTGTGGCAGACACTGTTGGTTGTCCATCCAACAGCCATTTCCCGTTCATTCCTTGCTAAGAAAACCTACTTCGCTTATAATGTAAAGAAAAATTGAAAGGCTTTTAAATGGACCAAAAGATTCTAACATGTCTTCAGTTGAAAACTGTGTATTGTTTAGAGCTCACTTTTCCAGGGTCTCTGATTTTATGGCATGTTCTTTTTATTGTCTTTGAGCTATTTTACAATCCTGTAGAGATAGAAGTTAACCTGCAGAAAACTGGTGGTAAAACAAATGTTTCTTGTCGATAGTTATGCAAATAAATTCTGTACCATGGGAGTTCAATTGACTTTCCTCTTCTACAGTGGAAGAAGCTAGTTTTGCATTGATTAAATAAATTTATTTCATCAATCATCAATCATTTATTTCATAATCTTATATATTTGTTTGGTGTTTAAATTCTGTTTGAAACATCTTTTCTGGTTCCCTCCTTAATTAATGAGTTAAATAAAATCATTGACACCTATTCATTTTATATTTCTACTAGGGGCCTGGTGCACGAAATTCGTGCACTTGGGGGGGTCTCCTCAGCCCAGCCTGCCCCCTCTCACATACTGGAAGCCCTCAGGGGATGTCCTACTGACGGCTTAAGCCCGCTCCCTGAGGGCTCCCAGTCTGGCCTCCCTTTATGAGAGACAAAGCCGCAGTCTGGCCTCCCTTTGTGAGAGACAACCAGGCTGATCAGGGAAAGGCACCAGCCCCATCACCCCGCTGCTGGAGCCACTGCCAGTCATCGCAGCCACCAAGGTGTTTTCATCAACATCGACTCCAGTCCCTTCACCAAGAAAAAAATGACAACTTTCTTTAGGCATTTTCAAGATGTGTCTTTCATAGAATATGACATTTCTTTCTTTCTTTTTTTTTTTTATCCTCATCTGAGTATATGTTTCCATTGACTTTTGGAGAATGTGAAAGAGAAAGGGAAAGACAGAGAGAAACATCAAATTGAGAGGAATACTTTGATTGGTTGCCTCCTGCATGAGCCCTGACCTGGGCCCTAGCCAGGGAGGAGCCTGCAACTTAGGTACATGCCCTTGATCAGAATCTAACCTGGACTCTACAGTTGGCAAACCTAGGCATTATCCACTGAGCCAAACCGTGTAGGGCAGGATATGACATTTCTTAGCCGTCCAGCAGTGGACCTTCATTTTTATCCCCAGGAGTGTGGTGGAAAAGCCCTAGATCACATTTTTGGATTTTTCTACCCAAGTTACTAAGAATATTACCAGTGGCATACAGGGAGCTTAGCCAATGAGTGGTCAGAAAAGGTGTTTCCTCTGTAGTTCACACCTATCTCCTCCGATCTCCGGCTCCGCCCCTGCCAAGGCCTAAAGCCTCCAGCCCTTGGCAGGGGACCCCCAGCTGGCTTGATCGCCAGGCTCCGCCCCTGGCCAAGGCCTCAAGCCTCTGTTTGAGGCTTGGGCCCTGAGCAGGGACCCCCAGCTGGCTCTATCACCCGGCTCCATCCACGACCAAGGCCGCAAGCCTCTGGCCGAGGCTTAGGCTCTGGGCAGGGATCCCCAGCTGGCTCCAATTGCCAGGCTCTGCTCCAGCGGCCAAGGCTGCAAGCCTCTGGCCGAGGCTTGGGCTCTGGGTAGGGACCTTCAGCTGGCTCTGATCGCCCCGCTCTGCCCCAGCCAAGGCTTCAAGCCTCTGGCCAAGGCTCAGGCTATGGGCAGGGACCCCCCAGCTGGCTCCGATTGCCTGCAGGGGACCCCAGCTGGCTCCGATGGCCTGCAGCGACCCCAGCTGGCTCTGATCACCTGTGGGGGACCCCAGCTGGCTCCCATATTCCCCTCTGATCTTCGGCTCCAATCGCCCAGTTCCAACCAAGGCTGCAGCCATCTTGATTGGGTGTATTTGCATATTCGCTTTCTGATTGGCTGTTGGGCGTGGCTGGGGCATGGCTGGTGGGCGTGGCTTGTGAGTGTAGCGGAGTGATGATTTGCATATTACTCTTTTATTAGATAGGATGAGAGTCATGATGAAACCTTAAAAACAAGCATTCTTGAAGATGTATTCTGCAACAATATATCCATGGAATATGGACCACTACCTAATTCAAGGAAATAAACCATGATAAACCTAATCTAACCACAATAATGCCAACTTTATTCCCCTTTGCGTCTAATAGGTTTGGAGGTGATCATGTGACTACATTCTACATTCTAGCCAATGAGAAATAAGGAGGTTCTGAGGGAGGCTCACCTCTCTGATAAACAAACAAAAGGGAGCGAGGGGCTAGAAGTGGGAAGTGGGAAATGCCCCTGCTCTCTTGCTTTCAGATGTTGTATTACAAGAAGAGGATGCTTGGAAATGACAGATGCCATCTTGCAATAATAGTACATTTACAAAAAAAGCATCTCAGAGAAGCCATCTCTGAGCACTGACATTATTTATTGAGCTTCTGAATCAACTGACTGTGGAACTATTTCCTCTAGTTGTTATGAGGTAATCATTCCTAACTGTTTTAGCCATTTCAATTGATTATTTAGTTATAGGTATCTATAAGCATTATAACAAACACAGTAACAGGTTTAGAAAGAAAAAATAGCCAGGATATCTGACATGGAACGGGAGGTTCTATAGTAAGTCATGTGTACTATGATGGCCATGATGGGCAAAAAAGGATGGTTGTTGTGAGCTGGGCAAGAGATTGGTATTAAGATTGAGGGACAGTATAGTAGGATGGTCTGTAATATGAAGGTAGGAATGGTGGTAGAAGAATTATAGTAGAGTACTGATTAACAAAGAAATGTCCAGTTGTCATTGTTGTGATTAACTACCCCTTGTAGCTTCTGGTCCCAATTCCCTACCTCAGATCACATACAGCAAAGCTAGACTAGGATCCACGCCTCCTATTCCCCATTAGATTTTTCTCAACTATACATGACAATTAGATATGCCACATTGGCAGTTATGCATTCATAATCATCATTCTCTTCATTAGTCTCATTTATTGAATGTTTACTATATCAGTAACTTTGATAAAAATAGGATATATATTCTATTATTTAATCTACACAACAATTCCATGATTGGATTTAGTAGTTGTTGCAGTCCCAGTTGGGATTTTTCCTTGGGAAGTCAACTCTCACACTGACTCTGGGTTGGTCAATGGGGCAAAATGCCTGGTGTTAACCAGTAGGACAATACCATGACACAGAGGCTTATAAAGCACTTAAACAATAGGGCTTCCTTAATTTGATGCTTCTGGGAGTCTTGAGATTGATACTATGTGAGTAAAACCAAATTAGCCTGCTAGGTACATGTGGTACATTCTTCCCCATGACATTGACCTACAGTTAGCACCAACCAACAGCCAGCACAAATCACCAGACATGTAGCCATTGTAGATCGACTAGCCCTTAGCCAACCTTCCAGCTGAATATTGCTACATGTATGAGTTCAGGTGAGGCCAGCAGAAAAGTCTCCAGCCCAACCCAATTGTCAACTATCAGAACAATGAGCTAGTAAATAGTTTTTTAGCCACTAAATTATTTACAACAAAGTCTAACTGGTATATTGAAATATATAATATCAATGTTCCAATTTTAGAGACAAGGAAAACTAAGACTCAGAAAAATTGCCCAAGACCGCATGGCTAATAAGTGTTACATCTAGGATTCAAACCCAAGTGTGTCTGACTTTAGAGCCAATGTCTTTGACACTCAACACACTTCTTTAGTTTTATCTCAAATGATTTTTCATCTTCCATTATATATTTCAACTAAATTGAGTTACTTCTCCATATAGACTTCCCTGCTTGTGGAAGAGATAGGCTAGTTATTCATTCATTGAATTCATTTTTTCTTCGTTGTTGTCACTAGACTGCATTTTTTTTAGCATCCCTGGCAGTTAAGTGTGGACATATTACTAGGGTTTTAGGTAAAGGAATATAAACACAAGTGATAGACCATTACCAAACTTGGCCCACAAAAATCTGTTTCTTTCCATTTTATTTCTCCTTTTAACAGCTTAACATAGGTACAGTAACCTTGGAGGTGTTAAAGTTGGTGGAACCAAAAGATGGAAAGAACCTGCTTATTCAATCTCCACTTGTCAGATAGTCATTTATAATCAGGAATGTCTAGTTTGAACTTTTTGGAAGCAAGAATTAAATGTTTATTTTGTTAAGACACTGAGATTTTGTGATTTACCTGTTATACCAGCACACCTACCTTAACTAATACATTGATGTTGTTTTTTTGTTCTATGTACTCATATACACCCTTGTCTCTCATATATGCATACCCAGTTGTATACATTCCTTTGAGATACAACTTTTTCCATTATTTCTTCCCTGATGCTTCCAATTAGCTTTCTTCTTCCATTGAAATACTCTAATGCTATATCTGTGCACCTCTTAGACAAGTGGCATGTTCTGCTTGCAGTAATAGTATTTTTCTAAACTTAAAAACACTAAAATGCATACACTCCATGGCATGAACCTTGTCTTACTTATTTCTCCCCCCTTCCCCCCACAGCACTCAACATAGGGCCTTACACTGAACAGACATACAACATTTTATGGAAGAAAATTTGTGCTTCTATACTCAACATGTTTTAGACTTCAAGACATTTTGTTTTCTTTTATTTTCAGTTTTCCCTCTTTTTCTTGCCTTTCTTCTATTTATTTTCCCTTGTCATTCTCTAAATTGTTTCCAGTGCCATTTGATCCCTCTTGCGGGCCCTTGACCAATGTTCCCAATGCGGCTCTCCCATTAATTTATTGGGCAACACTGACCACTGGTGTTTTGAGGATCTTTATGGGAGATAACACAGTAATTGTGTTTCTCTCCTTCGAACTCCAAAAGGCCTCTGTCATTTTAGAAAAAGTTAAATAATCTATTTTTAGTTGATAAAATGTAACTGAAGAGTTTCATGGACTATAACCCAATTTAAGGGTTGGCTTTGTCTACTTCTTTGGGGCCACAGGGCCCTAATGGGAGTCATTTGAGGTTGGAAAAGCTGAACATAATAAGTCTGGGATTTCCTGAATTATACTAAAGACTGTAACATTTAGAACACAGAGCATTAAATCCTCTAGGAGGAAGATTTTAAATTCCTTTAGAGCATTTTTGCCTATTTAATTCCTTAAATGGAAATAAATTTAAGATAGTCTGTGCCCAGTAGAAACTGGGTTTTGCTTTTTAGCAATCTATACATCTAAATATAAGCACAAAGAGTGAACTCTTTATTACTACAGAACACATAAAATTCCAATTTTGATGTGAATCCTATAGGGGTTGTTTCTCATTTAGGTGCTCTTCCAAGCCCCCAATCACATTCCACCAAGAACTGGGACAGAGACACTATGAAATGGGAAATTCACAGATTAGATGACTGTAAACAAGGCCATACAGTACAATGAAATGGTGTAGTCAGACCCGGTAAAAGATAGGTGGAAAGCAATGCTGAATGCTGATAAAGAGTTCAGCAAGTCTCGAGGCAGACAATACACAGCGGAACTATCTGATAAATGGAAAAGGAATGCAGAATAGTGATTAGGAAATCATTCCATGGTTATGGTAGAGAAGTCCCAAAGCTTTCAGCCAAATCATATGCAGCTGAGAAAGGAAAAAAGAAGCTAGAATACTGCTGGAGGAATACATTATCTATCAAAGCAAGAGCAATCTCTGAAGGTTTTCTTAGGGAAAACCAACTTCAGAAATTGTATCCCCTTTGTCTCTTTCTTGCTTTGTTTCTCTATCAAACCTACTTTCATTAATAGCAGTGAGTCCAAAGCACTTCCATGATGAAGAATACACTGCAGTAGTCAGGTCTAATTCTAATCCCACCTCTGCTAGTTAATTACCTGCTCATGACCTCAGCCAATATTTTCATCCCTCTGGACCTCAGTTTTCCAAGAGGTTAGATTGACTGACCTCTAGAGTCCTTCCTGGTTCTCAAGTTCTCTGATTCTCTGATTCCTGACTTCAAAGTCTTTCTACCCTAATTTACATTCTCTAGTGTCTGTTTATCACAGGTGCGGCCCAGAGGGATTTCTCAGATCTGCCAGAACCTAGAATTCCTCACCCAACAGGGGGAGCTTGCTTAGGAATTAGGGATCAATGAAGATCTATTGCTTTAAGTGGACTAAATTAGGAAGAGCTGAGGTGCCTTTTTTTTAGAATGTCTGACTTGCCCCTTAGTGAGTTGAAGCCTCAGAGCAACTTATGGTTGCTTAGACACTGAAAATTTAAGAAGGTTAACACTTCTATGGGAGACTCAGAGCTGCTGAATTATTTATTTTTTATTATTTTCAGTAAGCATATCTCAGAACCAGCTCATTTGGTATTTATATCTGTAAGAAAAGCACATTTGTGGTCTGGGTGGCACCAGGAGAGGTTGGCGGCCAATCTCTTTAGAGCAGATTTTACTAGGTGGAATTTTCCTGGTTTATTTACCATGGTCCACAGGGAGACCTGAAGCCTGTGCACTCAAAAATCTGATTTGGCAACAAACCTAGAGTATATCTAAGTATCTAATGGATTTTTAACTAGCTTCCCAGAGATCACTACATGAACCTGGATGTCAATTTTATTAATTTATAGGAATTTATATATTCTGGCCATACAAGTGGCATGGTATATTATTTTCCACAAAATTACCAGTTGAGGTTGCTTGATGAACAAAGAACCATAATAAAGAAGTAAACTTAAGAGGAGTTCATCAACTGAAAAAAAAGTTTGAGAAGCTCGTTGCTGGCACCGGAATAGCCCTGCTAAAGGGAATATAGTAAATGTTCCTTGGCACTTAGAGATGTAAAACACTGGCCTTGACTATATGTGAGTGACCCTAATGACCTGTAAATGACGAGGCATGGTGAACAAGAGTACAGAAGCAAGGCACTCCAGCCCTGTTTTCCCAAATGTAATGTGCACACCACTTGTATGCAGGATAATTGTAGGAGATAAAATCCATGTTTATGGTGGTGTACATATGTGACCCAGGTTAGGATTTAAATCAGCTGAATTTAAATTGTAAATATAATATTATAGCTCAAATAAAGCAAAAGACTAAAGGAAGGTTATATATGCAACAGTAAGGGAGGTAGAAGTGGGGGTGAAATTTGGAGGGGTTAATGTGGGTAAGGGAAGCTCCTTGGGGCACAAAAGAAGGCTTTTGAAATAATGCTCATGAATGACCTGAGGATTTTGTTGATATTCTGATTCAGTAGGTCTAGGGGTGGGGCTGAGGTTCTAGTTTATAACAAGCTGCCAGATAGTATGCTGGCCTGGGGACCACACCTTGGGTAGCAAGAAAGATTTTACAACCTTTTCATTACATCAGAATAGAAATGGCCTCCAGGTGAATTGGAGGTAAAGAATTTTATGATATTTAATTAATTAAAATAATGATATTTTACTTAATTTAATAATTTACAGTAATATTTTAATTTTATTTATTTTTAAATATATTTTTATTTCAGAGAGGGAGAGAGATAGATAGAAAGATTAATGATGAGAAAAAATTATTAATCAGCTGCCTCTTGCACGCTCCCTATCGGGGATCAAGCCCATAACCTGGGCATGTGCCCTGACCTGGAATCGAACCATGACCTCCTGGTTCATAGGTCAAAGCTCAACCCCTGACCCAGGCCAGCTGGGCATAATATTCTAATTTTTAAATGTGACAATGGATTTATACTGTGGTAGATATGTTGTTTCATTTATAACTAAATTGTTTTAGCAAAAAAAGTTGTTTTCAAAATATATATTAAGTAATAGGACAGGTGTACATTATACTGGCAAAAATCATTATAGATGTTCCCAAACTACTTATGGGAAATGTGGACTTAGAGAGTGAACCTACATCCATTATTAAGATCATTCTCATTTTGTAACAGGATCTCATTTAAACTTTATAACAACATTGTGAAGTTGATATTCTTTTTTTTAAAAATATATTTTATTGATTTTTCACAGAGAGAAAGGGAGAGGGATAGAGAGCTAGAAACATCGATGAGAGAGAGACATCGACCAGCTGCCTCCTGCACACCCCCCACTGGGAATGTGCCCGCAACCAATGTACATGCCCTTGACCGGAATCGAACCTGGGACCTTCCAGTCCGCAGACCGACGCTCTATCCATTGAGCCAAACCGCTGAAGTTGATATTCTTAATCTCCATGTTAGAGATGAGGATTTTGATAGAATTCTATTCCAGATGATGATCTTGGAATGATTCAGGATATTGTCTATTAAACGTGGCATACATTCATTGCAACACACTCCCTCCTGAGCACTGCTGGCTTTGAGCATCCCTTTTCCTGCACATCTGTCTTAAAGCTATGCCCTTTGCTTTGACTCACTCATGGTTCAGCTGTATTAATACTATCAATAAGAATATTCTCTCTATACTAGAAATCACTCTACATCTTCAAGATGACTTCCTATATTTTTGTTCCTTATTCATTAAATAATGATTTTACCACTGAACACTCATGGCATTTGTAGTTTCAATTTCTTGTGCAACAACTCACTGTGTCTTCCATGCACTGGTTATTTCCGTCCCATCTAAATCAGTTGCTTATCTAAGACAGATTAGTTATGGCAAAATGCCATGCAGTTCTCAGTGCATAATAATAACCTATCACAACAGTATCCATTATAGTGACCACTTTATGCTTTCCCTTTTTAATGAAACCTCGTTACTGAGCTGAGGCTTTGCATGCAATAAGAGAAGATTGGCTCTTCAGAATTGAAGTCATCAATAAGTTTGATCTTATAATCTTGGAAACCTTGGGGTGACTTACTTTAATTGGGAAAGAGATGCTGCTGACATAAATTCAAACAAACTTACTGAGAGGCAAATCATTAAAATAACCTGAGTGCTTATATCCACAAATAAAAGAATCTGGGTACAAATAATTCTGCACGGAAGGGTAATAAACATTTGAGAGAAAAAAACAGAAATGGAAGAAACAACTTGTCCAAAAGACAAAATTGGCAAGTAAGCTTATTAAAGAAAAAATAAATGGTGAAGAAATCAACTGCAAAATAGCAACTAAGACTGAAATAAAGATAAAAACGAAGTTGTCATTTTCTTTTTCTCAAGTGTCTTTATTAATCTTTCTTATTTAATTTATGGAATCTGTACTGCAGCTACTTTCAGATTATACTACTGAGAGAAATAAAATAGCATACATCTCTCTGGGCAAGTCTGTTCATCTACTGGACTTATCAATAAAAGTATGGTAGCAATAGTATGGTCACAATAATGGAAAGGATATTTAACCAGATGACAAGAGAACTAGAATCTAATACCAATTTTGCCCCTAGCTAATTGTACTAAAATATGTGAGTCATTCAAGATATATGTATTCATAGTGTACTACTATGTACATATGTGATATATTATATATAACTAGAGGCCTGGTGCACAAATTTGTGTACAGGTGGGGTCCGGCTGGCCCACCCTGATTGGGGCCAATCGGATGGGGCTTGCGGGGGGGTGGGGGGGAGGGAGGAAGGGGGGAAGGGCCGCAGGCAGTTGGCCTGCCAACCTCAACCCCTGATTGAACTGCCAGTCAAACTCCCAGTCAAGGGGACATTTTTCATGTTAGCCTTTTATTATATAGGATAGGATATTGTTCTTACTCTGACTATATCAACATTCCCATCAGACTTGAAGTAAGGGTGACTTTTTCTTCAGGTCACTATTAGGAACATATCATCACTACCAATACATATATATTATTATTATTACTACAATAATTAAATACTATAATTATCATTATAAAATTGAGTCTAAAACTGCCTTGGGGTAAGTCATACCTACTGACCCAGGTTAAGTTTCGTAGAAAGATGTTAAAGAGACAGACCAGTTGCTCTCAGACAGGATCACTCCCTTTGTAGAGTGGCAGTTAAATTTTATCAGTCAAACTTTTTCAGGCTTTTAGGATTGACTCATGTTAATCAAATAATAAGTGACTTCTTCACATTGAGAAATTATGAATTCAAAAACTAAAAACTTAAACTCTTAAAAAAGCCCAGAATGTCAGATGAGTTAACTGTTCTTCTCTGTGGATGCCCAAATCCCATGAGACCATTGTGTGCTTGACTCAGAACCAGAGTTAAGTGAGCTGGATAATTTTAAGTTTTTTGAGATTTGAAGGCCAAACACACTCATTTCCAGTCTAGGTAAGTAAAGGTTAAATGGATGCTTGTGCTAATTGGACAAAGTACTCTTCTTTGAACAGGATTGGACATACAGAGACTTACTCTTCCTCTCCATTTTCTCCCTTTCTCCTTTCCATGAGGACCACCACCCTTTAGTTACCATAGCAGTGCCAATTTACGCAGGCAGAGAGCAATCTTATTACTTAGGTTAACTCTTTCTGAAACTAAAATTCCAGCTTGATGCCAAAACCGGTTTGGCTCAGTGGATAGAGCATCAGCCTGTGGACTGAAAGGTCCCAGGTTTGATTCCGGTCAAGGGCACGTATCTTGGTTGTGGGCACATCCCCGGTGGGGGGTGTGCAGGAGGCAGCTGATCAATGTTTCTCTCTCATCGATGTTTCTAGCTCTCTATCCCTCTCCCTTCCTCTCTGTAAAAAAATCAATAAAATATATTTAAAAAAAAATAAAATAAAATTCCAGCTTGGTCCTGGGGATGATATGTTGGCCATACTAATCTACAGAATCTCCTCAACAAAAGAGACAGAAACCATCTACATGTAAAACATGCACCACATCATGCATCTTCCTTCCTCACTTAGAGGACCACCTTTTCCTGAATCTTCCCCTAAATTCTTAGAGTACCTCTGAGAACCTGCTCATGTATCTACCAAAGCCTTGAGTAATGTGGACTAAATAATATGTTAATCTCTGGTCTCAACCTATATTGATTTGAGGAAGCACATTTTACAAAATCCTTCTAGTAATATGTAGTTACAATAACCTGTGAGGATCTGGGAAAATTTAAGTGGAAATTCAAAGCATCAGGCTCACTACTGATTCTCCTGTAGGAGATGCCATGAGGAAGCAATGAACTTGCACTTGAAAGGTCCTAGTTTACAGAAGATGCTGACTGGGTGTGTGTGAGCCCCAAGCCTGCCATTAAGCAGGAGGAGCATCCCCCAGGATCTATTTGTGAACTACTTTGTTAGTGTTCATTCACTGCTGTGGGGCAACTTTGAGGATTCTCATTCAGCACGGCCTAGAACCAAATGGTATCTAAAGCATGCTCAGGATCTTTGGTTGGGCAATGAACTTTCTCTGATTTCCAAAGATAGCTCTTAGGAATCAGCACTGCTGAGCTAATTTCTCTCTTGCTGCCCCCAAAGGCAGAAATGAGCCTGCAGGCTCTGGAATTCCACATGTGAAGATGCTTACTTCCCCAATAAGGGAAGACTGTGTTGTATTGTCATCTTATAGTCACCACAATAGCTGGAGAGAAGAAAAAGAGTATCCTTATTTGCCTTCCAGTAGTCTTTTGTAATAACCTATTTAGAAGTTGTCCATGAATCTGTTGACTTCTTTGATCAGGAAGGCATTCCTATCTGTTCTCCAAATTCATGTCGTATCACTTCCCCCTAATCTTGCTAATTTAACTACAGCCACACTGTTAATATCTTCTGTACATTCCATGCTTTATTTTTCTATATAAGACTTTCACCACTTGATAGAATACACATATATATTTTTCATTGTCTGGCTCCATCAACTAGAGTAAGTTTGATGCTTTATTTCCTGTTATATCTCAAGCATCTAGAATGTACCTAATGTATAGTAAGCATTAAACAAACATTTGTTGAATGAAAAATGAACAAATCTCACTTTGAGTTTCTAGTGTGGTGCACTGATTGGGGCCAGCAGTTTCTGAACCTGGAAGAACTTGACCCAGATCTACTAAGTCAAAATACCTAAAGAAATAATATTCAGGAATCTGTATTTTTGACAGGCTTCCTGGTATTTCTGATGTGCTGTCAGGCCTGGGAACTGGCAGTAGGCTACAGTTCCAGAAGTATAAAGGAGATGTAAGGTAGTGGTCAGCCAGGATTTGACTCCCAGTTCTGCCATAATAGCAATAGTTACTTGCTATTATGGATTCCTAAATGTTTCTGAGCATCAGCTTCCTCATACTTAAAATGGGTAAATCACAGTATCATAAAATGCCAGAAATTTCAGGTCCCTGGGGCATGTAAGAATCAGAAAAACAGCTTCACTTTCCCATGGCACCATCCATGAGGTAGCAGGTGCAGGGATAGCACTGCAGAACATTAGTACCAGCACTGCCGTGTGGTCCTGCAGCATCAGCCCAGGGCTGGGGTGTAGTTACTCCTGAACCCCTCTGTTAACAACATTAGAACCGTAATATAGTGTCCAAATCGCCTTCCACTGACAACAGGAAAGGACCGGCAGCCTATCAGTGGGTGGAGCTAGGATTGAATGGGGGACTGATATCCACAGTTCAACTCTATGCACAACCCTTCATCATCAACTATTCAGAATACAGCATAAGATCTTCTGATATACTTGCCCATGGCCTTATTTGAGCTGGAACACATGCAGGAAATGCACAGCTCTTCAAGCTTAATTTACAATCCCTACATCATCATCTTTCTCTCTACTCAGAACCTTAGGAAGCATTTTACTTTTTATCCTACTTGATAGAAAGCTTCTATGAAACCTGCTCAGCAGATTAGTGGAGGTGTGAGCAACCCCTATTTAGCCAGTAATTGTAACAGTATTAACTGTAACTGATGTATTCGGTATTATTAAGTTAAAAACTAGTGCAATTTCATAGTAATCTTCACATTTGCTTCTATTAAAATGCCATTGGGTTTCCATATATCAAGCTTTAGTACAGTCTCATCAGTACATATATTATAGCCAGTATCTTACCTAATAATAGACAAATATGTAAATTGACCATACCTTCGCTATGCCCACAGCCGATCAGAGTGAGTGAGTATGCAAATTAACCCACCAAAGATGGCGGTTAATTTGCATACGAAGGCAGGGCGGGCAGCACCATGGCCTGTTCAGGGGGTACAGGTCCATCGGGAGCAGAGGAGGCCCTGCGGGCAGCACCAGACACCGCCCACAAGGTACCAGTCCATGGCCAGGGAGGCGGTGGGGTGGGCAGCGCCAGATGGCACAGGAGGGGTCCAGGTTCATCGAGACCCGCCTAGCCACTCTTGGGGGTCCCAGGGAACGACGCCGCCCCAGGGGAGGCGAGGCTGGACCGCCTAGCAGCTCCCATGGGGCTTTGGGACCATCGCTGCCCTGGGGAGGAGAGGCCGGACCCGCCTAGCCACTCCTGGGGGTCCCTGGGAGCATTGCCGCCCCGGGGAGGCGAGGCCAGACCATCTAGCCGCTCCCATGGGGCTTTGGGAGCATCGCTGCCCCAGGGAGGCAGGCCAGACCCGCCTAGCCACTCCCATGGGGCTTTGGGAGCATCGCCGCCCCGGGGAGGCGAGGCCGGACCCGCCTAGCCGCTCCTGGGGGTCCCTGGGAGCGTCGTCGCCCGGGGAGGCTAGGCCGGACCGCCTAGCAGCTCCCATGGGGTTTTGGGAGCATCGCCCCCCAGGGAGTCAAGGCCGGACTGCCTAGCAGCTCCCGGGGGTCCCTGGGAGCATCCCCGCCCCAGGAAGGCAGGCCGGACCACCTAGCCGCTCCCGGGGGTCCCTGGGAGCATCGCCGCCCCAGGGAGTTGAGGCCGGACCGCCTAGCAGCTCCCATGGGGCTTTGGGAGCATCGCCGCCTGGGGAGGTGAGGCCGGACGCCTAGCTGCTCCGGGGGGTCTCTGGGAACATTGCAGGCATGGGGTTGCTGAGACCCAGACCTAGCCTCTGGCCACAGATTCATAGCTTCGCGGAGACCAAGGGGATCTGCCTCATCTGCAGAGAGACAGAGGTTCTGCAGTGGCCCCAAGACGCAGGTGGGCCCAGCCATGCATCAAGGGGCATGGAAGGACTCCTGGCAGATGGGCAAGGTCCCTCACTCCTGAGGCGGAGGTTGAGGGGTGGTGCCATCTCAGTGGAGTGGTGCTGCACTGCAGGAAACTGGACTGACTGATGTGATTCAGAGAAGCTCCCAGTGCTAATGGGCCTCGCTCAGGCGGCCTTCACACTTCAGAGGCAGTGACTCCTGCTCCTGCCTTGACCCAAAAGCAAGCCCGCGGTGCCCTGCCCCATGGCAGAGCATGCCTAGGCAGTGAGTGCGAAGCCTTCCACCTGCTCCAGAGAAGTGGGGGCAGTAAAGAATGGGGGGCAGGGGACGGGGAGAGGAAAGAATGTGGAGCATCCGCAATGAAGAGGTGCTCGAGAAAGAGGCTCCGAAGCCTGACTGGAAGGTTTGTTCTGTTTGCTGGGCGGCTGCCCCTTAGGAAGTGCAAAGAGCATGGCTCTGAGGGCTTCCTGTGTGCTGAGTCAAGTTCCACAGCCAACTGGAACTGGCCTCAGTTTCCTGGTCTGTAAAATGGATGAAGCATGTCCCAGTGCCTTCACTGAGCTTTGATGGCCAATTGAGATACTATATAAAGAAAATGAGGGAAGAAGTGAGAAAGAAAAGGAAGGATGAGCAACACAAAAGAAAGACTGAAAGGAACCTGTAAACCCATTGTCACTTAAATAGGGAATATAGTCAATAGTGTTGTAATGATGGTATGATGCCAGGTGGGTACTAGAAATATCGGGGAACACTTTGTAAAGTATATGATTGTCTAACCACTATTCTGTAACTAATATAAAACCTGAAACCAATACAAAATAATATTGAATGTAAAGAAATGAAAACTGGAGTGAAATTTTTATAAATTTCAAAGTTTAAATAAAAGCTTTAAAGGAAGGAAGGGGAGAATAAAAATAGTGTTTTTCATTTTAAAGAGTTGTCTTTATATGGTGCTTTTATACTTTTATACTTTTCTAAGTCATTATCTCATTTTAATTTCTGGGCAACTTAAAGACAAGATAATTATTCCCTCCACTATTCAAAGAAAGGAAATCTTGGTGTCTGGTCCTAATGATTCAATCGTCAAGCCCTTATTGTACAGCAGGGTTAGTAAAATTTTCTGTGCAAGGTCATATCTATACTAATAAAAGCCTTGGGGGTGATCAGGCCAGCAGGTGAGGGTATTTGGGGGCAATTAGGCCCGCAGAGGAGCAGTTAGGTGTCAATCAGGCCAGCAAGGGAGCAGTTAGGGGGCAATCAGGCAGGCAGGTGAGCGGTTAGGAGCCAGCGGACCCGGATTTTGAGAGGGATGTCCAACTGCAGGTTTAGGCCTGATTCCACAGGGATCGGGCCTAAACCTGCAGTTGGACATCCCCCAAGGGGTCCCATATTGGAGAGGGTGCAGGCTGGGCTGAAGGACACCCTCCCCAGTGCATGAATTTCGTGCACCGGGCCTCTAGTTTATTTATATGACTCTATTGAGTAAAAAGAGTCTGACCTGCTTCCTGGTTTATTTTATTTTATTATTAATCGCATGTGTTACATATCGGAATTCACAGTTATGCAGTGGAATCTGAGCTGTTTCTGGTTCTTCAACTTTCCTAAGGAATTGGGGGCAAAATGCCTCTTAAGGAAGGGTATGTCCTGTCACTCACAAGGTAGATGCAGTGGTGCCTCAGTTACATCATGGGCACCTGCTAGTAACTGCATGGCTGTCTTCTCCTGTACTCACAGGGAGCACCGGGAGATGTCATATGAAATTTTTTTTAAAGTGCCTCTAGATGAGAAATTACTTGAGATCAGAAGAATACATTTCCAGTGACCCAATTTGAGATCAGCAATTAATTAACTATGTATAGAAATGTCACTTAAAGAAAAGCCTTTGTCAATACACTGAAATTTCTTTTATAGATTTGTGATTAACTTCTAATTATAAACCAATTACCCTCTTCGTTATCATCAAGGATCTGGAGCGTTGATGCAGTATCTATAAATGATGCCAAGGAGACAAGTGTGGATGTTACATGCTCCGTGCTGCCTCATGTGCTTCCTTCACCACATGGGCAAAGATAAGAGGAGGAAGATGGTCCCCATGTTACTCCAGGAGCAAAGCTGGCAGCTTGTGAATTCTGGTGTGAAAATGCAGTAATGGGATTTTCAGCAACGAGGAAAGGGACTCTGGTGAACTTTCTGATCTTACTTCAAAGAGAAGTTTAAGGCTATTTGATAAGAGGGAGGAAAAAATGGGCTTTGTTTCTAGATAGGAGGTTTGAGATGAATCCCTAAAGCAGCTGGCTTGAAGCAGTGTGTGTGTGTGTGTGTGTGTGTGTGAGAGAGAGAGAGAGAGAGAGAGAGAGAGAGAGAGAGAGAGAGAGAGAAGGAGAACACAGAGAGACAATGCCCATGTGTTTGAAATGTCTGCCAGTAAGAAAGAATACATGTTTCCTCAGAAAATGAAATGGAAGGTTCAATAGAACAGAAGACAATGTTATCACTACTGAGGGAAGGATTCAATCATACTTGGTGGCTGCTTTCTGGTTACTTGCATGCTATCTTGATGAATCTAATCTCACTACTCCACAGATAGGCTTCCTTTTCTATAGTAAATAATATGATCATTCCCTACTGTTCATTGGCCACAAGTTTTATTATTATTGTAAGCCTTAACTATAAAGTCGCTTCTTGTTTCATTTAAGTCAACTAGAAAGACAAAATACTCAGCCAGGTGTATTTGACCCAGGAAAGCAAAAAGCCTTAAACTCCCTTGAGCAATGCACTGAAAACTTTCGGTAAAGGATGGATACCCATTCACTGATATACTGGGGTGGAGAGTCAGGTGCCATTTATCAGAATGTAAGTTTCCATGATGGCAGGGTTTTCCAAAGTCTGTTTTGTGCACTGCTGTATGTAAAATACCAAAAAACTACAGTGCCTTGCTCATGTTAGATGCTCAATAAATATTTTGGAATAAATGCTCTGTCCTATTTCTGTGATCTGATGTTTCTTCTGGGTTCCATTTTACAAAGAAATACTCTATAGCAACAAAAATTTTGATTCTCTCTCTCTCTCTCTCTCTCTCTCTCTCTCGCTCTCTCTCTCTTTCTCTCTCTCTCTCTCTCTCTCTCTTCTCTCTCTATCACACACACACACACATTCACACACTCCCAGCTGCTATAATATAGGAATTGTACTGTGACTTTGTTTGTCTAGAACCCACAATCATTTTTCTGCCTTTTTGACAGGCAAATGTATAAAGTCTTAAAAAGAATAATCATGATTATTTAAGAGATGATTAATTAAGAGATGTCACAGAAGAGAGAATGGAAGGAATCACATCTAAGAAAGAAATCTATAGCCTCTTTCCCTAAATGGTCATTATTTACTCTGCTTAAAATACTGCAAGGAATCATTTCCTTGACTGTTTAGAAACCAAAAGTTTCTTGATAATGGGAAGAGGGGGGTGACCAGTACTTGTGCCATCCTGGGTTTTTATAACTTAAGTTTAAGCGTTCTTATATGCAACCCACTTTTTCATTCATCCTCTATTTTTCCAACAATTATGAACCCATTAATTGGACAATGTGTAAGTATTTAAGGGGAATGTAGTTGCCAGCTCTGACAACGACCCAAAGTCTCCTTTATTTCCAGGCTAGTCTCAGATCTCCCTTATTTCTCCCTAATATTTATTCAGTCATTTTATTTCTACAAGAACTGAACAGCAGACAATATGCCTGTATAGGATAAAGGTGGGAGCACTTGGGATACAAATATAAAATGATGCCCCTATGAGACTATTAATCATAAGCAATGATTCTCCAGGTACATTGGTTAAGAGATAGAAAGCAGTCTCCTGTGAGCCTGAATGAGTGATCCTTTCTTGCCTCTCTAATGCAGGTAAATGATATATTCCCTATTGAAATTTAAGAAAAAGCTTCTGGGTAAGTCAAGGATTTTGCCAGGAGAACCATAAAAAAGTTCAAGTCGTCACATTTCAGACTGCAATTCTGATCTAAACTTCTCGGCATCCCTGCATTGAGCAGGTTGGCACACATAGAAAAAAAATCACAAGAGACAGTTTACTAGGAGAATTCTGA
Source organism: Cnephaeus nilssonii (assembly GCF_951640355.1). Taxonomy (NCBI): domain Eukaryota; kingdom Metazoa; phylum Chordata; class Mammalia; order Chiroptera; family Vespertilionidae; genus Cnephaeus; species Cnephaeus nilssonii. Next base: position 50,776,902 of record NC_137085.1, on the reverse strand, counting down.
TTTCCTCTGGGCTGACAATTGGAGTCAGTGTCCTGTACATCTCTGTTGGCAAGGAAGCCTGCTCCCACAGGAAGCCTAATTACAACCAGAGGCTGCTTGTAAGCATGGAGTTGGCTGAAGGGAAGCTGGTTATCTAATTGAGAAAAGAATTTCATGTTTTCTCTGTCCTCAAACCTTCCACCAACCCTATTTTACCTTCTTACTCAGTTGATGACTTATCATAATTCACTGAAGAAGAGTAGCCATTAGGAGGGAACAACATCATTTTCCTATCATGGACACATGCACCTTACTGCCTGGCTTCTTACTGCCAGGCTAGTGAAGGTCAAGGTCATATGTCGTTTTCTGTCTCCTCAAGAACTTTGCTCTTCTAGTTACCAACCAGCTCTTGTGTATCAACCATCTTTCTCTGTCTACTTACAGTCTCCTCAAAACACACACATGTTTTAGTATAGCCTTTCTCACACACACTCATACTCAAAACACCTCCATTGTCCACATATTCCCTGCCAGTTTCTGCTCCATTTTTCTCCCTGCATACTAGTCAAATTTCTTGAAAAAATTGTCTATACACAAATGCTGTCTGCACTTCCTCATGTTACATTCTTTCCTTAACTCATTACAATCTACCTTGTGATTTAGATATACCTTCACTCTTGTCAAGGTTATCAGTGATTTCCATATTAACTAATTAAGTCCTCTTTACCCTCTAACTCTCAGCATCATTTGACAGAGCTGCCTTCTCCCTTCTGCTCTCTCGAAGGCAGCCTCGCCACCCACCTGGTTGCCTCCTCCCTCACTGACCACTCTTCTGCTGTTCCCAGGCTCCTGATACATACCTCTGTCTGACATCTCAATGGGGAAGCTCCCCAGGGATTCCTCCTGGGCTGTCTTTTCACTCTATACATATTCTCCAGGTGGATCACAAATCATCTGGCTTTAAGTACCATAAGTATTCTAATGATTTCCACATTTCTATCTCTGGTCCAGACCTGTCCCTTAAACTCTGGGCTTATATAGACATCCAACTGCCAATTTGACAGCTCCACTTGGATAATTCCCAGACATCTAAAACTTCAATGCAAAATTGTAACTCTTAATGTCTTTGTCAAAATTATTTTCTACTCACCTCTGTCTTCCCCATTTCAATCAGTATGCCACCCCCTTTACCTATACACTCAAGCTAGGATACACCATATTCAATCTATTTATAAAATCTTTCTATTATATTTCCAAACATATGCTTACTTCTACCCTCTTAGTCCAGACCGGCATCAGCTTTCATCTGGGATACTGTGTTGGTCCCCCATTTCCAGTCTTGCTCCTCTAAAATCCATTCTCCAAATAGCCATGCGCATGACTGATTTAAACATAAATTAGCTTATTTCACTGACTGTTTAAAATTTCTAACTGCTTTCCATTGCACATAAAACCAAATAAAAATTTCTACTATTTCCTATGAGACTGTCCATGAGCTAAAATCTATTATGGTTCTGAGCATACCTCACAATTTGCCATCACTCACTATACTCTCACCACGCTATCTTTTTTCAATTCCTAGAAATTCTAAGTGTCTATCTGCCTCAAGTCTCTGTGTATGCTGTGCCCTTCACCTGGAATGTTGTCTAGGACACCCTCATTCTTCAAAGGCTCCTTCTACTCATCCGGTAAGGCAATCTCAGCTTAAATGTTTGAGAAGTTCCTTCCCTTAACTAACCTATCTAAAGCAACCCTCTCCCCCACTCTAATCCCCATACACCCTATTAGTTATCTCAGCCCTTGGTTCATTTCCTTAGCAACAGTTAGCAAAGTCTGCAATTATTTTAATGCACATTTTAAGTGTATTTACTGGTATTGCTCTGTCTTTCCCATTGGGATTTAAGTTGGTGATGGGAGAGACTTTTTCTTCCTGGTCACTCACCATTGTCTTCCTCATGAGAGTGTTTGGCACATGAAAAAGTTCTCAAAATATATTTCTTGAATTAATAAGTGAATAAGTGAATGACTATTTAGAATAAAGATTAAAGATGTTCCTACATATTTATTACAAAAACCATTTTTTAGATAAGGCGTTTTATAGGGAACACAATGGAACAAGCTGCACGGGGATTTGGAGTTCAAACCTAGGCTCCGTTAGATAAGTCTTCCAGGTTTTCCAAAGTAGTCTAGGGAAGAGGCATGAAGAGGCATATTTGGAAGGATCCATTTTCTAGCTTAGAAAGACATTACCCACAGATACAGAGAATCTGCCTTTTCTAAAAACAAACAAACAAATAAAAAATAAAAAACCACAACTTATTTCTGACAATATTTCTTTGCTGCTTTTAACTCTTTCCATTTAACTCCCAAATTAGTAGCCACAAAGGTGCAATCAGACAGCAGAAACAGACTTACCAAGTTGTCTGACCATGAGAGAAGAAAGAGCAAAAAAGTCAAAAGAATAGGAATTCAAAAGAAAACCAACTAGGCTGCCAAATGTTAGGCTTCTTTCTTGTTTAATTCTGAATTTGCTACAGGTAGCGAGGTATAAAGGAAAAAGCATGTGCTGGTATATTTGTTTTCTATGGCTGCTATAACTAATTACCACAAACTTAGTAGCTTAAAGCAATGCAACTTTATTTTTTTACTGTTCTGGAAATCAGAAGTCCAAAATGGGTCTCACTCAGCTAGAATCAAGGGGCTGCCAAGGCTGCATTCCTTTGGCAGACTCTAGGGAAGAGTTAGTTCTCTTTTACTTGTGGATTCATCACTTTGATCTCTGCTTCCACTGTCAAATTTCCTTCTCTGACTTTCCTTTCTCCCTCACAGAAGGACTTGTCTCACTACCTTGGGGCCACCCAGATAATCCAGGATAATTTCCCCACTGGTGGGCCTTTATTTAATACCAACAAAGTCCCTTTTGCCATTCACAAAGTCTAGGTATTCAAACATGGACATCTTGGGGACGCTGTTATTCATCTGACCACAACTGGGTTCCAATTAGTTTTGTCACTGGTTCTATTCGGTGCCAGGCATTATGCCAAGCACTTGGCACTGTGAAGCCACTGGGTCTTATGGTCCTATGTTGGTAACTCTGGTAGAGCAGAAATATAAACCTATGTCTGCTTAACTCCAAAGCCCATGCACCTGATTGCTGTGTTGATCGAGCATTCACAGGTCAGGGTACACAGGAAATGCTAAATAAATGGTGAGCCATTATTGTTTGTATAGTAAGTTATACCTAACTTCAAACAATTATGTGACACCTCTGAGTTTTAGATTCCCCAAAGGGTTTATAGTCACTCTTTTACTTGGCTAATATTTACAAAGGTTCTATAGTCTTCTAGGCACTGTCCTAGAAGTTGAACACTATTAAATGCTACTATACAGTTTAAACAAGGACTTGGCTCAGGGCCCAACACATAGAAGATATCACTAAATACTAGTTCCCATCTCTTTTTTTTTCTTTAGATTATAAACTCCTGAGGCTTTGTCTGATGTGCTAATTGTTCTGATTTATCTGCTAATGTTTCTTTCATCACAATTGAGCACCTAGCAGTAATTCCATGTAATGTTACCAAGATGGATTAATTTCTTTGAGGATTATATCTGACCTATGGCAAGGCTATGACTTTAAATAGTTCTATTCCTCTAATAATGATGGGTTGTTGGTGGTTAAGTTATAATCTGAAGCAGTCCAAGAATCATGGTTTTCAAGAAACAATTGGATTCTAAAACTGGGGTGATATCTTTCCACAGTGACTTAGCCCTGTTTTCCAATATGTAGAAAGAGTGTGTATATATGGATGTGTGAGTGAGGAAGTGGATGAAGATGTGAAGGAATCCTACAGTCTGGGGAAGAAATGGTAGAGTAGGGCAAAGGACTCTCTAAAGCTTGGCCAAGCGGTAGCTCTAAGAATCATCTAGGAACCCATATATGCAAAGGAGAGGAAGCCTCAGTGTGAATGGATCACATGTGCCTACAAATATTCTCTGTGGTTTCAGGCAAGAGGTTTTTCATCAATTTTCTATCATTTATTTCTTGATTCATTTTTACTTCTGACTCTTCTCTATCACCATTTATCTTTCCATTTTCTATTATCTTTTTATATCATGTTATCCATTCTAAGCAGTCTTTACTATAAAAAGTAAAATATAATAAGCATATAATTGAGCCTTTTTTTTTCGTTTCTTCAAGAGGATTATCTGTAAAGCAAAAGTTTCTCAGCCCAAATCTCTGAAATAAATCTTTGCACTGGGCCCTGGTGAAGCAACAATCCCTTGCTAAGTAAGGTTAATGAGGTAGCAACATTAGACTCTGCTGAGGCACCAAGGTGCCCCTGATGGACCACTTGATAACTTAGCACCACAAAGTCAGGAACTCACTGAGGTCCTGCTTATTTAATCTAAAAACCATAACTTAAATAGCTGCTAGGAAAAAAGGTTCATTTTTATTGTCCATGCAAAGAAAGTACAAACTCTTCTTTGAGCCATGTCATTGCTAGTTAGAGTAGATCAGAGAAGGGGATGATATTGGAAAGTGGAAACTAAAATTCCTAGTGTTGATTAATATCTTCTCTAAGCATTAAATTCAATGGCAGTGTTTCAGGTTTCAATATTATAGTCATTAATGATAAATGACTAGGTCTGAATAAATATTACATGACTAAGTCACAAATAAATGCCTTAATAAAATGGAAGAGAAACTAGAATGACTCTAAATGAAATTCCTAACAACTTGTCATTCCTTTTTCTACTTTGTTTTACAACTGAATTTCACATAATTCTGGGTTTAGGAAAATAATACAAGGACATGGAGAGATCACTGGAGTAGAGATTAGAAGAGCTGATTTTTAGTCTTTTTTTCCCCTACCAATAACTAGTTGTATGATCTTAGAAAGAACATTTATTCATAGTGTCTTGTTTTCCTTCTGTGCTAAATGAGTTGGTTAAACTAGATAAATTTTAAGACTCTTTCAGATTTTAAAACTAATGTGTTTTTTAGACCCTTTATCCTGCAGAATGTTAGTGGGAGTTATATGAAGAAAAAAAATGATTACAAAATGGTTCAACTGTGGGAAATCTAGAATTAAGCAAAGTTTATCAGATTTTTTTACTGCAGGATATTTCTAAGCCATTCATATCTAAATATGCCTCCTGTGGTTATTTATCCCATCCACAGCTATTGATTGCATCAGATAATACAGATACTCTGTGGGGCAAAAACAGGCATGGTCCTTATCCTCATGGAGGTTACAATCTAGTGGGGAAAGTAGACATTTATCACACAATTACACAAATGAAATACAAAATTGTAGATTTACTCTTTGGAGAGGTACACAATGCTATAAAGCATGGGCAAGAGAAGATTTCAATCTGCTCAAAGAAGATCAGGGAGAGATAATGGCACTAGAAATGAAAGGTGAGTATAGAAAGGGGAAGAGATTTCTAAGCAAAAATAGTATATTTAAAGGCCCTTTGGTTACCAGGAAAATGTTAGGGACTGGGGAAAAAAATCTCTAAAAATAAGATGCAGTATGCAATAATTCTCTTATTATTTGTTCTCAAAAGATTTTTTTCCTTTTCTTCCGGCCACCCCCCCCCCCCAATAATGCCTTATGGAGATCATGTTTCCTGGAACAGACTTTGTGTAAGCACTTGTTTAGAGTGATTTAATATGGACTGGCTCTGCCTAAGAGGATCTGTTTCCGGAGTGCCCGTGGATCCCATTGCATGTACTCATGGTGTGGTCTGAAGTAGACCACTTTCCCACGTATTTATAGGGTTCATTAGCTTTACAAATGTGGAGAGGAGAACAAGATGATGGATATACACATGGTTATAGAAGAATATTTTTGTTTATTTTATTTTTTAATAAAAATGTGTATATTTAAGGTGTACAAAATAATGACTAGATATACATATACATATATACAGTGAAATAATTATTGCAGTCAAGCCAATTAACATATCTTCTCACAGGGTACCATTTTTGTGTGTGATAACAATATCTGAAATCTACTCTCTTAGCAAATTTTCAGGGTTCACTACAGCAGTATTAACTAATGTCATTGTGCTGTACACTAGATCTCTAGACTCATTCATCCTATATAACTGTAATTTTGTGTCCTCTAGCAAATATCTCCTCATTTCCCCCTACCTGCTCTCCCCTGGTAATCATCATTCTATTCTCCACTTCTATGTATTGGCCTTTTTTTAGGTTCCACATATAAGTGAGACCATGCAGTATTTTTCTTTCAGAATCTGTCTTATTTCACTGAGCATAATGACCATCAAGTTCACCTATGTTTCTGGAAATGGCAGCATCTCCTTCATTTTTAAGACTGAATAATATTCCAATGTATAAATATACTAAATTTTCTTCCATTCATCTATTGGCTGACACTTAGTTTCATGGCTATTGTGAATAATGCTGCCGTGAACATGGAGGCACAGATAATTCATAGAGTTATTGATCTCATCTTCTTTGAGTACCAGTAAGTACCCAGAAGAGAATTGCTGGGTCACATAATAGTTTTATATTTAGTTTTGTGGTTGTTGTTTTTTTTTGTTTGTTTGTTTTTTAGGAAACTCCACACTGTTTTTCATAATGGCTGTACCAATTTACATTTCCACCAACAGTGTAGAAGGGTTCCTTTTTCTCCACATCCTCACTAATACTTATCTCATTTCTTTTTGATGATAGCCATTCTAATAGGTATGAGGTGATATCTCATTGTGATTTTGATTTGTCTTTCCCTAGTGATCAGGGATGTTGAACACTTTTTCATGTACCTAGTGGCCATTTGTATGTCTGCTTTGGAATAATTTTTATTTAGTTCCTCTGCCCATTTTTTAATTGGGCTGTTTGTTGTTTGTTTTGCTATTGAATTGTATGTTTTAGATATTAAACCGTTCTCAGATATATAGTTTATAAACATTTTCTCAGATATGGGATAATTTCTTAGGAGATTATGAATAACATCACTAAAGATTTTTACATGCCACATATTGTGATATACAGCGTGCTTGATTTCTGAAACTATGAATGTGAGTATTTAAGTGAGGAATGGGGGAGATGAGACAGTAAAGAAAGGCTTATTTAAAAGTTGATAGCACTTTTTCCTTTCTCTTCAGAGGTAGAGAGCAAACCACTTTTAGAGAAAACTTTTAAGGATAAACTTCTTCATCAATCTGAATAGAAAAAAATGAGATTTTTTAATAAAGCCAAGATTTTCTTCTGAAATGAAGATATTTGCAACAATGAGAAACTACATAGGTCCATGTAGTAGAAAGGTTATCACTGTGGCTAGCACTGAGATGACATTTTCTTTACACCGAGGATAACCTGAGATTGGTGATGCTTTTAAAAGTCAACACAAGACAGAACAAAGAGACAACTAAAGTGGCTTAAAAATAAGGGTTCATTTTTCTCCCATCACAAGAAGACATGGAGTAGGCAGTTAATGACTTTGGTCTAGTGACTTCACAACATTTCTGAAATTCCCCTCCTCCCCCCCCCCCACACACTTCCTTCCTGTTCAGAAGATGATTGCCACAGATCCAATTATCCAATGACCACATCTATATTCAAGATAGAAAAGTAAAGTTTCCATAGAGCCCGTCTTTGCAAATTATCTTTTACATCTTGTTGGCCCGAATTGGGTCATATAACCACCTTTAGCTACTAGTATAAGAAAGACTACGAAAGAGGAGACAGAATAATTAAAATTGACCTGGACTAATTCTAATTCACCACCAGAAGCAAGACACTTCATTGCTCAACCAAATGGAGTCCATTTGCAAGTAAAAAGAGAAGAGATGGACATTGAATAGGCAAATAACAGTATTTTCCCAAAGGGGGATTTTAAGGAGTTTGTTGTCCCTGCTGTTGTTATTGTTCACTCTGTTTAGTTGTTCAGTCTGGTTGGAGGCTCAGACTCCAGGTCAGAAAGGTATCATCAAATCATTCTTTTTGGTTGGATGTAAACTGTTCCCTGCACATAGCTGTATGGTGCAGTCCCCAAATAATTCCTTTTCAATGTTCCAATAGAGAAACAACTTCATAACTACTTCATAGGGAGCTTATTAAAATATGCATTCCTAAGCCCCCACTCTAATTCACTAGGTCTGTGTTAATCATTAAACTGTATTGGTATGACACAATTCCCAGACGATACTGCTACAAGGACTATTTGGAAGACTTGCATTTGGAGAGGACTGGGTCTGGAGATTATGAGAACATAATGGACCCATAAGCCCTCTCTCCCTCCCACCTCCTTTACCTCCACATTAAAATAATTTTCTATTGTCCTTAAGCCTTCAAGATAATCTTGTCAAAGCCTCTTTGCTGAGGAAATAAAGGGATAGAGTCCTGGGCCAAAATTTGGGAAAAGGCAGTGTAGGGATGAAGAGCTAGAGCTTGGAGGAGATAGTTACACAATAGCAAGAGGGACTTGTAGAGAACCAGAACAGCAGTCTGGGGCTCGATAGCTGGCTAAGGTGACAAGAACAGCTAAAATACATTTGTGATCTATGTACACAGGGATTCCCAGTAAAACCTGAGAAGTGGACTTGGAGAACACTGGACTTACTGGATTAGGTAGGATGGAAACTTATATTATTGCTGACTGGACATTAAAGGAACACTCTGGAGGACTAAAGATGTCTGAACACCTAAACATTATTAAGTATAAAAGAAACATCGAAAGCCCATTTTGTGAATTACATTTTTAGGTTTTCTATGCAAGGCAGGTATTACTGCACCCATTGGTGTTGGCGAGGAATCTAGGCTTAGATTAAACAGATAGTAACAACCATAATGCTGAATCTCTACAATGGCAGAGACTGCTTTTGAGACAAGATCATTCATTCTAAATCCATTGTTCTCAGGATAACATTTGCCTCTCTACCTATATATCATCTTCTGTCAAATTAGAAGATGACACCTGTGAATTGTTGGAATCCAATAATTAGCTCTTCATCACTTGTTGCTATCACTTATTGAGGGTTGTTCAGTTTGTGCCTGCTAATAGTGAAAGTACTTTCCCCAGACTCTTTCCCATTGTAGTCGAGCCTGTAACAGACATTTTAAAGGCTCCTGAGGGACTCTCTGTTCATGGGAAAAAATGAGGGAGGCAGAAGATAATATATGAAGAAGTGGCTCTGGGACTTCATGACCCAACAAGACCTGCACAGATTATTAAACAGTTTCAAGTGACTTAACCATGACATGGAGCCTCCAGAGAACAACAGGATCATTGTCACCACGGTCCCAGTGGAGGAAGCTGAAAGACTCAAGTAATATCCAGCTCTCACAGAAAATGAAAAGGGAAAGGAAGCAAATGGTGTTTATTTGCCTGGGCCCCTGGGCCAGCCAAGCCATTGTGAATTCTCTAAGGCATCTCTGCTGTGGATAGGTTTGCACACACATATTTGCTTTGTGGACTAGCCAAGAATCCCAGAACAAGTGACTGAGATGTTTCTCCAGAGGAATGGGCTGGACATTAAAAGGCATACTAGTTTCCCCTTTTACAATTGTCCCCACTATTCACTAGCTCATTAATTTGTTTATCTTGTTTTTAAAATCCTACCTAATAAAATAGTGATATGCAAATTGACCACACCTTCACTACACCCAAGTCATGCCCACTAACCAATCAGGGTGAGTATCCAAATTAACCCAACCAAGATGGCGGTTAATTTGCATATCAAGACAGCATTGGAAGAAGCCAAGCCTGCAGAAGGGAGCAAAGCTGCGGAGAAGCAAGCAGGCGGGGCTGGAGGAGAAGGGAGGCAAGCAGGCGGGGCCGGCCAGCAGAGAAGGGAGGCAAGCAAGCGGGGCGGGGGAGAGTGCAGCAGGAAGTCCTATTGCAGGAATCTTCCTGCAAGGGGCTACTAGTGTTGTATAAGGCCCAGTCAGAGTGGCTCAGTTGGTTGAGAATCATCCCATGCAACAAGAGGTTGGCGGTTTGATTCTCAGCCAGGGCACATGCCTGGGTCTCAGGCTCAATCCCTAGTTGGGGGTATGCAGGAGGCAGCAGGATGTTTCTCTCTCAACAATGTTTCTATCTCTCTCACTTCCTGTTTCTCTAAAATAAATAAAAACATACTTTTAAAAAGTTATATAAGTTTAATAGATACCAATAGCAGGCATAACAGGCAAGGTTATGCTGCAGTAACAAATAACCCTAAATTTTAATGGCCTATAACAAGGTGTTTTTTTTTTTTGCTTCTGCTATGCATCCATTCAGGGTGGCAGTGGTCTCTGCTCCATGTCATCCTCATTCAGGGGCCAAAGATGAAGGAGGGACCACCATCTGGAATTTCATAGGTCAGTGAGGCAGATGAAAGGGGAGGTAGAGACTCATGTGTGTTAAATTTCATTTCACTTATATTTCACTAGCCAAAGAAAATCAAATAACCTCAACTAACTTTAAGGAAAGTGCAGTCCTCTCTTGTGCCCAGAAGAAGATGGAAATAGTAAATCAATGAAAAATAGTAATGTTGGCTACAAAATTGATGTGCTACTACAAAAAAACAAATGTCCATTATTTGATCCAATGCACCACAAACTGGAAATTGCCTCAGAGTTTGTCTCTTTACACATTAAGCTTTCTATGGGATCAACTCAAGTCTTGAACCTGAAGACAAACTTTTCAAGGAACTACTTTTTAAGCCACTGGCCCCAGAAAAATTCTTGAAGAAATCACTCCTCTCAAGCTTCACTTTAGCTTAGATATAGCAGTCATATCAAAATGTAAAATCACCGGGTTTTTTTTTTTAAATCATAATTAAAGTGATTAAGGACTCACTCTAATTTCTTTTATAGCCCAAGCTCATATCTGAACTTTACCTTATCCTGATCCATTCTCCACAAATGGGCTCAATCATGCAGTAAGGCTCAGGGAAAATGAGAGCTCTTGCTTCCTGTTATCTGGTGATTAAACAAGAAATTTGAAGTTCTATTGCTATGTCTAATTCAAAAATTTCCATGCTAGAGTAGATGGTTTCAATAAAAGGTCTGATGGAGTATTTCTTCACTAGTATTATGCCCCCTCTTTTTACCTTCAGTAAGAGTGAGGGATTTGGATGCAGCTGGAGATGCAGTGAATTAGGAGTTGAGGTTGAGCTGTGGCATACCTTATAACCCATATTCAGTGGTTGCGAAGCATAAAGAAGTTATCTATGAAACATACTCTGCAATGAAGTTAATGGCCAAATGGTTCTTAACCATACAAGGGCCAGGGTTCCATGCCACGAAATTGATAAATCCCTAGCATGAAATGCAAGATTGTTAGCATTTATGCACATATCTCTTCTCAGAAGAAGCTTCATAGCTTTCATTAAATTATCAGAGGAAGCATGATTCATAAAATATTAAGAATCTCAGTATGAGGATAAATAAGGTTTTGCTCTTTAGAAACTTGTATAGAAGTATAGTTTCATATCACTCAAGGCAAGTGCAATTTGCTTTACTTAACAGATATGTTTTTAAAAGTCAGATATAATTCACATAATATTTAAACTGTGATGATATATAAACTAAATAATCTTTTAATAAAACAATCATGGTCTATTTTATAAATATTATATAAGTTCAAATTTTGTAATAGGGAAATACAGGAGTGGGGAAAAATAGGTTTACACTTGTAATACAAATCCTATATAATAAAGAGGTAATATGTAAATTGACCATCACTTCAACACACAAGATGGCTGCCCCCATGTGGTCAAAGATGGCTGCCCCCATGTGGACACAAGATGGCCTCCACAAGATGGCCAGCACGGGAGGGCAGTTGTGGGCGAACAGGCCAGCAAGGGAGGGCAGTTGGGAGGGACCAGGACTGCAAGGTAGGGCAGTTGGGGGTGATCAGGCCTGCAGGGGAGGACAGTTGGAGGGGACCCAGGCCTTCAGGGGAGGGCAATTGGGGGTGACCAGGCTGGCAAGGGAGAGCAGTTAGGGGTGATCAGGCTGGCAGAGGAGGGCAGTTAGAAGCAACCAGGCCTGCAGGGGAGGGCAGTTGGGGGGGACCAGGCCTGCAGTGGAGGGCAGTTAGGGGTTACCGGACTGGCAGGGGAGGGCAGTTAGGGGCAACTAGGCCTGCAGGGGAGGGCAGTTGGGGTGACCAGGCCAGTAGGGGAAAGCATTTAGGGGTGACCAGGCCGGCAGAGGACGGCAGTTAGGGGCAATCAGGCCAGCAGGGGAGCAGTTAGGCATCGATCAGGCTGGCAGGGGAGTGGTTAGGGGGTGATCAGGCTGGCAGGCAGAAGCAGTTAGGGGCAATCAGGCAGGCAGGCAGGCAGGTAGGTGAGCGGTTGGGAGCCAGCAGTCCTGGATTGTGAGAGGGATGTCCCAGATTAGAGAGGGTGCAGGCTGGGCTGAGGTACACACACACATACACACACCCCGTGCACAAATTTTGTGCACTGGGCCTCTAGTAAATATATAATATTTAATAAGTAATACAAGAATAAACTGTGTTCCAAGTATTCACAACTGTAAACCTACTTTTGCCCATATCTGTATATATTACAGATAAATTGTACTTCCTAGGTAGTGTGAAATTACATGCTAAAATTAACAGGACAGAAACACACACACAGACACACTCATGCTCCTTGCATTATACTCCCCTTCTGTGCCCAGACCATTCCCTTACACCACACCTTTCCCATAGTCAAGGATAGTCTATTTACTCACCACTTCTCTCAATGACAGGGCTTTCTTATTCAATGCCATGACATAGACAATATCATGCAGAAATACAGTTTAATTTCTACATGATAAAAAATAGAAATGTGTGGGCCTAATTTAATAATAAATACTTCATCCCTCTTCTCATTGGTATCCTAATAGAATTTCCAGGGCCTCCTCTATTTCCTGACTATTAGAGGCAAAAGAAAAGTTTTGTTCATTTTCCTTTAGAAGTTCAGATGTAGGATTATGGAATAGCAGAAAGCACAAGACTTACAGTCAAAAAAGACCTGGGTTTAATTCCTGGCTTCACTTTTTATATGTTCCAATTGACCAAGTCAATTACTAGTATCTTCTCTAAATTTGTTTTCCCATCTGTAGAATGAGGAAATGGTACCTAACTAATAGTGTAAGGTTACAGAAAAATTTACTGTTAGGTTAAAGAAAATCCTCTCTAATAAAATGGTAATATGCAAATTAACCATCACTCCACTACATAAGCCACACCCACAAGTCAAGCCACGCCCACCAGCCAATCAGGGTGAGTATGCAAATTAACCCCAATCCAAGATGGCTACAGCCACAGAGAGCAAGGTTTCCCAGGTAACAGAGCAAGCCAAGCTTTCCATAGCCATTGCAGGCCTAAGCCTCCACTCAAGCTACAAAGTTTCAATTATAGAAGGTAAACAAATTCAAACAAATGGCGGCAGAATGGAGCTTGAGAGAGCAGGCCAGGGTTGCTGGCGGAAACAGGGGAAGCAAAGCTTTCCGCACACCCTGGCAGGGCTCACCCGCTTAAGGCTACAAAGTTTCAATTGTAGAAGGTGAATTAACTGCCACAGAAATGGCTGCCGCCCCAGGCTACAAAGTTTCAATTGTAGAAGGAAAATAAATTCCAGATACCAGGGCCTCCCTTTGGGTTGCCAAGGGGCGTGGCCGGCCTGCAAACCACCACAGGCCCCTCGCTCAGGCTGCCCCACATCCCAAGGGAACCCCCACCCTGATCCAGGACACCCTTCAGGGCAAACCAGCTGGCCCCCACCCATGCACCAGGCCTCTATCTTATCTAATAAAAAAGTAATATACAGATTGATCATCACTGCAACACACAATATAGCTGCCCCCATGTGGTCAAAGATCCTGCCCCCATGTGGACACAAGATGGCCACTACAGGATGGCCAGCAGGAGAGGGCAGTTGGGAGGCACCCGGCCTGCAAGGGAGGGCAGTTGTGAGGGACCAGGCCTGCAAGGGAGGGCAGTTGAGAGGGACCAGGCTTGCAAGGGAGGGCAGTTGGAGGTGATCAACCCTGCAGGAGAGGGCAGTTAGGGGTGACCAGGCTGGCAGAGGAGGGAAGTTGGGGGCAAACAGGCTGGCAGGGGAACAGTTAGGCATCAACCAGGCTGGCAGCGGAGTGGTTAGGGGGTGATCAGGCTGGCAGGCAGAAGCGGTTAGGGGCAATCAGGAAGGCAGGCAGGCAAGCAGTTGGGAGCCAGCAGTCCTGGATTGTGAGAGGGATGTCCGACTGCCCGTTTAGGCCCGATCCCACCTAAACGGGCAGTCGGGCCTAAACGGGCAGTCGGACATCCCTCCAGGAGTCCCAGATTGGAGAGGGTACAGGCTGGGCTGAGGGACAACCCCCCGCCATGCACGAATTTCGTGCACCGGGCTTCTAGTATATAAATAATAATGAATGAACTTAGCAGATGGGCTAAGTAGAAAATGCTCAGGTACTTAATAAATATTACTTGAATCTGATTACAACAAGTGAACTCAACCAAAAGACAAAATATTTCACATTAGGCTAGTACCCAAGTATTTCCAGTTGGGTCTAGAAACAAAACACCTGAAAATACCATTTTCAGAATTTCCTAAAACTTTTTTTGAGAAAAGTTTTGAATAGCTAGCTGGGATACAGAACCAAAACAAGACAAAAGTCTTGCTCTTTCGCACCCCATTTGCTGTGCATACTATCAGCCTTAAGTGCAAGAAATGTTTCCCATACTGCATTAGAAAAAAATTTAAGCTCATCAGTTACCTAAAATGACATACTGAAAATATGTAAAAAATCCCTAAAGACTTTTTTCCCTTCTAATGGTCAGGAAATAGAGGAGGCCCTGAAAGTTCTATTAGGATTACCATATATTACTGGTATTTCACATGGCTCAACCTAATACATAGGCATACTATGTGTATGGTTTTGAAACAGGCATTTATGATCCAAAATACTATCAAATTAATTGTGACATCAAAGATATACTATTCTCAACATGGGATGATATATGATTCAAGCACCTCTGTAGGGATTTTGCCAGAATTATCCCACAAGATATTGCCTATAACAGAGTTTTAATTCTATAACCTGAAATCTTCACAATCAGTACAGCAAAAAAATAATGAAAGGAAAAAGACTTTCTGAACAGCAAAGAAAACATACAAAAATGCAAGGTGTTAATTATTATCAGAATCACTTTAAGCCTGTGACCAATATTTTTTAGATTTAAACAGCAGAAAGGACGAACATTCTCTGACACTGGATTGATACAGCCTGGATAATGACAACCATCCTATTTAACCTTTAAAGAATAAATCTTGTCCTCCTTCACTGAATGACTAAAAAGGGGGTAAGAAAGAAAGAAATGGGGATGAAAGAAAAGGAAGGGCAAATACTATTAGAGAAGGAGAAAACTGGTGGAAAGAAAAGGATGCAAGAAAAGAACTAAAACAGAAGAAAACTGTTGAGAAAGAAAAGGAGCAACAGAAGGATGAAGAAATGAAGGTGTAAGAGAAAAGAAGGGAGAGAACCAATAGGTTCATGGGGTATTTGTTCTGTGCTTGTTATGCAAAGTGCTTCTTTAGCTAAGGAAATGAAAAAGGCTGAGAGCTAGGGAAAAGCCATGGCAGGTAGGAATGAGCTGAGAACCCTCTGGGTTCATTTAGGCTGCACTTCTCCCCAGATGTGTCCAGGTGCCTCTCCTAGACACGCATGCTCAGAGACACCACATGTACACCCCCTTAAGAGATTTCATATTGCCGACTTGAAGAGAGGGAACTAAAAATGCAGTAGAAAGGATTTATTAGTGATGTTGTATATAAAATATGCTTCCTTTGGTTGAAAGATCTCAGCAGATTCATCTCTTGCTCTGTCGTCAGTCAGGAGTTTCCGAAGGAAATCTCCGGAGAGCACTATTAGAATGGGATTGGCCCTACATCTTTCCCCGGGGACCATTAACTTAGACGCAACCCCAATTTGGATTGGGAAAAAGTTAAGCCTCTTTTAAAATATGGTCTTTTTGATAAGCCCCAAGAAAGGAAAATATATCCATATGTCCTTATATGTTTTAAACTAAAGAGCATACTTGCTCTGTCTAAAGAGTCAGCATTTTTCACCTATCCTCTGTGAGAGAAGTGATCCCACTTTATAAGTTGTAACCTTTGTCCTATGTCATTTGTTCACACAGTGGGGCTGGATCATCAGCCACTCCTGGGTCCGCCCACCTGCAAACTACTCAGCTAGTCCCCGTCTGGACCACAAATTTGCTCCCTGCAGATTTGACTTTCACTGGTGGTCTCTCTTCTCTCTCTTCTCTCTCTTCCACTGAGCTAAATGCTTTCCCTACCTGTCCCATTTAATCTTCACAACTGGGGATGTTATCATAATCCTCTTTTTAGAGATGAAGAAACTCAGGCTTAGGCAGGTTAAGGAACTTTCTCAAGGTTACAGAGCTAATAAATGGTAAATACAGTACCTAAACCCAGATCTTCCTAATCACCACAGCAAGGTGCCTTCAGAGCAACTATTAGGTACACAGGTTATTTCAAAAGGTATTGGATTCTCCATTCCTATACCAGGGAGACAACACTTCCATAAGATTCTCAAACATCCTGGAATATTCCACGGCAAGCCCTAACCTGTATACTTCCATGTTTTAAGGCATTCTCACAAGCACCTCATTTTATCCTTCCAACAAAACTATTGAGTGGTTAGGCAGGTTCTGAACTCATTTGATAGATAGGTAATTGAACTTTATTTGTTAACTATCTCAGGCAGATGCCAAAACCTTTGCCAGCACTACAGAGAACTCTGGCATGAAGTAGGTGCTTAATAAACATTGGTGTAATTAATGAAAGAGAACCAAGGAAGTGATCGCAGCCAGGGCCTCCTTGGGAATCTTCTTGAAGTCAATGGGGAACAATTGAAGGTTGAACATGACGAAGGACGTGAGGCAGGCAACAGGAGAAGGGGAGACCTGTAAGGAGCCTGCTGCTGCTATCCGGGCGGGAGATGGGGGCTTTCTAAAATAAAATACTGTTGTGGGAATGGGAGACACTAAATGGCTTTGTGAGACAGTAATGAATTAGCATGCCAGGATAACTACAAATAGGGAGGGAGAGAAAATACTCATGGAAATGAATGCCCACGGTTTTGGTAAGAGGATGGGTGGATGTCGCCTTCCCTTTATGCTTTATACATTTTTGCCTATTTCCACACCCCAGCAATCATCTTATGGTACCTAAATTGCTCTTTTGCAAGTACATCTCTCCTATTTGACTATAACATCTTTGAGGGGTAGAGTTTAACTTATTGCCATATACCTAATGCCAAGTGTTTGGTGTCAGATGGGTGAGAAGGAAAGAATAAATAAGATATGACTCACCCTAGGGTCAGATGAACATCTATTCCTTCCTTTGCCATTTGTTCCTCGGGCCACCTTCCTGGGACTAACTTAGACTTTTGCAAGAATGCAATGCCTCCAGGTTAGATTCTGCTGGAAGGGAATTGCTATTATATGCCACACAAATGAGTACAGGCCTGAAGGCATGAGGCCTAAATAAAATCAGCCTGTGGACAAATAATAACCTTAACTTGAATTGAGACTACAAGGCCTGAACTGGTATTGTACTTCCCCAAGCCCCTAGGCTGGGCACCTTTTAAAGAGTCATTGCTATGCCATGAATGAATAAGGAAAGGTCTGGAAGGGAGCTACAGACAGGGAAGAATGATAGGGGTCTAAAGATTTTTTCTAATCTTTCTGTACAGCAATTCAAACCAGCCTCCTTTCATTGTGCTGAGCTGAACAAAGGCTATATGTGTATGTGTGCATGGGTGCATATTCCACAATATAACATTAAAAAAATAGCAAATTAGGTTTTCTTATCTTCTTGCTTCCCTAATTTCCTCTAATGCCATATATAGATAATCCACATATATTTCACACACACACACACACACACACACACACACACACACACACACACATATTTATATACCCCGTAAATTAAAGGTAGAAAAAAATGTGAATTGTTTTTGAAGATTTAAAGCTTGAAATTGTCATACTCAGGGTCTATATTTTGCACAGCCTTTATTTTTCACAAAGTAGTGAACTGCAGTTCGACAGAACCGAAAAATTGCTTCTGTTATACGGGGACTTCAATTTCTAATAAAAGTGCAATGGGAAATAATCATTTTCCCCTGCCCATTGAACATATTTTCTGAGCAAGGCAAGATACCAACCAGTACTTGCAGCTACTTATTCAGGACCATGTCCAGGCAGACAGCAGGGGGAACGCCACAGGGAAGATATAAATAGCCTAATAACTATTCTTTGCTCCCACTGCCATCTCCTGCCCCTCACCTCTTCCTTTTACTCAATTTTACTGCAGACTAACATTTATTCACTTAATTCTTCTGTATCAATGCTCTTGACACAAAGAGCCAAAGTTACTTTATAAGAATTGCCTGCTTTTTTTTTTTTCCTGGCAGAAGTTCCTCAATTAGAAAGCAGGAACAATCTTTATTCTAGGCTTACACTAGCTGCCCACTTTCAAGCATGATGATTTGAATTCAGCAGAAGAGATCTTTAATATAAGGAAAAGGGAAATCAATAATTGTAACATATTCCACATCAGTTAAAATACTGTCACTGAGCAGGCACACACTCACTCAATATTATTTAATATGACTGGCTGAGGGTCCACGTAGAGACTTCAGATCAGATAGGTATGGGTGGAAATTCAACTCTCATTCACTAGACCTGTGAATGTGACGTAAGGGAGGTAACTTGACTTCTCAGAGCCTCAGTGTTATTATTAGTAAAATAGCTACCTTGCATGTATTTGGGTGTATCTGACATGATATTTGGCTCCTATTAGGTGTGCCATCATTTGTAGCTAATATTAACGTTGTTGCTATTATTATTATCATTAGATAAGAATCTTCCATTCACATTGGAGGACCTATTATTCTCTGCTATCTACTGGCCCATTCCTCTCCCATCAGCAGGTGTTAATGTCTTCCTTTAGCCAGATCACTCTCACAGCTACTTAGGGCACTCAGAGCTGTCCTCTTGGAAGCATGGAATTGACGAGAAGGCTAAGTATCCCTTAGTCTCCAAGGACTGCACCCTTCTTGTGGAATGGAACACAATTCCCTTTGCACACAGCTGAGTCACTTCTAGGTGGCAAAAGCTCACTCACAACAGGATCACAGAGTGAGGTTTCCTCTCACCACCATTGACTGAAACCTGCTGCCATTATGTATGAACTTACCTGTCTGCCCAAAGACCTTCTTCTCAGCTTGTACATCCAGGGTGCGGCATGGAGCTGTGCACATGGTGGGTACTCAGGGTATGTTGAATTGTTTAATTAATTAAACGTCTTGCCTAGGCTTCAAGAGAGTCGTTCTTCTAAATTAGGAAGCTAGGGAATAATTCAGAAAGAAAAGGTGTGAGACTTGGGTAGGGAGTTCAACGGTATCTACTACGTCACTTTAGCCACAATGTCCTAAAAGACCTACTTTATTCCGTATTTTTCCACATCTATGGCAATGTTGGCCTTCTGATTGTGTGCTATACCCAACAAGGCTTTTGTTTTGGTTTGTTTTATTTATTTTTAATTTATTTATTTTCTTCATTAATTAAGGTATTACATATGTGTCCTTATCCTCCCATTGCCCCCCTACCTTCCCCACTCATGCCCTCACCCCCCTAGTGCCTGTGTCCATTGGTTATGCTTATATGCATGCATACAAGTCCTTTGGTGTTAAGATCGACATACTGAAGGTTATGCTGGCAATTTGTTTATGCTGCCACCTGGTGGTGCTTGATTTACGGCCTCACCATGTGAAGAGCCCAGATCCCCCCATGATAAACTCAACCAACAAAAAAACAGAACACATTTGCAACACACTTTTGAATTAACCTAGGCTACTTCTTTGAAAATTAAGACAGCTAAAAAGCAAGATTAGATTTCTATTACTTTATATTAATTAATAATCACAATAAGCACTTATCATTTAAGATGTATCTTAAATGGTACCAGAGGGACTCAGAATAAAGTTATGAAATCACCTGAAGTTTAGAGTCTTAAGAACCATATGATTTAACTCATATGTGGGATATAGAACTGAAATTTATAGACACAAACATGTGGTGCTTGCCAGAAGGAAGGGGGTGAGGAGTAGGGGTAAAGGGGGCCTAATATATGGTGATGGAAGATTATTTGACTTTGGATGGTGGGTACACCATGTAATATACAAATCATATATCATAGATGTATGTATACACTTGAAACCTATATGATCCTATTGCCCATATCACCCCAATACATTTAATTAAAAAAAAAAGAATTTTGGAGTCCTTCACTGTTACTTCCTTTTTAATAAATTTTGGGGGAAAATATTACTTGCCTTGCCTCACAGACAACTTGTGAGGACTCAGTGAAATAATGATGTGAAAGCCTTTATAAACTATGAAGTGATGCACAAATGTGAGTCATTGATATTATTCCAACAGTCCTCCCTAGAGCCAGGCAGATGGGCCCCCAAAGACAAACTCCTTTCCATAGAAGAGAATCCATGTTGGCCACCGTGTTCTAAAAGGGCGCAAGTGAAAAGACATGCAGCTTCCATGAGCCTGGCATGAAAATGTTAAAGAATGAGCACCCATGCACTCTGGGATGTCGCAGCCAGGAAAGGAGAGACTGACTAATGATACTTTCCACAGGAAGTCAGAAGCATCACAGCATCCATATTTTTTTCCAAAGTAGGAAAGCAATTTTCAATTTAGGCTTTAATTAGGAAGTGATTCTTCCCTCCAAAGGGAGTTTACATTACTCCATCCTTTACTATAACATGCTGAGGTGTACTATAACATGCACCCACAAACAGCAGCCCAACTGAGAAGGTGGCAATATGAAGCACCATGTAGTTATTCCTGGCTCAAAAAAAAGGTGGAGTTTCTGCTTCTACCTCACTGAAGTACTAGTCCCAGACTTGACCTACCACTGCACCAGAAAGAACTAGAAAATTAAACCAAAAATATTAAACAACAGTTTT
Source organism: Cnephaeus nilssonii (assembly GCF_951640355.1). Classification (NCBI taxonomy): domain Eukaryota; kingdom Metazoa; phylum Chordata; class Mammalia; order Chiroptera; family Vespertilionidae; genus Cnephaeus; species Cnephaeus nilssonii. Next base: position 50,755,892 of record NC_137085.1, on the reverse strand, counting down.
TATACAGTAGATGACCTGCGGCTTAGGGCTGTGATCCCTGATTAAAAGGAAACAACAAGCCCAACCAGGTCCCTGGCTTTCCATCTGGAGGCACTTTGTGGGTGTGGGTCAGGGAGAGACAACTGAGCAGAGCTGAAGTGAGATCAGAGGTGGTGTATCAGGTTGAAGGGGCTGAAACATGAGAGGCAGAGTACTGCAGAGGAGGGAGATACACAGGGAAAGAGTTCCAGAAATCTGCATAAGGTCCCCCTTGCATCTGTTGCTTAATACTAAGCTGTATATGTGTAAGATGACATTTCACAAGTCAGTCAAAGAACTACTTCTATCAGGAGCTATAAGCTGAACAATTCAAAAGTTTAGATGGTGGAAAGTATGGGGTGTGGCAAAGGGCAGGAAGAGAAGTGAAAACCAAGCATATGACATCCTACAACCATAATCAATGGAATCTAAATCCAAAGAGATAAAATTAGACCAAAAGATAGACTATTCTCTTGATAAGATTCCTGTATTAAGCTGTAAATCTCTTGTATTTTATAGTGTAGCAATGTGTGGAGTCCTAAGTTATAAAATCATTAGGTTAATGTTATAAATATAAACCATATGAAACTATTCTGGAGGCAGCCAGAATTACATGCCTGGAGTTGAAAAACCCAACTGAGCACAGAGTTGATATGTAGCGGGTGTGCATGAGTTCATTTGTATCAGTTGCTCATACTAACCAGCTTCCATTTCAAGCCCCTGCCCTTCCCCAGGACCAGCCTAAATATTCAACCAACCTGTTTTTTCCCCAGGACCTCTTGAGTCCATCTGGAGACTAGAACCTGAAGGATTAAGGCATAGCAATGCAGGGGATCTACAGGACACCAGATTCCTGCTTTGATTACCTGCTGCTTATGCCATCGGTTTGCTATATATTTTCAGCATAACCCCAGGTAACTTTACCAGAGCCTTCCTTACAATGTGTATTCTTCTCTGGATATCCTATACATTAAAGACATTACAAAATACATTACAAAAATATTGCTAACCCGATGCCATATTCTAAAGAGGTGACAATTCTGAAGAGCCCAAGATCACAAACTGGCTTATACCAGAAAAATGGCCTGTATGCTTAAAGATTGTATCAGCAAAAAAGAGCCAGACCTTAAATAGAGATTCCTATTTGGTCAGAATGTTCCTTGTGAGATATTAATAAGAGAAGAGAAAATCTGGTCAGTGTAGCAGTCTGTTGCTCACTCCTAGAGTGAGACCCAATATTTCTTACAGGTATGGATACCCAGTCTCCTTTGGTGGCTGTCAGAATTGAACCTTTCCCAGACTTTCTTCATTCATTAAGCATTTACTGAGCATAAACATTGGACCAGATATGATAACAAAGTATAGGAAAATAAAACGAAGCTATGTATATTTCATTTGCTTCCTTTTATAACCTCAGCATTTCCTATGCGCCCTATATCCTCTAAATAATCATCATCAAGAATTAAACAAGCTGCCCTGGCCAGTGTGGCTCAGTTGCTTGGGCGTTATCCCATGCAACCAAAGTTGCTGGTTTGATTCCCAGTCAGGGCACATGCCTAGGATGTGAGCTCAATCCCTGGTAGGGGACATGCAGGAGGCAGCCAATCAATGCTTCACTCTCGCATAGATGTTTCTATCTCTCCCTCTCCCCTCCTCTCTCTCTAAAAAATTAATAAAAATATTTTTAAAAGAATTAGGCAAGCTATCAAGAAAGACAAATAAAGTCATTGAACTGCATTGTGGTGAAAACAAAAACCTAATTTACTTTAAAAACACAACTGCATCCTAAGCGTGTAGCATAGTTTCTGACATATAGTAGGTGCTCAATAAATTTAAATTCCTTTCTACCCCCTCACTTTCTTTACCCTCATTCAGGCCATCCATCCACCCACCCCATCCGTGCATCCATGCATCCATCTATCCATCTAGTAATTATTTATTATTGCTTTCCATAAACCTGGAACTTTCCATATCATCTCTGTATCAACTAAAGTTCAATCACAAAAACCAAACCACTAAGAGGTGTGTGTGTGTGTGTGTGTGTGTGTGTGTGTGTGTGTGTGTGTTACTTATTAAAGGATTTGTTATAGAAATTTGAGTTATGTAGCTATGGAGCTGGTTAAGCAGTCCCTGTAAGGTTGTTTTTTTTTTGTGTGTGTGTTTTTCTTTCAGGTCTCCTGCTGAACATTGAAGTCCACAAGGCATATACTGAGGAGGAGAATATAGATGCAAAGTGAAGGAGAACATGGACAGGCAGCCAGAAGGCATAAGCACAAGCTGGGGCCCATGATAATGAACTGGAACTTGCCAGTTGTCATTGCCTCTCATCTTAAAAAGACAGGTATCCTCCAGAAACTTGGTCCCTCATCACAGAGCTAAATATACAACTGGGATTAGAATCTGAGACACTGAAGGAGGACCCAGGGGAAGGGGGAGCAGTTACAGAACTAAGCAGTGAAGTAAGCCAACAGATAAGCAACAATATCTTTGGGCTATAAAATGATTTAGAATATACTACTACTTCCCTTCTACCCTCCAAAGCTTACTCAAGAATCTATCTTATACTTTATCCAGAAACACACAAAGAAGGACATTCTGGAAAATGTAGTTGGGACAAGTTGACATTTTACAGAGGCACCACAGCATCCTTCTTAATCCTAGGAAGTTGGTGTTATTGCTATGGTAAGATGAAGAAATTGAGACTGGATAGTTTCTGATCTCATAGTAAAGGGCACAGCTGGGATTTAATTGCAAGGTTTCCTTCTCACTTCAGCATTGCAGAAAAAAAAAATCAAAGTACATGCTAATAGGCAGCAGAGGGGGTGGATCAACATGCTGTTTCAGGACACAGCAAAACACAGTAGGCATTGGGGGAAAGTTGATCAATGCTGGGGCACAGTTGTAGCTAAACACCTCGGCAGCGACCTTGGATGCGCTTCTGGTGACACACAGAAGCCATTAAACAGGGGGGTCTATAAGTTGTCCTGCTTTTGAAGAATAGCAGCATGTATAAGGAATCAAGAGAGCCAGAGCCACAACATAACTTCAGTAGGCACAATTTGTTCAGAATATAATGTAACTATGAGCACTAGAATTAAACAACACGTGATTCTGAATCCAGCAGGCCATATGCTAGATGGTTTATCTACACATACACCATAGAGAACATCTCCACTTTAAACACCTTGCCCCAATTAAATGAGCAGATAAATACGCTTAAGGGACTACCCTCATGTACACAAAGTATTTACATGTTAATCAGTCCTTCTCACCCAAAGGGATACACACACACACCTTCTCCATGACAGAGAATGTGAGAATTGAGATGTCACCTAAATTTGTTCACATTCATTGGCGACTGTTGCTGCTAGGGCTGTCACTCCTTTACTGGGCAGGCTGTCTAGAGACGGGGTTCTTTTTAAAAAAATCTTCATCCAAGGAAATATCCATTGATGTTTAGGGAGTGGGAGAGGCCGAGAGAGAGAAACATGGACTTTTCTCTCTCTCTCTCTTGGTCTCTCCCACTCCCTAAACATCAATGGATATTTGGATGTGAGAGAGACACATTGATTGGCTGCCTCCTGCATGTGACCCAGCCAGGGCCGGAGATCCAACCTGCAACCGAGGAATGTGCCCTTGACCAGAACCGAACCAGGACCCTTCAGTCCTTGGGGTGACATTCTACCCATTGAGCCAAACCGGCTAGCACTAAAAATGGAGTTCTTATTGGCAACTGAACACTTTTAATAAGTCTCATCTAATTTTAAAAGCTAAGTCCCTTAATGACATTACCGCACGACAGAGTTGCAGTTATTAGGAACTGTCCAACTTAGAATTCTAAGTAAGAACAGGAAGGAAATATCTGTTGTAAGAGGAAGAATTCATTTGTGGAAATGATGAACAGCCTCAAAAGAGCAGGGTCATTTATAACAATACATGTCAGAGGTTTGATGTATGAATAGACAGAGCCTGATAATACCCAGAAAGAAAGGCCCGCATTGTGACAGGGCACAGTCAGTCCCAGTGATCCACATTATTAAACATTTCCTGCATCAAGCATGCAGCCCATTTACAGTCATGAGCTCGGGAAGGATGCCTCCTCCATGTCATCGTGGCTAGGCTGGGAGAGCAGAATGGGAGGGGCAGGGAGGACTCCTCATTTCCATCAACACACACCTGCCACAGGTGGAATGGATGACCTATTCCACTCAACTTTTATGCAATTCCATTGGGGATAACTCATTCCACTTTTCATAAAATGCTTTGCAAGAATTTGACTCACCATCCCTATTTAGAATCTTCCTCAGCTTTTTCATTTCCCAACCCTATTGGGCACAGGAATACTAGGATATTGGTCTAAGTCTCAGGATGATACATTCTTATGTTGGGATCAAGAAAAGAAAGCCAGTTTTCACGTTTACCTCCTCAGCCTGCAACATGTCTCTCCTCAAACCAGGGCTGTTAATGCTTCTGAGAATGTCCTTGACTTTACCTAAGGAAAAAATATAAGATATTCAAAGGGGACTGGAATGATCTGTTCTCTCTCCCAACGAAAGAACAACTCTTCCAATATGAGAATCATTTAATTTTGTCCCATTGTAACTTATAATGATTAAAGGAGAGAAGGTTCATTAAATACACTGGATATAAAACAAACCCAATTTTATTGCTCTTCCCAAAGTTGGCCTGCATTTGAAAATATAAATAATGTGAGGACAGCACAGCATAAACAGTCTTGAGAAGCGGGGCATGGTCATGCTAAACACCAGGCATGGGCTTGTTAACAATACCTCCAAAGCTCCTGACTCCTTGAACCACTGGATTATTGATCATTAAAACAGATAATCACAGGGGAGGTCATCCAGTGTAGCCTCCTCTTTTAATGTTTACAGTAAATAATAATTTAGACCAAGTAACTTACCCAAGGACACCCAGGGCCCTTTGCATTCACTTTGCTGGGACCCTCTGTGTTAGGAGACAGAAAAAAATTAGAGGTCTTGAAGATAAGGGTATCTATCTACCCTTTTCCTTAGGAAGGTTCATTAAGAAATGGCCTTGAGGCAGGGTACTGGACCCACTTTTCTATTCTGGGGTCATTTCCCCCCACCCCCAATTCTATAATGTCATTTTTCAGACATTTAGTAGTCCTTTCTATTATGTTCTGCTTCAAGGGGCTGAAGAGTACACCAGTCATTAAAATCTATCTTAACCCTTTTATTCTTCAAAAGAATGTTTAAATAACCACTGACTATTAGGTTAAAGGGCCAGGAGACAGCAGTATGAACTGCTTAGTCAGATCACAGTATAAGCTGGAGATTCACACAGGCAACTGCTTTTGTTCTGTTTCCTGTCCTTTTCTACATTCCGCTCCTGACAACCAACCTGCAGTTGCTAAATGTCTAGTGGAATTCTAACCTCACAGTGGAGTTTGTTTTTGTTTTTGTAATTCAAATGCTCATGCAGTAACAATATAGAATTTTTTTTGCCAGCATTAAAGTATGACATAAAGTAAATTGAATGTATTTAAATACAGTTTGGAAAGTTTCACATCTGTATGAATCTGTGAAAAATCATAGATAGGTGGTTTAAACCACAAACATTGCTTTCTCTCTGGGGAGTCCAAGATCAAGGTGCCAGCAGGTACAATTTTTGCTGAAGTCCCTCTTCTGGCTTGCAGATGGCCGCCATCTCACTGTGCACTCCCATGTCTGATGTGAACATGCACAGAGTGAGAGAGGGAGAGAGAGAGAGAGAGAGAGAGAGAGAGAGAGAGAGAGAGAGATCTGTCTTCCTCTTCATATAAGGATCCTAGTCCCACCATGAGGGCCCCAGGGTCATGACCTAATCTAAACTTCATCACCTCCCAAAGACTTCACCTCTGAATACCATCATACTGGGGGTATAGGGCTTCTACATATGAATTTAGGGAGGAGGAAGAGTCACAGACATTCAGCTCACAGCAATACTGAATATATTTATCTCTCCAAAAACTTTCTTTGTGCCGAAACCAGTTTGGCTCAGTGGATAGAGCGTCAGCCTGTGGACTGGAAGGTCCCAGGTTCAATTCCGGTGAAGGGCATGTACCTTGGTTGCGGGCACACCCCCAGTGGGGGGTGTGCAGGAGGCAGCTGATCGATGTTTCTAACTGTCTATTCTTTTCCCTTCCTCTCTGTAAAAAATCAATAAAACATATTTAAAAAAAAAAAAACCCAAAACTTTCCTTGTGCACTTATATTCCTGTCCCGCCTCACAACCACCATCCCAGACCCCAAACAATCACTGATCTGGCTTTTGTTCCCTATAGATTAGTTTCTATTTTCTTATGTACTCACTTTTTTTCATCCGGTCTCCTTTACTCAGTATAGGTATTCTTTAATGTGTGTATTACCCATTCTCTCTTTTTTTTTCAGTAGCATTACATTGCATGGATATACCACAATTTGTTTCTACATGAATTGTTAACGGACATGTGATGTTTTTCTACTTTGGAGCAATTTAAGTAAAGCTACTTTGAATATTCAAATACAAATACTTGTATGGATATATGTATTTGTTTCTCTTGGATAAATACCTAGGAGTAAAATGGCAGAATCATATGGTAGGTATAGCCTTAACTTTTTAAAAGATTGTCATTGTCTTTCCCAAAGTGGTTGTACTATTTTATATTCCTACTATCAGTGTAGGAGAGTTCTAGTTCCTCTAAATCTTTGACAACACTTGATGTGGTCAGGTGTTTTTTTTTATGTTATGAAACTTTTTTTTCCAGCTTTAATGAGGTATTATTGATCTTTAACATACATAAGTTTAAAGAATACAATGTGATGATTTGATACACATGTATATTGTAAAAATGATTACCAAAATAAGGTTAATTAACACCTACATCCTCTCATAATTACCATTTTTTGTTTGTAGTGATAACATTTAAAATGTCATTTAACAGTGTTCAAGTATATAATATAGTTCTGTTAATTATAGTCACCATGCTGTACATTAGACCCCCAGAACTTATTCAACTTACAGTTGAATGTTTGTACGCTTTGACCAACATCTCCTCATTATCCCCACCTCTTAGACACTGAAAACCACTCTCTTACTCTCTATTTATATAAATCAGCTTCTTTAGATTCCACATATGTGATAATATACAGCACTTGTCTCTCTGCCTGACTTAAGTGCTCCAGACAGTGGCATAATTATGCTTTTCTCTCTGCCCTCTGCTACAGTGATCCCTACCAAGATGCAGGGACTCTTCTTCTTTCTTCCGTTGTCCCAATCTGGGGGCCTAGAATGTGGTAAGATTCATTTCCTATCCTCAGAAAGCAAAGATTCAAGATGTAGGGCTTGATAACTCTGTCTGACCTTGTCACTAACTCACCTCTCCACAAAACTCTTTCCCCACTTTAGCAACACCAGGACACACTAGCAACTCTGGTATCTTGGTGACCAGCCAATAAAGGAATGAGTAGCAGTCTGCATTTACAACAGATAACAGAAACATTTTGTGAATGCTTTTCTTTGTTCATCAATCCCAAATTCCACTTGATTGAGGGAAAGGAACCAGTTGAGTGTTTTTTTCTTCTTCCCTCTCTTCATGAGCACCCTTACCTGACTGGTTTAATCCCCTAACTTACTGCTCCCATTGCCAAAGATCATCAAACAAGTTCAATTCTACTCACACCAGGAACAGAATGGAAGTCTCAGATAAGAACTAGGCATTTGTTTTAAACTGAGACTTGGAGAATTTAATAGTCTTGTTCTCTACAGGGTATCACTTCTACTATCATCTCTGCACCCCTCAGTGCTCCATAAGGACAGAAAAGATTTCAATCAGTATTTCTCATTATGTTATTAGACTCTTGAGATACCTTTTAAATATCTCTTTTGGGCCTCCAAGTGGCTGTGTGGCTTGATTAATCAGATAGGGATATGTATGAAACCTGGGCCTTGAATCCAACCCTCTCATCCCAGTGCCCTTTCTGTCACTGAGATATCTCAAAAGTTATTGGTCACAAAGGGAGCCAGGACAACTAGCCTGAATAAAAAAATGCAAACGTCATTACTGTAGAGAACAACCCAAACATAATACAAGGACTTGGCTGGTGACTGATGATGACTACGTGACTGAGATACCCTATGATGAAAAAAAATTGCTACATTTTTATATCTCTTCATTTACATGCAATTCTGAAATAGGCGCTTTTATTTATCTTTGCTCAGTCTTAATATCATATGCTTGCAAACACCTGTTGGAATAAAAAGGTCTTAAGAGTGTCTAATAAATTAGAAGAGGCATTTGAAATATATACTGCACAACTACAACTAGCCAGTCCCTGAAACCCACAGATGCCTAGTAAATATTGTTGATCATCTGACTAAGAGTTTAAAGTATCTCTGGAGACTCCTTAAGAAAATAAAATCGAGCCCATGAATCTTCACTTTTATACTGACTAGAATGCTTAGTACAAAGGTTGGTGCAAAATAGGCACTTGGGAAATGTTGGTTGTGCTAAATGAAATTTAATGGAATTGTTTATACATCTATGTCTGACCCTATGCCAAAATCTAGTGGGGTCAATTAATGGACCAAAAAAAAAAAAAAAAGAGTATGGATAATGTATCTCTAAATAATTGCTGGAGCAAACAGTGGCTTATGTTAAATGAAGAGCAAAGTGATGAGTTAGGGTAATTGACTTCAGAGGCCCATAATGATTTAAGTGTAACACTTGCTATTTAATTTTAAGTAAAAAACAAGCTTCTGTTTGGAAATGAGTAGGAAATTTCCCTTTTCTAAGGAAACTTGGTGCTTTTATAACCACCACCATAGTGTGTGTGTATGTGTGTGTGTGTAAATGCACAACCCTGAGTGACAATAAATGCCAGAATAACTGAGGATACTAACTGAACACATTCTCTCATGTAAACATATAGCAATGTTTTGACAAGACAAGCCTGCCTATCTGCACATTGAGTGTAAATGCCAAAGGATAAAATGTTAAGAGTTAACAAGGCATAACTTGCTAGATGACTGTTGGTATCAAGACATATGTCTGTGCAACACACACATATGTATGTATGCATACTGGAACATGCACCACCATCAACAAAGAAGTAAGAAATGAGCCAGAGAGAACAACCTCATCACTTGTACTTATCTGAAGGAGTGGACTCTGTTCTATTGCAGATGAAATCATTTGGTTACGGTGACAGAAAACTTCCCATTGGTCTTTTACACTGTACTTCACCCAGAGCTTCCTGTCAACACTCTGATATCTTGGAATGAGTTGGGAATTATCCCTAGTGTAGACAACATTCCAGCCTGAAGCCATAAACATCTGCACAATCAAACCCATCCATGTTTATTCCCAGGACCCCCATCAAAGGATGATAGCTTAATACAGCTCTCTGTATGAGCTAAGCACATTTTAATCCCTGGATGACTTTCCTCATATTTCTCAGAAACTTGATGCCCTGTATGTCCAATGGGTTTCACTTTATCAGCCACTTCTGGTGCATTATGGGGCTATTAAATTAGAATTCTTTAAACATCTACTAGCTAAAGTATTTTTAAGAAATTTGGTGACACAGTCAACCAAGGTAATTAAAAACTGTATCAGAAAGTAGGCAAGGAATTGAGGAAAGGGGAGTAAATAATGAGTAAAGCCATTTCACAGGTGAATTTTGACTCTCCAATTATTTTAGGTGGGTGAGTTACTGTAAACCAATATTAAAAGTCATAATATAGAGAAAGCTTTTCAATTTAATGAAATTCACTTCCATGCCTCTGCAACTTGTCTTTCTTATATGATAAATGTAGTCTATAGTACACCATTTGTTTATAAAAAGACACAGAAAGGCAACAGCATTACAGAGCAAAGCCAGAAAAGCCTCAACTTTAGACCTGAAAGTGAGTTTTGAATGAATGCTTCTTGAGGGAGTCTGGCCATGATCTGGTATGGCCCTTTCTTTTGGATTGCCCCCCAAAGATTAAAGAGGGCTATCCTTTGGACAAAAAATGGAATGGAGCATACTTTTATCCCCCAAGATAAATCCCAGGGACCATTGGTTCAACAATTCAAGACAAAAACAGAACTATAACCACTTCAAACTAGCTAAATGAAATTCTGTATTCAAAATCTTTACTCATATAGATGTGCTTCACGTCAACCATCAGTTGAGCCTTTACTCAGGGTGAAAATTAACACTTAAAGTTTCACCTTTTCAAACCAATCTCAGCACATCCCTTCCCCAGGGAGCAAATATAATTTAATTTTTATTATTGCCTCTGGGTCCAGCTGTGTAGTGAAAGTTCAAATGCGTTCCATATTTTTAGCTATATGTAATACATTAAAGGGGGAATGTGAAAATCTTAAGTGTATATAATTAACTCCAAGCATTTTAAACATTTTAATTATTGTTTTAGTTAGCTACACAGTTAATATTTCCAATCTAGAGTGTATATACAATGATCCTACATATCTAAACATCAACACCAAACGAATGCCAATCCAAGATGGGGGAAAGCAAAAACTTCACAAAATATGCCATGATAATTTGTCTATCATCTAATGCCTCTATGTCTGTAGTCTAATTGTTAAAGCAAAGAAGAGCCAAAGTGAGAAAGTTTTATCCTCTTGACTTAATGAAGTCCCTGTCTATAAGGTGAGTGCTTTCTACTCAAGCCAGAAGAATTTTTTTCTTACAGTTTGTAGAAATAGAGCCCTAACTGGCTCAGCTTAGAGAATGGGAAGTAAAGTACGATAAACAGACAATAGTATCTGTTACATACAGCTGGTAACTAGGGCTCATTCAACATACCTGGCAGTTTGAGGAAGTGTAACTCATGCAGTACTGTGACACTTTGCCTCACCCAAATGATTTTCTCCACTAGCTTCTACCTTTCTGAGGTAGTATCTGTCCATGTAGAGTTGTTCTTTTGCCTATGGTCACTAACATATCTGGCCATCAGATCCACCTGGAGAGATTAAGATAATTGATTCCCAGACCCTATCCTATACCTACTGAATCAGAATCTCTACAGCCAGGGAGAAGCAATTCAATATATTTTAATCCTCACCCTAGGATATTTTTTTCATTGATTTTTAGAGAGTGGAAGAGAGGGAGGAGGAGGGGAGAGAGATGTAGGGAGAAACACTGAGGTGAGAGAGACACATCGATTCGTTGTTTCCTGCACACACCCCTGCTGGGGTTGGGAAACATGCAACCTAGGTATGTACCCTTGACCAGGAATCACACCCACGACCCTTTGGTATGCAGGTGAATGCTCTAACCACTAAACAAACCAGCCAGAGCAACAACTCAATATTTTTAACACGTTTTCCAGATGTATATGATACTGTCAGTCTAGCTGATCCAGTATTTGGACACTATTGGTTTAGAAAATATACAGGAAATGTAGAGTAAAAGAAGAAAAAAGGACAGAGAGGGCCCCTAACCTCATCATATGAACAGAGATGAGTTTATCAGATCAGCTAGTTGTCACCCTAAAAAGCTTACAGAATGTTTCTATCCCAGGAATCACAAACTCACACACATACCTTCAGGGCAGGAAGATAACATAAATGAGTGAAGCCAACTCAGTGGAACATTTGTGGCTTCCTCAGTCTGTTTTTCATTTCTCACTTTTGACAGAAACATGGGAACAGCAAATACCCCAAATTCCTCTTAACTGTTTTATCCGGAAAGCAATGGTACAAGCATGAAGATAAAGGGTCATGGCTGCAGTGTCCAGAGTAATAGGGAAGAGTGGTGACTTTGGTATCTGAAGAGTTTCTGTCACATCTAAAACGGACAGCTTATACCCAACTTCTGTCAATTTTTGTGGCAGCAAAGCCTGTATAAAAAGAGCCAAGCAAAATTAACAAGAATAAAGGGAAAGAGAAACTAGACAGGAGTGGGGAAGATTCACTTTAAGGTGGATCTGGTCTAATACAGAGGAGAGACTTATTCTAGTGTTCTCTCCATCGGTAAGAAGAGAAAAAGTACTGTTTAAGTACATTAAGATTTTTATGAAGTAAACAGAGATTTGGAATCAGGCATATCTGAGATGGAATCCAAGTAATCAAATTACTTAACCCTGTCTGTGTCAGACCTCTTTCTCCTGTTCTCTCTTTAGTGCCTTCGAGGTAGCAGCCCTGGCCTCAGTTCAGATTTTTTAATCTCTTACAGAACTTTAGTCTATTCCATGCATATGTGGTTCAGGGGTTGGAGATGTGGGTAGACAGAGTTTAGGGATGTCTTCATTGGCTCTTTCCCTTATGTTATTCCCTCACTCTCTTCAGCATTCAGCTTTAGTTTTCTTGTTTTCCCAGCTAGACGAAGGCAGGTTTTCCCTCTTGTTCTCTACTAGTCTATGCACTGAAAGTGTGGCACTTATCCTTAGTCCAAAAGCAACAGAAATGAGAACTGCTCCATCTCCTTTCCTCCAGGTGAATATACACTCCCTAATACAATCTGTTTGCTTTTGTTCATTCTCCAGTACTTTCACATGGGTGCTTTTTGTGTTGTGACAAAGTTTCTGCATGAAAATTTATCTCATAAGGTTTTAGTTTATCAAACCCATAAGAGGAAACTAGCTAAATGTCTAAAAGCAATAAGTTTCTGCACATAAACAGAGTTCAGAGATAATCTAAGTGAGAAAACTTAGACCCAGAGATTAAGTGATACAACCACAATCACATACGTACCTAGTGATGAAAACCATTAAGTAAATATGTATTTTGTATCTAATCTTCGTGCCAAATAGCATTATGACCTGATTGAATAAATGGGGTGAACCATTACAGCAGGGCACTGGAAGGTCAGCCTCATGAGGAACTAGAGAACCTCCTCTGAAAGTACCTGTCCTAAGAGAATAGGCAGCCACGATAGGTATGCCTGGTCCAGTGTGGCAATGTAATTATTAACCTAGATTAACTTTTCTTCTGGACCCCAAACACTCATATCTGAGTTCCATCGTAGTTTTGGTTGTTAGTAAAACAAGAAAAACTATGAAACAAAAGCCACATTGCTTTGGTGCACTTTTCAGATAAGGTAACAAAATGGCAAGTGATTAAGGTCTTTTCTCCATCTGTGCCACAGGACCAATGGTGGCTCTGGCATATTCAGATCGCCAGTGCATCAACAGTGGCAATAGTAGAGCCCAGAGATAGAGGGCAATGCCTGTCAAAGCATCAAGAGAAGCTGGAAGAAGCAGCTGTGTGTGGCAGGAACAAAGTTCTAAGAAGGGGCAGTGACACCTGAAAAACATGGCAGCATCTAGCAGAGGGGGTCCAGGCATAGAAAGGTAAATCAACATTTATGAATTTTGTTGTTGTTTTTTAGAACATTGGAGAGGCCCCTTGAGAGGAGTAGCTTTTTAGGGACCTAGAAGTCCTGCATTCATTGGTGACACAAGAAGCATGAAACACAGGTTTAGTGTCAGTGTGATATAATTTCAAATTCTGGGCTGATGTGACCTAAGTAAGCACAGGTTACAAATATATATCAGCCAATTGATTGAATACAATTGCCAACTGGTAGAATTGAGAGGAATAGGTAGATAAGATGCAAGTGGAATATTATATATAAGAAGCATGGGAGTAAGACAAGGCACCTAGAAACAAAAGCAGTCTCTTTTTACGACATTATTTACCCACATAACACCTTCAGTTCATATCAAAATTGGCCAACATTTATCCTGCTACTCAGGTGTATTTATTAGGGTGAACATAAAGTTCACATGTGAGAGAGAATATAAAGTAGCAAGGAGACTGTTCTCCACTGATGAAAGGCTAGAGAAACATTCTTCATTATTTCAAAATATAGGTGCCGATGCTTCTTTGTAATGATACAAACACTATCATTATGGTAGGCCAGCAAAGGAACCCATCATTGAAGCAAAGAGACCACTATGGATATGAAGAGACAATGAGGACACACTGGACATTGCTTTATGAAGGAGGGACTTAAATACAAGGCCATGGAGTTCAGATGCCATTCAACGGGCAAAGAGATCTCTGCCGCTTCTTGAGCAGAGGCACAATGTGATAAATATGGTGCTGGAAAGAGATAACATTAGAGCAGTGTGCAGTGTGAGGAAAGGAAAGATGATCCTGGGAGCTCATTCAGTGACTCATGTAGGAGATGATGGGACCAGGTCTGGGATGATGGCAGTGGGAGTGAAGAGGAAAACCCTAAATGTTGAGACATGGATGGAATACTGTCATGATTAGTATCCTCATAGCTTCTGAAGGATTAGCCTGCCCACCATTCATCTTTGTATCCCAGGAACCAGCACAGTGCTCAGGGCAAGTGGCAGCCAGGGTAATTTCTAGAACATGTCTGTGCTTTCTTATGATCATTCCTTTTCTTTTTCTCATGCTGAAGATGCTTTACTTTTTCATATGGTGCTTATTTGTGAGCACAGAGGCCAGAAAATAATTAGGGGGTCTGCAGTCTCTGCCATATGCTTGTCTAAGGCTGTTAAAAGGGAACACATTTCAAAGATCCCTATATCCTTTGTTTCTACCGTACTTTTAGCTCCTGTCTCTCTGGTGCTTCTACCATAGTTTTGTCATTTGTGCATTTGGCTCTGCATTCTTGTAGGAATTTTCAAAGCAAGACAGTTCTATCAACACCCCTGCCTCCTGTTAAATAGATATCTAAGATGTTATTTTCTGGCAGCTTATCTGATGGTGCTGAGATCAGAGGCACTGTGATTTTCAGCAATAGGAGGTTTGATTCCAATATGACATACAGTAGGGCTCCAGATTCAGCAGATTCTCCCCAGTGGCACACTGCCAGCTAAGCTGGCCTCATCTGACTCCTTCTCAGCACACTGCCTACACACCCTCAGCATCCATTACCATCAGGAAGATTCACACACACACATATGGAAGAGCAGGCTAGGAAAGTAAAATGATCACTTGGAATCTATGGCAGGAGGATATATAAAAATGAATATGGACTCAGAGTCATTTAGTTTTGCTATTAATAGTCGACCTACCAACAGCCTAAAATCTCCCTCTGATGAGCTGGGGTTAGCTGCATGGCTAACGTGGGTATTAGCCTTGGTCTGTCACTACCTGGACCAATCTTCACCATCATCATCATTGAAACTGTTATTTTGCAGCATGGCCAGAGATAAACTCACGGTGTCAAGGACTGGTGTTTGCATCAGCAGTATGAATCCCCAGTTGGTCAGTAAAAGAAGCAGGAGGAGGAGGGGAGATCACTATGAGTATAAAGGGAAGATGAGGCTGGATACGCGGGATGTGCTCTATGGAGAAGTACCTTAAATATTGGGCCCTAAATATAGAGAAGCAGGCTGGCTACCAATGATTTATTAAAGATAATGTAACAGAGTAATATGGTATGAGAGATGACCACCATTTCACTTCTGCACACAATCACTGATCTACTCATACAGCAAAACAGGGAGGCCTGCATATCAGGGGCCTTAAACCACTCCACAGTTAATAGGTCTGACCAATCATTTCCTCTCATCTGGGAATTGGGAATGGGGACACAGATACCAAGACAAGAAGACATGAGCTGAAAGGTCATGGATCCAAAGGGACCACTTTGAATTGGAAAGCATAAGAAAAGGAGAAGATCCAGGCTACAGAGAAAGCACAAGGCACATATGCAGAGGGGAATAAGGTAGAGAAACCATGCAAACCAAAATGAAAGGCAGAGGTTCTGAGAGGCGCTGCAGTTCCTCCAAGAACTAACAATACTTTCTACAACTGGGTTCCACTGGGAACTGTTGGAATAATTCCCTTTCCACTTGAGATTCTTCATGTGGGATTCTGTTCCTTGCAAGTGGAAATTATTTAAGTAAGTAGGCATCTTGGAATGTCAATGGTAGGCTATAGAAAGAAGAGAATGCCATGAGATTTTAGTCCTCCTGGTGGTATTAAAAAACTCCTAAAAGAAAAGAACCATATTTAATAAGCTATTATATTCCCCCAAATACTTAACACAATGCCTGATGCAAAGTTGGTGCTTGACAATATTTGTGATTGAAGTCAGTTATTTCTAGGCCAGGAATGTGTGGGTATGAGTGAAAACCAATCCATTTTAAGTGGCTTATTTCTGGGTTGAAGAAGCTGAATGGGATTTTGACGGCTGGTGAGAACATGTCTATCTCTACACAGTAAGAGCAGGGTCCATAGCTTCTTTGTTGAATTGACACAGCCTTTCATATGTTGTTGAGCACAGGGCAGCACTCAGGGAATAGGTATGGTTCATGATTGCCTTTCAAATGCATACCAGGAGTCCTGATTGATCTCACTCTGAAGTGGAATATTTCCTGACACAGATCTGGAAATGGACCATTACTGACCACCTCCCTTGCTCTACATGCATCTGAGCCACCACCACACTTTCACTTCTAGATATGCATATGGCTTTTCTCTCCAGTCATTCAAGTTTCTGTTCAATATCTTCTTCTCTAGAAAGCTTTACCTATCTACACAAAAAATATTATCTCATTATTTTATCTCCTTTCACTCTGCTTTATTTTTCTACATTGTACTTACCACTCCTTGACATTATATGTAAATTGGTTGATTTGTTGTTTTCACAATAGGATATGTTTCATAAGAGCAGGATCTCTCTGTTTTATTTACTATTATAACCCTAGAACCTAGAATAATGAATGGCACAATAAATATTTGATGAATGAATGAATGAATGAATGAATGAATCTCCCTTAAGGAACCAAAAGATCCTTGAGGAAACAGTACACATCTAGTTTATCTCTGTTGTTCTTACTGTATTGATAGAAAACTTTGTACATAGCAATTGCTCAATACATGTTTATTATATGAGTTTTAGGTATTGTAATAAGCTGAATATGCCATACTCCTCATGGACCTGCAAATTCAACCAGTAGAGACCTTGCCATAGTCATGCTTAAGAGTGTTGGGTAACTCGGCATGGTTTTCAAGATCCTGGGTGAGCAATGAAGCTTGAGGATAATAGATCATGTTGGTTTCCTGGAACCTTAACAGAAATGTATTAAATAATTGCTGCTGATGCCCTGGCTAGTGTGTCTCCATTGGTTGGAGTGTCCATGCACCAAAAGGTAGCGGGTTCGATTTCTAGTCAGGGCACATGCCCAGGTTGTGCGTTCGATCTGGGTCAGGGTGCATACTGGAGGCAAACAATTGGAGTTTCTCTCTCCCCCTCTCTTTTCCTCTCCTGCTGAAATCAATAAAAACATATCCTCAGGTGAGGATTTAAAAAAATAAAAATAACTGCAATGAGGATGACTCAAAAAATATTACTCTCTTTTTTATCACCAGATCCAGGTTTATTCCTTTTCTTTCTAGAGTAGTACATATGTGGGACCCTCCTGCCAACCACAGACACTTCAGCACTGCTTAATGACAGTATACATTCTGAGAAATGTGTAATTAGGCAATTCTGTCATTGTGCCAACATCACAGAGTGTACTTACACAAACCTAGATGGTATAAACTACTATACACCTAGGCTATATGGTATAGCTTATTGCTCCTAGACTACAAACATGTTACTGCACAAAACAACATGAGATTAAATCAAACATAAGAGAAAAGAATGTAATCAAGAGAAAGCCCTGCCTGCATATCATAGCATACTGTTTTACAGCAAACTATTTTTTAAATATATGTAAGTAGGAAGAGTATACTCTAAAATAATGATAAAATATAGTAAATACATAAACCACTAACAATCATTTATCATTCTCAAGCATTGTGTACTGTACATAACTGCATGTGCAATACTTTTACAGTATTGGCAGTGCAATAGGTTGGTTTACACCAGCATCACCACAAACACACAAGTAATGCATTTTGCTATGATATAGGATGACGACAATGTGGCTAGGTGGTAAGAATTTCTCAGGTCCATTATAATCTTATTGTGCTGACACAATTATAGTCAGTTGTGTAGAAGTTCACAAGGCTTTTTAAAAACACTTATACATTCAAAAACAAATGCTTAACATTAGCCATTGTAAATATCTAAAATATCATATTATTCTTACCTTTCACCCTATTAATAATCTCTATAATCACATCCTGGTTCTAAACCAATAAATTTGGAAAATCTAGCCAGTGCTGAGGGAGATGTGGAAAAATAGGAACTTTCCTACTCTGATAGGAATATATGTACTAGTATATTGATGCAATTTTTGGAGAGAAATTTGGCAATAGTTATAAAAACTGAATGTGCAATAATTCTTAGTGTGAGGAAAGCAATGATACAAAAGCAAGACAGTGAAGTGGAAGGAATATGGGTTAAACTCTTGACTTCATTGTGTGACCCTGAATGTATCATTTAGATAATCTCTCTGATCTTCACTTCCCTCATCTCTAATACAGGAAATGTAATTCCCACATTCTTCATTTGCTGTGAAGCTTAGAGAAAATGTACAAAAAGCACCTATTGCAGAGTCTGTCACTTCAGCAAGACAAGTCAAAGAGGATAAATTTTTGTCCTTAAAGAATAAAAAAGGATGGTGGAACTAAGATTGGGTAGAATTTAAAATAACTTAAAAGTTATTGTTTTAAGGACCTTAATATCTCATGGGGAAAGATTTGAGCAGGAGTATTGAGATCTTGTATGTATAAATATTTTTATTTTCTAAAATAAAATGATGAAAAGAATTCCACTAAATTGATATAACATTGACAATAGCCTATACCTCTTAAATTAATATATTAATGCCATTATTTGTTCATCAGAAACATTTAAGATCATCTTCCCCTAAAGTTTCAATAACATGTATAAAACTTTATTGCTTTGTTACAGAAAATATACACATTCTAAGGCTAGGAATTTTTTGCTTGTTTCTGTTGTCTTTTTGTTGTTGTTATTTTGGTTACTGTTGCTCTTACTTTGTCTAATCCATCATCCAGATGTCCAATACTTTTCTGATTTTATGTCATGAATTGTTGACTTCTACATTCTGGGTTTCAACTGAATCCTAGAATTAAGAGTAACTTGGATGTTTGACATGGGAAAAGTTTGAGCAAGCAATAGCTAACTATTAGAACAGGATTTAACTTTAATATGGCTTTACCAGCAACTTACCTACCCCCATCTCTCTCTCTCTCTCTCTCTCTCTCTCTCTCTCTCTCTCTCTCTCTCTCTCTTTCACACACACACACACACACACACACACACACACACACACACACAAACACACACACACACACACACTACTACATGACACATGGTGTGGTAGGCTTGTACCAGTCAGGATTCAGGCAGAGACACAGAAGCACAGTGCTTGCTGTGGGATAAGGAATTTATTAGGAGAATTAGAAACGACACAATAAGGAGTTGCTGGGAAGGGAAAGGACTGGAAGGAGCATTGCAGATCTAGAGGAAAAATCACTAGCCAGGCCTCTTGAAGTGCTGGTGCAGGTTAGGACTTCCAGGGAAATTTGAGAAGCCCGGCACAACCAGCAGCAGAAGTTTATGAGAGCTGTGATCTCTGTACAGCTACCAGTGCTATGGGGCCACAGCCAAGCATCTGGTGGAAATGTTTGAACAATAAACCTAGCAGTTGGATGAAGAGCAGTGGAGAATGAAGACAAGCTGGGCATCTCTGTGCACATTTGTCCACCTTTCAAATCTCACACAAGCTCCTGTTTTGGCCAACTGTAACCTGGAACCATTCAGGAAAGAAGAGTTTTTTAATGTAGTCTCCAAATTAAACAATACAAGTAAGTCCACACCTTGTCAACTCATCATCCATACATACCACTTTTAACCATATTTAATATCCAATAAAGGTGATAGTAAAATTATGCTTCTATCTAACAAGATGCAAGGATTCCTAATATAACCAACAATGCATAGCCCTCCCCAAAAGAATATTCAATAAGTTCCTTGTCCTTTACCCATCTTTGGACAATGTCCATTCTTCATCTATCTGAGTCTCACTCCTCCTTTAATGTATACTTTCAACACTATTAATACATTTTATATTGGATAGTATGGAAACTGGAAATGGAAAAAGAAAGAAAACAAATGGTATTTTACACACACACACATATTCACATCAAAGTAAGGAAGAAATACTTAAAACTCTTGGAGTCTTTATTTCTATAATTTGTCAGGCTATAACAAGGTCTGTGCCACTAGCAGTCCTGCCTAGACTGTCATAGTATTCCATCAGTGTTGAAATAAGACATAGGAAAGTACTAAGAGGCATCCAGAGCATCCTCTATTCTTCCCTGCTCTCATTACGTAGAAGCAGCCCAATTTCCCCTGGAGAGGATCAATTGCACTTGTAATGCAATGATGCTATCCTTTGCCTGTTGGTTTACTGAAATGAGAAGCTCAAAATGGCAAGGTAATAATAGACTCAACTTCCAGTTTAGTAGAACTTTATATGTCCTCTAATAAAAAACAATCTTCCCTTGTTCAGTAAGGACTCTAAATCAACAGAGCCCAAAATCATGGGGAAACATTTTGCCATTAGGTCATTAGGGGTAACAGGGAAAAACATTTCCATTGATCACTGATTCAGAGTATAGATTTATCCTAAAGAATTTTACACAAGGCCTCCAAAATTGTGCTACACATTGGGTGACATAACTGAGTCTTCCAAAGGATAGTCTACCATCCTATCAGATTAATTGCATGAGGGTGAATTTGATATTGAATAATTTCCAAAGTAAAAAGTAATGCTGTACGAAAAACTATAACACCGAATAAGGCATTTTGGAAACCTACGGGTGGTTGGTTTTGGCAGAATCATCACAGGGAGGGAAGACAAATTCATATCCAAGATGTTTGTGTGTTCCACTGAGAAAAAAGTACTATTCCTTCCAGGATGGAAGTAGTCCAATGTAATCAACCTTATACCAAATGGCTGGCTGATGTCCCTTGGGAATGGTGACATATTGTGGACTCAGTATTGGTTTCTGTTGCTGTCAGGTTGGGCACTCAATAATGGCCGAAGCCAAATTGGTCTTTGTGAACAGAAGTCCATGTTGCTGACAAGCTCATGTACAACCTCCAGTCCTGCCAAAGTGGCCACCTTCATCATGAGCCTATTGGGCAAGGGTACAGATGGCTGGGGAAAAAAGCTGATTAACATCCACAATATGAGTCATCTTAACCAACTGATTATTAAGATTTACTTCTGCTGAGGGTGTTCTTTGGTAAACAATCACATGACACACAAATCCTACTTAATAAAAGAGTAATATGCAAATTGACTGTCACTCCAACACACAAGATGGCTGCCCCCATGTGGACACAAGATGGCCACCATTAGATGGCCAGCAGGAGAGGGCAGTTGGGAGGGATCAGGCCAGCAGGGGAGGGCAGTTGTGGGCAATCAGGCCATCAGGGGAGGACAGTTGAGAGGGAACAGGCCTGCAAGGGAGGGCATTTGGGGAGGATCAAGCCTGCAGGGGAGGGCAGTTAGGGGTGACCAGGCCAGCAGAGGAGAGAAGTTGGGGGTGACCGGGCCTGCAGGGAAGGGCAGTTGGGGGGGACCCAGGCCTGCAGGGGAGAGCAGTTGGGGGGGGGGGACCAGGCCTGCAGGGGAGGGCAGTTAGGGGTGACCAGGCCTGCAGGGGAGGGCAGTTATGGGCAATCAGGCTGGCAGGGGAGCAGTTAGGCATCAATCAGGCTGTCAGGGGAGTGGTTAGGGGGTGATCAGGCTGGCAGGCTAAAGCAGTTAGGGACAATCTGGAAGGCAGGCAGGCGAGCAGTTGAGAGCCAGAAGTCCTGGATTGTGATAGGGATGTCTGACTGCCCGTTAGGCCCGATCCCAGTAGGATCGGGCCTAAACAGGCAGTCGGACATCCCTCGAGGGGTCCCAGATTGGAGAGGGTGCAGGCTGGGCTGAGGGACACACCCCCCATGCACGAATTTCGTGCACTGGGCCTCTAGTATCTTTATACTTTACTAGAGGCCCGTTGCATGAAGATTCGTGCAATAGGCCTTCCTTCCCCCGGGCTGCCAGTACAAATTTTCCTCCGGCACCCGAGACCCAGGCCTTTGCTCCGGCCACAGCGGAGAAGCCAAGCCTCTTCAATCTTCAGTCTTTGCTCTGCGCCTGCGTATGCAAATTAACCCAACATCTTTGTTGGGTTAATTTGCATACTCACTCCTGATTGGCTGGTGGGTGTCATGGAGGTACGGTCAATTTGCATATTTCTCTTTTATTAGTGTAGATGTGCATTTTGGAGAGTTTTACCCACATTCGACTTCTGGACTACCTGCCACCAAATTTTTCAACTGTGTTCCTTCCAAGTTTCTGACTATCCAGTAAAACCATTAGCCACTACACACGAATCTGTGCAGATTCACAGATTTGGCCATTTCTCCTAGGTTTTATAACTGGAAGAGGGGCCATATGCAGCAACTTTTCCATTTTTAGGAAGGAATATTGAAGAGAGACAAATTTGTATGGCCTTGGAGGCTCATCTCCTTCCCTCTGGGAAGATTAGCAAAGAACTGGCTTAGGTCCTCTGGGCCAGCCTGCAGAGATAAGGCTTTTGGCTAATTTCAGCATTCCATTCAGCAGGCAAGGTTGTTTCCTGCACTCTTGGTACATAAACCTTCATCTCCAGTATGCATCTTCCCTAGCATGTTCCTGGACCAAGATATCTCTTGTTTTACTTATTTTTACTACAAGAAACCACATATTCCCTCCACCTCTTAGCCTAGCTTACAAAAGGGGTAAGCAAGCAGGAATTCTGTTTTGTACATCTACGTTTCTGGCTAAATCCACCCTCTGCTGGACTTTTGGTCTTAGTACATATAGGGCATCCACGTCCCCCCTGTGCTAAGGAGTAATGAGAATTTGGAAGACAACATTACTCTACTATTTTTCTGATTTTAAGTTTTTCTTCCAAATAAGCCCTATGTTATATCTGAAACCCATTATACTATGCTGAATGCCGTGACCACTTTCGTGGCAGATATCTTGATATGCTCCACTCCACTGGATGCCTAAAAGCTTGACCAAACTGGCATGCTCCTGCATTTTTGTGGGACATACTTTCTACATTCTTGCACACATATGTTTGGGAAGTTACTTTTCTGCTCAACAGATCCAAGCAACATGATGTCACAGCATGATGTCCATTGAAATGGAGAGGCAGGGAGGTTCATGAAAAAAAGGTTAAAATAAATTGGTGAATAGTTGATACAGTTCTGAAATAGATTAGTGTATTGCTAGAGACCAGGTGAAACTGCTTCTGGTGGTCTTTACTAATAAGTATAAAGACATTTAGCAGGTTACCAGTTGCATACTGATTCTAGGGAATGTGTTAGTTAGATCCAAGAAGAACTACATCTGGAACAGGCTACAAATGGAGTCTCCCACCACCTAATTAAGTTTATTAGTTTGTCATTCTTCACCTGTCATCTGCACAGCCCAAAGACGGAAACTGAATGAAGATGTAATAGAAATCATTGTTCCTAGATCTTCAAGTCATTTGGTGGAACAAAGATCTTCAATCCCTCCAGGAATGCAGTGTTAATTTTGGATTACTGATTCAGTAGAAATAAGGAAGCTCTAGAGGTTTCCATTTTGCCCTTGCTATCATAAAAGATCTCACTCATAGATCAGGGAACCAATATGGGGAGTCTATCAGTTTCTTAGTTGTCTATTTTGACTATACATTTCATAACTGGGGGGAAACTATTGCTTGATAAAGACTACCAGTGTCCTATTTATCACTGACAACAGGTTAATTAGGACTCTGATGTGAGTAGGTTAAGCCTACTCACATCAGAGTCCTAATGCCATATTGCTATTTTTAATTTTGTATTTCCATGGAACCACTTCTAGTGGTATATATATTTGTCTCAATCAGAGTTCAATTAGCAGAGCTATAGGATAAAGGTTTCACTGTAAGAATTAGAATTTACATCATCATTAGAGGAATTGGAACAATGAAGGTCTAGGAGAAAGAATGAAGGATTTGAGGGAGTCACTAACCAGTCTTCTCAGAGCACTGGCACAGGTGGATGGTGCAGCTTTCAGGAAAACCTGGTAAACTAGGCCCATCTAATCACTGAAGTAGAACCCCAAGTGGGATACTTTTTGTGAGGGACATAGCAGCTGTTGCATCTATGTAGCTACTACTTCTATGCATATGGTGGTGTGCCTGGGACCACAGTGGGTCACAGAACCAGAGGTCAGAAGAAATGGACTTGAAAAGGAAGAAAGCAAACACAAATTAGATCTGTTAGTCACTTCTTTGTATTTTCATCACCATACCTGGTCCTGAAGTTCTTAAGACAGAAATGACTCTGCTTCAGTTCTACTTCTTAAATCCCATGCAAGTTTCTCCTTTGAGTAACTCTAACCTGGAGCCATAGAGGAAAGGGTGGTCTAGGAAACATAGTTCCCAGCTTAACCAAGTTGACATTAGAACAACCCAGCATAATATCGATACAATATTGATGAAACATGGAGTAGAAGAGGAGAGGGAGCCAGCAGAGGAGGCAATATTGATATAATATTGATGAAACATACAATATGAACGAAACATGGAGTAGAAGAGGAGAGGGAGCCAGCAGAGGAGGCAAGAAAACAGAAAACAGGAGGATATGGTTTATTAGATGCCACCCACAAGACTTGTCTTGAGAAGAAAGGAGTCATCAGTTCTGCCAAATATGATGATCAGACAAGGGAGATGAAGTTTGAGAACTGACTATGTGACTGAGAATATAGCTAGGTTATCCTCCAAGCTCCAAACACATCAGTGGGTAACTAGAGCCAGTCTGTACCAGTTCCAGATTACTGAGGGGAAAAGATCAGATTAGCCTAGCTAATTAGTCAACACCCTGGGAGAGAAAACCTCTGAGAAGGGAAAGTGCATGGAGCAGGTAAATTAACTGATCCAAATCCTAAAATTCTCAAACGTAGTTTGGTATGGTTTTAAGAATTTATGGAAAATCCAAAATAATTGGAATACAGAAATGAAATACTGAAGTAATTTTATATTTAGTAGAATTTCTTGTAACTAGAGAGTTTTAGAGGTGGGAGAGCAATTGGAAGAGTGATTTCTGCTTTCTGGTAAATCCCAGTGGATTGCCAACCTAGCCTAAATACAGAGTCAAAGATACTGAATAACTGTGGATGGCAAAGAAATAAAAGTAGCAGAGAGATAAGGCTACTTTCAAGAATGGGAGTGTTTTATTTTAGCAAAGGTTCTGAGTCAAACTTGAGGGTCAGAACAGGTTTAAGAATGAGCACTACAAACCAGCTACACACTGACCATTGTGTTTTTCCTTAGCAGGGACAAAAGAATGTTTGTCTTGAGTTTATCTTTTCAGTTACAAATGACATAGTCCTAGGACTACTGCCATGTTCATACCTTAAGGTTTCTGTGTTTAGTAAGAGGTCACATGGGGCATTGGAAATACCGGGACAGAATTAAGTCTGTTCCATCATGACTTGGCCACTAGTCAGCTGTATGATATTTTCTTAACCTGTCTTTGTCTCCCAGAACACCATATTTTCAGGGTTCCCTCCAACTTTGACTTGAGTAATTCCTGGAGAGAATGGTTCTGAGAGCATGAGCAATCACAGTAAGACATGCCCTAAAAATTTTTGGTAGAGTGCACACCTAATTCAGAGGTCTGGGCATCTAGCAACATCCAACAAGCAGAACAACCAGGAAGTCTGGCTGAGTCAGTGAGTTATTACAATGTGGTTTCTGAATGAACAGTACATTTCAACTGGGAGAACTCCTACAGTTGATTTAGATTAATAGCAAAAGGGCAACACTGTATGTTTAGAAGCTTCTTAAAAGTACAGACTTTTTGTATGCTCAGAATATTTTTTTATTAAAATATTATGAGTAATGATAATATAAGAACTTTCTCCTAGTACTAGGAGAGTAAAAGGATTCTTAGCAAGTATAGTATGATTTAGCAAGTAACCACACCGAATCCTTAAGGCATGCAAGCACAAACAAGAGAGAGATTTAAGGTCATCAAAAATGTAGGATAATGGTGATTACTGGATTCCAATACACTAATGAAGTATCTGCTTACACTATCATTCAGAGATGCAAATGTACAATCATACCAAGTTGGTTTTCTTTTTAAATTAAAAAAAATGTTTTAAGTGGTTTCTCAAGATGCACATGAAAATCAGACCATATGTGCTCTGAAAAGACTAAGTTATTCTCTTGGCTATAATCCTATCCTAAACTATATCTGCCAAGTATCTTTGCTATTATTGAAGACAACCAGGGACAAACAGCCCCACAGTTGGCCTTAAGAATATAACTTCAAGTTCAAAAACACTGACTTGCAAGCCCTTTTCCTATCTTAAATCAAGCTGGTAAAATTATTAGGTTTCTGAGTTCTCACGGAAAGTGCTCTGAAACATGTGAGGTGCCATTCAAAAGTAATCTTGATATTATTTAGACATATGTGGCCAGTAAACCTCATTTGGGGTAGAGTCAGAAGGAATTAGACATGAAGGTGGGAGAGGCAAGAAGGACCTAACCAAGGACTGATAATGACTATCTCTAAAGGTACATTCCTTGGAAAGTAGCCATGGCCCTGGGAAGCAAGTAACTGGAGAGTCTCCCAAGAATACTCCATCACTGTGGTAACTCAGGAATGTGCTGAAACGGTGGATGGATGTCCCAATCTGCTCTAGGATCAGGAGAAAGTGAAGCAGTAATATATACATTTGTTAGAATGACTGGAGTGAGCTGAAAGATGATGTATGAATATAGGCAGGTGTCATGACAATCTCAACTGTATGTATAAGCAAAGCCACAGAGGATTTTAGCATTGCAAAATGCAATCAATACCCACAAATCGAGGTATTCTCTTGTGTGATAGTCCAACTATGTACTGGGCCATCTCCATACATGTAAAGATAATTACCACTCACTGAAGTAG
The DNA here is from genome assembly GCF_951640355.1 of Cnephaeus nilssonii. Classification (NCBI taxonomy): domain Eukaryota; kingdom Metazoa; phylum Chordata; class Mammalia; order Chiroptera; family Vespertilionidae; genus Cnephaeus; species Cnephaeus nilssonii. Next base: position 50,728,974 of record NC_137085.1, on the reverse strand, counting down.
AGGAAGTCCTTTTGTAAGGTTGGGCTAAAGGCGGGAACCTTTAAGATATTGAAAGTGGTTTTAATTCAATCAATAAACTCTGAAGAGACAGGAAGGCCATTCTAATGATGACAATGATAAAACTTGGTGCTGTAAACATACACTAATGGGCCTACTTCATACCTTTCCTGAGGAAAGAATCCGTTTTCACACACATGAAGTAGGTGAACACCTAACTTTGTGAATAGCTTAGTTAAGGGAAAGTACTTAAAGGATTTCTAGACAGGAGAGAGTTTGATAGAAAGGGGCGGGGGGATGTCGATATCTTTTTCCAGCTTAGTAAGTTTTGTTGTGGTGTTTTTGTTTTGGTTTTGGTAAGGCCTTCTTTCTCTATTTATAGGGGCAATTATTCCACTGTAGCCCCAATATCTTCCCAGTTGGACAGCCACTCTATTAGACAACCTGATTGAGTAGCAAGCTGTCAGTCCAGGGTAATTTATGACTGTACCTTGAGAAATGGAGCACATAACTGGATGAATTATTCCTTCCCCCCGGCCCAACCCTTGAATCCTGTGAGAATTCTACAGTCAGAACTATGAATCATTTCCTGAAAGTCCAAGGAGGTATGTAGAGTCTGCAGTATGTAATCCAGGATAAATCCCTCTTCGTTGGATTCTGTTTGTGGTTATTTCACAGCCTCTTTATAAGAGCTTGGTTGAGTGGATCTAATTCTCTATTTCCAACAAGAGGTTAGGGAAGAATGACAGGCTGCATCATCCACCACTGATTCCCAAAATTAATAAAAGATGAAGCTGAGCCATGGTAATGAGTGCTCATGTCCAACCAGAAACTTTCATTTCTGCATCCAGCAAGAATTTGCTACAGTGATGTGAACACTATTATATTATACTACATAGATTCCTTGGGTGTGTTTTCTCTACTATGTATTAGGGCAAGTTTTTAAAATATATATCAGAGAGATAGGAAGAGGGGGGAGAGAGATAGAAACATCAATGATGAGAGAGAATCATTGATTGGCTGCCTCCTTCACATCCCTACTGGAGATTGAGCCCACAACTCAGGCATGTGCCCTGACCGGGAATTGAACTCTGACCTCCTGGTTCATAGTTCGACACTCATCCACTGAGCTACATCAGCTGGGCTAGGGGAATATTTTTACTGGAAGCGAGTGAAGGCCATCTCACAGATCTGTGGCACCTGTGACCCACTACCCTCTTCCAAAAGACCGCATTAAATTTTCCAACTCAGAAATCCCTACATGATCACAAAGGAGCTGTGTCACTGCTCCACACAATCTCAAACTTTTTGGCCTCCTTTATTTTCTCCATTTGTGAAACACACAAACACACACATACACATTGGAAAACACTTTACCGATTTTTTCCTAATTTACCCCTCCCCATAGTTCTGTAGGCTAGGTACTATTTTTATTCTCCTTTATGGGTGAAATTCAGTGAGTCAATATGCCATACCCCACAGCTATCAAGTAGGAGAGCTGAGTTTGAACCATATTGGTGTGCTTAACTATCACACTCTTCTAATTACCTCTCTGAAATATTTTGTCCAACCTCTTATAGACTAGAGGCCTGGTGCACAACATTCGTGCACTCGGCAGGGGGTTGGGGGGTGGGATCTCTCAGCCTGGCCTGTACCCTCTCGCAGTCCAGAAGCCCTTGGGGGATTTCCGACTGACAGTTTAGACATCCTTAGCACTGCCACTGCGCTCACCAGCCATGAGCCCGGCTCAGGGCTAATGGCTGAGCAGCGCTCCCCCTGTGGGAGCGCACTGACCACCATGGGGCAGCTCCTGTATTGAGCATCTGCCCCCTGGTGGTCAGCGTGCATCATAGTGACTGGTCGTTCTGCCGTTCAATCAATTTGCATATTAGCCTTTTATTATATAGAATGAGCAACTTGGGATCAAAGAGATAAAACCAATTTTCTCAAAAGCACAGGGCCTTGTGAATCCTTGGCTGGAGCTTTCTAATTCAATACTGCTTTCCTCATTCTTGTTTAGCTATTGAGGCTCTTGGAATAAAAGCATCCATCTCTTTCCATGCATTATGTAGCTGACCTGCACTATGGAAAAGGTCCCATCACAGGAAAAACATGTAACTATGGACCCACATGGAGGAAGGTCTTGTCAGGTGCTCTGACAATTTTTGAGGAAGAAAGTTATTCCACTTCCCCCATTCAACTACCCTCTGAAATAGAAGTGTTGCTTTACTTAAGTAAGATAAGGCACATTTGTTTGAGGCAGTGGCTGGGACCTAAGTGATGCTAAATAGAACACTGGAAATCACTTACGTGGTGAGTCAGCCAAATGGCACAATGGGCAGCATGGTATTTCCTGAGAGGTAAGGGAGAGACACTGCAAATCTTCCTGCAATCACAGGGAATGTCAGAGTTGAGCTTCTCCTGAGTGTGAGTGTGTGTGTGTGCGCGCGCGCGCGCGCGTGTGTGGGCATGCGCACATATGTGCATATGCACATATGTGTGTAAGTTCTAAGAGTCAAAGGTTATAGGGAGAAAGAGGACAAGACTAAGGCAAAGAAAAGTCATCTTTACCATGTATTGCCTTTAGGAAATTCAGAGTTTGTGATTCTTTCAGTATTTTTGTTTTGTATATACAATTCCACAAATAAATGGGCAGAGCAAGGTATATGGGGGCATGAGACAAGAATTAACTTTAATAGGTAGAAATGTCTATATTATGGAGATAATGACTTATTTCACACATTTTGTTTATTTTTATTTTGTTTTAAAAGTATATTTATAATAAACACATATTTCTATAGGCCTTACCAACTACTTCCATGTGTATGTGAAGTATGTGCTAAAACCACACACACACACACACCATTCAAGTCCTTTCATAATCTGACCCACCCTATTAAGCCTCAGGCTCCGAACCCACAACACACATGCCCCAAGTATCCTGTATTTTAGCAAGATGGGGTTTTTTACTCTTCCCAGAATGCTGAGCCTTTTGGCCTCTCCTCTTCTCATGCCATTCCCTCTGCTTTGGATGCCCTTTCTCTTTTTCAAACCAGAAAAGTCATACACAAAAATCCCAGCTTAAGTACCACCTTCTCTGTGAACAACTCCCTACACTACACTGATCTTCATCCCAGGCCTCTCTCTTCACAGACACATGAACACAGCCCTGATGTATGAACTATGGATGGCTGCATGAGTCTCCTCTCCATCCTAGCTCAACTCCATTTCTACCCTGCAAATTTTAATTTCCTTCCGATCAAAGGCTGTGTCTTATATATCCCTGTATCTTACTCTTCCTATACCCCCACTGGCTCCTAGATCCCAATGAATAGCAAGTCTTTTAAATAGATTTGTTGAATGATGATTGAGTTGATTGATTGATTGGATTGAATGAAACACATTTACATATCCATTTCCTAGCAGTAAGGATGAAATATATTGAACTAAGCCAACCCCTCATCCCAGATCCTCCTCTCTACCATAGTGAGTGAAATCATGTCCTGCACATAGCCGTTTGAAACCTCTGCCCTCAACACTGGTTTTCTGTCTTGGCAGAATAATTTTCCACCCTGCTCTGCCCTGTTCTATTCTCCAGAAGACTAAACACTAGGGAGCTGCATCACCCAGACTGTTTTGCCCTTCAGCTTTCAGCTAATGGAGACACTGGAAGGACCCCGGAGGGCAGGAAGAGAGAGAGATCAGAGTATTCACTGCCCTCCCTAACTTTGTTGGAATATAGTTGGGCAATAGCTGTGATCCTCTATCCAGACCCACAGCTCCTATCTTTTGTGGTATATTAATTTCATGTAGCTGCTGTAACAAACTACCACAGACTTTGTGGCTTGAAACAATACAAATGTATCATCTTACAGTCTGTAGGTCAGAAGTCCAACATAGGTCTCAATGGGCTAAAATCAAAGTGTTGGCAAGGTTGGGTTCACACTGGGGAATTTAGGGGAGAATCCACTTCCCTACTACTCCTAGCTTCTAGGGCTTCCCACATTCCTTTGCTAATGGCCCCCTTCTTCCATCTTCAAATCCAGCAATGTTTCACCTCTGATACTTCTTCCCTCAGCACATCTCTCTGATGGTACCAGGGATAGGTTCTCTACCTTTAACAGCTCATGTGATTAGGCTAGGCCCAAGAGAATGTCACTATCTCAAACTTAGTCACATTTGCAATGTCCCTTTCCCTTTTGCCACGTAAGGTAACATATTCACAGGCTCTGTGGATTAGGGTACAACAGTTTTGAGGGCCCATTATTCTTTCTGATCAAATGGGTTCAATTTTGTCCTAGTAACACTGTTCTCTCTATTTTCCCCTTCAGATCTAGAAGTAGTGATGGCTTTTTTGATGTTGCTAATTCCTTTTTTTTTTTTTTTTGATGTTGCTAATTCCTTTTTTGAGGTGGTGATGGCTTTTAATGTTGCCAATATCCATGTTGGTTCTCTTACTCTACCCTCAACTCTACACACAGTTTCTCCATTAAGTTCCCTTATATTAACCCTTTGAGCATGCCATATGATTTTTGCAGGACCCTGACTGATGCCACAATGCTCACTTACCCACCACAGATAAAACCATGTGGCAGAAGCTCTATTCCATTAACCTATTATAATCCTTAGCAGAGTCCAGGTGAGCAGCTGTCTGGATGAATTAGGATCAGCTACACCTACCACTTACTTCCAATATACATCTCTGTGGGTAAAGGGTTGATATGGATTTTCATACTTGGGTAATATGAAGAGGTGGCTTACTCAGCAAAGCTTATAGCTGGGCAGCTCCATTATTTTAAGCACTATTTAAAGATCAGTTTACTTAGTTCCTCCTCCGCAACCAGAAGAATAAAGGATGTGCGTTTCTGCTGGATAATCAATAAATTCAAGGCTCTGTTGAGTCTGAGAACAAGGCAAATGAGGTCCACTTCAACACATTCTCCCCCCGCCCCCCGCCCAAAGACTTGCTCCTCATCAATTGCTTCATGATTAAGAATATCTGCTTTGGCAAGGAACAAACCTGAGTTTGAATCCAAGATCTACGGCTTGGACAAATTAAAATCTCCAAGACTCAATTTCCTTATCTGTAAAATACAGATAATTTCTATATGGTGGGTGAAAGATTCAATGGGCTATGTATATCTTAACATTGTGTCTAGTGCATAGTAAGCTCAAGAAATTGTTAGTAATTTATTGATTTTGTTAGTGAAATCCTGCCTGTTCTACAAGGCCAGAGCCAAGTCCTCACCTCCAGGAACCCTTCTTAGATTCTTCCAGACTTCAAAGATCTCCCTTTCCTTTAAATTCTTACAAGATTTTTTAACTGATACAATACATATTTAGCACTTCTTACAGGAAAGACCAGAGTCTTTTTCAGAGTGGGAGCTATGCTTTCTGCTGCTTTGGCATCTTCTTTTGTGCCTAACCTAGTGGTAGGTATAAAATAGACACTCCTGAAACATTTGTCAATTTATGATCTTCTGGATGGACTGCTATCATGAAGAATACAATTCCTCAAACTTATCTCCAGCTTACCCTGGCTTTATTTGTCATTATGAAGTCAGAAGAGACGGTAAAATAGTACCATTATGTCTAAGAAAACATAATTCCTCTTCTTAGAAAGTAACAGAGTTGTCTCAGTTTCCTAAGCCATGAGGGTGCTCCTACTGTTAAATACGCTGCCTTAATACTGGGCCATGTGTTAGAATATGTATGTGCTATAATTTTGACATCAGAAAAAAATGGATCTTCTATACTCTTTATATTAATCAGGATAGTCTTGGTTATGCTTGAGATCTCAGTTGCTAACATAACAAAGGTCTATACTTCTCTTATGCAAAATCTGCTGCAGAGCAAAGTGATGCTCGAGATCACCTATCCTCCATGCAGCCCTGCATCAATCAAGGCTGATGGAATATGCTACCTCCTGAGTTGTTATTGTACAAAAAGAGATTACTAGAGAGTCTCACACTGACAATTATATCCTTAGGCCCAAAAGTGACACAAATCACTTATTTTACAATCCAATGGTCAGAACAATAGTCACATGGCCCTGACTAATAGCAAAGGACAATAGAAATTGTGATCCTATTGTTCTGGAATGAGAAGAATATCAGATAGAGGAGGATTGAAAGTCTCTACCATGTCCTTAAGACACTTATCCAACTCTACCTTGAATGATAATTTTTTTCTCCTCTTAAACTACAGACCCCTTGAGGGCAGAGATTCTCTGATTCTTCCCTAATTCCACCCACCTCCCAATGCCTCTCCAGCATAATCCTGGCACACTATCCAGACATAATTATCAAATTAATTCTTTTTTATTTACCAAAAAGTTATTGAATGCTTACCATGTGTCTGGCATTACTCTAGGTAATGAAGATATGGCCTTGAACTAAATATACACATATCTCTAACCTCATGAAACTTAGATTTTAGTGTTCAAGAGAAACAAACAAAATAAGTACAAAGACAAAATGTACAATAAGGTAGCTGTTGATAAGTGCTACAGAGAAAAAAAAACAAAGAATATGATATTAAATATATACATATATGGAAGGGTTTGGAGCAAATAATGCCTGTGTGGAGCCAAACAAAGTTGATGATTAACCAGGGAGTCCTGGAATTCTATGGTGACAAAAATAAACAAGGGTAAAGATATAATAAGATTAGTCTGATGGTCTCAAGGCAGATGGTGGTGGTGAGGCTGCGAGTATTGAGAGGAAGAGGAAGAGGAAGAGGAAGAGGAAGAGGAAGAGGAAGAGGAAGAGATGGAGGTCTTGCCAGAATCATGAAGAGTTTGGGGATTATCTTTTCATTTCTTCAAATACTGATGTCATGTCCGGAAAAGAGTTGTAGTTTCTTATTGTCCTCTTGACTTACCAACAGAGGCGTGGAAGTGAGGGAGAGGACATTTTAATTGGAGCCCATACATAAATTTAATTTGTTGTCTTTATCATACATTTCAGGTATGTTTAATACTTTTCTAATTCAAATAGAAATTCATGTAGACTTCATTAAGATGTCCTTTCTTAAAACTATTAGCTACTTCTGAATGCTCCTTCTTCACCTCATATAAAACTTCTGCCTTACAAGTGGTTGGACAGAAGACTTAAAAAATTTTGTGAATTAAAGGCTTCTCTGAAGAATGTTCCAGCTGTGTTGATGTTTCTTTCATTATTTTTTCATGCCCTTATCCTCTTTACCCCACCCAGATAATCATCTGGACTATGATGCTTCTGAATGCAATGTTAATGTGTATCTTGGAGATTCAACTATCTATGGCATGTGGTGATCTTGTTCAGATCCTGATACTATGAATTTTTCTTTAAAAGCTCCAATCCTTTTTATTAACATCTATTAGAGGCCTGGTGCACGAAATTCGTGCACAGGGTGGGGGGTGTCCCTCAGCCCAGTCTGCACCCTCTCCAATCTGTCTCTGAGCCTGTTATTGAAGTTCCTTGTATGTTCTTGAACTCTGTTTCCTCTTCTGAAAGGTAAAGTTAGTGACTTTTATTGATAAATCATTGTCTTCAGTTTTATAGTAATTATTGTTATTTTTATTACTCAATTCAGGTATTATATTAAACACTTTTATGCTTTACCTTTTGTTCTTTATACAATAGTAGAGCAGGCAGGTTTTATTTTTATCTCCATTTTGTAAATGGGAAAACTGAGGATCCCAGAAGTTAACAACTTGTTAAAGGTTAGATAGCTAAGTACTGGTTGTTTTGTTCACTAAGGTATCCCAAGTACCTGCAGTACCAGGTACTTAGGTACTAGAAATGCATTTTTAATGTATGCATGCACAAACAAACACCATTAAACACAGAATATCTGAATTTAGAATCTGTGCTCCTACCACCTATCCTAAGTCCTTACAAAAATGGTAGCTCCTAGACAAACAAGGTTATTTTAATCTCTAATCTTCCCATACCTAACCCATTTGTTGACAGTGTTCATTCACATTTTGGCTTAATTGTCCATTTAGTGTAAAAGTATATAATATACAGAAGGTTCCTGCCCTTACTGACTTTACTATTTAGTAGACTATAACTTGAGACTCCATTCAAGATTTTTAAAAAGGATTTTAAAAATTGGTTGCCTGGGCTTGCCTTAGATCAGTCTTTCTCAACCAGTCGATTTTATCCCCAAGGGTATATTGGGAGATGTCTGGAAATATCATTGGTTGTCAAAACAAGGAGAGGGAGGTGCTATGGGCACCTAGTGGGTAGAGGCCAGGGATGCTGCTAAATATCCTACAATGCATAGGTCAGCTCCCCACAACAAATGATTATCCAGCCCAAATGTCAAAGTGTAGAGGTTGAAAAATCCTGCCCTAGATAAACTAGAAATGATGCAGAGGGGGTTCATCTTCCTGATCTATCTCTCAGCATTACCTTCTTTGCCCCACACAAACTCCAATGCAGATAAACATACATATACTAGAGGCCTGATGCACAAAATTCGTGCAAGGGGCTCGGCCCTCACAGCCCCAGCTTGATCCAGAAGGACGTCCAGAAGGTCGTTTGGCTGTCTGGTTTAATTAGCATATTACGCTTTTATTATTATAGATTTCCAGGGCCTTTATATTCAGCTTTCCTCTGGACTTGATCAAACCTCAACTCATTCTTTGTGTCCTTCTGATCCATTCTGTAAAATCATTCCTCTTTTGACCACATTTTTCAAGAGGCTTGCAAGATGACTAACTAACAAATCTTAGTATATACTAACTATCTATAACTTACTGTTGAGTTTAAATGAGTCATTCTGGCCAAATGCCCATTGAATGGATGAGGTCCTAAAAAATAAAAAACTTAGAAATAATATTTTTTTCTATCATTCCCCCCCACAAGAGTACAGTATTTTATTTTCATTGGCTAAATGGATCCCATCCTCTAGCCTTGTAATCTAAAATGAAGGTATCCCAATCTTTGCATTTCACTTTCCCCAGGATAGCAGGTGGATGATGTATAATTCAGTCAGAAGATAAGGAAAGAAGTTTAATCTCCCCAAACTGCCAAGAATTTTCCTTCTAATTAAGAAAAAGAATTCTGAAATTCTGCATAATTTAAAGTATACTTCATGTGCTAATGGAAAAGAACCAAGAATAGAAATAAACCTTTGCTATAAATAATCAATGCTATCAAAATGTCATGGTAAAATTCTCCTCAGATAGGGACAAAGACAGATAGTTTTCTAGGGTTTTATCTGGGGAGAGCATCAGGCTGTGCATTAGAATGACTTATTCATTTTACTTATTTATTACTTTGGATGTCTCTCTCCAACTACTTCCATAAAAGAGTCCATCTAGAGTCAAAGTGTACATATGACAACACTGTGTGTATGTATGTGTGTAAAATTGGAGCAGAACTAGTCCAAAGAGACATGAAAAAATAGCTGTTGATGGGCAATTAAGATGGCTTTACACCTCTTGAAGCCTTTATCAAGTGATATTATAATTATTTGTTAACTAGAGGCCTGGTGCACAAAATTCATGCATGGGAGGGAGGGGGTGTCCCTCAGTCCGGCCTCCACCCTCTCCAATCTGGGACCCCTTGAGGGATGTCTGACTGCCAGTTTAGGTCCGATCCCTGCGGTTGGACATCCCTCTCACAATCCAGGATTGCTGGCTCCTAACCGCTAGCCTGCCTGCGTGCCTGCCTGATTGCCCCTAACTGCTTCTGCCTGCCAGCCTGATCGCCCCCTAACCGCGCCCCTGCTGGCCTGATTGACGCCTAACTGCTCCCCTGCCAGCCTGTTCACCCCCAACTGCCCTCCCCTGCCGAGCTGATTGCCCACAACTACCCTTCCCTGCAGGCCATCTTGTAGCAGCCATCTTGTGATGACGTGAGGGTGTCGCATGAGGGTGCGAGGACCACCTACACTTTTATTAGTATAGATATGTTCATCTTAACAGTGGAGTTGCTAACAGCTTTTATCTTAGTCATCTTTGCATTTCACTTTCCCAGCACAATGGCCAGCATATAGTAGGGGCTCAATAAACACTTATTGCTACAATGAATAAATACATGAGTTCATTAATTGCAATTGACACTAAATCTTCAAATTTCCTGGAAGCCTGAGATTAAAAACAAAAAGAAAGAAAAAAGCACATTAGGAGGAAAAACTGATGTATTTTTATAAAAGAAAATTATTTGGTAAACATATAATATGGCCTGGCTTAAATCTAAGGGAAGAGCAAGCTAAAGAATAGTATGAGATTACTGAATGAGCTAGGAAGGAAAGAAGAAACAAAGGAAGGAAGGAATAAAAATATGAGGAAGTGAGTTCATGGATTTTTGTGTCTTTCCAAATAATCCAAAATTGAGTGCCTATAATGAGATGTTGAGCTTGGTCCTGGAACTGCAAAGACGCATAGAAGAAAACCCAAGCCCTTCCAATACTTGGCTGGGGGTGGGAGGTCCTCAGCCTTTGGCTGCACATTTGAATAACCAGGAGAGATTTTTAAATACTAATTCCCAAGCTCTTCATAGCCCCCAGAGCAATTAAATCAGAACCTCTGGAGATGAGGCCCACACAGACATTAATAGCTTTTAAAGCTCCCCAGGTGATTTCAATTACAGTCAAGTCTGCAAACTGCTGGCTTCTACTCTAGTGGAAGAAAGTAATTAAATGGAGTTCATTGAAGAAATGTCTATAGAATACCTTGAGCAAAGGAATAATGGGAGTAAGCATTTATTTAGCAACTACTTCAGCCTAAGAAAGGTGCCATGTGTTTTATTTTTGTCTCATTCCATTCTCATGGAATTCCTACGAGGTAAATATTATTATCTACAGCTGAAAGATGAGTAAATGAAAACATTATTTTAAATTAAGGACAGAGACACAGTCCTTGCTCAAAAACCAAAAAGAAAGAAGAACATAGGCAATGCATGTAGTTAGAAAAAAGAGGAAGCTCAAAAAAAGTGGAAGACCTGGATTCATGTCTAAATATTGCCATTAACTATATGACCTGCACAAGTTATTTAACCTGTCAGGGTCTTTAGATGAGAGTAATAGAGTTAAAATCTAATATTCCATAACTGTAACAAAATTACATTATAGAAAAGTAATAGTACTGTGATAGTTGCAATAAAAAATAAATGACAGCTGTCACAGATGGAGGCCTGGCCATCAGTCCAGCCTTCAAGAGGTATTAGAATCTGGCTCAAGTTGCTATGGTCTACAGTAGCTCTTGACTTTGTAAATTCAAAAATCTATTTGTGAGGACATGGTTTGACTCTGAGGCATTGACACATAATAAGTCAACATCCAAGAATCTGATGTATAAACTGTTATGCCAAAGTACTGCTATATAAAGAAATAAATGTTTCTATTGACTTTATTTAGGCCAACCTTACTTAGTGTATAAATCAAGTCAAAAAAGATGGTGTTAAGAAAAGTTTTTTGTTTTGTTTTTCTTGTCCCCACAGCATTACTTACTTCTTTCACCCGCCATGGTCTGTGCACACTTCCTAAAATAGCGCAGATAAAGACTACATTATTTTTTCTCTTTGAGATTTCTTTTATTACATTCCATTAATTCCACCTCTTTCTATTAATGTTGTCTTTCTATAATACAATTGCTATTTCAGCTTCTTGTTAATCAGCTTCAGCTGTTTCACAATAAAGGCTTTAGTTAATACTTGACTGTATTACACCTTTAATTATATAATTACAAGGTTATAGTCTCAGCTATGTTCATAGACTCATGTGTTCATTCCACATCAAGTTCTTTAAGGAAACAAAAATAGAACCTAAAAGATAAGGAGACAGAGAGCCCTTGCTATACTGCCTTAGGCAGATCATTTAATCTTGCTTAACACAGACTCTCATTGTGAAAAAAGGAGAAAAAGACTACCACTATCTCTTTTTATATATAAAATTTTAATAGATTAATTTAAGCATCACACAACAGACACTGGGGAACTTTAGGAATATGTTTTTCATAAATGTCCACCTGATCATCTTAATTGAGATTGACATTCTCAAACTACCTCCACCTCTGATTTACTTCAGGAAATCACAAATCTCATTTAAATTCTCCATTGCACTTTCAGGAGTTAATTTTATCTTGACATTCTGGAGGCATATTACTGTTTCTCTTAGGTTCTGACAACCCTCTGCAAAAAGCTATAAAATTTTTAGCATAATCTCTTATAATTTCTTATGACTTGATGACGTCTCTAGGAAAAGCGGTAGAAATATATTATTTCTACTTTCCAGATGACAGCTAAGTGACACAGCAGGTAGGTGATGGACTAAAATGCATTTCTCTTGATTCCAAGTGTTCTCTCTATTGAGCATGCTGTGAGTTCTTTGACAATCCCATTTTACCAATTCTTATGATGCTCAAGGCAGCCATTTCATCCCTGGGGTTCTGCCTTTCCCCTCTAAGGAGGAAGCTAATTAGTTGTTTCTCCATGACACTTAGTTTTGGTCAGATGTTTTAGGCCAGTGTTTAAAGAACAAAGCAGAAACATGGAGAAAGACTAAAAAGTATAGACTACCATCTGGGAGGAGAAGACCAGACTAGAGGTCCAGAGCACTTCCATATATGGTCCCCCTACCAGCTTGTATGAATACCGGCCTTCTATCATCCAATTATCCAACATATAATGAATGTACAAGTACACCAGACCCAAAGTAAGGCATTCAAGGAAAGGCAAATAAAACACAATCTCTTACCTTAAAAAATAGCTTTCTAGTCTAATGTTGTGACAGACAATATGATGTACATAAAATATGAGTTGAAGAGTGCCAATAGCAATGTGCCCTAGAGGAGCAAGGAACAAGTAACAGAGATCTCAGAGTTGAGATTTACTGAGTAAAAGTGAAGCTTAACTTTCATTGAATACTAGAAATAAATAACATGGGTTTGGAAGGAAAAAAAAAAAGCAACATCCCCCCAAAAAAAGAAAATCCCTCAACTCCTTTTCTATACGTGATATAGTACCACCAGCCATAAACAAATTTATATTCAGGTATTCAAAAGCCATATACATACACTGTGTTAAATAGAGATCTTGTGTATTTACCAAATAGAGATAGAACCATAGAAACGGTTCTTTAAATATGGGTTCTATACATACAAAATAAAAATTTGGCCACTTGAAACTGCTTTGGATATGTATATATATATATATATATATATATATATATATATATATCTTTAAATCCAAAATGATGCTACTTTCTCCCCTGGGTAAAGTAGATGCATGGAAACATTTTTAAAGTTAAATTTATTGGAGTAGCATTGGTTAATAAGATTAGTTTTCAAGTGTACATTTCTATGATACATGAGGTAGTAATAGGTAAAGGGGGCCAAATATGTGGTGATAGAAGATGATTTGACTTTTCATCTTGGGCACACAATGAAACTTTCAAATTTTAAATTTCCTCTGTGTTGGAGTTATTCACATGCAAAAATAATCTTAAAGGGTTTTATCGCAGAAGACTAAGGGTCGGCTTCTTTTTCTTCTTCAGCTGCCCAACTGTCAGAAACAGCTGAACAGATGTTTCTCTCAACATTCAACAACCGAAAAAAAAAACCCCTCACCTTTGGGATGAAATCAAGCATGAAAAACAAACAATTAATTAAATAAATAATTTAAAAAGAATAATTTTCAGCAAGTTCCAAGCAAGTGAAACAATCAGAAAAGCAAATGACTCTGAAATCTCAGGTGAAAGGTACCTCTTGGCAAAAAACCTAATGGTCAAGCCTAATCAAGTCACTGCATTTATTCAGCATGTACAGTATATATGTGGTAAGAGGACAAGGTCCTTGCCCTCAAGTGGCTTGGTCCTCGTGAGCAATTAAACAACAAAATCAATTAGTGAAGGCAAATTCAGTTGTGTCTCACTTCTTAAATACATTATGTTTTTGAAAAATTGGATGCAAATGGTCAATCCTATGTGGCAAACAAATTCAAGATACTGTGTGTTGTGCTCAAATTGAAGAATGCTCTAAATAATAACTGTGTTAAGCATGTGAATACTCAAAGCACTACCTGGGTGTTATATGCAAATTGAAGTATGAATAAGGTATCACCTGTGCATGAGTTGAAGGATGCTGTAATGGTTAAATTTTATGTGTCAATTTGACTAAGCCAGTGGTTGGCAAACTGTGGCTTGCGAGCCACATGCGGCTCTTTGGCCTCTTGAGTGTGGCTCTTCCACAAAATACCACGGCCTGGGCGAGTCTATTTTGAAGAAGTGGCGTTAGAAGAAGTTTAAGTTTAAAAAATTTGGCTCTCAAAAAACTTTCAATCGTTGTACTGTTGATATTTGGCTCTGTTGACTAATGAGTTTGCCAACCACTGGACTAAGCCATAGAGTGCCAAGATTTTGGTCAAACATTGTTTTGAGTGTTTCCATGGGGTTGTTTTTTAATAAGAAAAACATTTTAATTGATAAAGTAATGCAGGTTTCCCTCTATAACAGTGATGGGCAACCTTTTGAGCTTGGCGTGTCAAACTTCGCCAAAAAACTGAGCATAACTCGGGTACTGTGTCACTTTGAGGAAAAAAACTAACCCCAAGACTCTAGTCGCAAATGTTTCATCCTCGGGAGCAGCAAATGTTTCATCCTCGGCATGCGGCCGCGTGTCATCAGAAATGGCTATGCGTGTCAGTGCTGACACGCATGTCACAGGTTCGCCATCACTGCTCTATAATATATGTGGGCCTCATCCAATCAGTTTAAGGCCTCAATAGAACCAAAAGACCAATCCTCTTCCCAAGTAAGAGAGATTTCTCCAGCAGACTACCTTTGGACTTTATCTGCAACATTGGTGTGTTTTTCCTGCCTCAGGGCCTTCAAACTGGAATATCTGCTCTTTCTGCTTGATGACTTTAAACTTGAACATTTGCTCTAACTGTGTCTCAAGTCTGCTGGCCCACCTGCAGATTGGACTTGCCAGCCTCCATAATCACATTAGCCAATGTATAATAATATCTACAGTATTTATCTATCTTACCTACCTATCTATCTCCTATATGTTTTTTTATCTTTTATTTTTCAGGAGAGCCTTGACCAATACAGATGCTGAGGTAAACCTGTGTTTTGATCATGAGTTGAAGGATGCCTTTTACATCATCCTCTTCTTTCTTCTGAACCGCCCTTCCCCATTGCCACATGCTTTCTCACAAGTTAGGGCTTGGTTTTGTACCTAACCTAGCATAAAATCTCCACAATTAGCCAATTCTTAGGTTAACAACAAGGTCAGGCACATCTAACATAGTCTTAAGCACATTACACATATAAAAAAGACAAGCAGTTAATAGAACCTGTTTCTAGTGCCTGCTCTGCTATAATTCAAAATGATTTAACCTTGGGAAATCTCTAAAGAAACCACAGTGGGTTTTAGCTTTGATCAGTAAAATAAGGGTGTTTGAAGAAATTTTCCAAACTAAGCAAAATCTAGAGTGTTTCATAAATGTCACAAACAGATATAGATTCAAGGAGCCATAGGTATTATTTTATTGTTGTTAGAAACTTCTGTAAGGAGCCAGCATCCCTAACAGACCTTGGAGACTGGGAAACTTCAAAGATAGTGATGGTCCAAGAGGATGTGAGAAAGGCATGAGTAGCCTGGAAAAAGGGAGCATGCTTATGAGCACTGTCAGCAGCTTCCAAATGACCCAGAAAGAGAGAGCTGGTGTGAGCACCGCAGAAAAGGAATTCACCTGCATGGAGCATAATGTCTTATGTGACCGGAGACCAGCAAAAGGAAGCTTAAAGCAGGCCACATTCAAGGAAAATAGATTAGGCAAACATGGAAATGGGAGAATCTGCCTTTTCTTCCAACAGCATGCTGCAAATAAAAGGGAGAGCATTTTGATATTTTGACTGAGAAAATGGACTGTAGAACCTCACTGGCTAACAGAAAAACTAGAAGTAGAAGAGAGATGAGGGTTTTCTTTTATTTAAACTAGAGGAAGAGAATTCATTAACAATTCAGCCAATGGATATTGGGTGCCACATGTACCAGGAGCTTACACAGACAAAGAAGACATGGCATGTTCTACAGAAGTTCGCCATCACAACATACAATAGGTCCTAATAAATGTATTTCTAAAGATTCATCCACAGTAAGAACAAGGCTATAAGAGGCAAAAGGAGAGCTTGAGTAAAGAAATACAGATTTATAAATAAAAGGCACATAATTTTAATAAGAGTGCTTAGCCCTATCTTTTTTAAGTTATAAAATTCTTAAGTGCAACCTCGAGAAGACAAAAAGGGAAAAGTCGTTGCTTTCTGTCCAAGTGTGTGGGAGTTGGGGGAGTGAGAAGCCCAAAGGCATCCACTCAGCCTTCCCTTGGACCCTGAGTGCTTCTAAGACCCCTGAACCAAATCTAGGCCCCACAGTGTGAAATTCACTGCTCTCCTTGAACAAAGAGGAGGAGACATGTTTCTTGGTTCTTGGTCTTTTCCAAGTCCTGGGGCTGATTTTCTGGATAACAGACCAGGCATTGCTTGATCAACCTGGGCTTTGGTGTCCTCAAGAGGAAAACAAGGATACAGACAGGCCCAGGAATCCTGGGAGGTTCAATTATTTCCTTGAGCTGCCAAGAAAAGAAAGAATGTGGTGGGCATGAGGAGGCTACCTGAGGCCTTATTAACAGCCTGGCTTTGACAATCCCAAAGGAGAGGTAGGCTGAGTGACACACACTGCCCAATTACCGTGAGCACCAATGCTCCCCTGGAAGAGAGACAATTTGTTTAGACATTTTGGTCCCAGACACAGCATTTTCAGATAAGAAGGATGATTTAGGCATCAAGAATATAGAGATTTATTTGAGAGTGGAAAGAAAGATGGAAAAAACGCCTTTTAAAAGATCAACTCTTAAAAAAAAAAAATCAACTCTTCCCCAGGGAACATACAATCAGTCTCTTCATAAGCTGAAGAAGGCAATTTAGTTGTTCATATCTTTATTGACTTAACAAGGCAAACCAGCTTTGTCAAAGGCAACTTTCTCTGTGCCTGAGGGGTTTGGTGTCATGAGGAGTACACTGCGGTGTGACTCCTCTTTCCCAAGATCTTTCTCTTTCTGCTTTAGTGACATGCTGTCCCATATAACCTCTTTCCTTCCCACATTTTTCATCCAGCAACATGTCCCTCACTCCTGCTTTGGGATTTAGGGTTTTGTTTTTGTGGTGTAATTTATTTAAAATCACTAAGAATAAAAATCACTGAAATTATGCAACTGCCTCTAGACACAATTTATTTTGTTTCACGTCAACCCATATTTTCCCAGAAACTTTCATTTTTGGCCTTTTTAAAAATTTTTTTCTTTTTCAATTACAGTTGAAGTACATTATTATATTAGTTTCAGGTGTACACCCCAATGATTGACATTACGTAACTTACTAAGTGATCATCCCGGTAAATCTTGTACCCATATGACCCCATACATAGTTATTAGAATATTATTGACTATATTCCCTTTGCTATACTTTAAATCCATACGACTATTCTCTAACAACTTATTTGTACTTCTTAATCCCTTTACTTTTTTCACTCATCACTTCACCATTACAATGTTCTCTATATCTATGAGGCTTTTGCTGTTTTACTTGTTCATTTGTTTTGGTTTTAGATTCAGTAGTTGATAGATATGTATTTATTGTCATTTTATTGCTCCAATTTTTGAACTGTTTTTATTTCTTCTTCTTAAAGTGGTGATGAACTACTTTAGTTTCTTCTTGTCTGGGAAGCTTAGAAAGTACTGACTTTCCTCCCATAACTTTTCTACAGAGGGGACTATACACAACAGAGGTTTTTGTGTGAATTTAGGAATGCTCTGGCAAGGAAGGGAGTTGTAAGCATATTATCCTGAGTGTGAGAAAGAGAAAGAAGAAGACTAGAGAGATAAGAATGGAAAGTTCAGGGCCTTGAGTGATAATATCAGTGATAGATGGCACTATTGTTATTAGTTATCTTCTACGGATTTAAGACTAGATCTCTTCTACAAGCTAAAAGTGGCCATCACAAGGTAAACTTTCTTTTAGTTAGTCTCTTACTCAGCAGTCAGTTGAAAGCAAAACTACACTGAGTGGCCAGATTATTATGATCTCTCCCTCTCACTTCCTCTCTGAAATCAATAAAAATATATTTTTAAAAATTTTCTCATTGCACAAATGACCACCATAGAGCTGTGCAAATTCCATTTCTGCTTAATTTTCCTCATTCTACAGGTTGGATTTAAACAGAGAGTAAATGGATAAAATAAAGTACCCCAGCACTTTAAGATACTTCACCTAGGAGAGTGAAAACAAGTACGTCATGGATGATGATAGTATGCAGAAATTAATTCCTTAGAAGTATCAGCAGATTGGAATTGGAAAGATATGGGCCTACTCCTGTCTCTATATTGTGGGCCTTCCTCCAACTGTGGATTGTAGAAAATAGGTATTTAGGGATTTGAAAGAAGTAGAGCCTTTACTCTGGAAGTCCCACCAAGATTATTCCCCAGTAACTTGATTATAAGGCTTCATAGGAGATTTTATTTGCTCACAGACATGATTTTGTCCACAAACAAATACAGTCCCACCCATCCAGGGTAATCTGGATCACAAGTGGCCAATGGAGAAATGGTATCCTAAGAAATGGGTCACAGTGGCAACTACCAGTATAACTGGTAAGAAGGGCAGACATTTGAGTCACCTGGGCAAGGCAATGCCTACCTATACCATGATCTCATTGGTAATATAGAAAACTATTGGAAGCTTTCTGGAAGAGCTTGTTCTCAGAGCAAGGGTCTGAGTTGCAAGATTTGATAGTTATGTTTGATCAGATTTGGGTGGTGTTAAGTGTCTCTTAGCAAAGAACTAACCAATCAGAGGTAATAGGCTGAGGAGTTTGAGCACAAGCACCATGGTCTTCTCTACTTAATTTCCTGATCATTAGCTAGTCTCCTACTTTGCTTTCAGTCATTCTCCTTCTTTCTTACTCTCCCCACTCTCTCATACCCACACCACATTATTATTGCATATTCATCTTCCTAGAAAGATCAAATCTATTCTCTAGTAAAAACTATTTCATGTTTTCGCTATTAAAATAATTACTTTATAAAGTGTGTGTTGTTGTTTTTTAAGTTATCTCTGGGGAATCTGCCTGGAGCTAAGAACTATTGCTCTTTATTATATGCCCTTAGTGTACTATGTGATACGTTACCATACATCTTTATTACTTTACTATAAGCCTGTATGTACTATTTTATATATTACCATATATATATTTTAAAGATTCCCATTTTTATCTTAATTCAACCAAATGAAACTCT
Organism: Cnephaeus nilssonii; assembly: GCF_951640355.1. Lineage (NCBI taxonomy): Eukaryota > Metazoa > Chordata > Mammalia > Chiroptera > Vespertilionidae > Cnephaeus > Cnephaeus nilssonii. Next base: position 50,709,688 of record NC_137085.1, on the reverse strand, counting down.
TATTTAATTAGATTTTTCCTTCTCAGTAACAAAGAGGCATAGATAACATAACAAGCTTTTCATTCAAATTATTCATGTAACTGAAGTCCAGAGCATGGTAAACAACTGACAATCTCAACAATTAATTGCTTAATTACTGTATAATAGTTTTTAAAATTGTATATTCATTATTCTAGTACTTTAAATGCAAGTGGTCTTCCATAATACATTTTGGTGATTTACATTTTACATATATCCTTTTTGACAATTACCTACACTTCACCAGCCCTTGAGATTTGTACACTCATTTTAAGGTTTTCTCATGACTCCTCCATAAACTCAGAGCTTGTCAATGGGCACTTTACCTTACCATCTTATGTGTGCCACCTAGTGGTCAAACTGGTACGAAGAGGCATTAGGGTCAAAAGATACTCCTGCTGAAAACCACTGAGAGTGCCAACCCAGTCACCCTTCAGTTTCCAGAAATCCAATGCTTGATAAAAATGCTAGAAAAAAAAATGTTTCCTGCATCTTTCCATAAAATGGAAGGAAAATGTAAATTTTAGACTGAAAGTGTTTGGAATGAAATGCAGAAAAAAACGAAACGTGTTCTAAGTAATCAGCTAATTGACCAATGCCAAAACCAATGTCTAGTTACTTTTTTTTTTTTAATTCTCCCTTGCAAAAAATTCAAATACAAAATGTAACAATCATGCAAATTATAAAATCCATCATGAACTTTTACTGCCCAATAATAGTTCTTTGATTGCTTATGCTCCAAGGAAAACCTATGAGCAGAACTCTAAAGTATAGAGGCCTGGGGCTGGGAAGTATAAACACAATAACAGGACTACAATCCTTCTAAATAGTTTTCAAAATATACTTTGATTGTATTTTTACTTCTTATTAGAACCAATCTATTTTGAAATTAATTTCTACTCATTCAGCAACTATATTTTGAGAAAGGAGCATGTGACATGCATTCTTCTGGGAGCTAGATATATACAGGAAACAAGGAAACTAGGAGTTTTTCTCTCTTGAACATGTCAGTATGGAGAATCAATTAAAAAATAAGAATATCATACAGTTATAAAAAAATTTCAGATGGTGATATGTGCTATGCAGAAAACAAAGCTGGATGAAATAGGATAGAGAGTGATGGTGAGGGTAAAGAAGACTCTTAGATCCAGCGATCAGGCAAGGCCTTTTGAGGGTATGGTCTTTGAGCTATGGTCTGAGGGTTGAGAAGGAAAATCACATGTGATTAGAAAACAGAAATATCAAGAAAAGGGAAAGCACACAATAAATGCCTTAATATTGCATGATTCAAAAATTACAAGAAGATCATCATTATGGCTGAAAATTAATAAGAAGGGGGGATAGAGAGATGAGAGACAACGGAGTTGTAGGCAAAAAGCAATGATAAATTATTTAATTAATGGTAAAAGAAAGCAATGAGAAGTTTAAGTAAGGACATGATATTGTCTAATATATGTTTTTTAAAAAATTACTTAGGCCATTCTGTAAAGATCATACTGAGGGAGTCAACATCAGAAACAGGGACATCAGTTAGGAGCTTTTTGAAGTTGTACAGGTGAGACATATTTAAGGCTGCAAATGGGATGATGGCAAGGAGATGAGAGGAGTCAGTTTATAGGTGTATTTTTAGGATAGAACCAACATGTCTTGCTGGTAAATTAAATTTAGTAGGGGAGAAAAGGAAAGGAGCTAAGGTTGACATCAAGGACTTGAGCCATTAAGAGAGATTACTGGGAGACAAATATATTATTTAAGGGGAAGATATCAAGAGGTTATTTGGCCATGCAAAGTTTGAAGGACTTGCTAGAAACACTTCAGGTAAGCACTATAATCAAGAACTTCTAAAAGCCTGGGATATTTCTCACCAACTAACTGTTAAATTGGTACCAGGAACAAAGACTATTTATTAAGAAAAATGCTTTAAGATTGTTTCTAAGATTGTTTCTATGCTACAACTTTACTAAGGATCTACAGGTTGTATTATATTGTAGAAATATCCATCTATTCAAGTAGTATTTATGGAGCCACGTACTAAGCTGGTGCACCTGGAACAATAGTGAACAAAAAGCTTATTCTCTAGTGCAAGAGACAGACAAAAATCAAATGATCACAAGTCTGTGGTATGAAGAGAAAATATGACAGCTTCGAATCTCAAGTGAATTACTGAGAGAGGTGCCTTAAGCGACAGAGCTGAATCAAAGTATGAGTCATAGATAAAAAGCTAAAGAGAGAACCAGAATAGCTTTGCAATGAGTAGAATAAGTTACTGCACAGGACATTTGTAGGAATTGATAAATACTGGTATGGCTCGAACCAAGAGAGAAAGGAAAACGTTATGGCATCTGAATAGAAGTAGACAGGGACTACTATAGGACACATGGCCACACAAAATTTTTTAACTTTATCCTAAAAGGAGTGGGAAGCAGAAAATGATAAAGGTCAAATCTTGCTATTGAAGGAGTATTGTGGTTTCTTTGAATATATTGCAAGAAATTGAATCACTGGGTCAAAAGGCAGTTCCATTTTTAATTTTTTGAGGAAACTCCATACTGTTTTCCACAGAGGCTGCATCAGTCTGCATTCCCATCAACAGTACACAAGGGTTCCCTTTTTTCCATTCTTATCAACACTTGTTATTTGAGGATTTATTGATGACTAGAGACCCAGTGCACAAATTCGTGCACCAGTGGGGTCCCTCAGCCTGGCCTGCAGGATCAGGCCGAAACTGGTTGTCCGACATCCCCCAAGGGGTCCCAGATTGCGAGAGGGCACAGGCCAGGCTGAGGGACACCACAGGTGCACGATTGGGGCTGGAGAGGGGCACGGGCTGTTGCCCAGCCGAGGAGGGACCATGGGAGGGCTCCAGGGCATGTCCAGCCCATCTAACTCAGTCCTGATTGCTGGAACCCAGCAGCAAGCTAACCTACTGTTTGGAGTGTCTGCCCCCTGGTGGTCAGTGCACGTCATAGCGACCAGTTGAGCATCCTTAGCATATCATTGGCATATTGCGCTTTAATTGGTTGAACAGATGACCAGACAACCGGACACTTAGCATATTAGGCTTTTATTATATAGGATAGCCATTCTGACAGGTGTGAGGTGACGTCTCATTGTGGTTTTGTTATTTCTCCAATGATTAGTGACATTGAGCATCTTTTCTTATGTCTATTGGTCATCTCTATGTCCTCCTTGGAGAATTGTCTATTCAGGTCCTTTGCCTATTTTTTAATTGGATTGTTTGTTTTACTGGTGTTGAGTTATTTTAGGTCTGTAAAAATTTTGGATATTAACCGCTTATTACATGTATCATTGGCGAATATGTTCTCCCATGCAGTGCATTGTCTTTTCATTTTGTTGATGGTTTACTTTCCTGTGCAAAAACATTTTAGTGTGATTTAGTACCACTTGTTTAACTTTTGTTCCCCTTTCCTGAGGACATATAACAGAAAAAAATATTGCTATAGAAATATCCAAGATCTTCCTGCCTATGATTTCTTCTAGGATTTTTGTGGCTTCAAGTTTATCATTTAAGTCCTTTATCCATTTTGAGTTTATTCTTCTGTATGGTGTGAGAAGGTAGTCTAATTTCAATGTTTTGCAGTTATCTGTTCACTTTTCTCAATACCATTTATTGAATAGAATGTCTTTACCCCATTTTATGTCCTTGCCTTCTTTGTCAAATATTGACCATAAAGATGTGGGTTTATTTTTGGGCTCTCTATTCTGGTCCATGAATTCATATCTGTTTTTTACGCCAGTGCTATGCTGTGTGATTACTATGGCCTTGTAGTATACTTTGATATCAGGTAGTGTGATTTCTCCAACTTTGTTCTGTTTTCTAAAGTTGCTGTGACTATTCGGTATTTTTTTTGTAGTTCCATATAAATTTCCGAGGCAACTGCCTTGGGTGAGCACTGCTAGGTGCAGGTGTGCCTCTGTGGGATTTTGGCAGGTCCTGCACACTGTTCTCCCAGAAGAGGGGTTTTTCCCCTTGTCCCCAGGGGACCTGCTGGGGCCTGTGCTGCCTTACTTTGTCCCCAGGGCTAGTTGCCAACAGACCAGAAGCCTGCCAGTCTGATGGTGACAGTGCTCTCTCCCTAGTGTTGACAGTGCATGTGTCGCAATCAGGATGTACAGGAATCTCTGACATGTACTGGCTTGTGAACTGTCTCTCCTTGAAGTTCACGCGTTTGCTTTATCTCTTTAGAAAACACTAACTTTAGAGAGTTTCATATAACACAGGAATATTAAAACTTTCTTTGGCATTTGGCTGTGAGGAATGCTTTTCTGCTTGTGTTCTGTCTTTTTTCCAGATTTCTGCATTATCCTAATTTCTGTTTGGGGCACAGGAAGAGCCATCCTTTGCCTGACTGGATTCTGGCCATGAGGTCACACTTAGCACAGAGGACTCTACCCCAAGATTGTGCACAACTTACTAAAAAAGTTTATTCTTCTTTTTATTTCTTACATTACATTAATCTAGCTGGAATTTCCTTTTCATATTAAAAAAACCCCGCTATTTCAGATAAAAACAAACCAAAATATGTGAGCAGACACAAAATGGAACCTATTATAAGATTCCATTTACAGGAAGCATCCAGAAAAGGTAAAGGATCAGAGACAGACAACAGATCAGGGGTTTCCAGAGGCAGGAGAAGTGGGGACTGAGTATTGGTGGTTCAGGGTTTCCTTTTGGAGGGATGGAACATCCTGCAACTGGTCAGTGGTGATGTTTATATAGCACCTGAGATGTACTTCATGCTCAAGAATTTAAAATATGAACAATAACATTTAAAATACCAACAATAACCATTTAAAATACAAAAATAACAAAATAACATTTATTTGTTATTTAACATGGATTATACAATGGGAAAATTAAAGCTAAAAACAGAAAAAAGAAAATAATAAAAGCAACCCCCCCAAAAATCACCCAAATAATAAACATTAAAAGATAAAGAACTGAATCACGCCATGAAGAACAAATGAACAACAAAATGAAAACAGAAAATAAAAGGAAAATTTCAAGGAGTGAGTGTGAAACACGTTTTGCCCTTATGACAGGGTCAGCACATTCAACAAGCGGCCCTGGAGCTGGGCCCTCCACAGGCAGCTCCTCCTCTGAGGCAGGAGCCAGCATGGGCTCCAGGGAGGGTTCTTCATCCAGCGGTGCTGAGGCCTCAGTTTCCTCTGGTGCCGACCCTGGCTCCACAGCTGCAGCTGGAGAGGCTGCTGGAGGTGGTGAAAGCTCTGGAGGTGGAGGTGCCTCCAGCTCTGCATCAGGAGGAGCCGCCTCTGCCTCCTGGGCTGGTGCTGGAGTTGGGAGAGGAGAAAAGATCACCCAGGTGCATTTCCATCTGTCCCCCAAAGACAGAACACAGCCACAGCCCAGGACCCACCACAGGATGTCCCCCCGCCCGCAGTCCAGCAGATGGTGGTCTGAGGCTGGTCTTTGCTCCTGGCCAGGCTCTGGGGGTGCTCCCTGTGTGTCTGGCAGCAATCTCTCCCCATAATTCACATGGATCTCCCCTCCCATTCCACCCCTATCACCCCAACCTCCTTACCCTTGGACTCTGCCTCGTTGGGTTCCAGATCTTCCCATATGGTGTCATTAACAGGATCATAGCGCCTCAGGTAATAGTTGAAAATTAGCATGTGCATGTTGGGACCGAGCAGCTTAGAGGTTGGAGGCGTTTGGATACTGGTTGGCTTCCCTTGAGGAGTCCTCCATACAACGGGCCCGGGCTCCCCAGCCGCCCAGGTGGCCACACACACTTCAGGACTGTCCTGGCCCTCAGTGGTGTGGCTCACCGGGCCCTCACTCCTGGAGGAGTCTTCCTCCACCAGCTGCTGCTCCTCATTGATCTGGGTTGAGCGCTGCAATGACAGTGACCGGCAGCCAGTCAGTAGGACTCAAGCGTGACCTTAGTCACTGCTGCTTCTGCCCCTGGACCTTCTGCTCCCGGATCAGGCCCAGCCCTGTGTCTGCACAGACCTCCACCCAGGGGAAATGGGAGTCACCTCCAGGGCTCAGGATAGACCTCGGGCAGAGGGCGCCACCACACTCCACGTCCACCCAGCCAGCCTTGACCTGGGGTGCGAACATGACTGGTCCTGACATGCCAACCGAACCTGTTCCTGTTCTGGGCAGACCCTCCCCATGTGAACACCCATTTGCCACCACCCTTCAACACACACACACACACACACACACACACACACACACACACACACACGAGGAGGGGACATAGGGCTGCTCAGGTGGGATCAGAGTGGTGGCCTGGCCTGAACAAAACTGCCCTAAGCCTCCCTGTGTTACCTCCTGGTCCCGCCGTGCAAAGGGCCACAGGCGTCGTCTGGACTGAGTTCGGATCCAGCGGCGGGCACGTCGGAACCTACTCTCATCGCTGCCTCTCTTGAGGTCTCTGCCTCGGCACACGGGGAGACAACACGAAAACATGGTGTCCTCTACAGTGCCTCTATCCGAGTGAGATGGGAAGGGGCAGTTATAGAATGTAGCTGCCTGGTTACCGGGTTCTGTTGGGCTCCATCGTCAGGAAGTGAGGTCACTGCTCATGTTTGAGGAGATGCTTGGGGTAGGGGACCCAGGGGTGACCTCACTTCCTGACGATGGAGCCCAACGGAACCCGGTAACCAGGCAGCTACATTCTATAACTGCCTCTTCCCATCTCACTCGGATAGAGGCACTGTAGAGGACACCATGTTTTCGTGTTGTCTCCCCGTGTGCCGAGGCAGAGACCTCAAGAGAGGCAGCGATGAGAGTAGGTTCCGACGTGCCCGCCGCTGGATCCGAACTCAGTCCAGACGACGCCTGTGGCCCTTTGCACGGCGGGACCAGGAGGTAACACAGGGAGGCTTAGGGCAGTTTTGTTCAGGCCAGGCCACCACTCTGATCCCACCTGAGCAGCCCTATGTCCCCTCCTCGTGTGTGTGTGTGTGTGTGTGTGTGTGTGTGTGTGTGTGTGTGTGTGAAGGGTGGTGGCAAATGGGTGTTCACATGGGGAGGGTCTGCCCAGAACAGGAACAGGTTCGGTTGGCATGTCAGGACCAGTCATGTTCACACCCCAGGTCAAGGCTGGCTGGGTGGACGTGGAGTGTGGTGGCGCCCTCTGCCCGAGGTCTATCCTGAGCCCTGGAGGTGACTCCCATTTCCCCTGGGTGGAGGTCTGTGCAGACACAGGGCTGGGCCTGATCCGGGAGCAGAAGGTCCAGGGGCAGAAGCAGCAGTGACTAAGGTCACGCTTGAGTCCTACTGACTGGCTGCCGGTCACTGTCATTGCAGCGCTCAACCCAGATCAATGAGGAGCAACAGCTGGTGGAGGAAGACTCCTCCAGGAGTGAGGGCCCGGTGAGCCACACCACTGAGGGCCAGGACAGTCCTGAAGTGTGTGTGGCCACCTGGGCGGCTGGGGAGCCCGGGCCCGTTGTATGGAGGACTCCTCAAGGGAAGCCAACCAGTATCCAAACGCCTCCAACCTCTAAGCTGCTCGGTCCCAACATGCACATGCTAATTTTCAACTATTACCTGAGGCGCTATGATCCTGTTAATGACACCATATGGGAAGATCTGGAACCCAACGAGGCAGAGTCCAAGGGTAAGGAGGTTGGGGTGATAGGGGTGGAATGGGAGGGGAGATCCATGTGAATTATGGGGAGAGATTGCTGCCAGACACACAGGGAGCACCCCCAGAGCCTGGCCAGGAGCAAAGACCAGCCTCAGACCACCATCTGCTGGACTGCGGGCGGGGGGACATCCTGTGGTGGGTCCTGGGCTGTGGCTGTGTTCTGTCTTTGGGGGACAGATGGAAATGCACCTGGGTGATCTTTTCTCCTCTCCCAACTCCAGCACCAGCCCAGGAGGCAGAGGCGGCTCCTCCTGATGCAGAGCTGGAGGCACCTCCACCTCCAGAGCTTTCACCACCTCCAGCAGCCTCTCCAGCTGCAGCTGTGGAGCCAGGGTCGGCACCAGAGGAAACTGAGGCCTCAGCACCGCTGGATGAAGAACCCTCCCTGGAGCCCATGCTGGCTCCTGCCTCAGAGGAGGAGCTGCCTGTGGAGGGCCCAGCTCCAGGGCCGCTTGTTGAATGTGCTGACCCTGTCATAAGGGCAAAACGTGTTTCACACTCACTCCTTGAAATTTTCCTTTTATTTTCTGTTTTCATTTTGTTGTTCATTTGTTCTTCATGGCGTGATTCAGTTCTTTATCTTTTAATGTTTATTATTTGGGTGATTTTTGGGGGGGTTGCTTTTATTATTTTCTTTTTTCTGTTTTTAGCTTTAATTTTCCCATTGTATAATCCATGTTAAATAACAAATAAATGTTATTTTGTTATTTTTGTATTTTAAATGGTTATTGTTGGTATTTTAAATGTTATTGTTCATATTTTAAATTCCTGAGCATGAAGTACTTTCACAGAGGCTTCTGTGCAAAGTGTAACCCCAGGGCCAGAAGTCAGTCAGGCAAAGGCTGACTGCTTCTTCCAGTGCCCAAAACAGATATTAGGAAAATGCAGACATCTAGAAAAAGTCAAAACACAAGCTTGAAAGCATTCCTTACAACCCAAAGCCAGATAAAGGTTTAATATCCTTGTGGTATAGAAAACTCTCAAAAGTCAGTGTTTTCTTATGAGACAAAGGGCAAACACATGCAATTCTAATAAGAGGTAGTTCACATGTTAGTACACGTCAGAGATTCTCAACCTCGTGATGGGGACAAAGTGAGGCAGCAGAGGCTCCAGCAGGTCCCCTGGGGAAGAGGGAGAAAGGCCCTCCTCTGGGAGAACAGTGTGCATGCAGGACCTGCCCAAGTCCCACAGGGGCACACCTGCACCTGGCTGTGCTTGTCCAAGGAGGTTCCCTGACAGAAATTCTTGCACAATTTTTCAAAGATGTATTTTCAAGACTACCCATCAGAGCACTGACGAAATAGGTGGGAACTGGAAAAAGCACTCATGTCCTTGGAAAGGGAATGGGATCCACCAATCCTCATCCACATGGATGAGGGATTCTAAGCAGCTGCTAAAGTGGGTGCAGGGCTCTCTAAGTGCCAACAGATAAAGGCCTCAGGGGTTCTCTCACATGAGACCTGTGGGAAAATTCTCTGCATCCAGGATCCCATCAGGTAGACCCCATACTGGTGATTTCAATAGGCAGACACCATATGTGAAAACAAGTCTGCTTGTGACAGAATGAGAGGCAGAGCCTGAGAAATATTCACAAAGCCACTTATGAGGGCCACCTCTGGGGTGGGGCTTGTAAATCTCTTATCCTTTCTTTAATGTGATGTCTAAAATTTTTATAATGCACGTATGACTTTGATAGTTCTAAAAATATTAAAGTCATATTTTCAAGTCATATGTTCTACATTAACCATTTATAAGTCATCTATGAAAGCATCTTATTTAGTTTTCAGTTTTAAAGGATTTAGGACAAACAATAAAGGTTTATTATAGTACAATAATGAATTCTAAAGCAATTCAGAATCAAATAAAGGGCAAAGTCCTTCCAGGGAGGAGAGCTCTGACGGGGTGCTCACCGTTCCAGTCCTTTCCCTGTGTGTGCATGCTGTGTCGTCATGTGCATTTACCCGTGTGCACTTGTGGGTGTTGGGTGGGGAGAAGTCTTGGTTGTGTGCCTTTCTGGAATCTCATTTCCCTAGAGGTGGACACTGACAGTCAGTCCTCTTCCTCCTTAGGGTTATTTTGTGTCCCCACATCAATTTCTGAAGCCCCTGCTGTGGAACATGAGCCATTTCTGATTTTTCACTCCCATCATGCGCTAAAGGAAATATCTTTATTTATTAAGACAGATCTCTAGAAGTGCAGATTCTTGGTTTAGATAAACATGATTTAAGATGTTTGGGTGCATCAAAGGTGACCTACATCTGAGGTCACCTTGTCTACTGTGAGCCTTATTTGGGAAAGCAAGGGTGCCGAGACCTGGGGTTGAGGCCTCAGGAAGGGAGGCAGAAGGAGGGGCTGGAAGTGAAGAAGATGAAGATAGCTGAGAGTAAAACACCCAGCTGGAAGGTCCCATTCATCCTGCCTGTGCCCTGGCCCATGTCCCAGGCCTCAACATTGCCCCTAGCCCACATAAGCCCCACCCTGCTCCATAACTCAACTGAGCTGAGCAGCCTGGCGGGCCATCCAGGACACTGTAGGGTGGGGCCTGTTCCCTCATTCTGGCCTGTTCCCTCTCCCTGCAAGCATGGAGCCCCTTCTTCTCTGCAGGTAAGCAGATGTAGGGAGGCTCAGACAATCACAGGGACCACCATGAACATGCTCTAAACAGGGGAAGTTCTCAGTTGCAACAGCAGGACCCACTTGAGCTTATGTTAACAGAAGGGACCTTACAAAAGGTCAGAGCATCAGGCTCGTAGCTGTGGGGCAAGTCACAGCACCCAAACCAGAGGTCCTCCAGCCATGACCTCTGCCCCAGCCCTGTGCCAGCCCAGCCCACACACCCAGCACATCAGCTTCTGTAAGGGGGATTCTGCTTAGTGGCAAAAGGAGAGAGCCATTATCTCATTCAAAATCAGATCAGGTAGAGTTCACTTGGCCTGAGGCTGCCAGGTGAGGCTATGCTCAGCTACATATCTTGTCTCCCCAGAAATTGGATCCCCCGCTAAGCACAGGTCCTCTCTAGATGGGGATTCACCAGGTTCTCCCTGGAGGAAGAGAGAGAATCCCCTATGGTAAGGGGAACAGGAGAGAGGGGAGAGGAGAACATTTTTGAAAATATCAGTCTTCTCACCAATTTTAACATAAGCCATAGACTGAGAGTACTTTTAAGACACAGATCTGATAAAGAACTGATATCCAAATATATATTTTAAAGAACCCTCTTGATTTTCCACAATAAGGAAACAAACAACCCAATTAAAAAATGGGCATAAGCTCTGGATAGATACCTCACCACCGAAGATACAAAGATGGCGGGGATGTTGTGAAGTAGGTGGAAGTTATACTCATCTCCTCTGAGGACCAAATACAAATGACAACCTAATTATAGAACAATTAGCCTGAATAAACAAATGAAGATTGGCTGAACAGAAGTTTCATAACCAAGGATTACCCAAGAAGTCACATCCAAAATGGTAGCAAGGACAGAGACTTAAAAAGGGCTGGCCTCATACCCACATGAGGTGGTAAAGAATCTCAAGGATATTTCAGCTGCAAAGGTAACCCTTGAGGAGCAAGGGGTCTCAACCCCACGTGGGGCTCTCCATCCCAGAGTAGTAGACCCAGGAAGAGATCTGGCTGTAAAAATCAGTGGGGATTCCATCTGCCAGGGAGAGATGAAGAGTCTGGTAGAAAAATCAGGTGCCCTCTTAAAGGACCAGCCCACAAAATCTCATTTGCAGGTACTCATCCTGGGCTCTGGCAGAGAGCCAGTGGCTCAGAGAAAACAGGTCTCATATAGGGAGAGGGCTGGAGGGATAGCTGCCAAGGCCCTTGTGCTGAGTTCATCTCCTGCACCACCCACAGATGCTATCTTTCCTGGGTGGAGCATTTCCCCTCCACATGGCATCAATCTGGTGGATTGCACTAGCCCTATCCTCCAGATTGACTTCCTGTGACCCCACACTGCCAACCTTGTATCCTGTGGAGTCAGTTGGCCGTGTCCAGCATGAGACTGAGGTGCAAAACTTTCTTAGAAGGCTCTAGAGCAGGGGAGGGTGACCTCTTTTCTTAGAAGGCTCTAGACCAGGGGTGGGGGATCTCTTTTCTTAGAAGGCTCTAGACAAGGGGTGGGGACATTTAGATATTTATAACATCATTTGCGGGACATACAAAATTATCAACTTAAAAATTTGCCTACTATATTTGGTCAAACATTTAACTCATTTAATGTCTTGGCAGGGCCGGTCCAAATGATTTTGCGGGCCTTATAGAGCCCTCAGGCTGGATATTCCTCACCCTGGCTCTGGAGGAAGTCTTGACAGACTCAGGGTGGAAGAGACAGACAGGGAGAAACTGAATTTTGTGACTTTGGAGTGAGGATTATTTTTCCCTTGCATACCCAACCAACACCACCATTTCTGATCTGAGCCCTCCCACTATATGTCCAAATTTTAATCTGTTTTAGTTTGATGAACGTCACTGGCCTCAGCCTGAAGTCTCCCTAAGACCCTGCCCCACCACAAAGATCCACAAGTCCTAGATAGATGGTGGCTGGCCTTTGTGTACCCTGAGATGTTTTCTGAGTGTCTTAGGCCAAGAACTGGTGCCAAGTTTGAACCTGTGAACACCACTGATAAACACCACTCACCCCTGCCTTGTGACTTACTGAGTACCTATTTACACTACTCCTGTACTGCCAGAGGCTCTTCAGTGACTGTGCCTAACTGGCATCAGCCAAGTGGTGGTAGATTGGGGTGCCTTGAGCCTTTTGCTGACCTGCCATAGGGATTGGTACTGGTGGAAGCTAGGCTTGGTACATGTACTGGTAGAAGTCTGGCCCCTCCCATGTGAACCCAGGCCCAGCAGAGGTAGCCAAAAACTGTGGATCACTTTGTAGTTACAAACAGATAGCCCAGGGCCTGTCATAGGCAACATCTGTCATTGACATGCATTACAGTCCCTCCCAAGAGGCAACAGAACCAACACACCCAGTGGCGGACTTGAGACTACATCAAAGTATGACTCAATTAGCTCCATATCCATAGGGACATCTTGGCAGGCACCAGAACCTGCTGGATCAAATTCATCCCCTGCAAAACAGCTTGTACATTGTGGTCAGGATTGATTCTCATTGTCAGCCAGCCCAAGGGTCAATTCCACCAATGGATCAGCTAACAGCACTCAAGATTCAACTACATCAAAAGGGCTCACATAACCACACAAGGGACATTCCTGGTGCACCTAGCTCAAGTGATCATGGATACTGTACTATTGAGCCCCACAGGGCACCTACTACATAAGACCACCCTACCAAGACGGAGAGACATAGCAGATCTACCTAATACACAGGAACAAATACAGAGAGGCCACGTGAATGAAAAGATTGAGAAACATGCCACAAATGACAAAATAGGAGAAATCCCCAGAAAAAAAAGAACTGAATGAAATGGAGGCAAGCAATCTACCAGATATAGAGTTCAAAACAATGGTTATAAAGATGCTCAAGGAACTTAGTGCAAGAATTAATAAACTCAGAACTATATGAAGAAATAGCAAGCATAAAAATGGACAAACAAACCATAAAAAAAGAACCAGTCAGATATGAAGAATACAATATTTGAAATGAAGAACACACTGACGGGAATCAACAGCAGGTTAGATAAAGAAGACCAAATTGGCATTTAGAGAACAGGATAACAGAAAACACACAAGCAGAATCCAAGACAGTGGTGTAATAGATGAAAGCTACACTCACCTACTCCTGCAATTATAACTAAATTTGAGGCCCAGGGCACAAAATTCATTCATGGGGGGGGGGGGTGTCCCCCAGCCCAGCCTGCACCCTCTCCAATCAGGGACCCCTTGAGAAATGTCTGACTGCCTGTTTAAAGGGATCAGGCCTAAATGGGCAGTCGGACATCCCTCTCACAATACAGGACTGCTGGCTCCCAACTGCTCGCCTGCCTGCCTTCCTGATTGCCCCTAACCGCTTCTGCCTGCCAGCCTGATCACCCCCTAACCACTCCCCTGCCAGCCTGATTGATGCCTAACTGCTCTCCTGCCAGCATGATTTCCCCTAACTGCCCTCCCCTGCAGGTCTGGTCACCCCTAACTGCTCTCCCCTGCAGGCCTGGGTCCCCCCCAACTGCCCTTCCCTGCAGGCCTGGTCAACCCAAATTTCCTTCCTCTGCCAGCCTAGTCAACCCTAACTGCCTTCCCCTGCATGCTTGATCAACCCGAACTGCCCTCCCTTGCAGGCCTGGTCCCTCTCAACTGCCCTCCCCTGCTGTCCTGATCGCCCACAAAGGCCCTCCCTTGCAGGCCTGGTCCCTCCCAAGTGCCCTCCCCTCCTGGCCATCCTGTGGTGGCCATCTTGTGTCCACATGGGGGTAGGATCTTTGACCACATGGGGGCAATCATCTTGCGTGTTGGAGTGATGATCAATCTGCATATTGCTCTTTTATTAGATAGGATAGAAGCCTGGTGCATGGGTGGGGGCCAGCTGGTTTGCCCTGAAGGGTATCCCGAATCAGGGTGGGGGTTCCCTTGGAGTGTGGGGTGACCTGGGAGAGGGGCCTGTGGTGGTTTGCAGGCTGGCCATGCCTCCCAGGCGACCCAAGTGGAGGCCCTGGTATCTGGGATTTATTTATCTTCTACAATTGAAACTTTGTAGCCTGGAGCGGAGCCAAACCTCCTGCTCACTCAGTGGTGGCAGCCATTTCTGTTGGGATTTATTTACCTTCTATAATTGAAACTTTGTAGCCTTAAGCGGAGGCCAAAGCAGGCCAGTGCTGCAGAAGCTTGGCTTCCTCCATCACCGGGGGCAACCCTAGCCTCCTGCTCTCTCCAGCTCCGTGGCTGCCACTATATTTGTTGGGATTTATTTATCTTCTATCATTGAAACTTTGTAGCATTGAGTGGAGGCCAGGGTCGGCAAGGGCAGGCGGAAAGCTTGGCTTCCTCCATTGCCGGGGAAACCCACACCTCCCTCCTGCTCTCTGTGGCTGCAGCCATCTTGGCTGGGTTTATTTGCATATGCACTCCTGATTGGTTGGTGGCTATGGCTTGTGGGTGTAGTGGAGGTATGGTCAATTTGCATATTACTCTTTTATTAGATAGTACTAGAGACCTGGTGGAGGGATTCGTGCAACGGTGGGGTCCTTTACCCTGGCCTGCACCCTCTCGCAATCTGGGACCCCCGGGGGATGTCAGAGAGCTGGTTTTGGTCTGATCCCGCAGGCCAGGCCGAGGGACCCCACCGGTGCACAAATCCATGCACCAAGTCTCTAGTATGCATAGAAGATCTTTGGTTAATCTCTTCCCATTCTCCCTCCTCCCCCCTTCCCTCTGAGATTCATTCGTCTGTTCTATGTTTCCATGCCTGTGGTTTCCACTCCTGCATTGAGCGTCAGTCCCCTGGTGGTCAGTGTGCATCATAGCTACTGGCCAATTGGCCCATCGGCTGGTTGCTTAGGCTTTTATATATATACTAGAGGCCCGGTGCACAAAATTCATGCACGGAGGGAGGTTGTCCCTCAGCCCATCCTGTACCCTCTCCAATCTGGGACCCCTCAAGGGATGTCCGACTGCCCGTTTAGGCCCAATCCCACCAAGATCGGGCCTAAACGGGCAGTCGGACATCCCTCTCACAATCCAGGACTGCTGGCTCCCAACTGCTTGCTTGCCTGCCTTCCTGATTGCCCCTAACTGCTTCTGCCTGCCAACCTGATCACCCCCTAAATCACTTTGCTGCCAGCCTGTTTGTCCCCAACTTCCCTCCTCTGCTGGCCTGGTCACCCCTAACTGCCCTCTTCTACAGGGTTGATCACCTAAAACTGCCCTCCCTTGCAGGCCTGGTCCCTCTCAACTGCCCTCCCTTGCAGGTCTGGTCCTTCTCAACTGCCTCCCTTGCAGGCTGGGTGCCTCCCAACTGACCTCTCCTGCTGGCCATCTTGTGGTGGCCATCTTGTGTCCACATGGGGGCAGTATCTTTGACCACATGGGGGCAGCTATATGGTGTGTTGCAGTGATGATCAATCTGCATATTACTCTTTTATTAGATAGGATAGAGGCCTGGTACAGGGGTTGGGGCCAGCTGGTTTTCCCTGAAGGGTGTCCCTGATCAGGGTGGGGTTCCCTTGGGGCATGGGGCAGCCTGAGCGAGGGGCCTGTGGTGGTTTGCAGGCCAGCAACGCCCCGTGGCAACCCAAGCGGAGGCCCTGGTATCTGGAATTTATTTTCCTTCTACAATTGAAACTTTGTAGCCTGGAGCGGAGCCAAGCCTGGGGCTACCTCCGCGGCCGGCAGACATTTCTGTTGGGGTTATAATTGAAACTTTGTAGCCTTAAGCGGGTGAGCCCGGCCAGGGTGTGCGGAAAGCTTTGCTTCCCCTGTTGCCAGCAGCAACCCTGGCCTGCTCTCTCAAGCTCCATTCTGCCGCCATTTGTTTGAATTTGTTTACCTTCTATAATTGATACTTTGTAGCTTGAGTGGAGGCTTAGGCCTGGCAAGGGCAGGCGGAAAGCTTGGCTTCCTCTGTTACCTAGGAAACCTTGCTCTCTGTGGCTGTAGCCATCTTGGTTGGGTTAATTTGCATACTCGCTCTGATTGGATGGTGGGTGTGGCTTGTGGGCATGGCTTGTGGGTATGTCAGAGGTATGGTCAATTTGCATATTTGTCTATTATTAGGTAGGATAGATTATAGAACAATCAACCTGAATAATCAACTGAAGACTGGCTGAACAGAAGTCTTATAACCAAGGACTTACAGAAGCCACAATGAAACTGGTAAAAAGGGCAGAGATGCAAGAAAGGCTGGTCCTGCAACCATGGGCAGCAGCTGAAATCTTGGAGGGAATGTCTCAGTCAAAGTTTCCCCCTGAGGAGAGTGAGATATCAAGTCTACCCTGGGATCCCCAGCCCAGAGCACCAGAACCAGGAAGAGGCATTCATATACCACCTGGCTGTAAAAACCATCAAGAATTCTGTCAACCAGGGAGTGACAGAAGTCTGTTAGAGAAAAAAAGTGGACTCTTAAAAGGACAACACTAAACATTTTATTTGCAGTCTCTCACCCTGAACTCTGGTGAAGAGAAGGAAGAGCGGACTAGATTTGCATGAGCAGAGATGGAGGTTTGTGGCTCTTGGAGTAAGCTGAAGAGAAAGCCACCAGGATCCCTGTGCCGAGTCCCACTCCCACACTGCACATGTCATCTTTCTTAGGTAGAGCACCCCCCTCCTTCTTACAGCATCAGCATGGGTGAATGCAATAGCCCCACCTCCAGGACTTCCATCACCCCTCCCTAGGGAGCTCACACCCTCCTGAGGAATCAGCTTCCTGGTCAGTTCTGGGAAGTCTTATTGGGTGTCAGTGACTGAGGTGTGTGACTCTCAGGTGGTAGCTGCTTCTACTTCCACCAAGCCCTGGTGCACAGCTTGTCTTTCCCACACACACCCAGCCCCAGCAGAGGCAGTCACATACTGTGGATTGCTTTTCAGCTTTAGACAGGTTGCCCAGGGTCAGTCACAGGCAGTGTCTGACACTGACCTGCACCAGAATCCCTCCCAGGAGCCCCGGAGCCAACACACCCAGTGGCCAGCTTCAGCTAATATCAGAGCAGGAACCAATAAGTTTCATAAGTGGCATATCTACTAGGAGATCTTGGCAGGCACCAAACCCTACTCAGGCTAATTACACTAAGTGTGGTCAGCACATACACAGAAACCCATACATTGTGGTAGAGGTCGATCCTCATAGTCAACCAGCCTGAGGAATTGAACCCATGCAGGAATGGACCAATAGCAGTCAAGATTCAATTACAATAAGAGAGCTTACATAACTTACACAAGGCACATTCCTGAGGTACCCAGCTCAGGTGATCACAAAAACTGCATCCCACAGAACACTTATGACATAAGCCCACCCTACCAAGATTGGAAGACATAGCAGATCTAAGTAATACAAAGAAAGAAACACTAAGAGGGAGCCAAAATGGGGAAACAAAGAAACATGCCCCTAATGAAAGAACAATATAGACCTCCAGAAAAAGAGCTAAATTAAATAAAGGCTAGCAATTTACCAAATACAGAGTTCAAAAAATGTTGATAAGGATACTCAAGGAACAAAGTGAGAAATACAAAAAATTTAATTAAAAATACAACAGATAAAAAAAGGCATAGGAACCATAATAAAGAGGTAGTTAGAAATGAAAAATGCAATATCTGACATGACAAGTAGAAGTAAAGAGTAGATTGGATGAAGCAGAAGATCAAATCAGCAATTTGGAAGGCACGACAGCAGAAAACACACAATCAAAGCACCAAAATAAATAAATAAGTAAAAAGGGAATTAAAAATATGAGGAGAAGACATATGTAATACTTTAAATATAGATATGATCAGTTGGTCAACTTATCATATTAATCTCAAAAGGAAAAATCCTTAAAAGGGAGAAAAAAAGAAAAAATGAGGATAGCTTAAGGGACCTTTAGGACAACATGAAACACAAGAACATCCACATCATAGGGGTACCAGAAGAAGAAAAGAGAGAGCAAAGTTTCAAGACCTATTTGAAGAAATAAGAACTGAAAACTTCCCTAACCTGGTGAAGGAAAAAAACACACAACTCCAGAAATAACAGAGAACCCCAGATAAGATTAACCTAAAGAGGCCCACACCAAGACACAACATAATTAAAATGGCAAAGGTTACATACAAAGAGAGAATCTAAAAAGCAACCAGAAAAAGACCATTAGCTACATTCAAAGAACCTCTTATAAGACTGTCAGTTTATTTCTCAACAGAAACACTTTCAGGCCAGAATGGACTAGCACAAAATATTCCAAGTAATGAAAACCAAGGACCTACAACCAAGACTTCTCTATTCAGCAGGGCTATCATTTAAAATTGAGAGGAAAATAAAGAGTTTTCCAGACAAGAAAAAGCTAAGGGAGTTTACTATCATCAAATGAGTATTACAGGAACTTTTAAAGGGTCTTCTTTAAGAAGAAGAAAAAAATAAACATAACAGAGGAGCATAATTATAAACAATAAAATGGCAATAAATGCATGCCTATTAATAGTCAGTTTAAATGTAAATGGTTTAAATGCTCCAATCAAAAGATATAGGGTAGCTTAATGGGTAAGAAAACAAGTCTCAAATATATGGTGTCTACAAGAGAACCATCTCAGATCGAAAGATACAAACAGACTAAAAGTAAAAGGGATGGATAAAGATATAAAAAAATGGGGGGGAAAAGCTGAGATAGCAACACTTATATCTGACAAAATAGACTTTAAAAACAAAGCTATAATAAAAGACAAAGAAGGAAACTACATAATAATAAAGGCATACATTTAACAAGAGGATATGACTCATAAAAATTTATGCAAGCAATACAGGAGCAGCTATATTGATGGACATAAAGGGAGAGACTGACAGTAATACAATCATAGTAGAGGATTTTAATACCTAATTGACCTCAATGGATAGATGTTCCAGGCAAAAAATCAGCAAGGAAATAGCAGCCTTTAAGGACACACCAGACCAGATGGATTTAATTGATATCTTCAGAGCATTTCACCCCAAAGCAGCAAAATATACATTCTTTCTAAGTACACATGGTACATTTTCTAGGATAGACCACATGTTAGGTCACAAAACAAGTCTCCATAAATTTAAAAAGACTGAAACTATAACAAACATCTTCTCCAAACATAATGCTATGAAACTGGAAATCAGTCACAAAAAGAAAACTGAAAAACACACAACGACATGGAGGCTAAATAACATTACTAAATAATGAATAGGTTAACAATGAAATTAAGGAAGAAATCAAAAGATACCTTGAAACAAATGAAAATGAGAACATATCAACCCCAAATCTATGGGACACGGTGAAAGCAGTCCTAAGAGGGAAATTCATAGTATTACAGGTCTATCTCAAAAAATAAGAAAAAGCTCAAATAAACAGTCTAACTTTTACACTTCAAGGAACTTGAAAAAGAACAATAAAAGCCCAACATGAGTAGAAGAAAGGAAATATTAAAGACCAGAGCAGAAACAAACAAAATGAAATCTAAAAAAAATAATAATAATAATACAAAAGATCAATGAAACCAAGAGCTGGTTCTTTGAAAAGATAAACAGGGTTGAGAAACCTTTAACCAGTCTCATCACGAAAAAAAGAGGAGACCCAAATAAATAAAATCAGAAATGAAAAAGAAGTAACAACCAACACCACAGAAATAGAAAAGATTATAAGAAAACATTACAAAAAAAACCTATATGCCAACAAAATGGGACAATCTGAATGAAATGGATAAATTCCTAGAAACTACAATCTTCTAAAATGTAATCAGTAAGAAATAGAAAACCTGAATATACCCATTACTACGAGTGAAATAGAAGCAGTAATAATAATAATAAAAAAACAACAAACAAAGTCCTGAAATGGATAGCTTCACAGGCAAATTTTACCAACTAATAAAAGAAGAACTAACACCTATCCTTCTCAAATTATTCCAAATTATTCAAGAGGAGGGAAGACTCCCAAGCTCATTTTATGAGGCCAGAACTATCCTAAATCCAAATCTGATAAAGACACTACAAAAAAGAAAAGTATATGCCAATATCCCTGGTAAATATGCTAAAATTCTCAGCAATATTTTAGCAAACCTGATCCACCAATACATTAAAAAGATCAGACACCATGATCAATGGGATTTATTCAGGGGATGCAAGGTTGATACAGTATTTGCATATCAATAAATGTGATACACTTACATAAACCAAAGGAAGAATAAAAATCACATAATCATATAAATAAATGCAGAAAATAAATATAATTGATAAAATCCAGCACCCATTTATGATAACAGCTCTCAGCAAAGTAGGAATAGATAAAACATACCTCAACATAGCAAAGGCCTATATGACAAACCCATTGCCGACATCATGCTCAATGGAAAAAGCTAAAAGCATTTCCTTTAAGATCAGAAACAGTACAGGGAAATCTGCTTTCACAAATCTTATTTAACATAGTACTGCAAATCCTAGCCACAGTGATCAGACAAGAAGAAAAAATAAAAGCATCCAAATTTGAAAGAAAGAAGTAAAATTGTCAATATATGCAGATGACATGATACCGTATATAGAGACCCCCAAAGATTCCACTAAAAATGAATAGAACTGACAATAAATTCATTAAAGTAGCAGGATCCAAAATAAACACACAGAAATCAGTTGCATTTATATACACCAATAATAAACTATCAGAAAAGGAACTAAGAAATCAAACCCTATTACAATAGCATAAAAAAATAAAATGCCTAGAAATAAACTTAACAAAGGATGTAAAACACCTGTACTTGAAAAATTATAAAACAATGGAGAAAGAAATTGAAGAAGATACAGATAAGTGGAAGTATATACCATGTTCATAAATAGGAAGAATTAACATAATTAAAATGTCCACACTACCCCCAAAAAATTATTGCTTCAATGAAATTCCTATCAAGATACCAATGGCATATTTCACAGAATGGAACACATATTCCAGAAATTTATGGGACTACTAAAAGACTCTAAGAAAGTCACAACAATGTTGAGAAAGAAGAACAAATAGTGGAGGTATCACACTATCTGATAGCAAACTATACTACAAGGCCATAGTAATCAAAAGATCATGGTAGCCCTAACCAGTTTGGCTCAGTGGATAGAGTGTCGGCCTGCAGACTCAAGGGTCCCAGTTTCAATTCCGGTCAAGGGCATGTACCTTGCTTGCTGGCACATACCCAGTAGGGAGTGTGCAGGAGGCAGTTGATCGATGTTTCTCTCTATCCCTCTCCCTTCTTCTCTGTAAAAAATCAATAAAGTATATTAAAAACAACAACAAAAATCATGGTACTGACCTAAAAACAGACATAGATCAATCGATCAGAATAGAGAGCCCAGAAATAAACCCATGCTTTTATAGCCAATTAGTACTTTCCAAAGGAGGCAAGAACATACAATGGAGTAAAGACAGTTTATTCAATAAATTGTTCTGGAAAAACTGGATAGATACATGCAAAAAAAAAGAAATTAGACCACCTCACACCATACACAAGAATAAACAAAAAATGGATTAAAGACTTAAGTGTAAGACTCAAAACCATAAAATCCTAGGAGAAAACACAGGCAGTTAAGATCATGGACATATCTCATAGCAATATTTTTTCGGATACAGCTCCTCAGACAAGGGAAACGAAAGAAAAAATAAACAAATGGGACTACATCAAACTAAAAAGTTTTTGTACAGCAAAGGAAATCAACAAAATGAAAAGACAACCCACTATATGGGAGAACATATTCGCCAATGATTCATCTGATAAGGGGTTAATATCTAAATTTTATAAAGAACTCAAACTACTCAACACAAAAACAACAACAACAAACAATCCAGTTGAAAAAAAAAAAAAGGCGGGCGGGGTGGGGGTGCGGGGGAAGAACCTGAATAGACACTTCTCCAAAGAGGACATACAGATGACTGATAAACATTTGAAAAGATGCTCAATGTCACTAATCAGCAGAGAAATGCAAATTAAAACCACAATGAGATATCACCTCATAACTGTCAGAATCCACAAACAAGTGTTGGTGAGGATGTAGAGAAAAGGGAATCTTCATGCACAGTTGGTGGGAATGCAGACTTGTGCCGCCACTATGGACAACAGTATGGAGCTTCATCAAAAAATTAAAAATGGCCCAGCCAGAGTAGCTCAGTGGTTGCGGGTCGATCTATGAACCAGGTGGTCACAGTTCAATTCCGGTCAGAGCACATGCCTGGGTTGTGGGCTGGATCCCAGTAGAGGGCATGCAGTAGGCAGCAGATCAATGATTCTCTCTCATCATTGATGTTTCTGTCTCTCTCTCCCTTTCCCTTCATCCCTGAAATCAATAAAAATATATATTGAAAAAAAGTAAAAATAAAACTGCCCCATGACCCAGTGATTTCGCTTCTCAGAATGTTATCCAAAGAAACCCAAAACAGTAATTTGAAATAATATATGCACCGTTATGTTCATTGCAGTATTATTTACAATAGCCAAGAATTGCAAGCAGCCCAAGTACCTATTAGTAGATGAGTGGATAATAAACCTGTGATACATTTACACAATGGAATACTACTCGCCATAAAAAAAAAAAAAGAGGGAATTTTACCTTTTGCAATAGTATAAAAGGACCTACAAGATATGCTAAGTGAAATAAGCCAGTCAGAGATTACAGGATTTCAGTTACATAGGAATATAATGGATAAAATAAACAAACAAAATAGAAACAGATTCATAGATACAGAGAACAGACTGACATCTGTCAGTGGTAAGGGGGACTGAGGGCCTGTGTCAAATTGGTGAAGAAATCAAGCAAAAAAAAAAAATCTCATAGACACAGACAACAATATGGTGATTACCAGAGTGAAAGGATGTTAGGGGGCCAAGTAAAAGAGGGTAAAGGGGGTATAAATGGTGACAGGAGGAGATTTGACTTTGGGTGGAAAACATACAATCAAATATACAAATGATGTATTATAGAATTGTACACTTGAAACTGATATAATTTTATTAATCAATGTAACCCCAATAAATTCAATAATAAACACTATTCTGCAACACTTTGTAGAATGGATTAAAGGTGGGGCCAGAACCAGGCCTTTAGAGATGCTATTTCCTAAAAAATATACTCCTCAACTGACACCCCCCCACACACACACACAAAAAAAACACAGTCACACACACACACACACACACACACACACACACGTACACACACACATACACCATGTTATAATGCAAAATAAAAGCAATCATATGACATACTTTAAAAAAATCTTTAAATTATCCAAATATAAATGGGTACTGTTATTAAGCTTTTTTCCTCAATTTTTACCTCCTTTCTGTATGTTTGTGTGGGTGGGAAAGGAATGCATCTCCAACTTGCTGGCACTCTAAGCACATGCTCAGTCTACCTACTGGGTAACTCATTATTAAATAGAGAGAGGCAATGGTTTAAGTAAGATATGTTAGTAGCTTAGATGAAGATAGTAATGAACTATTTAGGAGGTAATTAGAGCTTGCTGATGAATTGCTAATGGGAGGATGAGGGAAGAGACGCAGTCAAGAATGATTCCTTAGGCTGTAAGCTGGACAACTAAGTGAATAATGCCATTCAATGAAATGGGGAACAGTGGAGGAAGACTATATCTAGCAAGGACTCTTCTTTAGAAATATTTTTATTGATTTCAGAGAGGAAGCGGGGGGGGGAGAGACAGAAACATCAATGATGAGAGAGAATCATTGATCAGCTGCCTCCTGTACACCCCCAACTGGGGATCAAGCCCACAACCCAGGCATGTGCCCTGGCTGGAAAACAAACCATAACCTCCTGGTTCATAGGTTGATGCTCAACCATTGAGACATGCCGGCCAGGCAGGAAGGACTCTTAATGATGATCTCGTCCTGGTTCAAGAAATGGATGGCAATGAATGCTTCTCTTACCCATGGTAAACACTGTTAAACACACCAAGCATTCTTTCCTGCTGAGCCTTAGAGTCAGATAAGGCCTCTTTGTCACCCCAGATCAAGTACAAGGAGGCCCTTATTTAGAAGGTAAATTAATTGAGACCCAATGTTTAAAAAGCACAGTTTTATAGAAAAAGTTTTTTAAATGAAAGCATCCTCTTATTACATTTTTAATTAAAATTTTAATTAAAACATTTAATCTTAATTCTACATATCTCCATTATGTCCTACTATTTTCTTATATCTATAAGTTAAGAAACTTAACTGAATTCACATCTAGGAGAGCATAGGCAAACCAATGGAAAAATAATAGTAAATCAACATAAATGTAAAGGTATTGCTTGAGTACATATAAATATCAATCAAGAGATGTCAATGAACAGTACCATGCACCCATCTGATATCCTTAGATCTCATTGGATTGTGTGTTACTGCTGGAAAGATATTGAGAGATCATCTAGTTCATCACTTTGAAGATGAGAATTGAGTTTCAGAGAGGTGAAACCTTTAGGGTCACAAAGCCAGTCAGTGATAGAGGCCAGGCAGAAACCAGCACCTCCTGATTTCCAGATTATCACCCTTTCCTGTGAATCACACTATCAACACAAACACATACATCCTCTAATCCTAACTGAAGGACAAATATGAAAAATTCAGAAGCAGTCAACTGGATTGGTGTTAAGTTATTATCAATCATTGTTTGAAATTCCCTAAACAACATTATTTTAACAAAAGAACTTCCTCATTCTTCCTATTAACCCTACCAGTATGCTCATCTAGCACCTCCTATAACCTATCCAGAGCATTAATAGGATGTGTACTTTCATCTCCCTATCAGTTTGTAAAGGGGGTGGAAATATAATAAAATGATGGTTGAGGATAAAACTCTACTTGAAAAAATTAAATATTCACATATCCAAACTTACAAAGAGATAAATTAAATAAAAACCAGACTTCCTTGGTTTGTTTTTAATAGCATGCTCTATTAGAACTTTCTAAATATTTATAAATCATTAAGTATTTGACATGAAGATTGGGGGTGTAAAGAGAGAGCCTTAAAATTAGAGTGTTAAAATATTCAACTAACTGATGAAGAGGAATTTTTAAAAATAAAAACTACTTACATTGTCAAATAACATAAAAAGTAATCTTCAGCATCATAATAATCATGCATGAATTTAAAATAGTGGTTTCTCAGGAGAGAGGTGGATGGAAAGTGGATTGTCTGATCCTTGCTTTATGTCCATGTTGAATTCAATGGGTTTATATTTAAACAGTGCTTTGAAGGAGCTCTGGAATATATGTTCTAGGAAATTACTGAAATACCCTTGTTTTTCACTTTGGGAATATTTTTTGCTTTTGACTTAACTGCTTCAAAATGAGAAGATAATGTTGTTTTAAGTACAGTTATATTTGACACAGAGATGTGCTGATTTGGTGATTTCTTTTATCAAGGTTCCCTCAGAAATGTGACATACATTCACTCTCAGAACCTCAAACACTGAAACATTTCTACTCAGAAGCATACTTGGTCTTCCAATTATACTCCTCTGCTTTTGGCTTTGTAGATCTTACACAGCTTTGGGGCACTAGCAATAAAATTTCAGCTATAATAGAGTTTAGAAAGTTTTTCAATGAAAATGTAAGAAAAAAACACCTGACTTTTTGATGCATGTTTTGTCTAAGTTTTTCTAAATGTGTGGAAGTAATAGAATGCAGCAGCTTTAAGAAACCAGATAGGAAAAGTGGATCCTTCTCTAGGAAGGGGAAGCCTGAAAGTTTAGGAATACCTGTGCCCACACTTTCTTGTGAAATAGTTATAAAACAGTTGGAGGAGAAGAAAGGAAAAGAGGCCCAGAACTCCAAAGAATAGAAAATTTGGTTTAGGTGGAAAAGAAAGTGAAAATTTGAAGATATTTAATCTTCAAAGTACATAGCAACTAAAACCATAATCCTGGACCAAATCCTAGAAAGTTGGGAGAGAGAGACTAAAGGAAGATAGAAAGGAAAAAAGAGGTAAGGAGGGAGGAAAAAGGCGAAGAAGGAAGAAAGAAAGAAAAAGGAAGAAAGACAAATTCTATGGAGGATATTGGGGTAATTGGTGAAATTTGAACAGCACTGTATCCATGTCAAATTTCTTGAAATTTATAATCATACTAGAGGCCTGATGCATGAAGATTCGTGAAAGAATGGGCCTTCCTTCCCCTGGCTGCTGGCACCGCCTTCGCTCTGGCCCGGAGATGCCTTTCTGCCTTCCCATGCTGCCCAGAAGCCCAGAGCTGCTGGGGTGATGCAGAATGCCTGCATCGTCACCATGACGATGATGCAAGCATCCTACCCTGCCCCCAGCCGCTCAGTGCCTGTGTATTCAAATTAACCCACCATCTTTTTTGGGTTAATTTGCACACTCACTCCTGATTGGCTGGTGGGCGTCATGAAGGTACGGTCAATTTGCATCTTTCTCTTTTATTAGTGTAGATAGTGTAAGAGGATGTCTTTGTTCATTGGAGATACATGACATACTCAATGGTGAAGGGTTAAGATGTCTATAACTTACTCTCAAATAGTTTAGAAAATAATGATGATGATCATATAAATGTAAAAAGTGAAAAAGCAAATATAACAATAAGAATAAGGAAAAAATCTAAACAATTGATGAATCTAGGTGAAAAGTATCTAAGGTTTCATGCATTATTCTTGCAATTCTTCTGTAACCTTGAATTTGTTCAAAATAAAAAGTTGCTTTTAAAAAGCACATAACAGAGAGATATTGAGGAGTTAAATAGCCCATCTAATTTGAAAATAAATTTGTGCCAGGTGAAAAATTAAACATACATGGATCTCTCTTCCCTGCTACAAAGTATTTGAAATGATTTATAGCAAGACATAAACATGGTTATATCAATACATTCAAAGATCACTCAGTTATTGGTTAAAAATACTGACTTAGGAGTAAGACTGTCAAGGTTCAAATTGTGGCTCTATCATTACTAGTTACATGACCTTGAGCTAATTATTTAACTACTCCATGCCTCAGTTTCTCCATCTGTAAAATACAGATAATAAATTGGTAGGATTGTTGTAAGGATTAAATGGAATAATCTTCAGTAAGTGCTTAGAAGATATCTGCCACATGTTATGCATTCATAAATATGAAGTATTTTTATTTTAAAATATAAACTACATAATTGTGATTTTAAAAAGATGAATAAAGTAGAAAATCAATACCAAGGTAAAAAGTAATACAAAAGGACAGACTGCTACGACAATATTTGTCATATTCAGATGGCAAAACCCTGAGCCTCAAAGTGATGGTTTTAGGAGGTGAGGCCTTTGAGAGCTGATTAGGTCATGAGAGCAGAGTTCTCATGAATGGTCTCTTATAAAAGAGGTCCCAAAGAGCCTTCCTATCTGTACTGCCATGTGAGATTACAGCAAAAAGACAGCTGGCTTGGAAACTGGTTCTCCCCAGATACTGAATGTGCCAGTGCTTTGATTTAGGACTTCCCAGCCTCCAGAAAGAATAAGTTTGTTGATAATATGCCATGCAGTTTATGGCATGTTTTCTATAGCAGCCCAAAGAGAGAAAGACACAGACAAACTGGTCAACATAGATGCTTCAAATTTAGATCTTCGCATCCTGAATGAACACCAAAGTAAATACAGGAGGTAAAAAAATCACATAACATTAATTATCAGAAAAGGTCTGTACTAGTCAGGTTTCTCGAGAGAAACGGAACCAATAGGATATTTATATATATAAAGAGCCAGGGTCCGTAACGTCTAAAATGACCAAATGGATGACGGAACACCGGAAGCCAGTCCTACCGTCAGTGCTGGGTCACCATGGCAATCCAGCACTAACTGCCACACTGCAGGCACCATGGCAATCCAGCACTGACCGACGAGGGGGCGCGTATTAGGAGAGAGGCCTGGAGAGAGAAGCAGAGTCTGATCCGCAGCCTCCATGGCAGCTGTTGATCAGCCCTTGCCTCTCTTTCTCTCTGGACCTCAACAGCAGCCGCAGTGGCTGTTGATCAGCCACTCCTCTCTGATCAGGCCCAGAGATGCTGACTGGCATAAAAACTGACCAATCAGAACCAAATCTAGGTGAACTACAAGTAGCCAATGGCTGCCTAGGAGGAAGAGCTTTTGACGCAGACTGGCATAAAAACTAACCAATCAGAACCTAATCTGGGTGAACTGCGAAGGCAAAACCTAAGGTGGGGGCTGAGGAGGGGTTTTAAGGGCAACAGCTGTTCGGTGTAAGGTGTAAGAAAGCAGTTCAATTTTTTAATGACCTGTTTGGCAGTATAGTGCATATGGCTGACTATCAGTCCAGATATAGGGATTATGTGTTTCTGTCTGCCAAGAGCATCTCCTCCTGCTGAAAAAGGCTCCTCCCCCCCATTTAAGCAATCCTATCCTATATAATCTATATATACTAATAAAAGGGTAATATGCTAATTAGACCAGGTTGACCAGCCATCTTCTGGATGTCTGACTTCCTTCCGGACAAAGCCATGTTGGTGGGGGCTGAGGCAGAGGCAGTTAGGGGAGATCAGGTCAGCAGGAGAGGGCTGTTGGGGGTGAAATCAGGCCAGCAGGGGAGGGCAGTTAGGGGTGATCAGGCAGGCAGAGGCAGTTAGGGGTGATTAGGCTGACAGGGGAGAGCAGTTAGGGGCAAGATCAGGCTGGCAGGGGAGGGCAGTTAGAGGCAGTTGAGCAGGCAGGCAGAGGGTTTAGGGGCAAACAGGCAGGCAGGCAGGCAGAGGCAGTTAGTGCTGATCAGGCAGGCAGAGGGTTTAGGGGCAATCAGACAGGCAGGCAGAGGCAGTTAGGGTGATCAGGCAGGCAGGCAGGTGAGTGGTTAGGAGCCAGTGGTCCCAGATTTCAAGAGGGACATCCTCCAAGGGGTCCCTGATTGTAGAGGGTGCAGGCTGGGCTGAGGGAAACGCCCCCCCATGTATGAATTTCATGCACCAGCCACTAGTTTACATATATAGAGATTATTATTATGAATTAGATCATATGATTATGGAGACTGAGAAATCCCAAAATCTGCAGATAACCAGGAAAAACAATGGAGTAAGTTTCAGTTTGAGTACAAAGGCAAGAGAAGACTGATATTCCATCTCAAAGAATACCAGGCAGAAAGTGAATTCTTTCTTACTACAGCCTTTTGTTCGATTCAAGCCTTCAAAAGATTGAATGAGACCCACCCACATTGGGGAGGGCAATATGCTTTATAATCAACCAACTCAAATGTTAACCTCATTTAGAAACACCATCATAGACACACCCACAATAATTTTTAACCAAATATCTGGGCACTCCATGACCCACTCAAGTTGATTTGTATTTTTAACTTTTTCTTTTAATGGAATGTGCTGGATATCTCTATAATTTTGTTCAGATGACTGCAGAACCTGGAAAAGCTGTTGCTACTACTGATGCATAACATACTGCTATTAGTCTTCATATATATACTAGAGGTCTGGTGCATGAAAATTCATGCCCTAGAGGGTGGGGTCCCTCAGCCCAGCCTGCCTCCTCTCATAGTCCAAGAGCCCTCAGGGGCGGGAGGCAACCCAGCAATCAGGGAAAGGCAACGCTACCAGCAATGGCAGCAGCAGAGGTGTGATGGGGCATCACCTTAAACAACACCTTAAACATCAATACTTTTAATGCTGAAATCGCAAATTGGTGGGTTCACTTTCAAAAGAAACCTTTAAATGTAAAAAGGAGAAATCCTATCATCCTATAACCACACTATTTACCAACCAAAGCTCTGAAGCACAGGCACTTCGTAGCCACCCTAACCACACTCATGGCTCACATATTTCACTCAGGGGCCACACACACGGTGCTCCATCACCTGAACTACTTGAGGAGGTTGATGCTTAGAGTCTAGTTGGGAATTGCAGGCCACTTGGGCCTGTCTCCCCTTTCACAAGGGCTTGCATCCAAGACCCACAGGTCCTCCAGACATGCTGAAGCAGCACTCCAGTGGGAAGCAGATTCTGGTATGTGGTTTTGTGGTACTAAGGAGGAGGGGGAAACTCAAGGACCATTGCAGAAAGTAATTTTCACAACTTTGGAAGACAAAGAACTTTTGTCAAAATAGAGCAGCTTAAGCCCACAGTTTAAGCCCTGGAATGGGATGCAGTAAAGATGATATCTTTAATATCTTATATGTATCCCAGATTGCATCAGGCAGAATTTTAATGGTTTCAAGATATGTGTAATGATCTACTGTTCTCAAGTTTGCCCTGGGTGGCAGTAAGGAACTATGAATTTAGAGTTATATTTTCAATAGATTAACTTTTTAGCTAGAAATTATATGAGTGTGTGCATGTATGTGTTTGCTTGCTTTCATTTATTCAGATCATTTCTAAATATTGCCATATGGTAATTGAGTTGTAATGCTGCAGCCTCTCTGAAAGGAAGATGGAGTATGAAACGGGTCTCTAAACAATTCAGCTCAGCCAGCATAGGCCATAAAGGGGAGGGAAGAGGAGGAAAATATTCTATTTACCATCTCTCCCCTTGGACAAACACTGTTTCCGGGGAGGTCCAAATTCTACACTCCAGTGCCAGTCAAAATTAGAACAATCTACTCAAATGTCCTTTATGAGCCCAGAGCAACTGTTTGGAGCTCTGTCGAAATTGTGTGGATCAGCAAGTATTTGGAATAAAACAGCTGTGCCTACTGGCGCCTTTACTGAGTTAACACCCATTAATGGCTCCAACACAGAGAAAATAGGAGCATCGGAAACACCTTCCTCTCCTCACATCAAAACCTCCTCCAGCCATCAGCCTTGAAGTGGTCTTGTCTGTCCCAGGTTTAACAGAAGCCTGAGTGTGTTGGAGGCACACGTTGGGGGGTGGCAGTAGGGGGCTCTGAATACTTTTACATCCTTTCACTCTATATCTTTTTCTATTCCTTTCCCAGAAAAATAAGAGAAGATATGATGCCTTTTGTTTAGCAAAAAGAATGGGCAAAAGAAGAGAAGACACATTATAAAATCCTGCTTTGTTCCTTCTGGTATGTTCCTTGTATTTCACAGTGGAGCCACCAAGTTCCCCAAAGGCTGATGAGCTTCAAAAGTTCCAGTCAACTCAAAAGAAGACAAACCCAAACAGAGTAATCTCAGTGTGTTTGAAATAGCAGCCACAATGAAGCAGGGAAATCAACAATCCAAAAACAACAGCTGGCGGTGAGGGAGGGGCAAGGAGGTTGGGGAGGCCAGGGCTTCTGTTCTAGAAAGATTTTTGAACAGTCCCTTTGTATCTATACCAATCATTCTGGGTGATAAAATGCTATCTGCAATAAAAGGCAGTCTCCATGGCTTCTGCATGCTAATGAACTCCTGATTCACATTCTCTGGGCTCAGAAGGAATGGAAACGTCTCTACAAACCCAAGCAGATTCTCCTCAGTAGCTGCTGACAAATATTTCAGCTGGGTGACCTGATTAAGATGCAATTGCTATCTAGCAACAAAAGCCTTAATATGACTTCTAGAAACAAACAAACTGGAAAGCAGGAGATAGTTCCTTGCTTAATAAGGTAGCTCACTCTCACTGAACCAGTCAGGTATCCTAAGAGGACCGGGCAACCTGGCCACCCTTTTCACCATTTCCTTTTTGTGGCCTTTGAAACGGGTTTAAGTGAACTAACCGAATTTGGTCTAATTCTGTCATTCCTACAAGGGCAACAAGGACCCCAAAAGCGATAATCCCCCAAGCAAAGGCATTTGGACAGGTGTCTGTCAATTTGTGTGGGAACATTTCACTGAAGAAAATAACTGAATAAAAAGAATGTGATAGAAGCTGGAATCATCTTTTCTTCCTCTCACCAAATGTACTTTTAGTAAAAATCATCAGCTATCCACTTATAGTCAAACACATTAACCTTGAAATCTGTGACCTTGTGCTTTCTCTTGACAAAAGTTTCTCTTTTCTGCCTGTTTGCTTCTCCAACTCATTCTTTTTGGTACAATGTACTTAGAAGGGAAAAGCAAAGCCTTTGAAATATTCTCAAGTCAGTGTTTGTTGGTTTGCAAGATCTAAGACCACTCATGAAAATTAGACCTACAAGACTCAGTTGTTATTTTTTGTTTGTTTGTTTTTAAGTGAATAAATATGCATAAAATGACTACAGAATTAAAAAGTAGTCTAGGAAGATGAGCATGAGTTATACTCAGTATAAATCAAGCTTAATTAATCAGATATCCCAAATCTTGCCCATCCCTCCACCTGGGTTTCCCATTTCTCCAAGTGGAATCATCACCTGCTCAGCTGCCTAAGTTGTAACCCTGCTAGTTATCCTATACTTCTCATCTTCACATTGAATTATTCAGTAGAATAGATTCTACCTCCTAAATGTCTCAATTGTGTTTTCTTTAGTATCATCTCCACAGTAGAGCAGACTGTAATATTTGCATATCAGTGTTAACAGCTGTCATAGTTCCACTCAAGTTATTGAGCACTTACTATGTGCTCAGTGTATAGGGGTATCTTAGTCCATTTGGGCTGCTATAATAGAATACTGGGTAGCTTAAAAACAAATTTTTATTTCTCACAGTTCTAGAGGCTGGAAGCCAAAGATCAGCATGGTTGGGTTGTTGGTGAAGGTCCTCTTCCTGGTTTACAAATGGCTGCTTTCCCTTTATTTCCTCAGATGAGAGAGAGAGATAGAGAGAAAGAGAGAGAGAGAGAGACTGAGATTAGCTACCTCCCTCTCTTCTAATAAGGACACTAATCCCATCACGGGGCTACTCCCTCATAACCTAAAGTCTTTTCTCCAAATAACCATCACATTAGGGCTTTGACATATGAATTGGGGGCAGGGGGAGGGGAGGAAACACAAATATTCAGTCCATAGCAAAGGACTAATAATAAAATTACTGTATACCCCCCTTCCCCTCAAACAGAATGATACCTAGCTTTAGATAAATTATCCTACCTAATAAAAGAGTAATATTCAAATTAACCATCACTCCGCTACATCAATAAGCCACGCCCACAAGCCACGCCCACAAGCCAATCAGGAGCAAATATGCAAATAAACCCAACCAAGATGGCTACAGCCACAGAGAGCAGGAGAGAGGCTTGGGTTTCCCAGGCAATGGAGGAAGCCAAGCTTTCTGCCTGCCCTTGCCGGCCTAAGCCTCCACTCAAGGCTACAAGGTTTCAATTAGAGAAGGTAAGCAAATCCAAACAGAAATGGCGGCAGCCACAGAGCTGGAAAGAGTGGAAGGCTAGGGTTGCCCCTGGCAATGGAGGAAGCCAAGCTTTCCGCACACCCTGGCCGGCCCAGGCCTCCACTTAAGGCTACAAAGTTTCAATTATAGAAGATACATGAACCCCAACAGAAATGGCTGCTGCCACAGAGCAAGCAGAAGGCTTGGCTCTGCTCCAGGCTACAAAGTTTCAATTGTAGAAGATAAATAAACCCCAGATACCAGGGCCTCCACTTGGGTCGCCGGGGGGGTGGGGGTGGCTGGCCTGCAAACCACCACAAGCCCCTTGCTCAGGCCATCCCATGCCCCAAGGGAACCCCCACCCTGATCCGGGACATCCTTCAGGGCAAACCAGCCAGCCCCCACCTGTGCACCAGACCTTTATCCTATCTAGAAAAAAAATGCAGATTGACCATCACTCCCACACACAAGATAGCTGCCTCCATGTGGTCAAAGATCCTGCCCCCATGTGGACACTAGATGGCCACCACAAGATGGCCAGCAGGGGAGGACAGTTGGGAGGGACCAGGCCGGCAGAGGGGGAAAGTTGGGGATGACTGGGCATGCAGGGAAGGGCAGATGGGGGGGGACCCAGGCCTGCAGTGGAGAGCAGTTGGGGGGGACCAGGCCTGCAGGGGAAGGCAGTTAGGGGTCACCAGGCCTGCAGGGGATGGCAGTTAGGGGAAAACAGGCTGGCAGGGGAGCAGTTAGGCATCAATCAGGCTGGCAGGGGAGTGGTTAGGGGGTGATCAGGCTGGCAGGCAGAAGCTGTTAGGGGCAATCAGGAAGGCAGGCAGGTGAGCAATTTGGAGCCAGCAGTCCTGGATTGTGAGAGGGATCCCAGATTGAAAAGGGTGTAGGCTGGGCTGAGAAACACCCCCCTCCCGTGCATGAATTTTGTGCATCAGGCCTCTAGTCTTAGATAAATGCCCTGCACCTAGCAGTGCTATTTGTCAATTGTATGAACAAATGAATGAATGCCTACTTTGTACAGGTGGAAAAGCAATAAGACATCAGCCCTGGCAAAAAACAGTTCACTGTTACAGAAGGTACAGGTGATTATTGCTCATAGGATCAAGGGAAAAGTCAAAATTTAACTTATTTATGTCCTAATTTCTAGCTTAATTATCTATTTAATATCTAATGCCCACATTTGAAAAATTACCATATGGGTAAATAGCAAGCTTACAATATTATTCAAAAAGATTCAGGAGCCTGATTCTTAGAGAATGGTGGTTTTGGACTGAATTCTACACTGGAAAGAGATTTAATCTACTCATTAAATCTGATATCTGTTCATCTGAGAAACATTCTTTTCCAAAGTCAGAACTAATCACTGATCCCTGCACAGTTAGTCATGCACCAGTAATCCTGGGGACAATCTGAGAGTCTCAGAAACATTTGCAAAACCTTCAAGTTTAATCTAGAACATCTCAGAAAGGGAAAGAAAAACATGACTGCAAGGACAAAGATCTAAAGCAAGTGAGGTGTTCTTCTGAGACATGATTACAGTGGATTACTGCTTGGTAATTGAGTGTAACGAGGAAAAATAATTTAAAATTCCCTATGTGCATGAAGACTACACATAGCAAGATAGAGTAACCATGTTGAGAACAAAGTCAAATGCCAAGCCAGAGTCTTTTCATGTGCTTTTTTTCTTCAACAAGATTTTCTAACTCAGGGGTAATTACAAAACATTTAACAACTGGTACAGCACAAATAATGAGCAATCAGAAATGACTCTGCTCATGTAAAAATAAAATAAAACAAGATAAAACAACAGCCTGGCCATTTAGGTGCATATTGATTGAACATCAGATACCTGATGGACCTGCTTTCAGCGCTTCTTAATTGCATCCCCAGGCTTACCTCATGACTCCCTAGGTCACTTGGTGACATCAGAGAGCCTCTCCTATTGGGATGAGGAAAGACCTTTCCCCTGGGAGTTAGAGAGTCTGGATTATGATTTCTCATGACCTGAGGAAAATCATTTCATTGTTCTGTGCTCTACTAGCTTCTTTGGTTAAATAAAGAGATTGACTGGTGTTTTCTAACAAGAGTATGATGGACATTGACTGGCAAGGAGCAATTGTTTATGGTGAAGGTCTGTCCTGCATATGGTCAGATGTATAACAACCATGGCCTCTGAGCATTAAATGCCAGTAGCGTCTCCCAGTCACTGTGACAACCTAAAATGTCCCACAGTTTTCAACGTTGTGTAAGAATAACTGAACTAGAGTGTCTCTAAGGCCTTTCCAGTGTTAACCTTTCAATAGTTCTTGCATACACAGTTACAGTTCTACACCAGTGAAGTCTGTTTTACATTGGAATATGGGCTTTGTTTGTTCATAATGACAAGCTTACTGATGCACCACATAAAATATTTTTAACAGTTCTATGACATAGGGACCTTGCCACCCAGTTAAATGAGTACACTGAAAAAGGAATCAACAGCTCTAGTAGGACAGAATTCCAACAAATCAGTAGTTATAAACTTTTTGAAGGTTTATCAGTAAGGTTCAATTGTAAAAAACAGATACCTGTCTCAACATTTCATTCAGAATGGGATTTAATATAAGAAATGAAGTGCTTTCAAAATTTTAGATGGCATGGAGGAATACCTTCTGGGCTAGGGATCCAGAAATAACTCTTGAAAAATATTCAAAAAATGGTCCAGCCCTAGCTGGGTGGCTCAGTTCATTGTATGTTGTCTCATACACCAAAAGGTTGCAGGTTTGATTCCCGGTCAGGGCACATACCTAGGTTTTGGGTTCCATCCTTGGTCGGGGCACATAAGGGAGGCAACCGATCAATGTTTCTCTCTCTAAAATCAATAAAAACATATTTTCAGGTGAGGATTTAAAAAAGGTCCATCAGAGGAGCTGTTATCCAGGCCTCATTGGAAAGAAGGGCTGCTTCTGGAACTATGGACTTCAAAAATATATTCTCAATATTGATTTAAAATTAGAAAACCAGCCTTAGCCAGTTTGGCTCAGTGGATAGAGTATTGGCCTGTGGTCTGAAGGGTCCCAGGTTCAATTCCGGTCAAGGGCACATGCCTGGGTTGTGGGCTCGATCCCCAATAGGGGGCATGCAGGAGGCAGTTGATCAATGATTCTCTCTCATCATTGATGTTTCTATCTCTCCCTTCTTCTCTGAAATCAATAAAAGTATTTTTTTAAAATATATTAGAAAACCACTTTCTTCACCACCATTCTCACTATACTGCCTTTTACCATCCATGAAGCTTTTCTTGGCCAATCCTTGGAAAGAATAATGCAGAAAAACCCAACACAACTACCAACACCCTTTCCGGCAGAAAAATAACCAAAGTATCAAGAATATGGCTCCTGCCTTACTTCTGCTTCCATATATCTGGAAAAACTGACTTTATATTTAGTACTATAGCTAAAAATAAGTTTATAGTTTTAAATTTAAAGTTTAAGTTTAAAATAAGAAATATAGTTTTCAGTAATCCAGTCTCTGCAATGCAGGAAGGCATAATATAAGTTTGATGCTAATTTTCAATCTGCTACATCCACCACAGAGAGTATGGACCTCTGTTATAACCTGATAAAAACCATGGACTCTCCCTGGGAAGCAGGGGGGGGGGGGGTGTACAATGTATATATATACATTTTCATGGTATGTACACATTTCCCAAAACCCACCATGGAACCTAAAAACCCTTACCCTAGAGAAGTTTCTGAACCTTAACACGATTTACATTTGGGGCTGGATGATTCTTTGTTGTGGAGGCCTTTCTGTACATTGAAAGATCTTTAGCAGCATCTCTGGCCTCTACCTACTAGATCCAAGAAGTCTGCTCCCTCCATCTCTTCACTGCAGTTGTGAGAGCCAAAAATGCCTGCCCCTTGAGGGCAAAAATCACTCATAATTGAGCTTTATGTAGCTGTAAAGTATTAATATGAATATAACTATTATGGTAGGGCAGCCATGATCAACAGAGTCACATAGAGAAACATCAAAAATGACAATAGGTAATACTGTTGCAGAAATATAAACAAGAGTGTGAATGATAGCCTCAAAAATAGATCTACAAAGGGGACTTAATATTGTAATTGAACAGAGCATGGAACTTAGACTCAGAAGGTCTGTGTGGTATTTTATGTGTCAACTTAATTGGGTCACAGAGTACTCAGATATTTGCTTATTCTGGGTATGTCTGTGAGAGTACTTCTGGATGAGATTAACATTTAAAGAGGTAGACTGAGTAAAGCACATTGTCCTCTCTATTGTGGGTGGGCATTAACTAATTAGTTGAAGACCTAGATAGAACAAAAGGCTGAGTGATAAGGAATTTCTGCTGCCTGACTGAGTTGAGGTATTAGTCTTTTCCAGCCTTCAGATTCAGAATGAAATATTGGCTCTTCTAAAGTCTTACTCCTAAACCTACCAGCTTTCAGACAGAAACATACACTACCAGCTCTCCTGGTTCTCAGGTCTTCAGACTCAGACTGGAACTATACATTGTTCTTCTGGGTCTCCAGCTTACTGACAGCAGATCTTGGGACTTGTCAGACTTAATAATCACATAAGCCAATTCCCTGCAATGAATCTCTATCACTTTCTCTCCCTCACTTCTTCCCTCCATCCCTTCCTCCTTCCCATGTACACATCTACACACACACATATATCTCCTATTGGTTCTGTTTCTCAGGAGAACCCTAGTTGAAGAGTTAGTTCTGCTTCCCAATTTGTGGACAAATCAATTTAACCTCTCTGCACTTCAGTTTCCCCACTTATAAAATGGGGATGATGGCAACACTTATGTCACAAGATTACTGTTTGATTGAGGCAATGTAAACTAGATAGTACTCTTTACATATAACTTATAAGAACTGTGTGTCTTTTTAAGCTTTCCCTCACTTCCTTCTTCCTAGTAAAGCCACCTTAAGTCATTAGAAAGAAGTATCTATGGCCACATTTGTCACCCCACCTCAAAGAATGGAATTAAGTTCATGTTGCTCCATTTTGCTAACGGTTCAGTCTTCTGATAAATGGAAAAGTTGAATGGAGATTAGTTCTATTTGGCATTATTCATAAGGATGAATTTAGAAGAATTAAATACCCAAGCCTTAGCAAGCTTTTATCATTGGGAAAAAGTTTTTGTTTTAGAATTGGAGAGTATTAAAGAAAGCAATTATTGGGGACCAAAAAAACAGCCTCTCTGCCAAACCATAAGCTTTGAAATTGTTTCCATTGATGGAAACAGTCCAAGAATTTGAAAAACAATCCCAGTAAAAACTGACAAAATCAAGTTAGCAATTTCTTCTTCTAGATTTTTAACAACAACAACAAAAAACCCACATAAAACATAAACTAGGAGATGTAATGTTTTAAAAAAAATTTCATCTTCCAGTGGGAGCCATTATTTCACTAAATCAACGCTTACTGCTAAAAAAGGAACACTTACTGGATGAACATTGTGATAAAAACGAGGCCCCTCCAAACAGATTTTCAAAGGAAATTACAATTCAGTAAATTCTTCTTCCTCTCATTCTATTTGCATTTCTATTCTCTACTGTTCCTAATTCCAAAAGCCAGATCTTCACTCCTCTCATTCTGTTCATCTTTGCAACATGGATAAGTCTTTTTGACACAAAAGACTTTATGTTGTGGGAAAAGAGGTTCCAACCCCTGGATTTTAAGTCTAATTTGGAATCCTCCTATGCCAAATTTATCCACCTCTACAAATACATTGTAATAAAATATTGAAGGTTTTATGAAATCTCAGTATAATCCACAGATGTTCAAATATATCTGGAGGGGCAAGGGTATTTGTTCCCTTAGATTCAGACTGTCCTAACAAATGATAGATTCTTTCCTATTAAATCAAACAAGTCAATAAAAAAATAATCCCTGCATCTCAAAGAATACATCCCTCCAGGGGTTATCTACCAAAAGCTATTCATTGAATTATACTAATTACCAAAATCAATTTCATCAATGCAAAATCATTAGGATTGCTTAGAACAGCATTCCCTGTCCTATTGTATACATGGTGTTACTTAATAGATGTTCAAGAAAAAAAATAAAAATAGGTACTGTTATCAATTACATTTGAAAAATACTAATTCCCTCTTAAAGGGTAATATTTTACACAGCATTTTAAAGGGTCTTAGGAGTCCTGAAGTAAAGAAATTTAACTTTGTTTCCCAATGTTTCCTCTACTAATTTGACTAAAGAAAACCTCTTTCAAAAAACATCTCTTAACATTATGTCAGACTAGAACTCTTTGCAGAACATAATTTGCAAAATTCTAGTATAGGCTCTCAACCTACTATATCACCCATCTCATCCTGGTGCATGTATGCATATACACAGGCACACACACACATACACACACACACACACACACACACACACACACACACATCATAGTTGCTGCTTTTGGAAGCACCCACTTTTCTCTTTCTAGTATAGCCTTCTAAAACTAGCTTTCTTCTACCATCAAAAGCATATTAACACTAGGTATATGACCTCCAATTATTGCTCTCTGCTAAGGTAACTTATCCAATCGACTAGCTGAAAAATCAAAGGCAAAAATGAGGGCTCTGGAATAAGAATATCTAGATTTAAATCATGATTTTATAATTAACAAATTTTGTAATCTTGAGCAAATTACTTAACCTACTAAGCCTTAATATTCTGCTCTTTAAATTGGGTATAATAATGGTG
Organism: Cnephaeus nilssonii; assembly: GCF_951640355.1. Classification (NCBI taxonomy): domain Eukaryota; kingdom Metazoa; phylum Chordata; class Mammalia; order Chiroptera; family Vespertilionidae; genus Cnephaeus; species Cnephaeus nilssonii. The sequence goes on along the minus strand of NC_137085.1, from coordinate 50,669,520 downwards.
CATATTTCACTAGATTACTGTGATTTCTAAATGAGGTGATGTTGGCAGTAACACGTCTGACACACAGTAAGCTTTCAAGGACACTAAAGAAATAAACAAACACACATACAAATTATACCAATAAATTCCAGTTGATGCATTTTTCCTCCTTCACAAATTTTCCTTTTAGATAAGACTGTGTATAAATTATTCAAGGGAGGACTTTGTAAACCATGATTACAAGACTGAGCCAGATAACTGAATAACTCAATCTTCAATTTTCATAATTGCTACCACTTTAATGTTGTGAATGTGAGCCAATCACCTACCCTTCTGAATCTTAATATTTTTTAACCTTAATGTTCAACTATCTGGCCTCTCCCAAACTCCATAGCCCCATCTCATACCATTCTTTATTGCCCTCGGTGTCAGGCTTAATAGACAACTTCCTGCCCCCAGACTAGGTTAGTTACCCAATATTCTTCCCCTACAATAATATTTACCACACTTTATTGTAACATGATTTGTCTCCTCATCCTTACTGTGATGAGTAATTCTGTTTTCTATTCTCTCCCTGACATTTGTCACAGAATAGAACATACTGGTTTCTTTATGAATAAATGGCTGGTATGGAGATTCTTACTCAACCTTTCAATCTTATCCCCCATTCTGCAAAAACCACATATGTCACCAACACATAAGTCTTGCACAATCATAGCAGGAGGAACCCCTATGCTGTTTGAGAACAAATCTTCCATGAGCTAGGCAGAATGAAGCTCAGAATCAGATTTAAATTGATTTAAAGAAAATAAAGGAGCATATTTTTGTTATTATAAAGTTAATCCTGCAGGGGGGCTTTCATTTTAAAGATGTCGTTTAAAGAAGTACAGTAACTTGCCCATAGTCACACAACTAGTAAATGGCAGAGCTGGGATTCAAATCCTAGAATTTCTAAGTTTTAAGCAACATCCCTTCAATTTTCAAAACACCATTCTGTTTGATCATGCCAATCAAAAATAGGATACCCAGAAAAAATTCTAAATATAAACATCTGAAGACATATGGGGTGCAGCAGTGCCAGCAGATCAATACCAAGCAACATCTATAAGAGGAAGGACTAGTGCTGTGTGTAAGCAGCAGTTTCTACCAGAAGGAGGTCTTATCAGGCATTGAGTTCTCTACCCCACTGTGCCCTGCAGCATGACCGTTTGGAGGATGGGAAAAGCCCAGACTTGAATCAATCCTCAATTTTAATCATTGCTCTGTCAATTTTATGTCGTGTGATTATGGGCTAGTCACCTACGGCTCTGAACCTCAATCATCTATCTTCAAAGTAGATAATTCTACCTATTTGTCAGGGATAGTGTGAGGATCCACAGACTTAACATGCGTAATTGCCAACACAGCTCTAAAGCCCACTGGACACTTCCTTTGATACTCTTCTCTTTGACTAGTTTCTAGTAAGAGAGCTGTCTTCTTAAGCAATACCTTCCTTTCCCTACAGGTAATCTCCCTGCTGATTGATGCTATTACAGAAACTAGTTCTGGGTATTAATATCCTTGGCTTGGAAAGAGGTAAGAGGTTAGTAGTAGATTCTTTTTCCAATTGGACTTTGAACCCATGGGCCAGAGATAACATGGAGCTTTGTGCAGAGAGCACACATTAGAATCCTATGTGCTCTGATGTGGGCTGAAGCCAGGCCATGCTATCTGCAGGGGCCTCCAAATTGTGAAACTCAACCCTCTTCGTCCTCCCGCAAATATGTTGGGGACTGTGTGGTCCTTGACAGCTATCATTAGAGTATTCATCCGTCTCTGCCCCAGGGCTCCCAAGGCCAGCCAAAAACCAAACTCCCTGGCAAGGCTCAAATGGAGAGGATATTAAGTTTGGGCCCACTAGTTGAAAATGTGAGGTTTGGTAGAGACCCAAAAATGGAACAATTAGGAGCCTCTCTTCGGTTGATGCTCTTTCATCTGAAAAGATATCTTTGCCACCAGAGTTCTCAGGAGCAACCTGATAAAGACTGTGTAAAGGAATCTGGCTCCACACATACCATGCCTATTGATTTCATGAGTAATTCTTCAAAAGGTTCAATTAAGGTGAAAAGGAAAGCAAAGCAAACATGTGTCTAAACAGTGAGAAAACGCACATCCAAAAAAATATATAAAGCTGGAATTTTCAGCCCTCCTGAAGTGTGTTAAGGATCAGAATGTAAGAGAGCCAATCCATTATTCCATTAAGACAACTTATTGAGGGGGAAAGAGAAGAAAAGAAACTCAAGAAATTACTGACAAATGGGGGAAGGGAGGGAATAACAAAAATGGTGTTTTCCCAGTCTTGCAGGAGAATATCCCATGCCTTTCTCCCTCAGTGTCCATATCAACCTTACTTTGTAAAAAGATATAGACATCCAATTCCAGATACTGGCTTTCATATTCTTTTATTTATTCAAAATGTGTACTTCAATGTTTAGTTTTAAACCCTATACTAGAGCTGCGGGGGAAATCATGACCAAAATAGACACAGACTTGCTCTCAGAAAGTTCAAATTCTAATCAGGAAGACAGATATTAATAAAATAATAATTTTAATGAATGTTTGCTAACAGATGAGTAAGTGCTCTGAATGAAGAGAACTTGATGATATGAGGGAAAATTGACCTGCACTGGGTAGGGATGCCATCAAAGACTTCCCTAAGGTAGTCACTAGTGAGAGGGTATCAAAAGTATGAGTAATGAGCCCTAATCGATTTGACCCAGTGGATAGAGTGTCGGCCTGCGGACTGAAAGGTTCCAGGTTGGATTCTGGTCAAGGGCATGTACCTTGGTTGCGGGCACATCCCCAGTAGGTGGTGTGCAGGAAGCAGCTGATCCATGTTTCTCTCTCCATGATGTTTCTAACTCTCTATCCCTTTCCCTTCCTCTCTATAAAAAATCAATAAAATATATTTTTTAAAAGTATGAGTAATAAAGCAAAAACACATACCAAAAGAGGAATGTATGAGAAGGATGTCAGGTAAGTCACTGAGATGACAGGAAGACTGAAGGAATATGCTCAGAAAATATAATAAATCAAAGGAAGTTGGTGTCAGAAACACTTCTGGACCTGCAGCCACTCTTGCTCAATGATGCTGCCACTGAGGCCAGTCATTTAACTTTTGTCACTAACTCCAGATTCAAAGTCTGGGGTTGGAACACCCAGTTTTACAAGCTTAGGTCAGGCGTCCAAGAAGAAGAAAGCGCCTCTTCTAACTGACCCACACAATGGGAATTCTCAAAACTAGGAACTGTAGAATGATGTACAGCAAATAAGAAAAAGTCTACCATTGAGACAGAAAGGAAGAGAGCATTCCTGAGAATAAGAACAAGATGCACAGTGTTTGCTGGGCCTGAAGTGTGAAGAGCCTTTGAGAGATGGACAAGGCTGGAAATCTAGGCAGAGTCCTACTGATTCTGATATTTGTAGGCCATATAAAGATTTGGGATTTTACCTTGATGCAATAAGTCACTGATGAATTTATAAGCAGGGCAGAGGCATATCTAATTGCATTTTTCAAAGATAAGTTGGAGTAGAAAATAGAGAACAGAGGATAGGGGTATAGAAGTAAAGGAGATCAGTGTAGTAGATGCTGTTGTGTACATTGCAGTTACCCCCTCCAAGACTGAGGCTCATTCCCCAGTTACAGGAGTGTTAGCTATTGACAACTCACAGGTAAGACCCTCTCTGGAAGTAACTCATAACTAAAGGAAGCTGCCATAGGGAGACTATGTTCTTCCCTATGGACAGCTGGAATCAGATGACTGATCAATGATGCTACATAGGCTTCCGTATGAGATGGCTCTGAAGGGCTATTTCTAGAGTTCCCTAAGGCATTAGCTGACACGTTGTTGCAACCACATCACAGAGGAACTTCTGCCCAATCCTGTTACCCTCACAGAGCTAACCCCCCAGAGCACTCCTCAATAACCCTCTTGCATACAAATCTCCATTCTCAAAATTTGCTTCCTGGGGAACCCAACCCCAGTCAGAGGGCAATCAGAAGACTATAGCACAGCAATGAAAACTAGTAGCCTCGACCATGGTGGTGGTGGATTTGGGGGAGAGAAGTTTACTGATAGAACGTTTTAAGAATTAAAGGCTCTAGAATAATAATGACAGAACAGCTCATTTTCAGAGTCAATGAAAGAAACTCACTAATTCCTTCCTAGATTAGATATTGTGAACCTCCATAGTGCTTGAATGGAAGAGAAGAACAGTCATTCCTTAGCACCCTGGCCCCCAACACAATTCCAGTCCTTATCCCCATTCTAATACCCATTAATTCTCTGGCTGCGATTAGCATCTGTTGCAGCATGTGATATGCTGGGAGCCAGCTGTCTCTGGAGCTCAGACTCTTAGGCTGGAGCAGCTGTTCCAGCTCAGGCTCTCCTATCTGACTCTTTGCAGCCATGTCACAAAACTTCCAAAAGTCAGTTCGCTTTATGGTTTTCCCCACTTTCTCTCTCTTTTTAAAGCTGCTGCCACCCAATGCACAGACTGCCCAGAGGCTTGATTCTAAACATGGGGCTGTTAAAAGGTGACAGAAGCGATATATCATGGCATCTAAGATAAAAAGCTCTTTCTTCCCCCAGAGTGGTTTAACTAATAAAATTAATTTGCCTGTTTAAAATAAAGACAAGATGTTTCTATTTTTCAATAAAGAAGTTTGGCAGCAACAAAGGAAGTTATTTGTATGCTGATGGGGCTAGTGGGGAGCCAAAGTGCAGACAGATAGTCCTGCTGCCACCCCAACTTTGCCTCTCTCCCCGCTCCCTGTTGTCTGCACAGGCAGTTTTGAGATGTAGCTATCCCCATGGGAGAAATGGGCAGGTTGGGGTGGGAGCATGTGAGAGCTTAGGGCATTGAGCAGTTTACTCTGTCAGGCCATTAAGGGAAGTAATCAATTCAGATCCATCTTCAAAGGGCATCATGTGGGCCTGGCAGTGACAATCCCTCAGTGACCACCCTCTCCATAGCTGAGGCTCAGCTCCCTGCCATTCCTGGCAACCACTGAACAGATGAACTTCTTAAAGCCTCATGAATTCCTGGTAGCTAGTGCCCCCATCTCTTGCTTTCTCTGTCCAACTGACTACAGATGGACTCAGCGTTTCCTCCACAGCCAGGATGGCAGTACTCAGTCACAAAGAAGCAGTTCCCTTTTCCCGCCCTCTGGTTCCACCTTCCAAAGGAATGGCTTTAGCTTTCCACTGGAGGATAACATTGACATTGATTTTGAATTCAAAGTCACAGAAACTTGAAAAATCCCAGAGATTTGTGAGGACTTTCCAAAGAAGCTGTTCACCCCTAATAACCCAAATTCCACCAAAATATAATGAATCTTTGCAAGTTTATGACACATTCTGCTTTACAAGTGCTCTCACATACATTATTGCATTTGATGCACATATTATTAGTCCATTTTTATAGGTGAGAAAACGCGTAGTCATGCAGAAGATGAGGAGGATGAAAATACTATTTTTTAATCTATGTATTAGAAACTGTGTGGAAGCTTTACTACATTACCCAATCAACTCTTCACAACAGCCCTAAGAAGTAGGTAATTATAATCCCATTTACACATGAGAAAGGGAGACAGCTTTTACATGACCACCTGAACTCACAAAACTGACCTCAGATTTCTATTTAGGCCAGGTTGCTCTCAAATTCTTCCCCTGCACTGGCTGAGAATTTACTTCATATTCCTGGCAGATGAATAAGTCCATTTGGTCCATTTATTCATCAGCTACCTTTCCAAGCTAGAATGATGTCTAACAAACTCCCTGCAAGCATCTTCCTTGATGCCCCTGTTAAAGAAGCCTAAATGTCTTTTAAACACCTAGAAAGAAAACTTACATTGCAGTTCTCATCTTCATGCAACATCAAAACAGGGAATAGATCCAATAACGTCATCACCATTATTGCCATCTCCATTACCCGATCATTATCATCATCATCATTATTGCCATCAAATCCAGTCTTTGGAGCTCCCTCAGGCACTTCTCTGCCTTTAGCGGGCATTTTTTAGAACACGAAGCAGACACGGTCCTTGCCTTTGAACTGCATTTTCTGGTAATGTTCAGTAAGAATTTAGTCTCTAGAGCTAGTTGAAATTAATGAACATTTAGGATAAGTGACTTAGGAAAATTCAATGGTTGAACCAAAGTAATGGGAATTTGTTTACAAGACAATCCTCATAAATAGCATACAATGAATATGCTGCTCAAAATAGGAATTAATTAACATTTAACTACTGTGCATTTTTCTATCTATTAACTAAACATCTTTACAAATGGTTTGTGAGATGGACAATTTATTCCCACCCTTTTGGTTTTCATCACAATGGTGGAAGTGAGAGGAAGAAAGTGCTTGATGCGTCAGCAAAACAATTAGTCAAGGTTCAGAAATGTCCTGTATAAATGTGAACAACACCGAATTGGATATAATCCTCTTTTCAAGAACCCTTTCCCACCCACCCACCCCTACGCCATGCTTTTCACTTTGCAGGACAGGAACCCTCCCAGGAAATGCTAATAATTACTTGACATTCCCAACAAGGCCAGTGGAATCCCCAGCACCTAACAGAGTTCCTTCCATAACATGTTCATGTAATAAATATATGTTGAGTGAATTAAGTAATGATCTAAGTCACCTCTTCTATTGCTCTGATAAAAAGTCTCCTTGCCTAATTATTTCTCATCTGATATTCCAGTTTCTATTTTATTTTTTTTTACCCAAAAAGACAACCCTGACATATATCATGGGGCAATAGCACATCACTTCTCTGTTTTCATCTTTTCATATCATTAGCATTCTGAAAATAGAGACAATTACTCTGCATTTGTTCTACCTCCTCAAACCCCCAAAGTACTTCCCCTCACCCCAATGCTGCTTGTAATTGGTTTTCTTTTCCCCTACGGACTCTGAGCTGGAAGACAGGGGTACCTTGTGCGGCATCCTCCACTACTTGCGCAGGAATGTGTCTACAGTGGGTGCTCAAAGCAGGCTGTTCTTTTTTTGAATGGAATCAAATAGTCTTCATTCTCTGGAAACTTAAAGGGTTTCTTTATTGGGCAGTTGAGATGCAGTCCTGCCCCAAAGCAAAGAGTTAGATTCAATGACTAGGAGTTGACCATTCCTACCAGATGTGCCCAAGATTCCACAGACCCCATTGTTAGCGAGGCCAGGACAAACAAGAACCATCTCTGCAATCCAATCTTTTAGGCTTTAAGAATGTAAGTGTTGCCCGGCCGGTATTGCTCAGTGGTTGAACGTCAACCTATGAACCAGGAGGTCATGGTTTGATTCCCAGTCAGAGCACATGCCCAGGTTGCAGGCTCAATCCCTAGTGTGGGGCATGCAAGAGGCAGCCGATCAATAATTCTCTTTCATCATTGATGTTTCTATCTCTCTCTCTCCCTCTCCCTTCCTCTCTGAGATAAATAAAAATATATATATTTTAAAAAAGAATGTAAGTGTTAACCCTGCAAACTAAATTAAGCCCACAAATCAAAATACAAAAACAATACCATTCAAGAGGCACTGTGGTCTGGTGGGGAATAGTGAGGTCTGGAAAGCAGGGCAGGCGAACTGATTAGCACTATTTTCCTTCACTTATAAAAAACCTTTAGCATTCTACTTATGGCAAAAAGTTTTCTCTGGCCAAATTAACGTATTTCCCAGGTTAGGCTTTGTTGTGTGTGTGTTTGTGTGCACATGTGCCAGCATATGCAGGAGTCTTTCTCCTTCCTGCTGCACAGCTGATGTGTGCATGTGTCTGGGACTCATTACATGACTGGAAATCAAAAGAAGCTGGAAATTCAAGAGGTAAAAAGACAGATCTCATTACCAGAAACATTAGAGACATGGACCCTTGGGAGGCAAATTATATGATAATAAATTAATAGAATTATTTGGCCTTTTTACCCTGCTGACCGCTCTGTCAGACTTATAATTCTCTGTACTTTTGGCTTCAACCACCCCAATATCTCTTGGTTGTCTTGTCTTTCAGCTCCCTCCTTATTCAAATCATAATCCTCAACCTACCTGAAGAATATAATTTACCCCATGTTTCTATGATGCTTTTCTTTTCTAAGCACTTAGTTTCATTGGGTGAACTCATCTCCCATTACTTTTCAGGATATACTTCCCAAGTCACATCCCCATCTCTGATCTTCTTCCAGATTCCAGACTTACCATGAAAGCCCCCAAACCTGTTCTTCCTCTCATGTCCCGATGTCAGTTGATGGCACCAGCATGCACTCAAGTTCCCTAGATGGGACCTCAGATCCGCCTTCCATTCCTCCTGCATTCCCAGTCTGTGGTCAAGTGAAACTGACTTCTGAACAATGCTTTTGTCTAAAAAATGCTCCTCATGTGCCAGGTACTGCCCTAAGCTTAAAAAACCTGTGAGGAAGGCACTATAACTACTAAAACTACTCTGATTTTAGAGATAAGGAAACTGAGATGTTGAGAGGTTTAAGCAACTTGTCCAAGGTCACACAGTTCATAAGTGGCAGAGCTATGCTTTAAACTCGGGTAGCTTGGTTCCAGCACTTTTGCTCTTGAACTGTATACTCTGCTGCCTCTATATACCTAATTACACTGCCCAACCAAGTCATTGTTAATTAACAGCCATTTCTTTCTCTACCTATAACTGCACATTTACAAACCTCCTTTTATTATGTCTCAGATTTATAATGTCTCAGATATTAGATCTAAGTAGATGCAGTCCTGCCCAAAAGCAGAGTTAGATTCAATGACTATGACTTGACCCTTCCCACCATATATACCCAACATTCCACTGACCCCATTGTTAGTGAGGCCAGGATGAACAAGAGCCATCTCTGAAATCCAGTCTTTCAGGTCAAAGTAGATCTAATATCCACTAAAATACAAACTTTCCAGAACCTCCATAGCCTTTGAAAATCTATCCCCAACCTACCCCAAATCCTTCTTTTACTCATCCCTCCAAAACACTCTGCCTCTGCACCCCACACTTTTTGCTTTTCCTTGATCTAGTAATAATCATTCTAGAAAGTGTGTTTTAAGCATTTTGGATGTACCTATCTTTACAATAGGTACTTTATATTTTTCTTACTAATTATCATAGCAATCCTACCATGTAAGTATTATTCTTATCTCCTTTTTGCCAATGATAAAATTTGGAAAATTAAAACTTAGTGCCTAAGGCCCCTTTGGAAATGAGTGGTGAGTTAGGATTTGAACCCAGAAACCAAAATTACATCTTTTTTTTTTCTATTCAACTAATATATAACTTTAGGTAAAACTGTCCAAATAATTCTCTGAGTTGCAGACTTGCCCTTTGACATTGCATTGTATGGTGTATTCTGGTTACTCAATGATACGCTTTCTGCTCAAAATATGAGAATGAATCATTGGTCTGATGGTGAAGGAGCCATGGATCATCTTCTTTCTTCTGACCACCTTCTACTCAGGTACTCAGGGCTAGAGCAATGACTAAAGGGCTCCATGTCATCATCCCTACTATTTTTATCTTATTACTTGTCTCTATCACTTCATGGGCCCCTTGCCCTTTCTTATAAGTGCAAGAGGGAGAATTTGTTTAAACACCAGCAAGTAACATGGCTATGAAATGACTTCATGATAGAATTCAGGTGTCTTATATTTATATCTGAGGAAAAAAAAAATCACTGAATATTAGGCATCAGCCATAGCCCACCAGGTGAGAGCTAGACTCTCATGGTCAGAAGACACTCACACTCTCTGTCTTCTCTTTCTCATTTGGTAATTTCCACAGTTGTGGCAATGGTGATTGTGGTGACATGGATGATGCAGCAGCCATTTGTTAATCATCTGCCATACAGTAGGTATTGTGTTAAACCCTTTAGATAGGTTACTTGACCCTCTGTAATTCTGTAAAATGAGTATTACTATATTCATCTAAAACAATGACACTGAGGTTGACTTGCCCAACAGCTTATAAACAGCTGCGGCAGGATTTGAATTCAGTACTGACTTTTAAAATCCATAATCTTTCATCTTTGCAATATTGCCTCTCTTAGATGTAGAACCACCACTTCTTTCTTTCCCTTTTATTCACCCTCATTTCCTTCCTTATTTCATTATTCTTATTTCTTTCCTCAAAAAGGATAATAATCTTTTTAAAATCTCCTTGTCCCTTTTTCCCATTTCCCTTTTCTCCTAAGAACACATCTGAGAAATCATTTTTAATGATATCAAAACATTTTTTATTGGCGCTCTGTAAAAATGATGTGGTGTCACACCAGGCACCCTGAAAGGCTGGTACATTATAGCAGGAAACTGCTCAAACTGCAGCCTCATGCTGTGGTGTTGCTCACAACTGCTTCTTAATCTGCAACCCTGGGGTTATGAATGACAACCCATAAAAGTTCTTAGAAAGTTAAAGCTAGGGGAAAAAAGGTCAAAATCCACATTCATTTATTTAACCAATGGGGCAGGGAGAGGACAGGAGCAGGGTGAAAGAGGTTAAACAATAAAGATTTAAAAACAACAACACTTGTACTGTGTTTCAGACTCTATACTAGGCACTGAGGGTAAAATGACAATTAAGCAATAGTATCTTGGTCTAATGAAGCATGTATTCTAGCTTGGGGTGGATGGGAAGCAAATTGTTAATTAAAATGCAACAAGTTGAATGCCACGATAGATTAGTGCAAAGTGCTATGGGAACAAAAGGAAACCTCTCAGACCAGGACTTGAGTCAGGGCACAATCTCTTAAGATATGAGGTTTGAGCTAAAATATTAAGTGTAAGTTCACATTAATCAGGTGTTCTGAATATTTTCCTCTTGCCTCTTGTTCTTGGTAACAGACTATCCTAAAACTTAGTGATTTAAAACAATAGTTATTTGCCAAAACCGGTTTGGCTCAGTGGATAGAGCGTCAGCCTGCAGACTGAAAGGTCCCAGGTTCGATTCCAGTCAAGGGCATGTACCTTGGTTGCGGGCACATCCCCAGTAGGGGGTGTGCAAGAGGCAGCTGATTGATGTTTCTCTCTCATCGATGTTTCTAACTCTCTATCTCTCTCCCTTCCTCTCTGTAAAAAATCAATAAAATATATTTTTTAAAAAATAATAAAAAAAAATAGTTATTTATTATGATTTAAAAAACCTGTAATATGAACAGAATTTAATGGGTAACACTTGTCTCTGCTCCATGTGGTGTAAACCAGGGTGGTTCAACCAAGGGCTAAAGGATTGTCCATCAAGATGGCTCAATGACAAAGGCTAACAAGTGGTGCCATCAGTCAACTGACAGTTCAACCAGGGTTGAGGGCCAGAGGCTTAATTCCTCTCCCATAGGTTTTCCACATACCCTGGACTTCCTTGAAGCAAGGAGGTTGGATTCTAAGAGTGAGCCTCCAGAGAGAGAGGACCAGGTGGACATTGTATTATCTTTTACGGCTCAAACTCAAAAGTCACGTAGCCTTGGTTTCACCTTATCCTATTAACCCAGATAGTCATAAAGGCCTACCTAAGAAGCCATGACCAGGCTCTAGCTCTTGATGGGGGCATGAAAATAATCTGAAAGAACATGTGAGACAGGAAATATTATTGTAGTCATTTCTGGGAAACTTTATCAACCACACTCCCCTAAATATAGTTCAGACTTCATGCTGCTCTTATTTGGCAAAGCTAACAACATAAACTGCATCTACAATAGGCTCTCATATCCTTAGTTTCTTGTTGGATTGACTAAAGGGAGCATCAAAGAGAGTTTGAAGGAGAGAATGCATTCAGTATATTCATTCCCTTAGCCATTTACAAACAGGTTCAACTTGGTTGGCTTTGCCCTTCAACTGAAGATCCTAGATCCTACCAGGCAGCCCTCTCCACCCAGCTTTTGCTCTCTAGGTTCTGACAGCCTTGCATGCCCCTTGCCCTTTCTGACTTAGAGGTGGTAACTGCTCCTCTATGTTACTAGTCCCAAGGTACTATACTAGCCTCGTGGTTCCATATACCTTCACTATTCCTTGATATTTCATATACTCTACATACACCCATATAAGTAATCCTTTATTAAAATGTTCTGAAAATAGTTAATTTGAGTATATCATCTATTTTTGTCTTATTTTTCTCTTGATGCTCACTAATATACCAAGGGAAGAGCTACCTGTTGAAGGAGGTGCAGCACACATAGCCTGACACACATCTTCTGCTCTAAACCTTAGGCAATCTTAGGTAAATTCATAATCAGTCTAAAAGAAACAAGAAAATTATTTTCATGGGCCAATAATAGGAGGAAGATGCAAAGTAGTGAGCATGGGACTGCTAGGTTTGAGATGCAGACACAAATATTGGAATGCTGAAGACGAAATGTATCCAACACACAGTGTGGGATTGGAGCCAGACTCCATGAAATTAGTAGATGAATAGGTTTCCCTGAGAGGAAACTGATAAAATATCACAGCTTACCATAGCATCATTTTGTGGATTGTAGGAACTGTGGATTCAAGAAGGCTAGAGGATAAAGACATTGCCTCTGTACCAGGAACTGAATCAGTGTCAGGACCTGCATGACCTTCAATAAAACAGGGACTTTAGGCCACTATTATAAATATTGGTTTTGGTCTGGGTATTAGAGGCTAACACAAAAATACTACATATATTTTGAGCTTCTTTTCATATGTCTCTTGGCCATCTGTATGCCTTCTTTGGAGAAATGTCTTTTCCTCTCCTGTGCCCATTTTTTTAATCAAATGGCTTATTTATTTTTTTTGTTATTGAGTTGTATGAGTTCTTATATATTTTGGATATCAACCCCTTATCAGATATGTCATTTGAAAATACGTTCTCCCATTCAGTAGGTTACCTTTCTGTTTTGTTGAAGGTTTCCTTTGCTCTGCAGAATCTTTTTAGTTTGATGTAGTCCATTTGTTTATTTTTGCTTGTTTTTTCTTGTTCAAGGGGACATATCCAAAAAGATACTATCCAGACTGATATCAAATAGTTTACTTCCCATGTTTTATTCTAGGATTTTTATGGTTTCGGGCCTTACATTTAAGTCTTGAACCTTTTTTAGTTTATTTTGTATATTGTATAAGAGAGTGGTCCAGTTTCATTTTTCTTCATGTATCTGTCCAGTTTTCTCAACACCACTTGTGAAAGAGACTGTCATTACCCCAATGTATATTTCTACCTCCTTTTTCATAGACTAATTGACCAGGCAAGCAAGGGTTTATTTGTGGGCTCTCTATTCTGTTCTATTGATCTATGTGTAGTTTGAGATGAGGGAGTGTGGTACCTCTGACTTTGTTCTTCTTCCTCAAGATTGCTTTTGCTATTTGGGGTATTTTGTGGTTCCATATACATTTTAGAATTATTTTTTCTAATTCTCAGAAAAAATGACATTATATTTTGATAGTAATTTCACTGAATTTATAAATCACTTTGGGTAGTATGGTCATCTTAACAATATTAATCATTCCAATCCATGAGCACAATAGAGCCTTTCATTTATTTGTGTCCTCTTCCATTTCTTTATATTTTTTTCAAAAATGTTTTTATTGATTTCAGAGAGGAAGACAGAGGGAGAGGGAGAGAGATAGAAACATCAATGATGAGAAAGAATCATTGATTGGCTGCCTCCTGCACTCCCCCCACTGGGGATCAAGCCCACAATCTGGGCATGTGCCCTGACCAGGAATTGAACCAAGATCTCCTGGTTTATAGGTCAATGCTCAACCACTGAACCATACCAGCCAGGCCCCATTTCTTTAATGTCCTGTTTCGTTCACCACCTTATTTAAGTTTATTCCTAGATATTTTATTATTTTTTATGCAATTGCCAATGAGATAGTTTTCTTTATTTCTACTTCTCTTTAGTCATTATTAGTGTACTAGTATAGGAATGCAACAGATTTCTATCATATGAAAAAATTCTCAACATCACTAATCATCCGGGAAATGCAAACCAAAATCACAATGAAATACACCCTCACACCAGTGAGAATGGCTACTATCAAATAGTCAACAAATAACACGTATTGGTAGGGATGTGGAGGATAGGGAAACCTTGTGCACTGTTGGTGGGACTACAAACTGGTACAGCCCCTGTGGAAAACAGTATGGCGAGTCCTCAAAAAATTAAAAAATAGATATACCATAAAACCCAGCAATTTTAATTCTGGGTATTTATTTTAAAAAAACAACCCACTAATTCAAAAAGATATATGCACCTCTATGTTCACTGCAGCATTATTTATAACAGCCAAGATATGGAAACAACTTGGGTGCCCATAGATAGATGAATGACTAAAAAGATGTGATATATATACAATGGAATATTACACTGCAACAAAAAAATAAAATCTTGCTATTTTCAAAACATGGATGGATCTCTAGGATATTATGCTAAGTGAAATAAGTCAAAGAGAGAAAGACAAATGCCATATGGTTTCACTTATACGTGGAATCTAAAAAATCAAACAAAAATAAACAAAAACAGATTTCATGATTACCAGAAGGGAAGAGGTGGTGGGATGGGTAAAAAGAGAAGGGAAGTATAGCCAATAATATTGTGATACGTTTACATGGTGACACATGATTACTAGAATTAGTGGGGTGATCACATTGTAAGGTATAAAAATGTCAAACAACTAAATTGTATATCTGAAACTAACATAACCAATATAAGATTTTTATACCAACTATTTAAGTTTTTTAAAGACTACATAGAGAAGAATGATGACATAGAAATAGTTTAACAAAACAAAACCCGAATAATGTCAAGTCCCAAATAAATCTGAAAAAACAGAAATCAAAAAGACATAAAGTCAGATAATGCTAAAGATGATGGTTCCCTCTACCCCAAACATCAACTATACAAATATGAAATGACTCCACAAAAAATTATTTTAAAAAACATTTTGATTTTAAAAAAATGTAATAAAAATGCTTACGATAACCAAACAGAAAAATGAATGAATAAAAATCATTTAAAATTTAGAAATTTAAAAGGTACAAATGGCCTAGCAGCATGGCTCAGTGGTTGAGCGCCGAACTGTAAACCAGGAAGTCATGGTTCAATTCCCCATCGGGACACTTGCCTGCATTGCGGACTCAATCCCCAGTGTGGGGCATGCAGGAGGCAGCCAATCAATTCTTCTCTCTCATCGTTGATGTTTCTCTCTCCTTCTGCCTTCCTCTCTGAAATCAATAAAAATATTTTAAAAAATAAAAGGTAGAGATGAATATAAAAGAAAAATAACCAGAAATCTTAGAAATAAACATTGTAGTCATTGATATAAAAAATTCAACAGATGTTATAAATTCCATCTTGACACAAAGAAAATTAGAGACACAGAAAATAGAACTGAGAAATTCACTTGGGCACAGTTCAAAGACACATGAAAATACAATGTGAAAAAGTAATTTAAAAACATAGAGGAGAATTTGGGAGGCTCTGCCATGTATCTACCAGAAATAAAGAACAAAAGAATTGGTAAATATATATTGAAATAGATATTAGCTGAGAATTTTTCAAATTGAAGAACATCTAGATTCTTAGATTTAAAGTGCACTTCAAGCCCTAGCTGGTTTGGCTCAGTGGATAGACCGTCGGCCTACAAACTGAAGGGTCCCGGGTTCGATTATGGTCAAGGGCACATGCCTGGGTTGCAGGCTCAGTCCCCAGTAGGGGGTATGCAGGAGGCAGCCAATCAATGACTCTCTGTCATCACTGATGTTTCCCTCTCTCTCTCCCTCTCCGTTCTTCTCTGAAATCAATAAAAATATATTTTTTAAAAAACTAAAAATATAAAGTATACTTCAAGTGCTCAGAGTATACATAAAATAAATCTATATCTTAACTCATTTTAGTAAAATATACATCATCAACGGTAAAGATAAAAAAAAGTTTCTGGGGAGGGTCTGGTCAGCTTTAGCATAAGGATCTCAAATAAAATCAGATTAAACCACATTTGTAGAATTACTTGGAGACAAATTTCAAATTACCTATAAATAAAAAAATAAACATCAAATTTTAATAGGGCTTCTACAGCCACTGCAAGATTGTGTGTTTGGGGAATGGGGACTTGCCTTAGGATTCTCCAGGGAAAAGAAAAGGAGGTAAATAAGAATTACATAAAACTACATAAATATAACTCCCAGAAATATAAAGTGCATAATGAGTTTTAAAATACTGAACACAGATATGAGACTTACTAGTTTATAGTGTTACCTGCAGAGAAGAAGCTTGAAAGTCAGTGGAATCACAGTTCCCACTGATAACTCTGCAAAGCATTTTGGGTCAAGAAAATAATAAATGGAGGAGAAAGGGTGTTCATTCAACAATGTGGCATTAAAGCAACATAAAGAAATAAGAAGGAGCCCGGCCGGTGTTGCTCAGGAGGTCATGGTTCGATTCCAGGTCAGGGCACATGCCCGGGGATGTGGCCTTGATCCCCAAGTAGGGAGCTTGCAGGAGGCAGGCAGCCAATTGATGATTTTCTCTCATCATTGATGCTTCTATCTCTCTCCCTATCCCTTGCTCTCCTTGAAATCAATAAAAAATATATCTTTAAAAAAGAAATAAGGAAAAATTTAAGAATCCTGCAGCAAAGAAAGAGAGAGAGAGAAAGAGAAAGAGAAAGAGAGAGAGAGAGAGAGAGAGAGAGAGAGAGAGAGAGAGAGAGAAAGAGAAACATGCAATTCCTCCCCCAACACCTTCAACAAAAAGATTATCCAACAAAAAACCCCCCTGCATTTTATTATTGTGGCACAAGAGGGTAGGTATTCTTCAATGGTGATCTCTGTCTCTAAAATATCTTGGAATTTTTTTTTAAAAGCAAAAACAAAAAGACCTCAGGCTAACTCTATGTAAATTCACAGTAAAAAGGAAACAGTGAGACTTAAAACACTTAAGTTGATAATAAACTCCCCCAAGAAAAATAAACATGAGATAAAACTGTAAACCAATGCTCCAAACTTAATTAAATTTCCTCAAACAATTATTTGGAGATATTAAAATACCCCAAATCAGAAATTCAAATATTAAAAGTGAAAGAAATATAATGAATTTCAGAAAGAAATTAAAAATATATATATAAATATCAAAAAATTGCTAAGTACCTACAGGAAAAATAGAATTAAATGATTATAAGGGACAATAAATAAAGGCAAGAAAACAACTTAAAGAATTAGAATAAGAAAAAATTTAACGGGGTAAGATTAAAAAAATGGTTGAAAAGAAAGGCAAAGAAAATCTAATTCGTGTTTAATTGGAGTCACTTTATATATATATATATATAATTAGAAAATTAATTTAAAATATATATAGTATATGTAATTTGAGAAATTTTTTCAGAAATGAAAAATATAGACAATCTTTTTTAAAGTGTCCACGACTTTGAAAGTGTACGCTGGAAAATTGGTCTGGTATTCTCAACACTGAGATGTAGTCTAATAAAATAGGAGACTTTAATGACAAAGAAAATTTTCTCAGGGCTTACAAGCAAAAATAATTAATATAAGGGTAACAAAACTATTCAGTCTTCAAATTTCTCAAGAGAAACATATAAATACAGACAAGTGTTAATAGCAAGGAACTCAAAGAAAGAAAATAGAAGCCAAAAATTTTATATCCAGCTAAGCTCTTCTTCAAGCAGGAAAGCTAAAGAAAGTCAATTTTAAATGTGCAAGAATTCAGAGAATGCTGTTTGAATCATTTCCTGAAGGATCTACTAGAGGATAAGCTCCTTCCAATTAAAAGATTACTTAATTGGAAGAAGCTTATAAGTGGATTAAAAAACTGTGGTACGTCTACACAATGGAATACTATGCTGCTGTAAAAAAAAAGAAGGAACTCTTACCATTTACAACAGCATGGATGGACCTGGAGAGCATTATGCTAAGCAAAATAAGCCATTCGGAGAAAGATAAATATCACATGATCTCACTCATTTGTGGAATATAATGAACAACATAAACTGATGAACAAAAATAGATACAGAGAAAGGGAAGCATCAAACATACTGTCAAAACTCAGAGGGGAGGCAGGGAAGGGTGAGGGGAAGGGTTGAGATCAACCGAAGGACTTGTATGCATGCATATAAGCATAACCAATGAACACAGACACAAGGGGGTGAGGGCATGTGCTGGGGAAAGCAGTGGGGGAAAGGGAGACATGTGTAATACCTTAATCAATAAAGAATAAAAAAATTAAAATTAAAAAAAGAGATTACTAGGAAATTTTAGCAAAAGGGCTTGTAGTAAGAGTTTAATCTATTTAATTGAATTTTTAAGACTGACACAAAGGTAGCAACATGGGTGGGAGAATAATATCTAAATATTCTGTGTTCTGACAAAGTAGAAAATGCATCATAGTATGAGAGAGAAAATTAAAATCAGATCATTGATCATTATATAGAAAATAGGTTGAAGTCAAAGTTTTTCTTAAAAACCAATAAACATTATAGTAAAGAGTTAAGTAGGAATAAAGAGAAATAAGAGCACTATAAAAAGTATGAATAGAGTTAACCATTAGGACAATAAAATAAACCTTTCTAAATAATAAAAACAATTTTAAGAACAAAGAATGATACACACAGAGAATTACATAAAACAATTATGACAGTGTTGAGACCAAACATATCAGTCTTATCAACAAATACAATTAGGTTTACCTTAGCAATTAAAAGAAAATTTTAAAATTGGCTCAAAAGCAAAGTTCAACTCTGTGTTGCTACAATAGACACACCTAAAATAATGTGGCTCAAAAAGGCTTAAATGAATGGATTGGAAAATATATGCAAGGCTAATGGAAACAAAGATAGGGCAGGATTACAATCCTAATATTAGACAAAATAGAATTCAAGGCAAAAACTACAGGAGATGCAAAAAAAGTAGACAAAAAACAATGATTACAGATGTTAACACATCATTTTCAGTAAGAGACAGCTTGAGATAGACAATATTTATGCAATGTTTTAGAAGACCTAAAGAATATAATTAATAGTGTAGATAATGTAAATCTTATGAATATTTAACAATTCACCCTGATAAAAGACAATATAACTTCTTAAGCACACACAAAACATTCATAATGATCCTATATCATAAAACCCTAATATGCAAATCGACTGAATGGCAGAATAACTGGTCGCTATGATGCACACTGACCACCAGGTGGCAGATGCTCAACGCAGGAGCTGCCCCCTGATGGTCAGTGCACTCCCACATGGGGAGTGCTGCTCAGCCAGAAGCTGGGCTCACGGCTGGTGAGCATAGCGGGCAATGGTGGAAGCCTCTCCAGCCTCCACAGTAGTGCTAAGGACCCCTCCAGGGATGTCCACCTGCTGGCTTAGGCCCACTCCCCGCAGGAGTCGTGGCCTGCGCCCAGGCTAAGGGAGCACCCGCCGCCCCCCTCCCACCCCCCACACCCAGTGCATGAATGCTATGCACCAGGCCTCTAGTTAATCATATATTATTCTACAAAGACAATTTGGGTAACTTTAGAAAGTAGAAATATTGCAAAACTATTCTCTAATCATGATGAAATAGGATTAGAAATTTAGAATGACACCAAATCCCCAAAACATCCTTTCACCTAAAAACAAACAAACAAAAACTTCTCAATCAAGTTATTTCAGAGTGAAAGGGAAAATACAAACAGAAATTATAAAATTTCTACAAAACTGTCCCACAAAGCCCTGACCAAACTGCCAATTTGTGCCCAGATCTTGGTTTTTAAATACCATTCTCTGTTAAAGGAAGCATGGCTCTTTGGAGATATGGCTAATTCCCAGGCTGGGGCAAGAAAAGTTCAAGATGAGCCTAAAACATACTGTTGTGTTATATATATTTAAAGTGGAGGTATGTCACAAGGACCTAGTCATCAGCTTGAAGGAGCTTTAGCTAACCAAATCTGGAAAATGTGATCATTGATATACAGAAGGGCAACAATAGATTACAACCTATTACAGAAAATAGAATGCATCAATCCATACAATAAGTAAGGAAAGGGGAGGGGGAGAGAGAAGAAGAAGAAGCAAGCACATACATAGATTAATATGAAATAATGAAATATTCCTTATAATAGAATACTGATTTTAAAAAATAGAGGAAAAAAATAATAAATTTAGAAAATCACCATGTTGCAACAATCATTGTGAAAAATTCACCCGGTCAAGAATTATCAATAGATGCTAAATTTAAGGAGCAGGAGAGTTTATGGGGAAGAGGGTATTACATCTCAAAGTATCTCCTCAAAAGAAAATATAGTCAACATACAAATTACCAGAACAAAAAAGTGATTATATGAGCAATAGTGGTCTGAGAAATCGTCACAAGGAGATGGAAATGTAAATGAGGCCATGAAGGAATGATGGATTTCAGGCAAAGAGCAAAGGGAAGAAAAGGCTTCTCTAAGTATGAGCAAGGAGATGGGAATAAACACAGCTCATAGGGTAAACTGTACAGAAAACTTGGGTAGAAAGTCAGAGATGAGGAATAACAGGAAAAGGATATACAGGTGGAAAGCACCAAAAATTCAAACAAAACATCAATGCACTTGAATTTAGTTAGAAGAAATTACATCATGCAACTATATAAATATTTAATTAATTAGTGTTTTTAAATGTAGGAACTTTTAAATACTTTGTCCAAATCTTATTCTCCTACGAGTAAGTTATTTCTTTTTGGAAAACATCTGTCTGCTACTGTCTAAAAGAACTTTCTGTTATGATAGAAATTTTATGTATCTGTGATGTCTGTCTGATACAGTGGCCACATGGGGCTGGTGAAGTGTGGCTAGTATGACTGAGGAATTGCATATTTAATTACATTGAATTTTAACTAACTTAAATTTAAATATTCACATGTAACCATCGGACCTCATTAGACATTGCAGGTGTGTACCAAGTACTCTCATAGCTGGCATAAATGATATAGATACATGCCCTCGTTCTCCTTTTAACCTCTTATATGTAGCTACAGCTTCAGCATTCTCTGCTAACCCTTATTTCTGTAAAGGCAGAAGAATATTATGTAAGGTATGACAGTTCCAGTGAGCTTAGAAAGTAATTAGGTCAAGGTTTTTCACTTCTGGAATGTAAAAGTCACCCTGAAGGATCATGGGGACTGAAGCTCCCCTGAAAGCTAAGCAAATATTTGGAATTCCAGTCTCTTTTCTTATTTACTTAAACTGGTTCTTCTGCCTACTGTAATGAAGTTTGAAGCTCAAGTGATCAAAAGCTTGTAGCAGCCTTCACAATGGCCTCCCACTAAGGCTCCTATAGGAAGGACATGGAGGGGTCATGATGCTAGGAGCTCTTTATGTGATTTCAGCTTCTTAAACCCCATGAAAGAGCAGCAAATTAAACTGCCCTTTTAAAAATTCAGCTCCCCAAATCTTGGCACATTTAGGCTTTTCCTTCAGTATAAAAATCCTTCAGGCCCTTATGCTCAAAACGTACATTTTTCTCTCCTAAAAATAAGTGAGCAGCAGGTGCCATACCAAACAAGTCTTAAATGATTTAAGCTGCAGTTGGGAAGGCTCCATAATGTAATTCATTCCAGTTACTGCTCATTTGGAGCTAGGGAAGCTTTTTATCTAGCTGCATGGATTTCATATCATTTCTAATGGACAGTTATAATTTTGTTATCAGTCTTTGCAAGTTGAACACATAGTCCATTTGGAGTAATGAACGAGCACAAGCACGCACACACACCCCTATCAAAGGTCAGTATCACTCAATGCAGCTAAGAACAGGTAATGTGCAATAGAGAAGGGTTACTTTTAATTCCTTTCTAGCACTCCTTATGACATTTTATGTCTGGGCTCTATTTTATCACTGCTAGAAAAATGCCATAAATAATTGGCCTGGGCTGGACAAGGGTGTGTGCACAGCCCCTCCTCTGACTACAAAATGATGCCAAGTGTTTTGTACAAGAGGCATAGCAAACTTCTTGAGTTTTTAGACAAAGTCAAAATTCCAAGTATTTTGTCCAATTATTCTCATCAAAACATGCCAGAAACTCCCATGTTGCTTTGCAAATCAGCATTACCACACCTGAAATATGTTTAAGTCTCCAGAAAGTGAGAGCCAAATAAGACAGATAAAATCACAGGTCAAACAAATTTGTTGTTATTCTTGAAAACATCTTTATATTAATTCATATTATATATGTACTAGAGGCCCGGTGCACAAAATTCGTGCACGTAGGGGGGTTGTCCCTCAGCCCAGCCTGTACCCTCGCCAATATGGGACCCCTCAAGGGATGTCCGACTGCCCGGTGGGATCGGGCCTAAACGGGCAGTCGGACATCCCTCTCACAATCCAGGACTGCTGGCTCCCAACTGCTCACCGGCCTGCCTTCCTGATTGCCCCTAACCGCTTCTGCCTGCCAGCCTGATCACCCCTAACCACTCTGCTGCCAGCCTGTTTGCCCCCAACTTCCCTCCTCTGCCGGCCTGGTCACCCCTAACTGCCCTCTCCTGCAGGGTTGATCACCTCCAACTGCCCTCCCTTGCAGGCTTGGTCCCTCTCAACTGCCCTCCCTTGCAGGCCAAGTGCCTCCCAACTGCCCTCTCCTGCTGGCCATCTTGTGGTGGCCATCTTGTGTCCACATGGGGGCAGGATCTTTGACCACATGGGGCAGTGATATTGTGTGTTGCAGTGATGATCAATCTGCCGATTACTCTTTTATTAGACAGGATAGAGGCCTGGTACCGGGGTGGGGGCCAGCTGGTTTGCCCTGAAGGGCGTCCTGGATCAGGTGGGGGTTCCCTTGGGGTGTGGGGCAGCCTGAGCGAGGGGCCTGTGGTGGTTTGCAGGCCAGCCATGCCCCCTGGCAACCCAAGGGGAGGCCTTGGTATCTGGAATTTATTTTCCTTCTACAATTGAAACTTTGTAGCCTGGGCTCCCTACGAGGCTGGCAGCCATTTGTGTTGGGGTTATAATTGAAACTTTGTCGCCTTAAGCGGGTGGGCCCGGCCAGGGTTTGCGGAAAGCTTTGCTTCCCCTGTTGCCAGCGGCAACCCTGGCCTGCTCTCTCAAGCTCCATTCTGCCGCCATTTGTTTGAATTTGTTTACCTTCTATAATTGAAACTTTGTAGCTTGAGTGGAGGCTTAGGCCTGGCCAGGGCAGGCAGAAAGCTTGGCTTCCTCTGTTACCTAGGAAACCTTGCTCTCTGTGGCTGTAGCCATCTTGGTTTGGGTTAATTTGCATACTCGCTCTGATTGGATGGTGGGCGTGGCTTGTGGGCATGGCTTGTGGGTGTGTCGGAGGTATGGTCAATTTGGATATTTGTCTATTATTAGATAGAATTATTAGATAGGATATTACAATGTATACAACAGTAATATGCAAACAATATATAAGGGGCATGAAAACAGGAGACTTCTAGCAAAAAGATATTACATAGTAAGAAAGGTTAGTGGTTGCAGTCTATGGCAGTCTGAAGATCTAGCCTCACAGCATTTGATGACACCTGCAGTTCTTATGGACAGAGAGCAAGTTACACTGGGAGAAGAGACCCAAGGCTCCCATGGGGATTTCAATGAGTGAGAAAGGCAGGGATGGAGACCAGAGGAACTTCGTGATAGTAAAGCAACATGGAATGCTTCTGTTTCTTTGTACCACAAAGCCCCTGGAAGTGATATTAAACTAGTTTATTTTACTTTCAAAGTTATTTGTCTATTGTTTCCTCTCAAAATACCTTTCTCTGTGCCCCACATCTGAAGTGACTAGTTCTCTGAAGAGTTTGGATGAACATTTCAAGTCCAAAAATGAATGAAAATAATTCTATGGCATTACTTTGTTACTTTGTACAATGGTGCTTATGCAAAGGATAGTGATGGCATAATAGTGTTTGCCCACAGATGTCTCTTTCAGCATGCCATTTCCTGATTACACAGTTGGCCACAACGACCCTCCCTGTTGCTCTCAAGGCTATAAAAACTAATGCCATAGAAATCTAGCCAAAGCAAACCAATATGATCAACATCATTTTAAATCGAGAAATGAAAGTCATTGTTCAACTGCGGTGGATCTCGTTATTTCCCCAAATGCTTCACTTTTCCCAGGATCCACATTCTTTGCCACTTGACTTCTCAGTTTCTACCACTAAATGGGCATAGTGTATTTCCCCGATCCCTGACTTTGGGTTGAAACATGGGTTGTTTTGGCCAATAGAATGACAGGGAAGTGATAGAGTATGAGTTCCAAGTTTACATCTTGTATGTTTCCACGTGTCCTCTTATACCTCTGACATTGCGATGAGAACATTCCCTAGCTCGCACACACATCCTCAGCATATGATGAGCCATGGGGAGCAGGACTGCATCAGTAACTACAGACTGAAGCAGAGCCTCCCCAGGCAACCTGGACACCTAGTCAGTAGAACCACCCAGGTGAGCACAGACCAGATCAGTCAAAACCCAGAACTGCTGATATGTGATCGACTTTAAGTGACTGTTGTCTTAAGTCACTATGTTTGCTTGTTTTACTATTTGTGTGTATGATGAGAACACTAAAGATTTACTATCTTAGCAAATTTCAATTACACAATGCAGTATTATTAAATACTAGAGGCCCGATGCATGAAATTCATGCAAGAGTAGGCCTTCCTTCCCCTGGCTGCTGGCACTGGCTTCCCCCTGGCACCCAGGACCCGGGCTTCCCTCACAGCCCAGGCTTCGTCAGAAAGGACATCCAGTCTAATTAGCATATTATGCTTTTATTATTATAGATAATAGGGGGGTGGGAGAAATGGGGAGTTTTTGGTCAAAGACTACACATTTTCAGTCAAGCCACAGAGTTATACAGAGGTTTGTTATGCAGGATTAATGCTGCAATAGCAACCAATATCAGCCTCCACAGGATTCTCACAGCCAGCACTACATGCAAATGGAAAACAGGTCTCCATCACAGAAATCCCTGTCCCTCTCCTTTACTCTCTACCATCTCCCAACCCAGATGAGGCCGCTCCCCTTCCTCTTGACTAAGCATTAGAATTATGCATTCCCTCACCCATACTGCAATTCAAGCTTAATTCCTTGATGAACTAGAGCTTCCTCTACATGCATTTAATACCACAGCTACTTTCTCTAAGCCTTTGTTCTTGTTTTGTAAGTGGGGCTAATTATAATAAGTTTTCACTATTATTAAATGAAGTGAATGTAAAGTGCCTAGAAGTAGTAGAAACCTACTAGGAACTCAAAAGTAACCACTATTATCCTGACAATTGAAAATCACTTTCATGATCTACCTTAGGACCTAGAGATATAAAAATTCCTTTTGATATGACCATGTAAAAGTAGTTAAGATAAAGATCATTGCTAACTCATTCCAACTTTTTAAATACACAGTACTTAATACTTGACTTGAAAATATTATTTTCAACATGTTTTCTTGCTATAAATAATTTTGAAATTGGTGAATTTTTAAATCACCTGAAAAGTGTTCCAAGCCCTTTGGAGGTGTTCCACTCTTGATCAGCCTTAGAGTTTAAGACTCAAAATGGTAAACTATCTTTTTTGTCCTTCACTGAACCAATACTTAGTGAGCAATGATGAATACCAGGCTGTATGCTAGTTGCTATGTGAGATTAAAGGGGCATATGAAAATTTTTTGTTCCTGGAAAATTATAAAGTGTTGGGAAGCTGGAGTGTTAACATAGTAACAACTGCCCAAGGTGGCATGTGCTGAGTCAATTGTGAATAAAACTGACATTGTGTAGAAACTAAGGTAGAAAATAGATGGAATACTCCAATTGGTATAATTTAAGGAGAGATTAACAAAAGGACTATTGGTAGAGATGAGGGCAGGGTCCACGTAAACCATAAGGAGAGTACAGCACTGAACAGTGGGTACTACCACTACCCCAGACCTTGTGGGGTGAGAGAAGAAGGTACGTACCTGGAACAAGTAAGAGAGTCTTATAGAGGGAGCTGTCTGACAGGAGCTGTGATTTGATGGAGGGATCCATTGAGCACAGGGCAAGGGAGTCTGTTCATGTTATCCATGCTTGTCAGCCTCCCAGAACAGAGCGCAAGGTAGAGAGAGGATCTGAATGAGCAAACAGAGCATATTCAGCACACCAGGTCATAGGAACCAACACCCGAAAAGATATTCTCTTAACCTACTGATTGAGATATGCTTATGAGTGTAATGGTAGCCTCATCAGTGACAACTCACCCCCGGCCCCAGACTCTTTTGGTCATTTGGAATTTGAATCATGTCAGAACAGCCCTTTGGAGACTCCTCTACAAATCCAGAGGGCATTTAAAAAGATGAGCCTTGGATGGGAAGCAGTAGGCTAGAAAGTGAATGAGGAATTCTGGACTCTTTCCATACTTTTCCTCCAGGGAAAGAACACAGGTAAGGCTCCTCAAATTACATCCCCTTTATCCCTGCTTGTTTATGGTCAGAAGAGATTCTGCCAAAACACCCTATAAAAGAAAGAAAAGAGAGATGATGAGAGATTATTTCTTAGCTAAATTCCCAGGTAAAGTTTTAAACATCTTCAAATTGAACTATGTTCATGCTAGTTAAAATAGATGGCACAGGATATTTTGTATGACTGTATTATACTAAACCTTTACCTCCTGATTTTCCTGGTGGGAGGTGAAGTTCACTGCTTCACTAATTCTGGGCAATGGTGTCATTTGGAAGTAATCATCTCCTTTGGGTTCAACATAGCTCTGAAGAGATAGCCATATTTTGATATTTTCAGTTTCTTGATTCCAAAACGCCTTAGCTTGTTTGCATACATAGCTGCTTTCAAATTCAAAATGATGTTTTTAATCCAAATAAGTGTACCATCATTGTCCGCAACTCCTAAAGAGTTCATCACCATTGTTTTCTTAGTGTCATCTGTGGATGGGAATGCAAACAGCATGTCAAGTCCTCCCTGGCATTTCTGATTCTCTCAAGGTTTTATTTATACTAGCAAAATAGTATTGATTGTACTATAGAATAAACAATGCCCAACTTATATAGGAATGTTTTCAACATTCCATTTTCCATTCACACATGTTCTCAATAAATAACTCATCAATTAAGTCTTATTTTCTCTACTCTTCAATGCTCACCTTAGGGCCTGTTCTTTTTCCTGATATTGCAAGATAGTAGCAAATAATGTCATAGTTAAGATTTCAAAGGCACATCATAAGCTTTTCATCTCTATTGCCCATAATGAAAATCTATATTGTAGCCATAGTTTCCTAAGTTACTGTCTCAAATAATATGCTTTTTTCATCTTCTGCTTTTTTCTTTTTATATCTGAATCCTCTACTTTAAAATGTTTGATGGCATCAGGTCCCTTTTAGATAAATACCAACCTCCTTAGTATGCAAATTATGCATTTCACAAATATTTATTAAATGCCATTTCTATAATAGGTACTGTTATACATAAAGAAGATTATATATATATATATATATATATATATATATATATATATATATATATATACACATATATATATAAAACCATTCAACCGTCCAACTGGTAGCTATGACACAATGACCACCAGAGGGCAGACACTCCAACCGGTAGCTATGACACGCACTGACCACCAGGGGGAAGACGCTCAACACAGGAGCTGCCGAGCTGCGGTTCTCACCAGAACCAGAGAGGAGGGGGTGCGTCACCCAAGAATCACCCTCTCGCAATCTGGGACCCCACAGGGGATGTCGGACTGCTCGTTTCGCCCAATCCCTGCAGGCCAGGCCTAGGGACCCCACCGATGCGTGAATCCATGCACTGGGCCTCTAGTTTAATATAATGTCCACACTGAGCTGCTTTCCTTTCTCTAACATTCAACCTTTTCTCAATCCCTTTACTTGACCTGTGTTGCATATAACAGCTTATTTCCAATCTCTTTGCTGCCATTTTCCCATAAATTCCTACTCCTTTTTCAGAACTCTCCAAACAACACCTTCTGTGAGAGTCCTACCCAAATCCCTCTAGCTAAGTTTATCACTCCTTTTTTTGATCCCAAAGAGCAAAGTACCTCCTTCTTTATTATATCCCTTGTTACATTTGCTGAGATTGTGGGGGGCTCTCCCTCTCTCTCTCTCTCTCTCTCTCTCTCTCTCTCTCTCTCTCTCCTCCAGAAAGTAAAAGTTGGAATTTTGTTCATCCTAAGAACCTAGCACAATGTATGTGCTCAAAGGTTTTCTGAATTAATTAATTTAATGAACTTACTGAGTAGAGAACAAAGTACTAGGTGAAACCCTGAGAAGAAATTCTCTCACACACAATTGAAAATTACTCAGCTGGGGATCTGATGTACAACATGGTGATTATAGATGATATCACTATATTGTACAACTGAAATTTGTGAAGACAGTAAAACTTAAAACGTTTGCACACACACACAAAAAAAAGATAAATGTCTGAGGTGATGGATGTATACATTAGCCTAATGAGGGAACTTCAACATCGGGTTGAAGGCTGATAGGCTAGGTCTGGATGGAATTACAAACCCTGGTATGTACATTACTTATTTACCATCCATTCTATCTCAAGCACAGCCAATCAGGGTGCCAATGTCTCCTAGGAAGCTGTTCTGCACAATAAGACAACTTCAAAAACAGGGGGAGAAATTTTGTAGCTCAGAGCACTAACCTCTATGCATATGTGCCTTGGGTCACTGTCTCTCCAATCAAACTGTAGGCTTCTCCAAGAAAAAGGATTATGTCTTGAACTTCTGTATTTTCCTTTCCCTAATCCCTTGTTTCTCACAGCACTGAATACTCAACTTATGCTTAATAGCACTCTTTAAAGAAAGAAAATGTTTCTGGAAAGAAGAAAAAGAGGACAAGATTGTGTTAGTTAATAATGATCATCAGCTGCTAAAACAAATATAGCCCCAAACATCAGTGTCTTATCACACAGTAAAGATTTGTTTCTCACTGTGTAACTACTCAGCACCCAGAAACCCTGGCTTCCCTTTTGTGGTACCATCACCAAGGACTACAGCATTGTTCTCATCCATGCAGAGGAAAGGAAATGAAAACTCAAGGGAGGCACACCCACTACTCAAAAGTCTTGGCCCAGAATGGTACATGTCATTTCTGTTTCTGTTCCATAAAACTAGTCACATGGCCACTCCCACAGGCAAGCAGTGGGGAGGTGGAGTCCTGACTGGGTAGCATCTTCCTCATAACAACTTGGGACAATAGAAGAAGGAGTACTAATTTTGATGTTAAATTAAGCTCTCCTGACACAGGAGTCTTTCTTGAGGAAGTGATAATAAAAAGGCATACTTCTGTGAAATTAATTTTATTTCTCAAAAAAGGAAGCTTATTGTCATAATAAAATTCAACTTCCTGACTCATCTATTCTTCCTTTCTTTCTTTTTTTAAATCCTCACCCGAGGATATTTTTTCCATTGGTTGTCAGAGAGAGTGGAAAGGAGAGGGAAGAGGGGAGAGACAGAAAGAGGGGAAAGAGAGAGAGAAACATCGATATTAAAGAAACACATCCACTGGTTGCCTCCCGCACACACCCTGATCTGGGGCCCAGGATCAAATCTGCAACCCAGGTACATACCCTTGACCAGAATCCCTTTGGTCAGGCCAACACTCTCACCACTGAGCAATGCCAGCTAGAGCTATTATCCTATATAATAAAGAGCTAATAAGCTAATTAGACCGAACAGCAGAACCACCCGATGAAGCCAAGGCTGCGAGGGCCAAGCCCCTTGCAGGAATTTCATGCATCAGGCCTCTAGTTTCTATATAAACCACTTCTCCTGCTAAAATTGCTGCTTATCTTCTGAGAATCTCCATTAAGAATCAGAATTTTGATGTGAGAGTTCAGAGGTCATCCTCTCTTCTTAAAGATTATTCTGGATATACAGAATTTCCCAAAATGTGTTCTGCAAAACACTCTTTCATATGGAAATTGTCCCTAGCAATTGAGTTTGGGAAGTCCAGCATGCTATGCTTCCTTCCCTCTTGAAGGTTCATAATGCACATTAGCACAAAGATTCTGAGAAATGCTATAGTAAAGAAATCTGTTTTGATTTCATTCAAACAAACATCCTTCAAACTTATTTAGCCACTAAGTTTATATTTTATCTATTTAGATATTATCTATTAACTTCAAAATGCTGTATAAAGGACAAAATAATAAAAATAAGAATTAGCATTGATTGAAACCTCTCATGTGTCATATGCCACGCTATCTGTTAAAATGGTAACACCACCCTATAAAGTAAGAATCATTTCTCCATTTAGATGAAGAAAATTAGGCTCAAAAAGATTAAATATCAAAGTTCCTCCTTAAAATGTAACTCATTTGGGTCAGTGAGAAAAATGACTAACAGATTATGCATTTCGGTCCTTTCAGAGATGATATCTATCAAAATAACACAAATGATATTCATGTCCCAGCTTAATTTCAGATTCGAAAGGGCAGTCTCTAAGAAATTAGCTTGTACCTTTCTAACCAGGCTTTACAGAACATGTGATTCAGTAGTGAGAATGAAAAAATAAAATAAAAAAAGAGGGAGATCCATGTCCCCCAATATAAAATTTCCCACAGAAGATGTTTCTCCCTTTGGGACCAATAAGGTCCAGTTCCCAAGAAGTGCTGGGAATGAAATTTCTACCAACAGCCTTGCTAGGTAATGATAACACCTCATTAAGTTGTATAGGCCCACTCTTTAAATGCTTAACTATTCACTTGGGGAACCCAAAGAGTAGACAGTTTGTTCCCATTTACCACCCCTGTCTCCTAGAAATGCCTAGATTTCCTGAAATTATGATTGTGGCGTATTCATCACTACTTTCCATTGGGGAAAGAAACAGTTTAGGCCAGTGGTCGGCAAACTCATTAGTCAACAGAGCCAAATATCAACAGTACAACGATTGAAATTTCTTTTGAGAGCCAAATTTTTTAAACTTAAACTTCTTCTAATGCCACTTCTTCAAAATTGACTTGCCCAGGCCATGGTATTTTGTGGAAGAGCCACACTCAAGGGGCCAAAGAGCCGCATGTGGCTCGCAAGCCACAGTTTGCCGACCACGGGTTTAGGGAATTGGAAAGGTCATTTGATCAGAAATCAAGAGATCTTTACTCTAGCCTCAATTCTACCAATAACATCTGTGTGGCCTTGAACAAGTAAGTTTACTGCAACAACTATTATTAACTTCTATTTCTGCTCCTCTTTTTATTTGCTAGATGCTATGGTAAGAATTCTTCACTTGTTGCCTTATGTAATCCTTACTTCCTTTAAAGTTAGCATTTATCATCACCACTTTACAGATAAGAAAACTGAGAGTTGGAGAGAGTCAAATAACTTGCACAAAGTCATACAAATAGTGGGAGAACTTTGGCTCTGTGATTCCATAATCCAGATTGATAGATTCTGAGATCCATGTTCTTAACCAGTTCCCCACACTGTCTCCTCTTTAAGCCTCTCTTTTTTATCCCAAAGTTGAGGGATCTTCCCTACTCATTCTCTAAGGTTTCTTCCTACTTAAACCTTTAATGATCTAAAAGAAAAAAAATGTTTTAAGTTTTACTTCCTTCTAGGATGAAGCTGTAATTTCTTGTAGTTGCCACTAATTAGATATTAATAGATTTCTAAATTATGGCATGATGGCTCAGATATTAACTGTCATTACATGGAACCTCAAGTTATTAACTCTCCACAAGGGAAAATGTTTGTGGATCAGTAAAGCAAATGATGTCAATATTATTATTTCTCCAAAAGTTTAACTCAATCAAAATGGTACACACAAAAGAGGCAAGGAAGACTGTGAATCTAATGAAACTTAAGTTTCCAAGGCCCTGGGAGAGGCCCTAGCAATTATGTACCAACAATTTTTGTATTCTTTTTCTTAAAGAGGCTCCTCCTATTGTATAAGCTTTGGGATTCACAAACCCAGATCCATCTTTAGTAGCTCTACAGTTGGTCTACCTGGGATATAAATCCTGGCTCCACCGCTGAATAGCTGTGTGATCTTGATTGTGTTACTTAACTTCTCTGCACCTCCATTTTCTCTTTTGAAAATTGGGTTATAATAGAGGATGGCTCATAGGGTTACTGTATGGATTAAATAATTTATTACATCAGAGCACTTATCACAGAGCACATGAAGTGATCAAAATATTAAGTATTTCTTTATTACTTTAATAGAATATGTGGATACTAATAACAGATAATATTTGAGCAAAATTTAATGAGCTGCAATACTTATAGACAGATAATTGCTACTTTGGCTAGAGTGCCACTATTACTAAGCACTATTTAAAGAACTCTTTTTACTCAGACCTAATACAGAAACATAGTTTCTGCCTAGAATATACTCACCATTGATAGACTTAGCTGTATCAAATATCTTAAATCTAGTTGCCACCCTCAGTGTTATTTTTTGGGTTCTTCACTTTCCTAATAAGTCCTTGAACCAGCTCCCCTCAATGCTGAGTTCTTAATGTTTCAAATTAAACTTCAACCTATCTTTATTGTCCAAAAGCACATATTAGATATGTTTTAGTTTGGTTTCTCTTCATGTTCAATTGACAGCATATTAACCCTTTACACTCGCTTGCTTTTTTCTCGATTCCTTTATTCTACTCGGGATTTAATTTTTTAAATACCCCAGATTTTACAAAGCGCGGCAGTAGAATAAAAAACTGGAGTTTCTTTTCATACAAACTTATTTATTTGGATTTTTTTATATTTCAAATTATTGATACATTCAAAGAGTATAAAAAGAGCTGCTACCGATGCTAACCGTGTCGAGTCACACTTGACATCCGAGTGCAAAAGGTTAAGTTACTCTCTTAACTTAAGTGGAAATAATGCTAACAGTCCTTTCATTGGCTTACCATTTTACAATGATTTCAACTAATGTTCATAATGCTATGATGCAGTCCAGGCAAGAATCACTATTCCTTTTTACACACAAAGAACTGAAGTTCAGGGCTGTTAAATGGCTTGTCCAAGTTAACACAGTAAGTAACTAGGGTACAAGAGGAAACCCAGAACTTCTAAATCCAATTCCAAGATTCAAGGTTTACACTGAGTAAAATTTCCAAAGCTCAAGTCCCTTCCTAAGATAATGCTTTTTATATCTTCTTTCTAAAACCTGATTCTCACTAGAGATTTATATATTAAAGGGGATAAGACTTTTTCCTACAAAATACATCAAACATGAGAGTAAAGCAGAGAAGTGTTAATAAATATATGTACCTCTCTTCTTATGATTGTTTTGAATAATTTCATTGATACATACCTTTAAGAAAGCTCTCATTTAACAGGCACCACTGTCAGGGCCAGCCTTACGCATGTGTAGATATAATGAAAACTGTCTGGTGAACATTATAGGTGCAACTGGGGAAAGTCTCCTAACAAAGAGAGTTCCTCTCTAGTCTCAACTGCTATGCTAGAGCATCTGCCATTGTTCCTTTTGGAAACTTAGTTTTCAGATAAAAAATCCCTGAATAGTCTACTTTTTAAAAGCTACCAAACAAGTATAGACTAATGCCACAGAAGTAGGCAAACTTAAGAAGGAGACATGGCAACAAAGAGAGGCTATGAAATTTGGAATTCGAAGGTATCAGTTTTAATACCTGATTTAAAAATACTTTATTTTTCCACTCCAGTATGCTGCATCTCAGCTTAATGTACTATTTTTTTAAAGTTCCTGCTTAGTATTTTATCATTCTAGATCTTTCAACCTTCAGAGTTCTTATTTTTTCCTACCCCCTTTAATCAATTTCATTAGTGATCTTTAAAAAGCAATAAATAGCACATGGATGAAATTTTCAGCTGTTCTTTTCTTTTGGAGGTGGTAGAAATATCACTCAAAACAAATAAACAATACAAACTGTCTGGCAAAGATATAATGAGGTTTAATTTAGAAATGAAATGCAAGATATTTCCCTAGGAATTAATAATATAAAATAACAGTGTCAGATGAAGCAAAATAAATTTGGTCATAAAACCAAGACACATGGGCTAGGAAAATGAAAGCATATTTGCCATCACCAATAACTAAAGAAGCCACAAAACTATCCTATGCCTGGAAGAGTTGAATATCATTTAATGTTACCCCATAAATCAGAGGCCTCAATAAAGCCACTAGTAACAGGAATAGTGACTTTCAGCCTAAGAGACAAGTGATAATGATAATAATAACAACAACAATAATAATAATAAGAAAACCTTTTGTTGATTAGCATTTCACTATTTTAAAAGCACTTTCATATACTAGTATATGGTTTCAATTATTTTTCAAAACAGCTCAGCGGGGTAAACAAGAGGAAAATTATAATTCCCATTTTAGGAGAGAAAATTAGAAGTTAAAGTGAGGAAGTGATTTCAACAAGGTTATTTATTTAATTCATGAATTAAGATCATCATAGAATTTCAGAACTCAACAACATATAGTCCAATCCCCTCTTTTGCATATAAGAAACTGGGTCTTAGAAAGGGAAAATGACTTCCTCCTGGAGAATACAGTTGATTATTGCAAAACAAGCATTTGAACCCAAATTTCTGTTGCCTCCTAGATGGTCTTGAAAGGAAAGGATGATTAAATAGGTCCAGGTTGGTCATGAAATTTTGCAGGAAGAGTACAGGACTGCCTTTAATGTCAGATGAGAAAGAAGATTTTCACTAAGATATGTGCAATAATATTGACATTTGCAATGGAATAAATGAATCCAGTTTTGAACACCTCTGAACCTGAAAGATATAGTTCAAATAAGTAGAGGGGTGAAAATGGCACCAACAATGTGGGCATTGATTTATGAACAAAATCTAGAAGTTTAAAAGTGCTAAATATGCATGACTTGCCTAATGACTGAGGAAAGACAAGGAAGTCTACAAATACATGAAGGGAACAAATGCTTTGGAGGAATCTTTTAAAAGCAAGGAGGGAAAAACCAACACCACTGAGATTAATAGGACCCAGTAACTAAAGGAAAAAATAAAAATTGAACATAAGGAAATACTGAAACATGAAATTTATTATTTTCTAGATTTGTCTTCAAGATGAGAGGTGGAATTTGTCATTTGGGACATTTAAACTCTAATTGGACCAAAATACCTAAGTCAATGACACAGGAAACCATGTTCCACAAATACACTGGAGCTAGAGCACAGCCATTACAGGTCTTTTACATCTTTCATTTTTGTAATCCTGGAACCATGCAATGCTGTTTTGGTTTTCATTCATTTTGAAAGCTGAGGCTATGTATGTGTAGGAAGAGTAGTTGACTCTGGGTGTTCATAACTCCTATGTCCCGTGCAGGGCCCTAGAGATGAGTTTGCTAACTCAGCCAAATAGGAGGAGATCAGAATTGACTTTATGAAACTCCTTCCCAAATAAATAGAAAATTAAATGTAGCAGTTTCATGAGAGAATAGATGGGTATGGCCCATTTTCCCTCAACTCTACCCACCTGCCTGCTCCCACATGAAAGGCCTGGGGAGGGGGTGGGAGCAGGGTGGAGGGAATCAATGGAGATAAAAAAAAGGGGTAGAGTACTTTCAACAATAAAGATTGAAATGAAATGAAGTGAAATGAAATGAAATGAAATGAAATGAATTTCACAACAAGAAACTGAGTAGGACCCACTCTTATACCAGAACAGTGCATATAAGAAGCACCCTGGCCCTAACTGGTTTGGCTCAGTGGATAGAGTGTCGGTCTGTGGACTGAAGGGTCCCAGGTTCGATTCCGGTCAAGGGCATGTACCTTGGTTGCGGGCACATCCCCAGTAGGGGGTGTGCAGGAGGCATCCGATCAATGATTCTCTCTCATTGATGTTTCTAACTCTCTATCCCTCTCCCTTCCTCTCTGTAAAAATCAATATAAAAATATATAAAAAATAAAAAATAAATTAAAAAAAAGAAGCACCCTGACTGAGGCAAAGGTTGTATCACTATCATTGTCTCCTTGTTGTTAGTATTTTAAATGTGTTGCCTAGATTGTTAGCCTGGGTACCAAGTTCACAGCTTTGCCATGCCCACTAGCATGAGATGCCTGCCTGGAGTGGACTTATCTTGTTCTCAACACCAATGCCCTCCTGGATCCTGATTCTATGGTCAGCTGCCCTGGCCCCTAGTACCCATGTGGTTTGATATAAATGTAGCTGATGTAATTATAGTTGTGATACAAATTAATAGAACTGAGACAATGTGACTTGGGTATGTGGTTATCTCCAAGATTCTGTGCGGGTTAACGCTTCAGATCGGGTCCCTTCAACTTCTTCCTCCCTAAATACTGCTGAGATGCTGTCCTGTCTCAAAAGAACCCATGTCACTTATGCAAATAAAACACTTTTTCTTTTTAAATCGTTTTTTCTCCTTTTCTTCTTCTGGAGACCCATTTGTTCTTCCCAAACTAAAGGATTACTGAGATTTTCTGTCAGAATTCTGGTTGCCATCACATCTTAGACCATCATTAACAATGTGCTGTATGGAAAACTACTGAAGATCATTACAGCAGCCGTCAGAAGCCAATGTGCCAAGATAATGAAAAACAATTCTGCAGTTCCTCATGCTCTGTTAGTTGTGTTTGTCATAAATGAGTTGTGGAGATTTGGAGTGAATGATCCATATCATATTGAACTGTCCTTTTTTTATTGCTGACAATTGAAGGTGACTGAGAAGCAGGGCCAGTGTCAGACTGTATCTAATTGGAAACCTCTCATTAATGTTCGATGTTGACTTGTATTACTTGATGAAATTAGGACCTCTGTGGAATGGATTTTATTATACAGAATGAGCTGGTTGAGCTCTCTTCCATTTCGGTATTTTTTTAACCTCATCCCACCCCTAATTCTGTGGCAGAAGGGGCCCAGCAGAGCAGGAATTCTGAGTGAGGCAGGTTTGTGCACAAACAAAGCAAAAGCAGTAATGCAGTAAAGGAAATTGAAACCATATGGACTTTTATGCCACATATGTTTGAACAGTTCTTGTGTACTGCTGTGGAACCAGAGGACCAGAGGGACCTCTGAGAAGTCACCTTGGCCCCAGTACTGCAGGCAGAACTGCCCCTAATCCAGCAAAGGCAGATGAGACTTCAACTTGCATGTAAAGGATATGGTATGGAGAGGAACACCCACATCTCCCACCCCAATCTTTTCCCAGTCATTGGCTGCCCTGATGAAATGCACTTCTGAAAGCTCTCTTTGAAGGTGTGGGCCTTTAGGCGAGGTATTATTTCTAAAAGTATTTGAATCAAGGAGTGGGAATTTCATTCTACGTTCACTCTTCCATGACCCACACCATTTCTGGTGTGTTAGGGAAAAATCTGAGTGGAAAACTGAGTAGAATACTCCAGACCCACAAAGAAAAAAACAAACAAACTTCAGATCCTCCAAGAAAGAGACAAGGAAACAGACTTGTTTTGAATAACAAAACATGGCAACTGCTCATGGTATGATTTTCGTTAAGTATATGTTAGTGTCATAGAGTTAAATTTTGCAAACTGATTTTTTGAGACCCACAGACAGCTTAGTTTAGTTGTTGTTGTTGTTGTTTTTATAGTTCTGTCTGCTTAAGAGTGAACCAATGCTGATAATAATAAACTATGTGCTGAAATTAAGCATTTAACAAATATATAATAAAGATTTCAAAATGCTTAACAATAAGTAGGAAGTTCAGTAATTTAACCTGCAAACATCACAAACCAGTACCTATAGACTTACTTATTTTCTCTAAAGCCCCCTAGAGTTTTAGAAATATGTCTTTTTAGAATATCCATTTTATTGACTCAGGAACATACACAATCACAATCAGTTTCAGAAGATGAAGCAATGGCTGATTTAAGCTATATTGATACCTAACTAAGCCCAGGTCTTTGATTATTCTCATCCTGAGATACTATGATCCATCAGGATTTAAGAGAGAACCTGTTCTTGACAAAATTATGATACTGGTAAAATTAGTCCGCTGGGCCCTTCCATTCTCTTTCCATGTTCTCTTCCTGACCTTTTTACCTCTCCCTACTTACTAAGTGTCAATGGCAGTGCTTCATAGTACAAGGTCTTTTCTTACCTGTATGGAATTTTTTCCTCAAGCAGCAATCCAAACTCAGTGTCATGACATTAATTATACCTCATCCATCACCCCTGGTTTTCAGCAAATCGCAGATTGTTAGAGACTTACAAGCCTTAGTTGTAGTTCATCATTTTTTTAGGTTAGAGAGTTGAACTGATGCCCAGGTCTCACTTAGAGAGTTAACAAATGAATATACCTATTACTCAAATCCTGACTCCTAATCCAGTGCTCTTTTCATCAGGGCACTCTACCAACACTATATTGTTTCAGACGCAAAGTCAAGAGATTTTTCTCTCTAATGTGGGAGAGTTTCCTAGGTAAACAGAAGATGGTAAAAAAGACACTGTCATGCTAACACAAAATCTACTCTACTATATCTAGAATCCAAAATGTCTAACTGTTAAGTGGGATATCTACCTGGACAGTGCTCCAAAAACAACTCAGTGCAGCAATAATTTTTTAAATATTCTATGAAATGCAAATATACTTAAACATTATGCTCACGCTAATACATTTTTGCATTGCTACAACCACCACTAGCATCTCTGCCAAAGATGCCTTTGTAGTAAAGGGAATTAAATAGATTTGGGAAGTTGTTCATGGGTAGTTGGTAAAAATTCAAATATCCTATGTAATAAAAGCGTAACATGCAAATTGCCCCCTCAGGTGGTTGTTCAACTGGGAGTTCCACAGCTCACTATGACATGCGCTGATAAGCAGGGGGTGGCGCAGAACAGGGCCGGCATCGGCGACACGGCACTGCCGGCCCCAGTGGGCCCCAACGAGAGCGGGACCGCTGCAGGATAGTGGAGCAGGTGAGCGGGTGGCACTAGGCCAAGGGGGATGCAAGTGGGAGCCCCAATCGCCCCACAGATGGCGACCAGTGGCAGCAGCAGGCGGCGGAGGGACGGGGCCACTGCCGGGCTCCCAAGCGCTGAGGGAGCTGGGTGGGTGGGGGAGAAAGGGATGGAGGTAGGCCAGCCCTGATTGATCGCCCCGCAGGTAGGATAGTGGAGCAGGTGAGGGGGTGGCACCAGGCCAAGGCAGGGTGCCAGGCGGGGCTGTGGGGCTGTGAGGCTGGGGACACGAGCTAGGGCCTGATCTCTGCAGGCCACCCCGAGGGACTCCACCTGTGCACAAATTCGTGCACCAGGCCTCTAGTAACAATATAAGCAAAGAAGTTCCTAGAAACCATATGCGATGGGTGCCTCAGAAGAATGCCCTTTTAAAGGCTCTACTCACACACTGTTTAGTTGATACAAACTTTTGGCAGAGAGAAAACCATTCAGTCAATCAACCAGATGTTTAGTCTACCCTCTGCCAAACATCTGGGCAATTAATGGGATAATTTCCTTTTTATTAGGAAACCTGGTCACAGCAACCCAGATGTGCAATCACAGCATGAGAATACAGAATGAGGGTGATGGATTCCTTGACCCACCAGGATCCCCAGAGTGGGGCATTTTTCAGGTCAGTGTGGGTCAATTCAGCATCACTTCAGCTTGAGATTTGTTGGCTGTTTGTTGTTCTGAGACACTTTGATACCAACATATTTTTAAACCCCTACTTCATAAAGAGCAGGGGCCCTGAGTTGAAAAAGAATACCTTACTAACATTCAAGGATAGGAGGCCATTGGCTAAAAGCTACGCTGGTTTCCTCCCAAATTCTCATTAAGTGACCTTCCTCTTCTATTTCAGCTGCTGTGGGGGAAAACGTGCTGACATTTTGTTGGCATGGGCCTGGAGATTCGTAACAAGTACAGAACTTGGCTCCATTATAAAACATAATCCGTCTGAAAAAGAGAAATCATTTAATGGGCACTCTTAATTATAACAATTGGGAAAAGTGAGAAGTTGAGGACAATAGCAGATAGCATAAGAAGGTCACTTAATGAGAATTTTGTCTTTGGACTCCCTCCTGGTAGGTGAGCAGCCCCAAGGGTTGGAAAGGAAAATCAACATTTACCAACATTTTCCTCATCAGTTCTAGTAAAAGACAAGGGGGAAGGAATAAGAGAATAAGCACAAGTAAAAAAAGGGGTGGGGGAAATAAAGAATTCATTGTCTTGTATATTAAAGAATAACAGGGTAGCTATGACAATTATAAATTACTAGAAGCCCGTTGCACGAAGTTTCGTGCAATAGACTTTCCTTCACCTGGCTGCCAGCACCAGTTTTCCGCCAGCACCAGTTTTCGTCTGGCCACCCGCTGATCGGAGGGCCTCCTGAAGGCTGAGGGCGGGACTCGGGAGGCGCTCCGATGGGGGGCGGTGGCCAGAGGAAAACTGGTGCTGGTGGAAAACTGGTGCTGGCAGCCACGCAATTGGCCACCGGCATCTTCCGCCGCCACCAGCGTCTTCCGCGGGCCCCATGGGTCCTTCCGCAGCGCCAGCCGTTTAGGCCTGCGGGAGGAGCGGGGAACGGGGACTCGCAAGTCCCTGCCCCCTCCCCCCCCCTCCTACTGCCAGCCAATCGGCCACCCTGAGTCCGGCCCCCTGTGCCTCCAGCCGGCCCAATCGTGGGCGTAGTGGAGTGATGCAATTTGCATATTGCCTTTTTATTATGTAGGATTATATTCTCTGGGATTTTCTTCTAGGGCTGAAGGGGTCTCTGGAGAAAGATTACAGGCAGTCAGCCATAGGAACATTGCAGAATCTGGTCTAGGATTCTCCAGAAAGCTAGATCTACAACTTTGCTGATAGCCTTATAGGGAGACTGTCCTCTAAATAGTAGAGTGCCATCTTAGTTTGTCTTCCTTTCTTACAATAATAACAATGGTAATGCCTTACAGGTGTTCAGAATATACAGTTTTTGATCCTTGCATTTTGAAGTGCACAGTTCAGTATAAAGGAAACAGAAGGAGGAATGCAAATATGTACTCCAAATGGACTGGAGTGAAAAAATACGGGAAAGAAAGAAACGAGGTTTTGTTTTAAGGTCACTGCATTGATAAACTCTTCATAAGAAGGGCAATTCATTCAGAACAGAGCTTTGCCCACATGTAATGCATAGCTCAGCTCAGGCCAAATCTGAGGAGTGACATTTGGAAGAACCTTACCACTTAGAGGAATTGACTGGAATTTTTAAGGTCAGCGTTATTAAGGCATAGATTAATTAAAGTAAAATTCATCCTTTTTAGGTGTAAAGTTTTATTAGTTTAAGTTTACTCATTTACAAAAATATAAATAGTTTGTTTACTGTTTGTTTGATTTTTTAAAAATCCAAATCTTAAGAAACACATAGGATTTGTTCTCTATGGCCAGGTACACATTTTCTGAGCATCAACCAGGCAAAGTCACTGAAGAAAAATCTCTCCTTTACATTTTTATTTTCATTCTATTCTTTTCTAAACTACCTGGGCAACCCAGTACAGCTGTTTCTCAGGGGCCATCCCCTTTCCCTCAAATGCACTCTCATCTCAGCCTTGTTTTGAAGCTAATCATGAATGCCTTCTGACCCTGAATTGCATTAATATCATGAAACCCAGCACTTTATTTCATTGAGCACTTTATGAACACACCAAAGGCATTCACCTACCACTTGGCACAGCTCTCCCAAATGTATTTAACACAATCACTCCCTCCTTTTGAAACACTTTCTTGGCCTGGCCCTGGGTATAACATTGTTTCTCTTGGGTTTCAGATCCATTGGCTAGTTTCTCCTCATCTAATTGACCTTCACAGGCTGAAATATTCCAAGGCTTAGGCATTAAATCTCTACTCTTCTTACCTACACTCACTTCCTAGGTAATCTCATTTAATCCTGTTGCTCTAAATACCACCTACACACTGATGACTCCCAAATTTGTACTTCCAGAACCAAGTTCTACCTTGAACTACAGACAAATATATACAACTATTTGCTCAACATTTTCACTTGGATGTATAAAAGTTATCTCAAACTAAGGCATCCAAATTAGAAGG
Organism: Cnephaeus nilssonii; assembly: GCF_951640355.1. Lineage (NCBI taxonomy): Eukaryota > Metazoa > Chordata > Mammalia > Chiroptera > Vespertilionidae > Cnephaeus > Cnephaeus nilssonii. Next base: position 50,627,583 of record NC_137085.1, on the reverse strand, counting down.
GAGAAGGAAAACTGCCATTATTTGTAGATGACAGGGTAATTAGTCAAGAAAAAGAAATAAAAGGCACTCAAATCAGAAAGAAAGAAGTGAAATTGTCTCTATTTGCTGAAGACATAATATTATATATAGAAAACCCTAAAGATTCAACAAAAAATAGTAAAAGCTAATAAATGAATTCAGTAAAGTTATAGAATAGAGAATCAACATGTGAAAATAAGTTGTATTTCTATACAGTAACAATTATATGTCTGAAAAAGAAATAAAGACAATAATCTCATTTATAATAGTAGGAAAAACTCACAAATAAACAATAAAATACTCAGAAATAAATTTAATCAAGGAGATAAAAGATCTGTATACTAAAAATTGAGGCACTGATGAAAGACATTGAAGAAAACAATTTAGTAAATGAAAAGACATTCCATGTTCACAAATTAGAAGAATTAATATTGTTAAAATGTCCATGCTACCCAATGTGATCTAGAGATTCTATAAAAATCCATAAAAAATTCTAAAGGCATTTTTTCAAAGAAATTTTTTTTAAAAACCTAAAATTTGTATAAAACCATATAAGTCCCCAAATAGCCAAAGCAACCTTGAAAAAAAAAAAAAGCTGGAGGTATTTCACTTCTTGTTTTCCAACTTTATTACAAAGTTATAATAATCAAAAGAGCATGGTACTGGCATAACAATAGACACATAGACCAATGGAACAGAATCAAGAACCCAGAAATAAATCCACATGTAAGTAATTAACTAATATATATCAAGGAAGCCAAAAATACTCAATAGGAAAAGGATGGTCTCTTCAATAAATGGTCTGGGAAAGCTAGATAATTACATGCAAAAGAATGGGACGGGACCCCTACCTTATATCACTCAAAAAAACTAATTAAGTAAAAATGGATTAAAGACTTAAATGTGAAATCTGAAACTATAAAACAGGAAAAATATCCTTGACATCTGTCTTAACAATGATTTTTTTTTAATATGACACTTAAGCCCAAGCAACAGAAGCAAAAATAAACCAGAGTCTACATAAAACTAAAATGTTTCTGCACAGCAAAAAAGAACAACAACAACAAAATGAAAACACAACCTATGGAATGGAAGAAAATGTTTGCAAATCACATATCTGATAAGGGTTAATATTTTAAATATATAAAGAACACATACAATTTAGTAGCAAAAAATATGATTTAAAAATGGACAAATAACCTAAATCTAGTAGAGATTTTTCCAAAGGAGAAATTCAAATGGGCAATAGTACATGAAAAAGTGTTCAACATTCCTATATAATAAAAGGCTAATATGCAAATTGGCCAAATGGTGGAACAACTGATCCCTATGATGCGCACTGACCACCAGGGGGCAGACACTCAATGCAGGAGCTGCCCCCTGGTGGTCAGTGCGCTCCCATGGGGGGTGGGGGGACACCGCTCAGCCAGAAGCCATTGCTATTAATCTCTCCCTTTATCTCCTCCAGTAGTTTTTTAATGTATTCGGGTGCTCCTATATTGGGTGCGTATATGTTTACCAGAATTATTTCTTCTTGTTGGATTTCTCCCTTTAGTATTATGAAGTGGCCTTCCTTATCTCTTGTTATGACATTTACTTTGAGGTCTATTTTGTCAGATATAAGTATTGCTACCCCAGCTTTTTTTTCATTTCCATTTGCCTGAAAGATATTTTTCCATCCCTTCACTTTCAATCTGTGTGAGTCTCTTGTTCTGAGGTGGGTCTCTTGTAGACAGCATATATATGGGTCATGTTTGTTTTTATCCATTCAGCCACTCGATGTCTTTGGATTGGAGTATTTAGTCCGTTTACATTTAAAGTTATTACCGAAAGGTATTTGTTTTTAGTCATATCTACTTTTGTGTCTGTGTTCCTTCTTACCTGTTTATTTCTTCTTTTTACAGTATTCCCTTTAGCATATCTTGCATTGCTGGTTTGGTGGTGATAAACTCCCTGAGCCTTTTTTTGTCTTCGAAGCACCTGATTTCCCCTTCAATTTTGATTGATAGCATTGCTGGATATAGTATTCTTGGATTCAGTCCTTTGCTTTGCAACACTTTGTATACCTCCTTCCATTCTCTTCTAGCTTGTTGTGTTTCTGTTGAGTAATCATTTGACAATCTGATGGGTGTTCCTTTGTAGGTAACTCTCTGTCTCTCTCTTGCCACCTTTAAGATTCTCTCTTTATCACTTATATTTGCCATTGAAATTATGACATGTCTTGGTGTGGGTCTTTTGGGGTTGATCCTGCTTGGGACTCTCTGTATTTGTGTAACATTTATCTTTCCCATATCCGGGAAGTTTTCTGTCATTATTTCTTCAAGTAGATTTTCTAATCCCTGCTGCTCTTCTTGTCCTTCTGGCAGCCCTATTATACGCATGTTACTTCGTTTCATGTTGTCCCAAAGCTCCCTTAGGCTTTCCTCCTGCTTTTTAATTTTTTTCTCCAATTGCTGTTCAGATTGAGCTTGTTTCTGTACCTGATCTTCTAACTCACTCATTCGGTTCTCTGCTTCTTCTAGTCTACTGTTGAAACTTTCCATGGTGTTTTTGATTGTAGCTATATCACTTTTCATTTCTTCCTGATTCTTGCATAAATTGTTGATTTTCTCATGCATCCGATGTATAAATTCCACGACCATTACTCTGAACTCTTTTTCGGTCATGTTGCAAGCTTCAGTTTCACTAATTTCCTTTTTTGGCGACTCCTCATTTTCTTTCCTCTGTGAATTGTTTCGTCTCCCCATTCTGACTATCACCAGAAAGCTCCAGCTTCAGTTTGCGTGGACCTGGGCCGTATGCTGTGGGGACTTGCTCCACCCGAGTTTCACTAAAGTGCTCTGACACTAGGACGTGTGGCTGCCTTTGGTTGGTGGGAACCAGACTTGCCCAGGGTCAGTGTCCCCGGTGTTCCGTGTGGTCTCGTGTGCACACTTAGAATCAGAGGCCCTGTCTGTACCACTGTTGGTATGTGCCGAAAATGAAATCCTTAGCATGTGCCAGGAGTCAGAGTTTCCCTGTGTCTGCACCAAGAATCGAGTGTAAGGGTCTCTGTTGCCTCGTGTCTCGTTGAGAATCAGGGTGCCTGTGTGTGCATGCACCAACAATTGGAGTCACTGGCTCTTAGTGTGAATGCGCTGTAAGTCAGGGATCCCAGGCAGCTGTGTCCAGCGTGCCAAATTCCCTGAAGTGGAGCTGCGTCCTGTGTGTGCTCTCTCTACTGAGCCAAACCGGCTAGGGCTTCGCACACTCTCAAATTCCAGAAGGGGAGCTTCCTCCGTGCACTCTCCCGGATTCCCCGAAGGGGAGCGGAGTCCGTCCTGCACACCAAATTCCCCAAAGGAGAGCCCCTCTGTGTGCGCTCTAAGTTTCCCCGAAGGGGAGCTGTGTCCCGCAAGCCAAATTCCCCCAAATTCCCCGAAGGGGAGCCCTCTGTGCACGCTGTCAGATTTCCCCTAAGGGGAGCTGCATCTGTCCTGCGCGCCAAATTCCCTAAAGGGGAGCGCGTCCGTGCGCGAGCTCTCTGCAGCTTGGGCGAGGGGCGGGTCTATCAGTTACTATGGCACTATCCGCAAGCCTGCGGGGAGGGGGATAGGCTCTTTGACTCATGGAAATCTGCTGCCGGGAAGTCTGGATTCTTGTTGTCTGTTGGTCTAAAGCTGTGATAGCAGTTCTCTGTTCCCAGTGGCTGCAGGGTCCTGGTTTGTGTCTGAAGCCAGGATCCTAGTCTCAGGTAACTCTGTTTCTCAAGATGGCGTGGTCTCTGTGTCCGCACCAGCCGCCAAGAAGTGTCCGCTTTGTGCGCGGGGCTCCGCCTTCTAGGACTGCCCGGTTAGGCAGCCCCTTGGAAGACCTGCAGAATCTAACTGACCCTAGCTCATACACACACACACACCACAGACGTCTACACTCTCCTCTATGGGTTCCTCACTCACACTCTCTCTCTCCCTACCTTCCTGCCGGTTGCCATCTTTTTCATCTAAAGCCTTTTTCTTAATAGTTTTTGGTCATGGTACCAATTTAACAGTTAGTTGGTGAGAAATATCCCAGGCTTTTAGAAGTTCTTGATTATAGTAATTTCCTGAAGTGTTTCTAAAAAGTCCTTCAAACTTTGCATGGCCAAACAGAAGTTTTGATAACCTCCCCCTTAAATAATATATTTGCCTCCCAGTAATTTCTCTTAATGTCTCAGGTCCTTGATGTCAACCTTGGCTCCTTTCCTTTTCTCCTCTACCAAATCTAATTACCAGCAAGGCATGTTGGTTCTATCCTAAAAATACACCTGTAAACTGACTCTTCTCACCTCCTCTGCTATCATCCCATCTGTAGTCTTAAATATGTCTCACCTGTACAATTTCAATAAGCTCCTATATGGTGTCCCTATTTCTGGTGTTGGCTCCCTCAGTCTGATCTTTACAGAATGGCCAAAGTAATTTTTCAAAATACATATATTAGGCCATATCATGCCCTTACTTAAACTTTTCCTTGCTTTCTTGGCTTTATTTTACTCTTAATATAAATACCATTCTTTTTCATTACTTCTTGCCTCCAACTTCATTCATTCTCATTTCTTTATATTCCCCTCCCCTCTCTTAATAATTTTCAGCCATAATGATGGCCTTCTCCCACTAACAGTCTGGCTTAGATATCTTGAGGCTCAATCTTACCATCTATAAAATGGGATGACAAAATTCATGTCTACAGTACTTATACTTCCAAAATTGTGCAAGTCTTAGAAAAAATAATGAGATTTTTTAAATGAAAGAATAAGCCAGTTTATAAGTAGTTAAGTGGGCACCTATAGGGCTCTCTCTACTAATATTAGAGTATACATATTAAAAGAAAGAAATTGCCTTAATCCTCAGTTTATAACTCTGACCTGATATTAAGGAATAATTGAATACTCTACTGTGATATATAATGATAGAGTGAAGCCTGGACTAGGAATCAGAAGCCGTGACTCAGATCTCTGGATCCCTTTCTTCAAGGTATGCATATTTTGGCAAGTCAACTAACCTCTCTGAGCATTCCCATCCCCTTTTCAGAGTTTTGGCAGTCGTAAAATGCAATCATGAAAGTGAACATATATTGTAATCTCTAAAGCCCTATATAAATGAAAAAATTCACTGTCATTATTATCATTCTCTTCGGTGTGGTTTACTCACCAAAGCACCATACAATGTTTCCACCAAGCCTGGATTACGTAATGTTCTTGATACCATTTGGTTTTAATTGAGCATAGCACAATGGTAAAAGCTCAGTCTACATCAACCTTGGATGATTTCATAAGTCTTGAAGCTGCCCGTCTAAATGTGGCAGATAGACAAGGCATAATCATGGGGATAGAGTGGCAACCACTACTCAGGGACTAGGAGGCTGCTGAAGTAACAGAGGGATCAGCAGAACTCCCAATTGGTTTGGGCCATTCCATTCACAAGTGTTCTGTGACTAAGGTCTCCCAGAAGGATCTGGTTCCAGTAAAATTTAGACAAAGGAATCAAAGTGATTTGGTCAATAGGCATTAGGGTATTCTTGCAAAGGCAGTGGAATCATCAAATAGCACAATCAAAAACTCTGCCCTGTCTCCTCCTATCCCCCGTCAAGATGCCAAAATGAAGACCAGAAGCTGAACAAGTCTTCAGGGAGTGTTGAGGGTCAGTAGCCTGGTAGTACTGACCTTAGAAGGTTGTGTATATTATCTTGAGGTTGCCCAGGGTTCTTTGCTGTAGTAGCCAAAGAACACCTGCTCTCCCAGATAATGGGGTGCAATTAACTAATAGGGATGAGTGATAGGCCTGTGCACTCAAGCAGTCAGGTAGCTCATAACTGTGGTTATAGTGCAGGCCAGTTCACCCAGGTCAAAGGCATGCTCCAAACCCAAAACCAACTCTACTCATACACTAAATCCACAAGCCAGGCAACTAATAGAAGCCAGGCTCATAAACCAGGAAGGAAATTCGACAACTACCCAAGTAAAATGCACCAGACAAATTCAAGAGCCGAGAAGATAAATCTAGGAGCTAAGTTGCCAAACCAATACAGTGTTCAAAGCCAGCTGAGGTCCACAGCTGAATGGAAAGTTTAAATTTCCAGGGGCAATAAAGCTCTACCAGAAAAAGCAGCCAAGAAATCAGGAGGAGTCATTTTGAAGTTGCCCTAGCTTTCTTTTATTCAGCCTTTACATTCATATATCAAGACAATGTTAAAGTAAAGAAACCAACAAGGAGTGTTGTCACATGACCAACTCCATTTTCTCCTTTTTCTCCACCACCAAATCTACTACTATTCCTAGATGGGAAGGAAATGCACGGAATTGTTATCAAAGGAGATGGATATAATTTTATTTGTTTCTTCTATGTACTTCTCCAAAATGTTCTCTAATAGATACATATCATTTTTTCATTAAGGATAAAATATATAATGTTTATGTTAAAAAACATAAACAGAACATATATCATTTAAGTCTGTTTTCAATGCTGAGTACAATAGATACTTTTATAAGATGCTATAGGCAGTTCCAATATGCCCAATTCTAATGTCACTTGTCTCTTTTGCCAAAAGGACACAATGAACTGTTTTCCAATAATGGTGATTCAAGTTATATTTATTGCAGTATTTACATATGTCTTTATTCTTTAGTTGTTTATGAAACTGCACTACCATTTTTATTTGCCTCTTATCTTTCTTTTTATGTGTTACTGATGAAGTTTTTAAGTATTATGTCACTAGCCCCATTTTTCCACAAAAGCCCTGTGGTGTTTTATTGTATTATTTTGCATAGAACAGTAATGTTTTAGGAATGCATGTGTCACATTATTGGACTGACTCTACAAGGCTTTGCTCTAAGTACAAATGGAGAAAGCAGGTATAACCAAGGTAGTGTACACATGTGGGAACTTCTTCCCAGCATTACTTACAAAAGTTATGCTTTCCTGACTCTTAAATCACCAAAAATATCAGTTAAGAAATTGGGAAAATCCAAGAAAGTATTATAAATTTTCTGTGAGATTAACACTTAACAACTAACTTAGAGAAATTATTGGATCCAAGAAATTTACTAACACATAGGATAAAAAGTCAAGATTGGCATTTCAAGGAACTAGAGGAGGAATGCATAGGAAAGAATTGACCCAGATCTAACTTGTAGGTGTTGACCATGTGGTCAGCATGTATATGTGTCCCTGTCTAGCTGGTAAAAGTGAATTATGCTTACATAAAAATATTAACAATTTTATATGAAAAAATATAGTTTATACAAATCCTATGAATGGTATTCAGAGAAATAACAAGTTTTGGAAGAAAAATTGCCTTAATTGGCAAGTCACTGTTTACTTTGCTAGGAAATACAAGTATCAAGTTATGTGTAGACAACATGTAATGACAGTATGTGTTATGTTGCTGTTGTTTTCCTGTGTTTGAATATTCATTATAGACTATATTTTTTGGTAAATGCTGCTAAAATTTTTCTTATTTTTAAAATTATTAGATAATCTTAATAACAATCAAATAGTGTGAGGAATATTTTATATATATATATATATATATACATATATATATATATATATATATATATATATATATATATATATATATATTAAGAATAATGATTTCATATATACCTGAAAATGCCTAAAAATTCTGATTTCTCATTCAAAATTCTGAAGATTAACATCTATCTGGAATTTAGAAATGCTAAGTCCATGCACGTTCTTAATCAAAATAAAGCTTGGGTTCTATGAAGCCCGAATGATAGATTCCTGGAGATACATTATAGCCTTGGAATCAGAAGTCTAATGTCCCCAGAACCATCCACCACATCCCAAAAGTGCCCTCATGGTTTCCTTGGCCAATTATTTAAGATAATTGGAGTTAAAATTCAGGATATTTTATTAAAATATATTCTATACAAGTATGTGTGCTGGAAGGGTATAAATGTGAAATCTCTGTGCCTTCCACTCAATTTTGCTGTGAACCTAAACTACTCTAAAAAATAAGATCTATTAAAAAATTAAACAACCTCAGGCTTGAGATTTAACACCCATATAATATGTGTGTGCAAACACAAACACAAACACACACACACACACACACACATACACACACACACACACACACACACACACACACACACACAGGAGAGACCAAAATTATAAAAATTTCCTTGGTCTTTTAAAAGAGCAGCCTCCCTGGTCCCAGTCCAAATGATGGATGGAGGTTTCCATTTCTCACTCACAAACTCACATCCAGCTTTTTGTCTTGCACCCCTTAATTTCAGAGTAAGCAGGCATTCCTCAGCAAGTCCCTTTTGAGGTTCACAAAGGCTCAACTGCCATAAATCAAACATTGGTGGCTTTAGTGGAATTGAGGAATAGTATTGCAGGTAACATTTTCCCGACCTTGCTGAGAGAAAGTCAACTCTAGAGTTTAATAAAATGAAATCTCTTTGCCGTGAACACAAATAAGGCTGCTGGATCAGTTCTCTCTTAACGAGACTTTTAACTGCCCATGAGAAGATCGAAACCTCAGCCCCAAACCCAGAGGGAGGAGCAGCTTATCCCCGACCTGGAGGGGTAGTCAAGGGAATGCTGCTCTCTAAGCTCAATGCTCTGTGCAAAGCTGACTAAAGCTGGGACATCTTGAAGGCATTGAAAGAAAATGAAGAAAACAAATGAACAGTGAATCCAAGAAGAACCAAATGCACTTCTGTCTCCTGGGCCGTATTTTCCCTCCACGGGGAAAGTGAAAACCCATTATTATCAATGGACTCAGAACAGGGTAATATGGTCTGACTTCAGTCTTGGGATTCAAAACTAACTCCTCTCAAACCTGCAGATGAATTAAGTTACAAGTGGATGGAAAGATGTAGCTATTTATACAGTGCAATTATCTGGAAAGATTTTTCAAAATACTCCAATAGATTTAAAAAGCCCATTGAGTTGAATTTAAATTTCAAAACTCTTATGAAAGATGTTTGTTTATTTGTTTTTGTTTTTTAACCAACAGTTTTGGTCCAGGGTCAATAAAGAACAAAAGCAGATACGTCTTTTATAAAAGAAACTAGAGGCCTGGTGCATGAATTCGTGCACCAGCGGGGTCCCTCAGCCTGGCCTGCGGGATTGGGCCAAAACCGGCTCTCTGACATCCCCCGAGAGGTCCCGGATTGCAAGAGGATGGAGGTCAGGCCAAGGGAACCCACCAGTGCACGACTGGGGCCAGGGAGGGATGCAGGAGGTTGGCCAGCCAGGAAGGGACTGCAGAAGGGCTCCAGGGCATTTCTGGCCCATCTTGCTCAATCCCGATCGGCCAGACCCCAGCAGCAAGCTAACCTACCAGTCGGAGTATCTACCCCCTGGTGGTCAGTGCATGTCATAGCGAGCGTTTGAGCGGCCTTAGCATATCGTTAGCATATTACGCTTTGGTTGAATGGCCAACCGGACAATTGGACACTTAGCATATTAGGCTTTTATTATATAGGATTTTATTTGTTTTCCCTTTCTTGTGGCTATCTGGGAAACAGTAAAAGAACTATGTTGTAAGGAGGACAAAGAACCTGTCTAATGTCTTTGATATTACCATTGATGGCAAAGGGAGTCCTCATCCACTGAATGCCCTATTCTGTTGGGTGAGCAGGTCATAATGGTTTTACTGGGCTTATAAAATAAAGATTCTGAAGTTGAAGTGGTCCACCTTGGAAAGACTTGCTCTAGGTTTTTATCTTCTCTTTTGGATATGCTATGAACCCTATACAAATGATCCAAAATGTTGAACACCGTGTATAGGTAGGGGGTCCTATCTGCCTTTAACTTTTGATAAAGAGTTTTTCCCCTGACAAGTGATTCTTAGTGACATTTACAGATACTTTTTCTCCGTGCACTCTCTTCACTCCTAACTACTCTTAACTTCTTTTTTCATCATATATACCTATTAGAGGCCCGGTGCACAAAATTCGTGCATGGGGGGCGTGTCCCTCAGCCCAGCCTGCACCCTCTCCAATCTGGGACCCCTCAAGGGATGTTCAACTGCCCGTTTACAGGGATCGGGCCATGGGGGTGTGGCCAGCCTGGGTGAGGGGCTGAGGGCTGTTTTCAGGCTGGCCACACCTCCTTTAGGGTGGGGGTCCCCACTGGGGTGCCTGGTCAGCCTGGGTGAGGGGCTGATGGCTGTTTGCAGGCTGGCCACACACCCTGGAGACCCAAGCTCCAAGCCCCTCCTTTTTTTCTTTATTTTTTCAGCACCTCCTTGAATGGAGGCCAGGGCCTGCTGGAAGCAGGTATCTGAGATTTATTTATCTTCTATAAATGAAACTTTGTAGCCTTGAGCAGAGGCCAGGGCCAGCCAGGGCGGGTGGGAAGCTTGGCTTCCTCCATCACCAGGGGCAACCCAAGCCTTCTGCTCGCTCCAACTCAGTGGCTGCAGCCATCTTTGTTGGGTTAATTTGCATACTCACTCCTGGTTGGCTGGTGGATGTAGCAGAGTGATGGTCAATTTGCATGTTTCTCTTTTATTTGTGTAGATAGAAGAAGTTGATATCAACCTTGAAGAAGTCATCACCCTTTCTTTTTTTTTTCAATTTTTTTATTAGGGTATTATATGTGTACATATCTTACCATTGCCCCCCCACACCCCACTCCCATATATGCCCCCACCCCCCAGAGTTTTGCACCCATTGGTTATGCTTATATGCATGCTTACAAGTCCTTTGATTGATCTCTTATCTCCCCCACCTCTCCCTAACCTTCCCCTTGTAATTTGACAGTCTGTTTGATGCTTTACTGTCTCTGTATCTATCTTTTTGTTCAAGTTTATAATGTTCTTTATTATCCATAAATGAGTGAGATCATGTGGTATTTTTCTTTCATTGACTGACTTATTTCACTTAACATAATGTTCTCCAATTCCTCCCAGGTTGCTGCAAATGATGAGAATTCCTTCTTTTTTTATGGCAGCATAGTATTCCATTGTGTAGATGTACCACAGTTTTCTGATCCAGTCATCTGCTGACGGGCACCTAGGCTGTTTCCAAATCTTAGCTATGGTGAATTGTGCTCTATAAGGCCCGCAAAATCATTTGGACCGGCCCTGCCAAGACATTAAATGAGTTAAATGTTTGACCAAATATAGTAGGCAAATTTTTAAGTTGATAATTTTGTATGTCCCGCAAATGATGTTATAAATATCTAAATGTCCCCACCCCTTGTCTAGAGCCTTCTAAGAAAAGAGATCCCCCACCCCTGGTCTAGAGCCTTCTAAGAAAAGAGGTCACCCTCCCCTGCTCTAGAGCCTTCTAAGAAAGTTTTGCACCTCAGTCTCATGCTGGACACGGCCAACTGACTCCACAGGATACAAGGTTGGCAGTGTGGGGTCACAGGAAGTCAATCTGGAGGATAGGGCTAGTGCAATCCACCAGATTGATGCCATGTGGTGGGGAAATGTTCCACCCAGGAAAGATAGCATCTGTGGGTGGTGCAGGAGATGGACTCAGCACAAGGGCCTTGGCAGCTATCCCTCCAGTCCTCTCCCTATATGAGACCTGTTTTCTCTGAGCCACTGGCTCTCTGCCAGAGCCCAGGATGAGTACCTGCAAATGAGATTTTGTGGGCTGGTCCTTTAAGAGGGCACCTGATTTTTCTACCAGACCCTTCATCTCTCCCTGGCAGATAGAATCCCCACTGATTTTTACAGCTAGATCTCTTCCTGGGTCTACTACTCTGGGATGGAGAGCCCCACGTGGGGTTGAGACCCCTTGCTCCTCAAGGGTTACCTTTGCAGCTGAAATATCCTTGAGATTCTTTACCACCTCATGTGGGTATGAGGCCAGCCCTTTTTAAGTCTCTGTCCTTGCTACCATTTTGGATGTGACTTCTTGGGTAATCCTTGGTTATGAAACTTCTGTTCAGCCAATCTTCATTTGTTTATTCAGGCTAATTGTTATATAATTAGGTTGTCATTTGTATTTGGTCCTCAGAGGAGATGAGTATAACTTCCACCTACTTTACAACATCCCCGCCATCTTTGTATCTTCGGTGGTGAGGTATCTATCCAGAGCTTATGCCCATTTTTTAATTGGGTTGTTTGTTTCCTTATTGTGGAAAATCAAGAGGGTTCTTTAAAATATATATTTGGATATCAGTTCTTTATCAGATCTGTGTCTTAAAAATACTCTCAGTCTATGGCTTATGTTAAAATTGGTGAGAAGACTGATATTTTCAAAAATGTTCTCCTCTCCCCTCTCTCCTGTTCCCCTTACCATAGGGGATTCTCTCTCTTCCTCCAGGGAGAACCTGGTGAATCCCCATCTAGAGAGGACCTGTGTTTAGCGGGGGATCCAATTTCTGGGGAGACAAGATATGTAGCTGAGCATAGCCTCACCTGGCAGCCTCAGGCCAAGTGAACTCTACCTGATCTGATTTTGAATGAGATAATGGCTCTCTCCTTTTGCCACTAAGCAGAAATCCCCCTTACAGAAGCTGATGTGCTGGGTGTGTGGGCTGGGCTGGCACAGGGCTGGGGCAGAGGTCATGGCTGGAGGACCTCTGGTTTGGGTGCTGTGACTTGCCCCACAGCTACGAGCCTGATGCTCTGACCTTTTGTAAGGTCCCTTCTGTTAACATAAGCTCAAGTGGGTCCTGCTGTTGCAACTGAGAACTTCCCCTGTTTAGAGCATGTTCATGGTAGTCCCTGTGATTGCCTGAGCCTCCCTACATCTGCTTACCTGCAGAGAAGAAGGGGCTCCATGCTTGCAGGGAGAGGGAACAGGCCAGAATGAGGGAACAGGCCCCACCCTACAGTGTCCTGGATGGCCCGCCAGGCTGCTCAGCTCAGTTGAGTTATGGAGCAGGGTGGGGCTTATGTGGGCTAGGGGCAATGTTGGGGCCTGGGACATGGGCCAGGGCACAGGCAGGATGAATGGGACCTTCCAGCTGGGTGTTTTACTCTCAGCTATCTTCATCTTCTTCACTTCCAGCCCCTCCTTCTGCCTCCCTTCCTGAGGCCTCAACCCCAGGTCTCGGCACCCTTGCTTTCCCAAATAAGGCTCACAGTAGACAAGGTGACCTCAGATGTAGGTCACCTTTGATGCACCCAAACATCTTAAATCATGTTTATCTAAACCAAGAATCTGCACTTCTAGAGATCTGTCTTAATAAATAAAGATATTTCCTTTAGCGCATGATGGGAGTGAAAAATCAGAAATGGCTCATGTTCCACAGCAGGGGCTTCAGAAATTGATGTGGGGACACAAAATAATCCTAAGGAGGAAGAGGACTGACTGTCAGTGTCCACCTCTAGGGAAATGAGATTCCAGAAAGGCACACAACCAAGACTTCTCCCCACCCAACACCCACAAGTGCACACGGGTAAATGCACATGACGACACAGCATGCACACACAGGGAAAGGACTGGAACGGTGAGCACCCCGTCAGAGCTCTCCTCCCTGGAAGGACTTTGCCCTTTATTTGATTCTGAATTGCTTTAGAATTCATTATTGTACTATAATAAACCTTTATTGTTTGTCCTAAATCCTTTAAAACTGAAAACTAAATAAGATGCTTTCATAGATGATTTATAAATGGTTAATGTAGAACATATGACTTGAAAATATGACTTTAATATTTTTAGAACTATCAAAGTCATACGTGCATTATAAAAATTTTAGACATCACATTAAAGAAAGGATAAGAGATTTACAAGCCCCACCCCAGAGGTGGCCCTCATAAGTGGCTTTGTGAATATTTCTCAGGCTCTGCCTCTCATTCTGTCACAAGCAGACTTGTTTTCACATATGGTGTCTGCCTATTGAAATCACCAGTATGGGGTCTACCTGATGGGATCCTGGATGCAGAGAATTTTCCCACAGGTCTCATGTGAGAGAACCCCTGAGGCCTTTATCTGTTGGCACTTAGAGAGCCCTGCACCCACTTTAGCAGCTGCTTAGAATCCCTCATCCATGTGGATGAGGATTGGTGGATCCCATTCCCTTTCCAAGGACATGAGTGCTTTTTCCAGTTCCCACCTATTTCGTCAGTGCTCTGATGGGTAGTCTTGAAAATACATCTTTGAAAAATTGTGCAAGAATTTCTGTCGGGGAACCTCCTTGGACAAGCACAGCCAGGTGCAGGTGTGCCCCTGTGGGACTTGGGCAGGTCCTGCACACTGTTCTCCCAGAGGAGGGCCTTTCTCCCTCTTCCCCAGGGCACCTGCTGGAGCCTCTGCTGCCTCACTTTGTCCCCATCACGAGGTTGAGAATCTCTGACGTGTACTAACATGTGAACTACCTCTTATTAGAATTGCATGTGTTTGCCCTTTGTCTCATAAGAAAACACTGACTTTTGAGAGTTTTCTATACCACAAGGATATTAAACCTTTATCTGGCTTTGGGTTGTAAGGAATGCTTTCAAGCTTGTGTTTTGACTTTTTCTAGATGTCTGCATTTTCCTAATATCTGTTTTGGGCACTGGAAGAGGCAGTCAGCCTTTGCCTGACTGACTTCTGGCCCTGGGGTTACACTTTGCACAGAAGCCTCTGTGAAAGTACTTCCTGCTCAGGAATTTAAAATATGAACAATAACATTTAAAATACCAACAATAACCATTTAAAATACAAAAATAACAAAATAACATTTATTTGTTATTTAACATGGATTATACAATGGGAAAATTAGAGCTAAAAACAGAAAAAAGAAAATAATAAAAGCAACCCCCCCAAAAATCACCCAAATAATAAACATTAAAAGATAAAGAACTGAATCACGCCATGAAGAACAAATGAACAACAAAATGAAAACAGAAAATAAAAGGAAAATTTCAAGGAGTGAGTGTGAAACACGTTTTGCCCTTATGACAGGGTCAGCACATTCAACAAGCGGCCCTGGAGCTGGGCCCTCCACAGGCAGCTCCTCCTCTGAGGCAGGAGCCAGCATGGGCTCCAGGGAGGGTTCTCCATCCAGCGGTGCTGGGGCCTCAGTTTCCTCTGGGGCCGGCCCTGGCTCCACAGCTGCAGCTGGAGAGGCTACTGGAGGTGGTGAAAGCTCTGGAGGTGGGGATGCCTCCAGCTCTGCATCAGGAGGAGCCGCCTCTGCCTCCTGGGCTGGTGCTGGAGTTGGGAGAGGAGAAAAGATCACCCAGGTGCATTTCCATCTGTCCCCCAAAGACAGAACACAGCCACAGCCCAGGACCCACCACAGGATGTCCCCCCGCCCGCAGTCCAGCAGATGGTGGTCTGAGGCTGGTCTTTGCTCCTGGCCAGGCTCTGGGGGTGCTCCCTGTGTGTCTGGCAGCAATCTCTCCCCATAATTCACATGGATCTCCCCTCCCATTCCACCCCTATCACCCCAACCTCCTTACCCTTGGACTCTGCCTCGTTGGGTTCCAGATCTTCCCATATGGTGTCATTAACAGGCTCATAGCGCCTCAGGTAATAGTTGAAAATTAGCATGTGCATGTTGGGACCCAGCAGCTTAGAGGTTGGAGGCGTTTGGAGACTGGTTGGATTCCCTTGAGGAGTCCTCCATACAACGGGCCCGGGCTCCCCAGCCGCCCAGGTGGCCACACACACTTCAGGACTGTCCTGGCCCTCAGTGGTGTGGCTCACCGGGCCCTCACTCCTGGAGGAGTCTTCCTCCACCAGCTGCTGCTCCTCATTGATCTGGGTTGAGCGCTGCAATGACAGTGACCGGCAGCCAGTCAGTAGGCCTCAAGCGTGACCTTAGTCACTGCTGCTTCTGCCCCCTGGACCTTCTGCTCCCGGAACAGGCCCAGCCCTGTGTCTGCACAGAGCTCCACCCAGGGGAAATGGGAGTCACCTCCAGGGCTCAGGATAGACCTCGGGCAGAGGGCGCCACCCACACTCCACATCCACCCAGCCAGCCTTGACCTGGGGTGCGAACATGACTGGTCCTGACCCCCCAACCCAACCTGTTCCTGTTCTGGGCAGACCCTCCCCATGTGAACACCCATTTGCCACCACCCTTCAACACACACACACACACACACACACACACACACGAGAGGAGGGGACATAGGGCTGCTCAGGTGGGATCAGAGTGGTGGCCTGGCCTGAACAAAACTGCCCTAAGCCTCCCTGTGTTACCTCCTGGTCCCGCCGTGCAAAGGGCCACAGGCATCGTCTGGACTGAGTTCGGATCCAGCGGCGGGCACGTCAGAACCTACTCTCATCGCTGCCTCTCTTGAGGTCTCTGCCTCGGCACACGGGGAGACAACACGAAAACATGGTGTCCTCTACAGTGCCTCTATCCGAGTGAGATGGGAAGGGGCAGTTATAGAATGTAGCTGCCTGGTTACCGGGTTCTGCTGGGCTCCATCGTCAGCAAGTGAGGTCACTGCTCATGTTTGAGGAGATACTCGGGGTAGGGGACCCAGGGGTGACCTCACTTCCTGACGATGGAGCCTAACAGAACCCGGTAACCAGGCAGCTACATTCTATAACTGCCCCTTCCCATCTCACTCGGATAGAGGCACTGTAGAGGACACCATGTTTTCGTGTTGTCTCCCCGTGTGCCGAGGCAGAGACCTCAAGAGAGGCAGCGATGAGAGTAGGTTCCGACGTGCCCGCCGCTGGATCCGAACTCAGTCCAGACGACGCCTGTGGCCCTTTGCTCGGCGGGACCAGGAGGTAACACAGGGAGGCTTAGGGCAGTTTTGTTCAGGCCAGGCCACCACTCTGATCCCACCTGAGCAGCTCTATGTCCCCTCACCGTGTGTGTGTGTGTGTGTGTGTGTGTGTGTGTGTGTGTGTGTGTGTGTTGAGGGGTGGTGGTGAAAGGGGGTTTAAGTGGGGAGGGCCTGCCTGGAATAGGAACAGGTTGGGTTGGGGGGTCAGGCCAGTCATGTTCACACCCCAGGTCAAGGCTGGCTGGGTGGATGTGGAGTGTGGGTGGCGCCCTCTGCCCGAGGTCTATCTTGAGCCCTGGAGGTGACTCCCATTTCCCCTGGGTGGAGGTCTGTGCTGACACAGGGCTGGGCCTGTTCCGGGAGCAGAAGGTCCAGGGGGCAGAAGCAGCAGTGACTAGGGCCACGATTGAGTCCTACTGACTGGCTGCCGGTCACTGTCATTGCAGCGCTCAACCCAGATCAAGGAGGAGCAGCAGCTGGTCCAGGAAGACCCCTTCCCCATGTCCAGGATGGAGGGGCTGGTGAGCCACACCACTGAGGGCCAGGGCAGGCCTGAAGTGCGTGTGGCCACCTGGGCGGCTGGGGAGCCCGGGCCCGTGGGTCGATGGAGGAGGACCCCTCCACCAAAGCCGCCCAGACCCAACAAGCCTCCAACCTCTAAGCCGCTCAGTCCCAACATGCAGATGGCCATTTTCAATTCCATATTGAAGTACTATGCCGATGTTAATGACACCAGGCCGGAAGACCTAGAGCCCAATGAGGCAGAGCCCAAGGGTGAGGAGGTGGGGGTGCTAGGGGTGGAATGGGTGGGGAGATCCATGTGAATTATGGGGAGGGATTGCTGCCAGACACACAGGGAGCACCCCCAGAGCCTGGCCAGGAGCAAAGACCAGCCTCAGACCACCCATGTGCTGGACTTTGGGCATGGAGGACGTCCTGTGGTGGGTCCTGGGCTGTGGCTGTGTTCTGTCTTTGGGGGACAGATGGACATGCAGGCACCTGGGTGATCTTTTCTCCCCTCCCAACTCCAGCACTAGCCCAGGAGGCAGAGGCGGCTCCTCCTGATGCAGAGCTGGAGGCATCCCCACCTCCAGAGCTTTCACCACCTCCAGCAGCCTCTCCAGCTGCAGCTGTGGAGCCAGGGCCGGCCCCAGAAGAAACTGAGGCCCCAGCACCGCTGGATGAAGAACCCTGCCTGGAGCCCATGCTGGTTCCTGCCTCAGAGGAGGAGCTGCCTGTGGAGGGCCCAGCTCAAGGACCCAAGGGTGAGAAAGTGGGGAGGTGTAGGGGTGGGAAGGTTTGGGGAGGTCCATGTGAGCTTCTGGGGAGAGGCGCTTGCCAGACACATAGGGAGCACCCCTAGAGCCTGGCCAGGAGCAAAGACCGCCTCAGACCACCCATCTGCTGGACTGCCAGTGGGGAGGACGTCCTGTGGTGGGTCCTAGGCTCTAGCTGTGTTCTGTCTTTGGGGGACAGATGGACATGCAGGCACCTGGGTGACCTTTTCTCCTCTCCCAACTCCAGCACCAGCCCAGGAGGCAGAGGCGGCTCCTCCTGATGCAGAGCTGGAGGCACCTCCACCTCCAGAGCTTTCACCACCTCCAGCAGCCTCTCCAGCTGCAGCTGTGGAGCCAGGGCCGGCCCCAGAGGAAACTGAGGCCCCAGCACCGCTGGATGGAGAACCCTCCCTGGAGCCCATGCTGGCTCCTGCCTCAGAGGAGGAGCTGCCTGTGGAGGGCCCAGCTCCAGGGCCGCTTGTTGAATGTGCTGACCCTGTCATAAGGGCAAAACGTGTTTCACACTCACTCCTTGAAATTTTCCTTTTATTTTCTGTTTTCATTTTGTTGTTCATTTGTTCTTCATGGCGTGATTCAGTTCTTTATCTTTTAATGTTTATTATTTGGGTGATTTTTGGGGGGGTTGCTTTTATTATTTTCTTTTTTCTGTTTTTAGCTTTAATTTTCCCATTGTATAATCCATGTTAAATAACAAATAAATGTTATTTTGTTATTTTTGTATTTTAAATGGTTATTGTTGGTATTTTAAATGTTATTGTTCATATTTTAAATTCTTGAGCATGAAGTACATTTCAGGTGCTATATAAACATCACCACTGACCAGTTGCAGGATGTTCCATCCCTCCAAAAGGAAACCCTGAACCAACAATACTCAGTCCCCACTTCTCCTGCCTCTGGAAACCCCTGATCTGTTGTCTGTCTCTGATCCTTTACCTTTTCTGGATGCTTCCTGTAAATGGAATCTTATAATAGGTTCCATTTTGTGTCTGCTCACATATTTTGGGTTGTTTTTATCTGAAATAGCGGGTTTTTTTTAATATGAAAAGGAAATTCCAGCTAGATTAATGTAATGTAAGAAATAAAAAGAAGAATAAACTTTTTTAGTAAGTTGTACATAATCTTGGGGTAGAGTCCTCTGTGCTAAGTGTGACCTCATGGCCAGAATCCAGTCAGGCAAAGGATGGCTCTTCCTGTGCCCCAAACAGAAATTAGGATAATGCAGAAATCTGGAAAAAAGACAGAACACAAGCAGAAAAGCATTCCTCACAGCCAAATGCCAAAGAAAGTTTTAATATTCCTGTGTTATATGAAACTCTCTAAAGTTAGTGTTTTCTAAAGAGATAAAGCAAACGCGTGAACTTCCAAGGAGAGACAGTTCACAAGCCAGTACATGTCAGAGATTCCTGTACATCCTGATTGCGACACATGCACTGTCAACACTAGGGAGAGAGCACTGTCACCATCAGACTGGCAGGCTTCTGGTCTGTTGGCAACTAGCCCTGGGGACAAAGTAAGGCAGCACAGGCCCCAGCAGGTCCCCTGGGGACAAGGGGAAAAGCCCCTCTTCTGGGAGAACAGTGTGCAGGACCTGCCAAAATCCCACAGAGGCACACCTGCACCTAGCAGTGCTCACCCAAGGCAGTTGCCTCGGAAATTTATATGGAACTACAAAAAAAAATACCGAATAGTCACAGCAACTTTAGAAAACAGAACAAAGTTGGAGAAATCATACCTGATATCAAGGTATACTACAAGGCCATAGTAATCACACAGCATAGCACTGGCGTAAAAAACAGATATCAATTCATGGACCAGAATAGAGAGCCCAAAAATAAACCCACATCTTTATGGTCAATATTTGACAAAGAAGGCAAGGACATAAAATGGGGTAAAGACATTCTATTCAATAAATGGTATTGAGAAAAGTGAACAGATAACTGCAAAACATTGAAATTAGACTACCTTCTCACACCATACAGAAGAATAAACTCACAATGGATAAAGGACTTAAATGATAAACTTGAAGCCACAGAAATCCTAGAAGAAATCATAGGCAGGAAGATCTTGGATATTTCTCATAGCAATATTTTTTTCTGTTATATGTCCTCAGGAAAGGAGAACAAAAGTTAAACAAGTGGTACTAAATCACACTAAAATGTTTTTGCACAGGAAAGTAAACCATCAACAAAATGAAAAGACAATGCACTGCATGGGAGAACATATTCGCCAATGATACATGTAATAAGCGGTTAATATCCAAAATTTTTAGACCTAAAATAACTCAACACCAGTAAAACAAACAATCCAATTAAAAAATAGGCAAAGGACCTGAATAGACAATTCTCCAAGGAGGACATAGAGATGACCAATAGACATAAGAAAAGATGCTCAATGTCACTAATCATTGGAGAAATAACAAAACCACAATGAGACGTCACCTCACACCTGTCAGAATGGCTATCCTATATAATAAAAGCCTAATATGCTAAGTGTCCGGTTGTCTGGTCATCTGTTCAACCAATTAAAGCGCAATATGCCAATGATATGCTAAGGATGCTCAACTGGTCGCTATGACGTGCACTGACCACCAGGGGGCAGACACTCCAAACAGTAGGTTAGCTTGCTGCTGGGTTCCAGCGATCGGGACTGAGTTAGATGGGCTGGGCATGCCCTGGAGCCCTCCCATGGTCCCTCCTCGGCTGGGCAACAGCCCGTGCCCCTCTCCAGCCCCAATCGTGCACCTGTGGGGTCCCTCAGCCTGGCCTGTGCCCTCTCGCAATCTGGGACCCCTTGGGGGATGTCGGACAACCAGTTTCGGCCTGATCCTGCAGGCCAGGCTGAGGGACCCCACTGGTGCACGAATTTGTGCACTGGGTCTCTAGTCATCAATAAATCCTCAAATAACAAGTGTTGATAAGAATGGAAAAAAGGGAACCCTTGTGTACTGTTGATGGGAATGCAGACTGATGCAGCCTCTGTGGAAAACAGTATGGAGTTTCCTCAAAAAATTAAAAATGGAACTGCCTTTTGACCCAGTGATTCAATTTCTTGCAATATATTCAAAGAAACCACAATACTCCTTCAATAGCAAGATTTGACCTTTATCATTTTCTGCTTCCCACTCCTTTTAGGATAAAGTTAAAAAATTTTGTGTGGCCATGTGTCCTCTAGTAGTCCCTGTCTACTTCTATTCAGATGCCATAACGTTTTCCTTTCTCTCTTGGTTCGAGCCATACCAGTATTTATCAATAACTACAAATGTCCTGTGCAGTAACTTATTCTACTCATTGCAAAGCTATTCTGGTTCTCTCTTTAGCTTTTTATCTATGACTCATACTTTGATTCAGCTCTGTCGCTTAAGGCACCTCTCTCAGTAATTCACTTGAGATCCGAAGCTGTCATATTTTCTCTTCATACCAGAGACTTGTGATCATTTGATTTTTGTCTGTCTCTTGCACTAGAGAATAAGCTTTTTGTTCACTATTGTTCCAGGTGCACCAGCTTAGTACGTGGCTCCATAAATACTACTTGAATAGATGGATATTTCTACAATATAATACAACCTATAGATCCTTAGTAAAGTTGTAGCATAGAAACAATCTTAGAAACAATCTTAAAGCATTTTTCTTAATAAATAGTCTTTGTTCCTGGTACCAATTTAACAGTTAGTTGGTGAGAAATATCCCAGGCTTTTAGAAGTTCTTGATTATAGTGCTTACCTGAAGTGTTTCTAGCAAGTCCTTCAAACTTTGCATGGCCAAATAACCTCTTGCTATCTTCCCCTTAAATAATATATTTGTCTCCCAGTAATCTCTCTTAATGGCTCAAGTCCTTGATGTCAACCTTAGCTCCTTTCCTTTTCTCCCCTACTAAATTTAATTTACCAGCAAGACATGTTGGTTCTATCCTAAAAATACACCTATAAACTGACTCCTCTCATCTCCTTGCCATCATCCCATTTGCAGCCTTAAATATGTCTCACCTGTACAACTTCAAAAAGCTCCTAACTGATGTCCCTGTTTCTGATGTTGACTCCCTCAGTATGATCTTTACAGAATGGCCTAAGTAATTTTTTAAAAAACATATATTAGACAATATCATGTCCTTACTTAAACTTCTCATTGCTTTCTTTTACCATTAATTAAATAATTTATCATTGCTTTTTGCCTACAACTCCGTTGTCTCTCATCTCTCTATCCCCCCTTCTTATTAATTTTCAGCCATAATGATGATCTTCTTGTAATTTTTGAATCATGCAATATTAAGGCATTTATTGTGTGCTTTCCCTTTTCTTGATATTTCTGTTTTCTAATCACATGTGATTTTCCTTCTCAACCCTCAGACCATAGCTCAAAGACCATACCCTCAAAAGGCCTTGCCTGATCGCTGGATCTAAGAGTCTTCTTTACCCTCACCATCACTCTCTATCCTATTTCATCCAGCTTTGTTTTCTGCATAGCACATATCACCATCTGAAATTTTTTTATAACTGTATGATATTCTTATTTTTTAATTGATTCTCCATACTGACATGTTCAAGAGAGAAAAACTCCTAGTTTCCTTGTTTCCTGTATATATCTAGCTCCCAGAAGAATGCATGTCACATGCTCCTTTCTCAAAATATAGTTGCTGAATGAGTAGAAATTAATTTCAAAATAGATTGGTTCTAATAAGAAGTAAAAATACAATCAAAGTATATTTTGAAAACTATTTAGAAGGATTGTAGTCCTGTTATTGTGTTTATACTTCCCAGCCCCAGGCCTCTATACTTTAGAGTTCTGCTCATAGGTTTTCCTTGGAGCATAAGCAATCAAAGAACCATTATTGGGCAGTAAAAGTTCATGATGGATTTTATAATTTGCATGATTGTTACATTTTGTATTTGAATTTTTTGCAAGGGAGAATTAAAAAAAAAAGTAACTAGACATTGGTTTTGGCATTGGTCAATTAGCTGATTACTTAGAACACGTTTCGTTTTTTTCTGTATTTCATTCCAAACACTTTCAGTCTAAAATTTACATTTTCCTTCCATTTTATGGAAAGATGCAGGAAACATTTTTTTTTCTAGCATTTTTATCAAGCATTGGATTTCTGGAAACTGAAGGGTGACTGGGTTGGCACTCTCAGTGGTTTTCAGCAGGAATATCTTTTGACCCTAATGCCTCTTCGTACCAGTTTGACCACTAGGTGGCACACATAAGATGGTAAGGTAAAGTGCCCATTGACAAGCTCTGAGTTTGTGGAGGAGTCATGAGAAAACCTTAAAATGAGTGTACAAATCTCAAGGGCTGGTGAAGTGTAGGTAATTGTCAAAAAGGATATATGTAAAATGTAAATCACCAAAATGTATTATGGAAGACCACTTGCATTTAAAGTACTAGAATAATGAATATACAATTTTAAAAACTATTATACAGTAATTAAGCAATTAATTGTTGAGATTGTCAGTTGTTTACCATGCTCTGGACTTCAGTTACATGAATAATTTGAATGAAAAGCTTGTTATGTTATCTATGCCTCTTTGTTACTGAGAAGGAAAAATCTAATTAAATAGAGTTTCATTTGGTTGAATTAAGATAAAAATGGGAATCTTTAAAATATATATATGGTAATATATAAAATAGTACATACAGGCTTATAGTAAAGTAATAAAGATGTATGGTAACGTATCACATAGTACACTAAGGGCATATAATAAAGAGCAATAGTTCTTAGCTCCAGGCAGATTCCCCAGAGATAACTTAAAAAACAACAACACACACTTTATAAAGTAATTATTTTAATAGCGAAAACATGAAATAGTTTTTACTAGAGAATAGATTTGATCTTTCTAGGAAGATGAATATGCAATAATAATGTGGTGTGGGTATGAGAGAGTGGGGAGAGTAAGAAAGAAGGAGAATGACTGAAAGCAAAGTAGGAGACTAGCTAATGATCAGGAAATTAAGTAGAGAAGACCATGGTGCTTGTGCTCAAACTCCTCAGCCTATTACCTCTGATTGGTTAGTTCTTTGCTAAGAGACACTTAACACCACCCAAATCTGATCAAACATAACTATCAAATCTTGCAACTCAGACCCTTGCTCTGAGAACAAGCTCTTCCAGAAAGCTTCCAATAGTTTTCTATATTACCAATGAGATCATGGTATAGGTAGGCATTGCCTTGCCCAGGTGACTCAAATGTCTGCCCTTCTTACCAGTTATACTGGTAGTTGCCACTGTGACCCATTTCTTAGGCATACCATTTCTCCATTGGCCACTTGTGATCCAGATTACCCTGGATGGGTGGGACTGTATTTGTTTGTGGACAAAATCATGTCTGTGAGCAAATAAAATCTCCTATGAAGCCTTATAATCAAGTTACTGGGGAATAATCTTGGTGGGACTTCCAGAGTAAAGGCTCTACTTCTTTCAAATCCCTAAATACCTATTTTCTACAATCCACAGTTGGAGGAAGGCCCACAATATAGAGACAGGAGTAGGCCCATATCTTTCCAATTCCAATCTGCTGATACTTCTAAGGAATTAATTTCTGCATACTATCATCATCCATGACGTACTTGTTTTCACTCTCCTAGGTGAAGTATCTTAAAGTGCTGGGGTACTTTATTTTATCCATTTACTCTCTGTTTAAATCCAACCTGTAGAATGAGGAAAATTAAGCAGAAATGGAATTTGCACAGCTCTATGGTGGTCATTTGTGCAATGAGAAAATTTTTAAAAATATATTTTTATTGATTTCAGAGAGGAAGTGAGAGGGAGAGATCATAATAATCTGGCCACTCAGTGTAGTTTTGCTTTCAACTGACTGCTGAGTAAGAGACTAACTAAAAGAAAGTTTACCTTGTGATGGCCACTTTTAGCTTGTAGAAGAGATCTAGTCTTAAATCCATAGAAGATAACTAATAACAATAGTGCCATCTATCACTGATATTATCACTCAAGGCCCTGAACTTTCCATTCTTATCTCTCTAGTCTTCTTCTTTCTCTTTCTCACATTCAGGATAATATGCTTACAACTCCCTTCCTTGCCAGAGCATTCCTAAATTCACACAAAAACCTCTGTTGTGTATAGTCCACTCTGTAGAAAAGTGATGGGAGGAAAGTCAGTGCTTTCTAAGCTTCCCAGACAAGAAGAAACTAAAGTAGTTCATCACCACTTTAAGAAGAAGAAATAAAAACAGTTCAAAAATTGGAGCAATAAAATGACAATAAATACATATCTATCAACTATTGAATCTAAAAACAAAACAAATGAACAAGTAAAACAGCAAAAGCCTCATAGATATAGAGAACATTGTAATGGTGAAGTGATGAGTGAAAAAAGTAAAGGGATTAAGAAGTACAAATAAGTTGTTAGAGAATAGTCGTATGGATTTAAAGTATAGCAAAGGGAATATAGTCAATAATATTCTAATAACTATGTATGGGGTCATATGGGTACAATATTTATTGGGATGATCACTTAGTAAGTTACATAATGTCTAATCATTAGGGTGTACACCTGAAACTAATATAATAATGTACTTCAACTGTAATTGAAAAAGAAAAAAAATTTTTAAAAGGCCAAAAATGAAAGTTTCTGGGAAAATATGGGTTGACGTGAAACAAAATAAATTGTGTCTAGAGGCAGTTGCATAATTTCAGTGATTTTTATTCTTAGTGATGTTAAATAAATTACACCACAAAAACAAAACCCTAAATCCCAAAGCAGGAGTGAGGGACATGTTGCTGGATGAAAAATGTGGGAAGGAAAGAGGTTATATGGGACAGCATGTCCCTAAAGCAGAAAGAGAAAGATCTTGGGAAAGAGGAGTCACACCGCAGTGTACTCCTCATGACACCAAACCCCTCAGGCACAGAGAAAGTTGCCTTTGACAAAGCTGGTTTGCCTTGTTAAGTCAATAAAGATATGAACAACTAAATTGCTAAGTCATCACCCTTTCTTGGAACTCCTCCTAAAATTTTTTTATATCAAAGTGTTATGGACAATACTGATTCTACTAAAGACTTCCTAGAAGATATGGAGAAGTAATATCACATTACTAATCCTATATTCTATGCAAAATTAAAAAAAAAAACATGGCAAAAAATAAAATCCCCATTAGAAAAATTGTTCTCTTTCTTGTTCTCTTCCTTCACTGACTTTGCCTGACTGCTCTTTTCTCTCCTACCTGTAAATGGAAGTCCCTTCCTTCTTCTGGGTGCTGGGGATCTGTACACTACTACAACCTGCCTCTAACCCAGAGCATGCTTACCAACACTTCTTTTTGGCATTACTCATCTTTCCCCAGACAGGAATTTTCATACCACGGCTAAAAATATTTTTAAAAATTCATGTTACCCTGATTTATTTTCCTTCCCAATTAGTGATACTTGCTGTAGAAAAGAAAAAGATGCAAACAAAAATCAGCAATTTGGTGCACAGATCTGTGTCTGGAAACTTGTAATTCTGTACTCATGGACCTTACCACAATTTCCCAAGTCATAAAATCATAAACTATTGCAAGAGAATATACACCTAGACCAAAGGAAAGAATGACACATCTTATCTACACTAATAAAAGAGAAATATGTAAATTGACCATACCTCTGTGTTGCCCACCAGCCAATCAGGAGGGAATATGCAAATTAGCAGGCCAAAGATGGGGGTGGCCCCACACCCCAGCCGCTCCAGGCTTGGAACGGCAGGGCGAGGCAGAACACCTACTATGAGGGGGGAATGCGGGGGGGCGGAGGGAGCTACAGGAGCAGCGCTTCAGCTGGAGCAAAGCCTGCAGACTCTGGCCGGAGTCAGCAAAGCCTTCGAAGACTCTGGCTGGAGTGAAGACTCCGGCTGGAGCGAAGGCAGAAGGCAGCAGCCACAGCTAAGGCCTGGGTCCCGGGTGCCGGAGGAAAACCGGTGCCGGCAGCCAGGTGAAGGAAGGCCTATTGCACGAATATTTGTGCAACAGGCCTCTAATGTCTACTATAATGAAAAATAACATTTAACAATAAAAAACTCAACTGTGTGACCTATGAAATGGAGGCTTCACTAGGACTTTTTAACTCCAGAGCCCAGGACTTGACTATGCATTTTGCTTTAGGGTTTGAATTTAGTTTAAAAAAAATTGGAACTGGCTGCTAAACTTTAAAAATGTTTTTGTTTGTTTATTTTTTCTCTTGAATTAAGCCTGTGGGACTGGATAGTGTGAAAATTGATTGTTTGATTGGCAGGCATCCATATTCCTATCCAGCAGAAATATTACTTTAATTTCCCTTTGGGGAATTCACTTCTTCTTCCACTTTCTGCCATTGTTCTATTGAAAGAGATTGACAAAGGTAAATCCTGATTGTTCTGAGTCAATATGCATACCTTAGCCCTATGACCACAAGAATTAGTTGCTAGATTAGCACATAACCTAGTTAGAGCCATTGAGACTTTGGCGAGGGCTTTTGGAAAAAAGAAACACTCTTCCTCTGGCCTTACTAGAATAAGAGTGTCTGCTTCAGCCATCTCAATACTCTGAGGAGAACCAGGCTGTGGATGAAGGGAACACCTTCTGGAAGCAGAACTGACAAATGTCTGCTAGCCACGTTGTTCGAAACCCAAATCAAGCATCTCCTAAAGCCAGCCTTCCCCAGATTTTTCAGTTACATAAACCAAGAAATTCATTTTTTGTTTAAACCACTTTTGAGTTTCTCTTCACATAAAGAATCCTAACAAATACAATGTAGGTCTGCATCTAAGAAAAAATTCATTCATTTTCTCCCTTGCTGGGTGGCTCAGTTGGTTGGGAGCACTGTCCTATACCAAAAAAGGTTGTGGGTTTTGCCGGTTCGATCCCCTATTGGGGCGCATAATAGATCAATGTTTCACTTTCACATCCATGTTTCTCTCTCTCTCTCTCTCTCTCTCTCTCTCTCTCTCTCTCTCTCTCTGGAAAAAAAAATATCCTCAGGTGAAGATTTTTTTTAATCATTAATTTTCTCACTCATTTTTTAAAGCATTTCCACAATGTCTTAAGTAGCAAGCATTGGGAATACAAAAATGAATTTTTCCCAGTCCCTCGCCCTCCAGGAGGACAAGATAGAGGAGTGAACATATGTAATACAAGGTAATATGAGTGATAGCAGAGGGTGCTATGGGAAGACAGAGAATAAAGAGGCTAATTCAGCCAAAGAGGGTCAGTAAAAAAGTTTAGCAGGCAAGAAAGAGACATTCTAGGAGTAGCAAATCACACATCCAAAGGCCAACTGACATTAGCTTTTCTGGGGAATCACCGAGTCTGTTGTGGTTTACACATGAGTTTCCAAGCTAAGCACAAAGTGATGTGGCTGGAAAGAAAGGCTGGAATCCAATTCTGAAAGGCTTTGTACATAGGGAATGTCACGGTTAGACCTGAATTTTAGAAGGATGCAGACAATATCCCTAAGTGACAGCAGGATTGGGCCTCCTTTGTCTGATCCCCTGAAACTGCCTGACTCCTACAGCTCCTCATTTGAGCTAAGCTTCTTCTGCAAGTAGGCCTCTCCTGCCACGGGGGGATATAAGGCTGATGCTGACAGTCTCCTGCGCCATTGTGCACTTCAGGTATCCATCTGTGCTCTGGAAAATGGCTTGAAATTTTCTGCAGAGAGTGCAGACAAAAAGGTCAACAATTATGCAAAATGAATAATGGGCTTGGAGCAATCAGGCCATGCAGCAGCTGCAATGAATTCTCTGAAACCCACCTGCCAGGTGTCCACGTCCCTGCCCAGTGGCCCCTTCCCAGGCATCTGCAGCCAACCTCTTAGCTAACTAGTATTCCTAGACAGCTAGGGGAGATCCTGGGATCTAAAAGGCCACAGCACTGAGCCTGAAGAAAGGTCTTCTTGAGGATTCCTCTGAAGTTCAGTGAGTGACCTCTTCTCAAAGCTAAGGCGTTAAGTGAGGGACCCAGGGTCAAAAACCTCAGTGTTTGGGACGACACTATTTAACCACAGCCTTCCTGGGAATGCCAGTCAAGCAGAAAAACACTGTTGAGAACTACTGTGTGGAATGTGCTAGGGGGATGCAGAGGTGAGTCACACTCAACACCCAGGAAACATCAGCAATCAACTGGTGTGTGCCGAATAGAGGCCAAGAGAGCTGAATGTTTGGTGAGTGAGGAAGATTACACATGTGCAAAACATAGCATCATTTTAATAAATGGCAGTTCCACAGGGCAGGTGTCATCCCGACTGATGAGGAAATTGAGGACCAGCAAAGTAAATGATCCTGGAGAGAGAAGGGACTGGAACCTGATCAGCTCAATTCCAACACCTGTTTCCACTCTGCCACAGAGAGGGGGAGGCACAAAGACTCCTGGGAGGTAAACGTCAGCTCTCCCACAGGTTTTCTAGAGTTCTGCCAATCCCTGGTACAAGGAAGGGCACTTTGTTCTGTCACCACTTTTACTTGAAAAAAATGGGGGACTGGGGGAATTGTTGTTTTTTGTTTTGTTTTTTATCAAAAGAAACTTGTTTTCTATGGCTTGTGATACAAATTTTAGATGTATTTTTATGAGAAAAAGTGAAACTACTGGTTACACTGTGAGAATTCTGAGGGCTGCTGTGATGGCCATTTTTGAGAGATGTCCATATAGTGGGCTAGCAGGAGAAAAACCTGGAAAGGTTAGTGGTTCCTTCTATGCAGCTACTCTCTCTGTGTTCTAGTAATTTTTCCTTCTTTTCCCCCCTTCAGCCCCAGAGGAAGCAATGGCTTCCACTGCTCCTACCCCCAGGACACTGCATCACTCATTGGTTTTCCTAAACCTCATCCTCACCTTGCAAACAGTCCCTTTCTGGGCTGGCTTCATAGGTCTGTGGCTTGTGCAGTCATAGGGCCTGTGCTTAGAACTCCATACTTGATATAATACTCTTAAAATTCCTGATACTTTAATAAGAACCCCACATGTTCATTTTGCACTGTGGCCCCTAAACTATGTAGCTTCTCCTGGTCTCTTTATAAAACTCTCTTCAAGTGTGCCATACATATCCTGCCAGGAATCTGACCCACATATCAGCCTATGCAGAGAGGTCGGTCCAGCAAAACTGACTTCCTCAGAAGGAGTCAAGTCTTTTCCCTAAAAGGACAGAGACCTCAGGGAAAAGACACAGGTGTTCCTATGAGGTCAATTTGTTCCTGAGATGGGAACTGAAATCAAGACCATGGAAGGTAGCAAGCTGAGGCCCAAGTCCAGGACGTAGGATATAGAGGTCCAATCTCTGTGTCCTTCAGAAGCCACCTCCCTCTCTGATCCTCAGCTTCCCCATCTGGATAATGAAAGGGTTAAAGAGAATAAAACGGTGCAGAGAAAACGTATTGTGCTTAGCAGATATCTTGCAGAAAGCTTGCAGCCTTGAGCACAGCATAGCTTAGATAACCAGAAGACACCTGGCATCGGGAGGAACCAAGGACAGACCGGACCCTTACGTCAGCAGAACAGCTTGCAGCCAGCAAGGATTAATAAAAACCTTTCTCTCCTTTCAGTCCCCGCTGATTCCTTTGTTGGGTTCAGCCCACTTGCACACAAGTGCCTGAAATAAAAGCTTTTGATACATTATGGTCTCATGTCATAGGTGTGTGACCCTGGCCCACTCCAAACCTTTCGGATAACATACTGCCTAACTCAAAGTACAGTTGTCAACTACTAGGTAAACACTGGCAATCATTAGGAGAAAAACATAGCAGGATAATGGCCTGAAGAGTAACTCCTCCTTCCCTATCCCCACCTTGGTAAGAAATGACTAGTACCATATCCACATTGCTTAGCTACACTGAGATCATAACTAAGGAACAATTAATTAACTGTAGTCCAGTTCTGCACTGACCGAGACCACGATTTGCCGTGGCACAGGAGCGCCTCTATGAATCACCAGGTTTTACTTCCCAAGCACTTATTAATAACAGACACTTATTGGGCATTTACTACATGCTAGCACTGTGCCAAAGGCTGTATTGTCTGGACCAGGAACCTGCAAACATTTTCTTAAAAGGCTAATAGTAAATATTTTAGGATTTGGGGGATAGATGGTCTCTGGTCCAACTACTCAACTCTGGCATTGTAGCACAAAAGCAAGCATAAACAATATACAAATGAATAAGGCTAAGTGCCAATAAAACCTTTTTGACAAAAACAGGTACTACTGTAGTTTACCTCCCTTAGTCTATGGCAGTGGTCGGCAAACTGCAGCTCGTGAGCCACATGCGGCTCTTTGGCCCCTTGAGTGTGGCTCTTCCATAAAATACCACTTGCGGGCACGCACGTACAGTGCGATTGGAACTTCGTGGCCCGTGCGCAGAAGTTGGTTTTCAGCTCTCAAAAGAAATTTCAATCGTTGTACTGTTGATATTTGGCTCTGTTGATTAATGAGTTTGCCGACCACTGGTCCATGGTCTTCGATCTTAAGCCTATATCAGAATTCCCTGAACAGCTTGTTAAAACACAGTTTCTGTTTCAGCAGGTCTGGGGTCCAGCAGAGAATGTGCATTTCTAACAAGTTCCCAGGCAACGTTGATAGAGTTGGGCCAGGAACCACACTTTGAGAACCACTGGTCCAGACAGTATAGCAGACACTAAAGAGCACAGCTCTATTGCCAAGTAGCCTATTTGAATTCTGCCTCTTCCACCTGCAACCCAAGTAACTTTAGGTACTTTGTGTTTCTTTTATATTTCATATCTCATATGTGTAATTAGGATAATAATAGCACCCCTTTCAAAGGGTTGTCCTGAGTTAAATGAGCTAATGCATGTGAAATGCTTAGAACAGTTTCTGGCACATGATCAGCCCTCAAAAACTGTTAGCTCTTGTTAAATGTTAACTGATATTGCCCCCCTACTATGCAGATCTGCTGGCCATTTTATAGATGAAGTAGCTGGAGCACATGGGGTTAAATGTATTGCCCACAGCATGGAACTGTTAAAAGTCAAAGTGGGAATTAAACCCAGGGCTCAAAAACTGAGAGGTGATACCTTTACTCTCAGCACTATTCTCCCTCCCCAGAATCTGGAGCAAACACATGGCCTCCCTGAGGCCCCTAGGAATATGAGCCTTTGGGAAGGGAACTTTGTTAGCCTGGGTCCCCACTGTATCCCCAGGTCTTTGCCTGGAACTCAGAGGGAACCATACTCTTCTTGTGACTTTGACACTCCCTCCGGTGCTTACTCAGGCCACAGTGGTATCAAAGAAGAAAAGAGCCCTCTTCTCCTCCCAGCCCTGGTCACTCACTTTCTGTCAGAAGCACTGGCCTGCATGTGACCACTTTGAGCTAGGTCAGGAGGTCTTATGATAACATTTACTGGCAATAAGCTGGGTGTTTTGCATATATTATATTATTTAATTTTTGATATAATTCCATATGGTAAGTACTATTATTATCCCCATTTATCAAATGAGGAAACTGAAATTTAATGGAAGTTGACCTAAGTTATGCAGCTAGTAATGAGGATGGCAAGAGAGAAACAGATCTGAATGCTTCTGAAGTTTTATTTCTTTCCACTTACAAGATCTTGCCTTCTTGAAAAGTATTAGAAGTAAAAGAAGATTATGGAAAGGGAGCACAAGAAGTTAGTGTTTAGAGCAAAGGACTTGAAATGCCCAAAATATAGTTTTATCTATTTTGTGGTCAATTTCTCCAAAAAATATAAATAAGCTTAAGTGAATCACACCATTCAGGTAAAATACATTTGCAAATGTACTCTTGCCAATTTGAAACAGGAAAAAGCTATATAAGTCTTGCTCTCTTGTGGGTGGCTTTTATGAGAAGAGTGAGGGAGACTTTTATGAAAAGAAAGGGAAAGCTGGAGTGGCTTTGACCCCTGATCCTTAAAACTGAAAAGGAAGAATAATCAAATGCACACTGAAAATATAACAGCAAACAAGCTCTGAGGTGACATTTGGGCTGTGCGGTTTTCTTCTGGCTGTGACAATGAGTGCCCATTCAGCTGGCTTTTCCCAAAGCCAGAGAAAGGTCTTTAGCTAAAATGTCACAATGCATCTTATTTTCCATTTTCAGCATGTGTTCCAAAGGGAGACTGACACCCTGTCCTGCCCTCACACACCACTTTGAAAATAACAACAGCAAAGCACAAAGAAAGGGAGGGAGGGAGGGGACAGCTTGGAGCAGGTTCGAACTCTGTGACTTTCATTTTGCAGAGGGAGCAGACCTTGGGTTGGGAGGAGGCAGAGGAAACTAGAGGATGGCTGTGACATCCTCTCCTGAGCACACAAAAGGACACTGGACCTATTCCATGCAACTACGTGATGGTCTGGAAAGTGGATGTTGAAATTACATTTAGAAATTAAAGATTTTTTTATTGGCCAGTTTATTTGTTATTACTAAAGGTCTTTGGACCAAATAATAGCCATCATTTGGTGACCTGGAGGTTTGAACTCTGCCTCAAAGGAAGGCATGACCCTCCTCCTTTCTAAAACTAACCCCCTATTTGGACATTCAAGGCCACATATAATCTGGCCCCAGCCGACATCTCCAGCCTTATTTCTCACTACTCATTCCCTGTATTCTCCTGTTGATTTTGTGTTATTACCAACAGAGGATCCACCCATGTGATGATTCCTTCTTCCTATAATATTCTTTAAACACCCCACATTCACCTTCTAATATTTTCACCTCCTTAACTCTTGCTCATCTATAACCCTGTGAATCTGGGGCATGCTGCCTGATCTCAGGTCCTA
Source organism: Cnephaeus nilssonii (assembly GCF_951640355.1). Classification (NCBI taxonomy): domain Eukaryota; kingdom Metazoa; phylum Chordata; class Mammalia; order Chiroptera; family Vespertilionidae; genus Cnephaeus; species Cnephaeus nilssonii. The sequence continues at coordinate 50,593,939 of NC_137085.1, read as the reverse complement.
GAAACATAATCCAGAACCAAAACATGTTTTCAAAGAACTCAGGTTCTTCACCCACACAACCCCTGGGAACTGTTTCCCTCTTCCAGCAGAATTCTTGTAATTGCCAACCAACTGGCCAACCCATGTGCCAATTTCCCCTATTGTATTCTACCCGCCATGTTGCTACTGTGAGGGGGGGAAGGGCACGTAATAAGAATAGGAACACAGTTGTTTAAGGATTATTCACCTTACTAACTACAGATAAGAGGTTTTCTTATAGACCCTGGAAAACTGGAGGATGTGCTGCAAGAAAAAATACAGTTTAAAAGTAGACCAAGGATAGGACATGCTCTAACTTGGTTGCTATACCCAGACCCTGACCCCCTCCAGGAGTTTGCCTCAGGAACGCTGACCACTCTCTGGTCCCAGGAATGGGGTGAGCTGTTTGTAACATCACAGAAGATTAGCCACCTTGTTATCGGACTTTGAACTTCTGAATCTGGACTGCAAACCCTCTCCTCCCATTTCCCTGTTACACTAGCAGCTCACAGCTGCAGCTGCATATAGTTATCTTCACCCTTGACAGTATATAATCAGCCAACCAGCAAGGGGAATCAGAGCAGAATTTGCAGGGTGACCGACTGCTCTCCCCATACTGCTGATATTATTGGAATATAAGCTCATATATGATTCAATCCTGTTTCTGCTTAATTTGGGTCAGGTAGTGACCAGCAGCCCCACTGTGTCCGCTATCAACTAGAGTGATCTTTCTAAATATAAGTCTCCTCTTCTGTCCATCTCCAGTTTGCATCTTAAGACCCAACTACACTAAATAAATTTCAACCCAAACATGCCATCTATTCCCATATCCTGTGCTTTTGCTTTGGTCATTTTCTTGAACTGGATTACTATCTTTGCTTTAGCTTGTCCAAACCCTAATTATCATTCAAGACCCAGTTCAAATGCCTCCTCTTTATATATATTTCAATCTCAGACTACAATCCCTTTCTCCTCTGTTGTTTCTGCTGCCCTTTCTCATAAGGCTAGCAGCATAATTTACATTACTCTTAGTTGTCTCTATGTCTCCCTCTTCCATTAGAGGAAGAATTCTTTGAAGTTAAAGGTTTCTTCTCACTCATCTTTGAATTCGTAGCAAAGTAATTTGTATAATAGGTTCTCATTATATATTTGCTGAATTTAAATCCATATAACATTTTAGTATTTATACAACATTCTCACATACATCTACTCATTTCATTATTCATTCTAAAAGATTTATGAGGTATGTAATTCTATCCCAACTTTAAGGTGAGAAAATTGAGACTCACATAGTTAAGTGGCACATCTTGATCTAGACAGAAGCAGAGTCTAATTACTCCTATAGTTCTGAACTTCTATGATTTTATAATTTTATTCAAAATTATATGCCAGAAAGGAGTGGAAAATAATAATTTCATGATAATTCTACAGAGAGAAAAAAAGGGCCAGCAAATACTCTTCTCTTATTTGCAAGGCTGTATTATGACCCACTGGAAATGAGTATTATAAACATTAGCTTCAGCAATGTAACATAATAGCAGTTTCTTTTATTATCATTATTTAAGCACTTGGATAGTAAACAGGCACCTCATCCAACATATGATCTCAGTCAAACACATACCCTCTATGCAAATTTTATGGACTTATCATTATTAGGTGTTATTTATTCTAAAAGCAGATTTGATAATGTGCAGACAATAGTGAACAATGCTGGACTGTGGAAAAACAGCTGAATTATGTAGGTCAAAAGAGTCCTTAACCAGATAGCCACAAAAGTTTAATACCATTCAAAAACTACTTTACAAATATGGGGCAGGGTGGACTGGCATAGGGATGTGCATATATTATTTCCTGGCATATTAAAATAAGATATATTGTAAAACTATTTTATACAAAGTTTCCCTAACAGCAGAGATATTTTTCTGTGGCTTGAGAGTTCCAAAATCAGCACAATGAAGGACATAGTGAAGTGGGGAAAACATGTTTATTGTTTTTTGTTTTTAATAATCCGCAGGTCCTCATTTGAAACCCATCTCTGCCTGGCAACCTGGGATAAGTAATTTGGTCCTTCTGAGTCTCCTCATTCTCATCTGTGAAATGGGCATAATAATATTGAACTCACCTGAATATTTATTATTGAGAAAATTAACTGATAAAACCTATGTGACAAGAAATTTTGGTATATATTTCATACTCATTTAATTAATACTATTACTTTCACACCAGTTGCTCAGGGATATAATTCTCTTCCAAACATGGGTTTCCAGGGGAAGTTGTGGGTAAATTAGAGTATATTTGAGAGGATATAGTCATCTTCTGTATCTATTCTAAACTCTGTCATTCCCATCCTGAAATATACTTTGAATATTTAATTTTCCTGGTCTGTCTAAAAACAAATGTCCTAGTATTTCAGGCACTCACCTCTGCTATAACATGAACAGATATTCAATGTAAGCAGAAAAGAGGAGAGCAAAAGGTTAATTCCCAAGGACGTAAGCATCGAGAGATGGCCTTTCTCCCCCTTTCCTCTCTGCAGTTCTTCCTATTCCGCTTAATTTTGACACAACTGCACCAGTGTTTCTCAACTGGAAGTGACTTTATTCCCCAGGAGACATATTTGGTTGTCCCACCGCGGTGCAAGGGTGAAACTAGTTTTTAGTGGATAGAGATCGGGGATGCCCCACAACAAAGAATTATCTGATTCTAAGTGTCCATAATTGAGGAACACTGAATGAACTATGATCAAACTAGACATGGGTAAAAGTAGAGGGCCCTCATCCAATTCAAGCAATAGTTAGTGAGTTTTGCCCTAGGTGTAAAACCCTTTACTGGGTCCTAGAAAAAGTGATCCAAAAGGCTAAGAGAGCTTGAAAGGAAGAAAGAAATTTGGTAGTTGTGGGTCAATATTTATGTGGAAAATTCTTTCTTGATCATGACACTGATTTCCCTAGAATTAGATTCACAGGAATTCTTTTGCAATAGGCTACAGTAATAGTTTGTTAGAGGTAATCTGTAGAAATTTCAGGTTCTAGGGAGTAATTAAAAGAAGTCTTTACATGCAAATTACCAGCTTCACTAAGTTAGAAGCTCTCTGGGGTAGAGTTGCCTGGAGGGGGAACTTTTAACTCTGTTTTAAACATTACTTGGAAAGTTGGAGACTTCTGACTGGAAAGTAAAAGATTAAGAAGTTTAGTTTGAAGTCATTGTTTTTGTGGAGAGGGTTGTGGGATTTGTTTATCTACACTCCAATCCCCAATGCTAAAATGTGATGCTTTTTATTCACTTGGGCTTCTATCACTTTTAAAGGTGAATGAGGGGTATGCTGTGGGGGAGGGCTAGAGAGCAGGTAGTGAGTTTTTCCCCAGGAAGAGGTAGAGGCCAAGAAAGATTTCAGGGTGAGATAAGATCTCTCTCATAATCCCCAGTCACTCCTGGCTTCAGAACACAGCACCAAGGTAACAGACAGGCAGCCAGCACCACTTGTAGCTAGTTAGTGGGGAATTTGGAGTTAAGAAATAGGACCTAAGAGCCAAGAAGGAAGGTTTTAAAAATGCTCATGGCTGCTCACAGAAAGCTGACACCAAATAGACTGGGTATAGCTGGACATAAGCACATTCCAGATTCATGTTAGTATAGTGTTAGAGTACTCTAAGGCTTACAGCATCCACAATGAACACAGAAGCAAACACCTGTATCCATTGGACATCCTCAGCCAAGCACGGCACTTTAGTGAGGAGGGGCTCATAGGACCCAGTTACAGCAGCTGCAAAGGTGTGACAGAAAGACACTTAGATCTAAGCAAATATTAGTAAAATTTACTTGAAGTTGAAATGGTGCAGAGGTTAAGAGGCAAACAAGTCCAGTGATGAAAGAGCTGTCTTGAGATGTCTTGTGCTGGATCAGGAGAGAACCTTAGGACCAGGAGGGGGGAAGGGTATATAAGAACCATTCCTATTGCAGGAAAGTAAGCGAACCAACTCTCCCACTGACCACTAAGAACTAGTGGAGAAGTAATGAAACTATGGGACCCCCATCAGAGCCTGCAATATTAGGGGATTGAGTGAGACCATATCTGGAGACACAAATTAGATAGCTAGGACCCAGAGACCACACAGACAAACAGGATAAGTTAGAACAGATATTTTATTCATTGATTTAACAAATATTTATTGTCAGTACTGAGAAATACAGTCAGACCCATAGAAGACTTCACAAAGCCCTAAATCTATTGGGTGCTGAGGAATCCCCAGCATCTGTTGATAGGAAGAGGTTTAATAGAAAAACAGTATAGAGGGAACTCACAGTAAACCAGTGTCTAATCATGGCAGATGAAAGATCTCTCATATTCACTGAATAGCCACTATGAGAAACCCATGTAACAATCCTATAAGTTTGTTATTATTACTCCACTAGAGGCCCGATGCACGAATATTCATGCAACAATGGGCCTTCCTTCCCCTGGCTGCTGGCACCGCCTTCACTCTGGCCAGAGCCGCCTTTCCACTCCGGCCCGGAGTCTCCTTTCCAGTCTGGCCCAGAGCCGCCTTTCCGCCTTCCCACACTGCCCAGAGGCCTGGAGTGGCTGAGGTGGTGTGGAATGCCTACATCGTCGCCATGGTGATGACGCAAGCATCCCGCCCCATTCCTGGCCAATCAGTGCCTGTGTATGAAAATTAACCCGCCATCTTTGTTGGGTTAATTTGCATACTCACTCCTGATTGGCTGGTGGGTGTTGTGGAGGTACAGTCAATTAGCATGTTACTCTTTTATTAGGTAGATTGTACTGATTATAAATACTGAAGCTCAGAGACATTAAACACAAGTTTTCACAGATGAAGAGAGGCAGGAGGAATTCAGCTTTCCTTTATCCACAAAGCCTATTCTGCCCTCCCTCTGCACTGAACTGCACCAAAGTTCTCTGCATCTGAAGGCATCAGGGAGGCCTGGAAGCAAATGACAGGGACTCAGCCAGGGGACTTTATTTGGGTACAAGATTCCAGTCCCGGAGGCATGGGTATGGAAAGGCCAACACCAGCCTTTGGAAGAACTAGGACATTATGTAAAGAATCAAGAGTCACTTGAGAAAGGGGGGAGAAGGCAGTGGTCCAGTTACTGAGCCTGGAAAGAAAGCCAGCAGAGGAACAAAAGTGAAGCTGAGCCAACAACCTCATGTCCTGGGTCACACATTTCAACTAAGGGTATGATTATCTAGAGTTGCCAGATTAAAATAAAGGATGCTCAGGTAAATGTGAATTTATTTTAGTATTGGTAATTTTTAATATTGCATGGGACATATGTTAAAGTATTGTTTCTTTATCTGAAATCAAACGGACATCTTGTATTTGCTATATCTGACAAACCTAGTGCTTGAGCTCAGACCTAAAGTAAACCACAGATAGGGATCGGGGTACAGGGATAAGAAAAAAGGGGTACAGGGACAAGAAAGTGAGCAGATAGTTATTCAAACAACCGACCACCATTATTCTTTTAAAAGTTTTCCACCACTATAACTTAATAATTACAGAAGTGACATTTGGTAAAACTCCACATGTATTCCTGATGATTAAAAACAAAACAAAATTAAATTTAAAATAACAGGGGAAAAAACACTCCTTATAGAATAGGAATGGGAGGTTTTAGCATGATCAGCATGATGAACATTGATCTGAAAAAGTCAGCCCCAATTGACATCGCCATGGGGGTATCTGTGCTGGAGCTTGTGGAAGAAGAAAGACAGGGCGTCTCCTCGCTGTATAAACTGTAAAATGCCTTTGCCTATTGGGATGGTAATCTTTGATGGTTTGGCTGTAGTGATATTACAAGTTAAGTGGATTTTTATAGGCTTCCCAGCTAAGAATCATAGATGATATTTTTTTCTATGAGTAAATGTCTTCCATGTTCCCTACAATGATCTCATGGAAGAGTTTTGACCTTATAATTTGTTGTTAAAAGGGGTCTTCCTACACAACCCTGCATGATTTGGCATGTACTGCTGTCCAGTCTCCTCTCCGGCCAGCCTCCCCTAGCTCAGCCCACTCTGGTCACGCTCTCCTCTTCCAGTCCTCGGACTGAAGCTCCCTCCTGCCATGGAGCATTTGTCTAGACCAGTGGTCGGCAAACTGCGGCTCATGAACCACATGCAGCTTGTGAACCGTGGTTTGCCGCTCTGTTGACTAATGAGTTTGCCGACCACTGTCATAGGCTATCAAGGGTCAACAATATATTTTACATAAATCAATTCCTCTTCCCACATGTACTTCACAAGGCCCAAGTTCATTAATCAGAACTTTTGTCTCCAGTGCCATGTACTTTCTGGGGGTGGGTGGGGGAAAGGAGGGGAGTGGGGGACATCTGTAATAATGTCAACAATAAAAATAAATTTTAAAAAATTTCATTCCGGGCTGGTGTCTCAATGGTTAGAGCGTCGGCCCAGGCACTGAAGGGTCAAGGTTTGATTTGCGGTCAAGGGCATGTACCTGGGTTGCAGGTTCAATCCCTGGCCCAGGTGAGGGCACCTGTGGGAGGTAACTGATCAATGTGTCTCTCTCACATTCATGTTTCTCTTTCTCTTTCTCTCCCCCTCTGCGCCCTCCCTTCTACTCTTCCTTCCCACTCTCTCTAAAAAAAAAAGTGAATGGAAAAAAATATCCTTGAGTGAGGACTTAAATATATATATAAACAAATTAAAATTTTTTGAAATCCTTTTGGAAAACAGGGAATTCTCATAAAAGACTTTTACCTTGAAGGTAAAAATGTACAAAATGGAGGAAGGGAGTGTTCAGATGAAAAGGAGATAAGCGTTTATATTAGTTGTGCTGTCATTTCCTGAAGCAAACCTGATCAAACTGGCCACCTTCCCCAAACACTTTCTCTGAAATCACAAAACCTGACTTCGCTTCTTCTTGCTTCATTTGTTAGTCTCGTGGCAACCATTGAATGTGTTGACTGTTTGTAGCCTAATTTGTGATGTAATTTGTGCTTCTGTTCTCCGAGGTTTTTTCAAACCCTTTAGCCCACAAGTGCTCCTTCTTAGAAGAACTATAATGCTTTAACTCAAACCTGCTGCTTGTTGATTTCATCGTCTGAAAATAAGGCAATAAGGCTCTCCTCCGCCCCAGCGTCTAGCTCTTAGAGAAAGCTTTCAGGATAAACAAGACCAGCCTCTTAACCTGCCTGGGTCTTTATATCCTAGAGTAGGTGATTCAGAGCAGAAATGGAAACGAAAATTATGAAAAAACAAGTGAGCAAAAAAATATACAGAATTGCTATCAAAGTCGCCAGTATATTTTTGGTGCAAGATCACCCTAGGTGAAATTATTTTAATTCACCAATTTGCAGAGATTTAAAAAAATAACCCACTGTGAAAACCACAGTATCCATAGTAGCATGTGGCACTGGTGAGCTGCACCATATGATAAGGCAAATTGAGATCAGGCATTTGCAAGACCATTTCATGGCGGGGGGAAGATCATATGAAGAGTTATAATATGGCTAATGACATTGCAAGGCTGATGGCACTAATTTTACAATTCTCTTTTACGCATAGGTTATCATACTAATTAGCTACATCTGGAATATTTGTCATTTTAATAGAGCGATTTTGCACTTCCCTTTGCTTTAGTTCTGCAGCTTCCAACCTGATGTTCAGGGGTTCAAATAAGTTTAGAACATCAAATGCTCTGAATGATTTGAAATAAGTCACTTTGGAGTGGGAAACATTTGAGGATGGCATGGTGAAAAGAGTGCAGGCTTGGAAATCACACGTGTCAATTACAATAGCATAGCTCTTGGCAATTTACTTAATTTCTCTGAAAGTGTTTCATTAGAAATGGAAATATAGACCCTACCCTGCAGGCTTATTGAGGAAAATTAAAATAATCTCACATGCCTAGCATGTAGTTCGATAAGTGGTCCATATATAGTAATAATAAGGCACAATTCATTTTATTTTTGTTTTTTTTTTTATGGTTGTACATTCGTTTTTTCCCCCACTCCTCTTGGGTAAATCAGAGGTTTTGCAAATAAAGTAGTGTAGGAGAAACTGATACTTCTCAAAGCTATAACAAAGAAAGCTAACACTTTGCCTAATTGGGAACAAAACTTTTAAGTGAGAAAATAAAAATAATTGACCTGGTTTCAAATCCAAGGCGTGTTTAAATATTTTAATATGACCTGGACATTTTATGAGAAAATAGAGCCGGACCTTATCTTTCAATCACATGGACATGTAGGTGACAGGCTTCATAGAAACCTGTTAGAGGTTAGAATGCTGGCCTGCAGAAATGTATTATAATCTGTTAGTGTTCTTCTAATGTTAAGAATTATTGTAGTTGTTATTGTTAAACCATGGGTTGAATCTGGGAAATATGCCAACAATAACAATGATTATTGTTCCTAAAGTACTAACAAAGGCAGAAGGAAAAAACCTGCAAAAATGTGGTTCGCTTACATAAAATTCATGCCAATTACAGTTATAGTCATCTGGAAAAATTATCATTTATCCATAATACTTCCCCTAGAAACAGATACCAGCATGTAATTTTAAAATGTAACACAATAAAATAGGAGCTGAGCTAAATTCTTAACAATAGTTGCTTATGAAAATGGTTGCTAATTTCTGGTGTCTCCATCCTGAGAAACTTTTGTGGATACTCCAAAGTTCTCATTTCTATCTTTGTTTTTGGTGTCTTCATCAGAACATTATTTTCCTTTTTGGGACAAGTGATTAATTGATGTCCTTTTCCCCCAACCATTAATGTATAACTCCTTGTACTAAGGTAATGAACAGAGCATTGGAAACATAGAATAGAAATGAAATGTAGTAAACAAAAATGGAGTACTCTAGGCCAGTGGTCAGCAAACTCATTAGTCAACAGAGCGAAATATCAACAGTACAATGATTGAAATTTCTTTTGAGAGCCAAATGTTTTAAACTTAAACTTCTTCTAACGCTACTTCTTCAAAATAGACTTGCCCAGGCTGTGGTATTTTGTGGAAGAGCCATACTCCAGGGGCCAAAGAGCCGAATGTGGCTTGCGAGCTGCAGTTTGCCGACCATGGCTCTAGGCTAAGAGGGACTATTATCCTAATATATACAAACCCAGGGTCCATAACATCCAAAATGACCGAAGGTTCGACTGACTGCTGCCGCTGTGGGTGCCCCGACCCAGCACTGACTGCTGAGGGGGCTGCAGATCAGGCCCCAAGAGAGTCCTCGAGAGAGAAGCAGGGTCTGATCTGTAGCCTCTGTGGCAGCTGTTGATCAGCACTTGCCTCTCTCTTTCACTCCAGGCCTGGCCAGCAGCCGCACCTCTCTTTCTCTCAGCCTCCGCTGTGGCTGCTGATCAGCCCTGCCTCTCTGAGCAGGCCCATTGATAGGCCTGGAGACTCTGACTGGCATAGAAACCGACCAATCAGAACCAAATCTGGGCGAAGGGCAAGGAGCCAATGGCTGCCTTGGAGGTGGAGCTTTTGACACTGCCTGGCATAGAAACCAACCAATCAGAACCTAATCTGGGTGAACTGCAAAGGCAGAACCTAAGGTGGGGGCTGAGGAGGGGTTTTAAGGGCAAAGCTGTTTGGTGTAAGGTGTAAGAAAGTGGTTCAATTTTTTAATGACTGGTTTGGCAATATAGTGCATATGGCTGGCTATCAGTCCAGATATAGGGATTATGTATTTTTGTCTGCCAAGAGCTTCTCCTCCTGATGAAAAAGGCTCCTCCCATCCCCATTTAAGCAATCCTATCCTATATAATCTATCTATACTACTAAAAGGGTAATATTCTAATTAGACCGGGTTGACTGGCCATCTTCCAGACGTCCAACTTCCTACCAGACAAAGCCATGGTGGTGGGGGCCGAGGCAGAGGCTGTTAGAGGCAATAAGGCCGGCAGGGTAGGGCCATTGGGGGTGAGATCAGACCAGCAGGGGAGGGAAGTTGGCCAGCAGGGGAGGGCAGTTGGGGGCAAGATTAGGCCAGCAAGGGAGGGCAGTTAGGGGCTATCAGGCAGGCAGGCAGGTGAGCAGTTAGGAGCCAGCGGTCTCAGATTGCAAGAGAGATGTCCGACTGCCAGTGGGATTGGGCCTAAACCGGCAGTCGGACATCCTCCAAGGGGTCCCCGATTGGAGAGGGTGCAGGCGGGGCTGAGGGAACGTCTTTCCCCCCACCCCACCCCACCCCACCCCCCGTGCACGAGTTTCATGCACCGGGTCACTAATGCATTATAAGTACAATGGAACTAACCACTAGACACACAGATCCCTTATAATTTTGCTCCTTACTGCTTCTGCCTCACATATTTGAATTCTCAATAGGTCCTGGAAGGCATCCTCTTCTATTCCATCCCAAACATTTTAACAAACTCCTAAAGCTAGAACATTCTTTGTCCAACCTCTTCAACCAAATAACTTTTTTTCATCCTTCATGTTTCAACTTACCTATTCCTCCAGAAAACCTTCCCTAAATGTCCTCCCACCACTGACCACAAGCAAAGCTGATTGTGATGTCCCTCCTGTGTGTTTCCGTAACAACTATCAGAGAGAATTTAGATTACCTGTTAACAAACCTTTTTCTTTTTCTAATAAACTGCTGATCGCAAAGCTTGAGTCTGTTTCACTGTTTTGTTCCCAGCACCTTGGCTCTATCAGGAACTCAATAAATAATAGTGGAATTTAGAATCCTATCTTGAAAGCATTCACAATAAATAAACTAATTCCTCAAGAGTACAAAGCAAATTGTTCATCTTCCAGCTAATTTTAATGTTGTAGGCTACCTAAACAGATAATTTGGACTTGAACTGTATAGTTTGCTTGTGATAAAATGTATCAGCTATCACCTTATCATATACTTTGCTGTGTAGACACTGCTCTGACATTATCTTTTTATGATTTAGTTTCTGATCAAAATAGGAACAGTTAAGATATGAGAGCAAAGATGTGCTGGATCTGCCATTAACCTTGGTGGCTTAGCGGACACCCTCTCCCCCCCTGACCTCCCCCCCACCCCAAGCCTCAATGTGCTCTGTCACTGTCAGCCCTGCCCTAATATGTTCCAGGAAGAAAGATGAATGAAGAACTGTAAAGGTCCAGAGTGAGCCCATAGGGCCATATATAAGATTGTTATAGGGATTATGTGTATTTTTGCAGCTACAGCCATACAGAAGATTGTCATGGGGATAAATATGAGTATTTTTGCAGCTAGAGCCATACATAATAAGATTGTTGTGGGGATAAGTATGAGTATTTTTGCAGCTAAATATTGTTGACTTTCAACAACACAACCTCTTCACATTCCCTGTCACTTCCCCTGAAATAGTCACATTGGTTTCCATTGTTCCTCTATGTGGTCTGAGAGGCAGCCCAGTTCTCTGTTTAGGTTTTACAACCCTACTCACAAACTCCTACTAACCAAACCCATAAGGTCAGTACCTTTTGAACCCAACTTCTGCTACTCCCCAAGCAGGCCAATTATAGAGCCCACCTGCTGTAGATTGTGTTGCCTCCCAGAATATGATCACATATGGCTTCCTCAAAGAGGGGGAAAATGATGAATGGCAAAAACACATGTTTATACTTAAACCTGTTATACACAAGAGCTTTCAAGTCTTGGGTAAGAGAGTTTCAGTGGGGAAATGTGTGTGTCTGCTGTCTGTAAGAATGATTGTCTGTCAAGTGGTTTTGCAGACTCCACAGATTTCCTAAGGGGAGTAGGGAAAAGGCAGAGGGATTGTAACTTGGAAACCAGAACAAGCTGAGGATTCATTCTCACCTTGTGACATCTGCAGTGTAGGGGATAGGAAGGCTGTAGAATGATCTCATTCACTTGAAGCCTGAGACTCACACCTCCTCCCCGGCCCCTCGTGTGTCTATTTTTAAAGGTGAGGAATCTGAAATGTACTTCAAAAAACTCAATTGATGCTCAGAAAAGCCAAAGTTCCTGGTTCAATGACTGGATCTTCAGAGTTTTGCTTTCATATCATGTAGGGAAAAAAATTAATAGCCATTTGAGAATTACACTTGGGGTTTATCTCAGCTACTTTGGGTACCTTTCTTCAGGTCCCTGAAAGCAGTTACTTTGATCAGGGACAGTGGGCAGTTGGCCTCTTTTAACTAACCCTCTGAGCCTAGTAATGTTAAGTGGGTGATAGTTTAACTTTTTCTTTCCATAGGAAATTCATTTCAGTATTTTTCATAAAATTTGTATTTTGTATAAATATCCAAGGACTATAACTGAGACAAATCTTTAGTTTCTGCTACCAAATCTATAAGTAAAAATCACAACAGCTTTACTTTATAAAAAATGCCAGCTTGAGGAACATTATAGGATTTAACAAGCCTTCAGTTAGATCCACTTTCCCCCAACTTACTTTTTTTTATTTATCTTTATTGTTGATAATATTACAGATGCCCCCCCTCCCTCTTTCTCTCCCCAATGATACCCTCTACTCCGCTACCTTTGTCCCAGGCCTTCATGGCACTATTGTCTGTGTCCATTGGGCTATGCATATATGCATATAAGTTCCCCAGTTCATCTCTTCCAGTCCATCCCTCTCCACCGCCCCTCTTAAATTCATCAGTCTGTTCCATGCTTTCATGTCTCTGAATCTATTTTGTTCATAAGTTTATTTTGTTCATTAGATTCCACATATAAGTGAGATCATGTGATACTTGTTTTTCTCTGTCTGGCTTATTTCACTTAGCATTATACTCTCCAGGCCCCTCAATGCTGTCTCAAAGAGTAAAAGATCCTTCTTTTTACAGCTGCATAGTATTCCATTGTGTAAATGTGCCAGGACTTTTTACCTACCCATCTACTTATGGGCACTTGGGCTATTAGCAGGTCTTAGCTATTGTAAATAGTGCTGCTATGAACAAAGGGGTGTATATATTCTTTCTGATTGGTGTTTCAGGATTTTTAGGATATATTCTTAGAAGTGGGATCACTGGGTCAAATGGCAGTTCCATTTCTTAATACTTTGAATGCAGCCTGAAGTTTCTTCTTATAATGAGACAAGTATTTGTTCGTGGAAAAAATGCTTTTAAAAAAATATTAGAAAATTCTAAGTAGGAAACTACATGAATAAGTACAGATGGAGATACAGAATGCCTTCCAGTTTCCAACTCTTCCATTTCCCCAGATCATTGGTTCAAAATCTTGGCTTCACTCATAGTATCACTGAGGTCTGGGAATGGGTCCCATTTTCTTAATTTCTAAGGCAGAGGAAGTGAGGGTGGAATGAAGTAGGTGATCTTTAAGATAGAGCTTCTCAACCACTATGCCAAAGGACTCTGCTATGTCTCAAATAGATTGCAAGTGTTCCAGGATGACTGGGCATTGCCCTGAATAGCAAGAGCCTTAAAGCCAAGCAGTTCCAGCCAGAAGCATGCTTCTCATTGTGTTGTAAAATTATCTTTATCTTGTACATTTACCATCATGTGAAAAAAATGTTAAAGTCTTTTCCAACTATCTTATTCAATTATTCCTTTGAGGGGCTCATTTTCATGGAAACCTAACATCTTTTGTGAGAAACCGATATGACAACAGAATAAAATAGGAGGAAATATAAAGACGAGATGTAAAGGCTGCCACTTAACTCCCAGAAAGGTTCCAACTTGGTTGGTATAGCACACATGTTCTGTAGAGGCAGAATGTTTGATTGCAGAGGGAACAGATCATTTGGATGTAGCACTGTGTGGATACTAGTATTTTCCCTTGACCCAAGCATCAGGGAACTTGGTTTCTCAATAAATAGGAAATAAAGGAACCTTTCCAAATTGAAAGAAATGAAAACACTAGGAGCATTGCAACAAACTAAGAATGCTGTTCCTAGTAGAATTATACCACTGGTATGAAAAGGTGTTTCCTCCCACAGACCAAGAAGAATTACTAGAGCAGACCTGTGAAGATGAGAAAAGTGACATCATGGTGGCAAAGCAAATGTAAAGACTAGGGAGGTTCACATATGCACCAAAGGGATAAAGTAAATTCAGAAAATTTGTGGCCTTCAGATTGACAAAGGCCATAACACAAACAAAAAAATCTAAAGGCAATGAAAATATTGACTCTAATTATTATATGGAATTTTTTCAATTTCTATTTATTTATTAACTAGAGGCCCGGTGCATAACATTTGTGCACGGGGGAGAGGGGGGCGGGGAAGGGGAGGTCCCTCAGACCCAGCCTGCACCCTCTCCAATATGAGACCCCTTGAGGGATGCCCGACTGCCTGTTTAGGCCCGATCCCAGTGGCATCGGGCCTAAACAGGCAGTCAGACATCCCTCTCACAATCCACGACTGCTAGCTCCCAACCGCTCACCTGCCTGCCTGCCTGATTGCCCCTAACCGCTTCTGCCTGCCAGCCTGATCAATGGCTAACTGCTCCCCTGCTGCCTGGTCACCCCTAACTTCCCTCCCTTGCCAGCCTGGTCGCCCCTAACTGCCCTCCCCTGCTGGCCCGATTGCCCCTAACTGCTCTCCCCTGCCGGCCTGGTCACCCATACATGCCCTCCCCTTCAGGCCTGGTCGCCCCCCAACTGGTCGCCCCTAACTCCCCTCCCCTGCTGACCTGGTTGCCCCCAACTGCCTTCCCTCGCAGGCCTGGTCCCCCCCAACTGCCCTCCCCTGCAGGCCTGTGTCCCCCACAACTGTCCTCCCCTGCAGGCCTGGTCACCCCCAACTGCCCTGTCTTGCAGGCCTGATCGCCTACAACTGCCCTCCCCTGATGGCCATCTTGTGGCGGCCATCTTGTGTCCACATGGGGGCGGCCATCTTGTGTGTTGGAGTGATGGTCAATTTGCATATTACCTCTTTATTATATAGTATTATAATCTTGCTTGACTGTAAAAGTCATATATGCACATTAGTAGCCCTGTGCACAAATCCGTGCACTAGTAGCTTTCGGCTCCATGCCTGCTGCCCAGAGGCTCTCTGCGGCCCAGAGGCCCATCTGTACCCTGGCCTGGCCAGATGCCCATCCGCGGCCAGGCGCAGAATGCTGCCCGCTCTCAGTGGCTGCCCCTACCCCAGGACTGAGGGACTCCAGTGGGGCCGAGAGCATTGGGCACCACCATATTGTGGCTATGGGCACCATCATCTTTGTGACAGAGTGATGGTTAATTTGCATATTACCCTTTTGTTATATAGGATTGTGGGAAACCTGAAGAAAATGGAAAAGTATAAACAAAAAATTTATTCTTAATGTTACAGAGAGCTAATCACTCTTAATATTGTACAGATAAACTAAAATCTATTTAGCCATTTCTCTATGGTTAGACATTTAGTATCTTTCAAATTTTTTATCATTATCAATTATAACACTTCAATAAATATATTTTTTCCTATCTTTGATCATTAGGAAACAAGTTCCCTTTGTTCTTATCCCTGATTACTTTTATGGACTCTTTTCTGAGATAGTCTGGGTAAAAGAATATAAACATCTTTGGTGCATACAAATAAATAAAATTCTTTCAAGAAACACTGTACCAGTTCCCACATAAGAGAGGTCTTTTTAGTGTCCTTGATTAACATTGATTAAAATTTTCCTATACCTTGCAAAATCAATGAGACATCTCCTTGTGGTTTTAGTTTATATTTCAGGTTGAATCTTTATTTTTTATATGTTAAAACTGCCAGCAGTAGAATTTTAATGGCAGACAGCGAGGAACATAAAGAAAAGTGGAGGACTAGATTGTTCTTACTAGGTAGTTTAGAAGCAAAAAAGAATTTGAAACTCTTATTCTGAGCAACTGTATTATTTGTTTGCCTTGTTAACAGAATGTCCTCAAATTGAATTCAAATCATAAGTCTTCCTAGAAACTTATAAACATACATAAATATATATGTATATATATTTGTTATTATTAATAATTATTATACTCTAGAAGAGAGCAAAGCAAAGCCATGAGTTCATTCAAGAGCAGAGCAACGAATATGGAAAGATCCTGGTATGGGCATTAGAAAATTTAGAATTTAAAGTAGAGTCTGCTATTAACTTGTCATGTAACCTTGGGTAAATCATCGGACATGTCTAAGAGGTGGACTAGAGAAAAGTTTATGTTTCCTCCAGCTGTTGACATTAGTTGGTTTTGGTTCGTCTAATTCAGAGCTTTCTGGACCAGCAGCAGCAGCAGCAGTATCTTGTTAGAAATGCAAATGTTTGGGCCACTGCAGACCTACTAAATCAGGAAATCTGGGGGTAAAACTAAGGTGACCAGACGTCCCGCTTTTGGCGGGACAGTCCCGATTTTTAACAATTTGTCCCGCGTCCCGCAGCGTTTTAAAAAAGTCCCGATTTTTGGAAAGAATGCACGACAAGCTAGGGAACGGTGGGAGAACAGGAAGGGAATATACGGTTTTCGGCGGCCATGTGGCTATTTAGCCAGGATATGAGTTTTATATTATTTTTGTTAATTTTATAATGTTAAACTTTAATAATAACAAATAATTGTTGAGAACTGATTATCGAGAACTGCTTATCAAAGTTTGCATTGTTGATCAGTTGTTAGAATTCGACCACCATTGTTTGGACTTAATGAACAATGGCATTTTTTGGGATTGGCAACGACGAAAACATTTTGTAACTGTCTCTCAGACGATACACATCGTACTGCGTGCTAGTAAGCTAGTTAAACAAGTGATGTCATTACAAATCAGCTATTCAGATAATTTAGGTAAGTAATTTATTTATTTATTTCATAAATACATACATTTTCTTGAATTTAGCAGACAGTACTCATATTATTTATATTTTATAGTGGCGGCAAAAAGTCTAGCGCCGGCCTTGAAAGTGACACTTACGACTTACGTTACGGCAAATTCAGAGGAAAAATAATACAAGTTAGTATTGTTATTATTTGGAAAGAAATATAGGATTAAAATAATTTTTAAAATATAGTTACTTTATAACAATCAAATTAACTTAATTTATAAACTAACAATAAAATATGTTCATGTAATTATGTACCTACTTACTGTGTTTTTAAGCAATATGTATATAATAATTTATAATATAATTTTAAATTATTTTTTTTTAGATTTTTAACATAATGAGTAAGAAAAGAGGATGCAAATTCAACGATGATCTAAGAAGTGAATTTCCTTTTATTAAAAAAACCAAATGCGATTACAATATAGACCAAATTTTTAATCAAGAACCCCCCCCCCCCCCCGCCCCCCGGGCCAAAACCGGTTTGGCTCAGTGGATAGAGCATCGGCCTGCGGACTCAAGGGTCCCAGGTTCAATTCCGGTCAAGGGCTTGTACCTTGGTTGCGGGCACATCCCCAGTAGGGGGTGTGCAAGAAGCAGCTGATCAATGTTTCTCTCTCATCAGTGTTTCTAACTCTCTATCCCTCTCTGTAAAAAATCAATAAAATAAAATTTTAAAAAAATCCCCCCCCGCCCCCGCCCCCCCCCCCCCTGGTCAATGGTGTCCCGCTTTACCAATGTTAAAATCTGGTCACCTTAGGTAAACCCAACATTCTGTCTTAACAAATCCTCCAGAAGATTCTGGAGTACACTAAAGTTTGAGAAGCCCTGATCTAAACTGTGTTGTTTCTCTCTTAAATAAAATGTTTCCAATTCCAAAAAAGCTTTGAATATTTGCTTTTTAAAATCTCAGTGGTACATTTTACACGTGCAAACACAAAAAATCTCCTCCCCATGACTCATTTTTCTCCTTCCACAGGAAGTATTGATTTATTGGAAAACCACGCTGAGAATATCCTGCTAAGCAGAATCATTATCCCCACCTGAATAGAGACCACAACCTCTAGGAGGAGGGAGAGAAGGTAGAAGCCCCAACCTAAATTTACACACTTGGTGCACATACCACCTTGAGGCTGTACCCTAGAATCAGCCTACCCAAGCAAAGGCAGACCCTGTTAGTAATGGGAGGCCATAATAGAACCTATTATTCTGAGTGATGATTTATATTTAGCTATGAAAAGTCGATCTAACAGTCATATGAACCTTGTACCTTTCTGTGGAGTTGATGAGAACATTTGGGTAAATTTCTGCCTAACCACAAATGTGCATACCATCTTATAAGTTGGTGTTGTGGAAATGAATTATACTAGAAATTTGGATGCTTGGGCTCATATGCCACTTTGCCAAAGACTGGCTATGTGACCCTGAGAAAAGTCACTTAATCTGCAAAAACCTCAATGATCTCATTTAGAAAATGAAAATAGCACCAGCTCTTGTACTCACTTCATAGAGTTCCAGGGAAGATCAAGTTTAAAGGGGGAGTGCAAAAGCCCTTGAGCGCTATTAAAATGCAAATTATTGCCATTCATTAATGCCTAATACTGTTCAGAATATACAGCATGTATTAGTTAGGTTATATTCAACTGAATATAAGAGAAATTCAACCAGAATGGCTTATACCAGATAATATTTTTTTTTCCCTTTAAGTCCAGAGGCAGGCAGCTCAAGGCTAGTTCCATTGCTTTAGGAATTAAAAAAGACCCTGGCTCCTTTTAAGTGCCTCTTCTATTATCCTTGGAATGCTGCTTTCATCCTCACAGATGCAAATGGTGACCCCACCTACAGGCATTTGTGTTCCAAACAGGAAGAAGCTTTGCCTGTTGAATGTGTGACTTTACATCAGGAAAACAGAAACTTTCCTGAAAGCTCCATCTAATAGAAAGCATATGCAACCAGAATATTAATGAAAACAACAAATGTAATGAAATAAATAGCAAAATTAAATGTTATGTTATTCAGCAATAAAGAGAATGAAATCTTGCCATTAGCAACAGCATGGATGAATCTAGAAGGTATTATACTGAGTGAAATAAATCAAAGAAAGAGAGACAAAAAATCATACCTACCATATGATTTTACTTACATGTGAAATCTAAAAAATAATAACAAAACAAATGAACAAACAAAACAATATAAACAAACTCACAGATAAAGAATAAAACTGATGGTTGCCAAAGGAGGGTAGGGAGATGGGTGAAAAGATAAAGGGGAATAAGAGGTACAAACTTCCAGTTATAAAATAAGTTACAGAGATATAACGTACAGCTCAGGGAATATGGTCAATAATACGATATAATAAAAGAGTAATATGCAAATCGACCAAGTGGCCAAACAGCGGAACGACCATCGGGATAACCATCCAGGACCACACTATGACACTCACTGGCACCAGGCCATCCAAGGTGGGTGCAATGCGATTAGTCAGGGGCCCAGCCATCACCCCATGATCGCCCCGCAGAGGGAGGCCCAGGCCACTGGCCAGCCAGGTGATCAATTTGGGGGGCTCCACGATCGCCCCGCAGAAGGAGGCCCAGGCCACTGACCGACAGGCTGCGGTGGGTGGGTGGGGCCTCCCTCTGTTAGGGAAGCCCGGTCCCGGGTGCGGGCGTCAAAAGGGGAGCCCAGGTCCTGGGTGCCGGAGGGAAGCCAGTGCCAGCAGCCGGGGGAAGGAAGGCCTACTCTTGCATGAATTTCATGCATCAGGCCACTAGTATTGTAATAAATTTGTATAGTGACAGATGGTTGCTAAATATATTGTGGTGATCACATCATCCTATCTAATAATCCTATTTAATAATAGACAAATATGCAAATTGACCATACCTCCGACACACCCACAAGCCACGCCCATAAGCCACGCCCACCATCCAATCAGAGCGAGTATGTAAATTAACCCAAACCAAGATGGCTACAGCCACAGAGAGCAAGGTTTCCCAAGTAACAGAGGAAGCCAAGCTTTCCGCCTGCCCTGGCCAGGCCTAAGCCTCCACTCAAGCTACAAAGTTTCAATTATAGAAGGTAAACAAATTCAAACAAATGGCGGCAGAATGGAGCTTGAGAGAGCAGGCCAGAGTTGCCGCCGGCAACAGGGGAAGCAAAGCTTTCTGCACACCCTGGCCGGGCCCACGCGCTTAAGGCAACAAAGTTTCAATTAGAACCCCAACACAAATGGCTGCCGCCCTGGAGGGAGCAGCAGGCTTGGCTCCGCTCCAGGCTGCAAAGTTTCAATTGTAGAAGGAAAATAAATTCCAGATACTAGGGCCTCTGCTTGGGTTGCCAGGGGGCGTGGCCGGCCTGCAAACCACCACAGACCCCTCGCTCAGGCCGCCCCACACCCCAAGGGAACCCCCACCTGATCCGGGACGCCCTTCAGGGCAAACCAGCTGGCCCCCACCCCTGTACCAGGCCTCTATCCTATCTAATAAAAGAGTAATATGCAGATTGATCATCACTGCAACACACAATATAGCTGCCCCCATGTGGTCAAAGATCCTGCCCCCATGTGGACACAAGATGGCCACCACAAGATGGCCAGCAGGAGAGGGCAGTTGGGAGGCACCCGGCCTGCAAGGGAGGGCAGTTGAGAGGGACCAAGCCTGCAAGGGAGGGCAGTTGGAGGTGATCAGCCCTGCAGGAGAGGGCAGTTAGGGATGACCAGGCCGGCAGAGGAGGGAAGTTGGGGGCAAACAGGCTGGCAGCAGAGTGGTTAGGGGGTGATCAGGCTGGCAGGCAGAAGCAGTTAGGGGCAATCAGGAAGGAAGGCAGGCAGGCAAGCAGTTGGGAGCCAGCAGTCCTGGATTGTGAGAGGGATCCCAAATTGGAGAGGGTACAGGCTGGGCTGAGGGACAACCCCCCTCCGTGCATGAATTTCGTGCACTGGGCCTCTAGTAAGTCATATAAATGTAGAATTACTATGGTTTAACCTAAAACTAATATAATATTGTATGCCAACTATACTTTAATTTTAGAAAACAAAATAAAATTATCAGAAAAAGTAAAAAGTTAACTTTCCAGTAGTAAAATAACATAGTTAACAGAGGTGGGAGGGAGGTATAATGTCAGAATGGGTGAGGCTGCTAAATAATCTAGGCAAGACTTAAAAACACAAAGACCAGGAGACCTGCACATTTCTGTGCTGATTTCAAAAGACTGGTCACCTGAAAATCTGGTATTTGAAGGGGTTAACTGGAGAACACAAGGCTTGAGCTTTACAAAAATCTAACAAATGTCAACTGGAAACGCATTCTGCAAGTCTGAGCCTTGTAAAAACATGTTCCCCTTGAGCGAATATCTTACAGGAACTTCTGAGACCCAGATACGTGCTCAGTAGAAGCCACCTGCAGCCCAGCACAGATATGTTATCAGTAGAAACTGCCTATAGCCCAGCCCAGATACTGCTTCAACAGAAGCCGCCTGCAGCCCAGCCAGATACATGCATTAACAAGAAGTCACCTACAGCGCGGTTCAGATACAAGTGCCAGCCAAAGCCTGCAGCTCTCCCTAGGCTCGAGGTCGGCAAACTGCGGCTCGCGAGCCACATGCGGCTCTTTGGCCCCTTGAGTGTGGCTCTTCCACAAAATACCACAGCCTGGGTGAGTCTATTTTGAAGAAGTGGTGTTAGAAGAAGTTTAAGTTTAAAAAATTTGGCTCTCAAAAGAAATTTTAATCGTTGTACTGTTGATATTTGGCTCTGTTGACTAATGAGTTTGCCAACCACTAGTCTAGGCACATAAAAAGCCTGCTCCCTCCCCATCCGGTGCTGACTTCTTTCTCGAAGTCAGCCCATCTGCACCCAGATGCCTTGAATAAGTATCATTTTGATTACACTGAGCCTTGAGTCAGTTCAGTGCGGCCCTGGCCCAACACAGAACCTTTCAGTATTGGCGTAAGAAAAGATATATAGATCAATTGAACAGAATAGAGAGCCCAGAAATAAACCTACATCTTTATAGTCAGTATTTGATAGATGAGGCAAGAACATAAAATGGAGTAAAGACAATCCATTCGATAAATGGTGTTGAGAAAATGGAAAAGATATGCACACAAAAAATGAAACTAGACCACCTTCTCACACAATACACAAGAATAAACTCAAAATGGATTAAAGACTTAAATGTTAGGCTCAAAACCATAAAAATCCTAGAAGAAAATAGGCATTAAGTACATCTTTTAATAATCCTATATAATAAAGAGGTAATATGAAAATTAACCCTAACACCCTCACAAGATGGCTGCCTACAACCAGGCTGGCAGGGGGTTTAGTGAGGGACCATCAAACGACTGAACAAGCAGGTTGCATAGGGTGACCAGGCCGACAGGGGTGTTAGTGAGGGAAGACCAAATGACTGTACAAGCAGGCTGCATGGGGTGACCTGGCCAGCGGGGGGGCTGTGAGGGGTGACCAGGCCAGCAGGGGAGGGGGGCGCAGTTGGGGCAACCAGGCCAGGAGGGAGGGAAGTTGGGGGTGATCAGGCTGGCGGGGGGTGGGGGGGGGAAGTTAGGGCAACCAGGCTGGCAGGGTGGGGAAGTTAGGGGTGACCAGGCAGGCAGGCAGGTGAGCGATTAGGAGCCAGCAATCTAGGATTGTGACAGGGATGTCCGACTGCTGGTTTAGGCCCAATCCCCGGGATTGGGCCTAAAGCAGCAGTTGGACATCCCCCAAGGGGGTCCCAGATTGGAGAGGGTGCAGGCTAGGCTGAGGGGACCCCCCTCCCATGCACGAATTTCGTGCACTGGGCCTCTAGTCTATACTAATAAAAGGGCAATATGCTAATTAGGGTGGACATCTTCTGGACGTCCATCCAGACAAAGCCACAGCAGCTGCGAGGGCCTAGGGCCAGCGGCTGCACGGGAGAGGCGCTGGGGAGGCAGGGCCGCCACGAAGGTGGGTAGCAGAGGTGGGGCCGCCGCCACAGGAGTGGGAGCAGAGGAGGCAGCGCCTCTGCTCACCTCACCGTGGGAGCGGGAACAGAGGTGGGGCTGCCGTGCCACGGGAGCCCCTGCTGCTGCCACAGGAGCCCCTGCCATCGCCGTGGGAGCCGGAGTGGAGGCACCACCTCCTCTCCCCATCCCGGAGCCACGCCTCCACAGAGGCTGGACAGGTGTGACCTGCTGTGCCTCCACTTCCCACCCCCTCCCCCAGCCAGCCTGGCCCCAGATCACCCCCCACAGCCTGCACTAAGAAGCGAGGGCCGAGCGACCGGCAGTGGCAGCAGCAATGGGGTGATGGGGGCAGCACCTTCCCCTGATCAGCCCAGTTGCCTCCCGCAGAGGCAGACATCCCCTGAGGGTTCCTAGACTGTGAGAGAAGACAGGCCAGGCTGAGGGACCCCCCTCCAGTGCATGAATTTTCGTACACTGGGCCTCTAGTTCCTTATATAACTCTATGATTAGTAAACTCCTTAATTCTTTCTCTGAAAATGTCTTTGTTTTACCCAAATTATTAAATGAGGTATAGAATGTCCCATGGAACGTGAAGATACCATCTCATTGTGTTCTGACATCCACTGTCACAGTTGAGAAGTGTACTAATGCCTCTATTAGAGAAAATTCTTTTTCCCCCTCTGATTGATTCTAAGATCTTTCCCTTTGATGTTCTTTAGTTTCCCACACTGTCTTGATTATTATTTATCCTCTTCAGGATTTAGGGCATGCTTTGTCACTCGGAGGATGCAATTCTTTTTTCAAATGGGAAATTTCTTTTAGAATACAGCATTTTAGAACAGAGAGGGGGGAGAGGGAGAGAGAAAAAGGGAGAGAAAGAGATAGAAATCGGGATCACTAATTATGGTTCTCAGCTTAAGTGGTAATAAAGGATGTATATAGTTTCAAGGAAGAGTTTCTCCTTTCTCCCTTTTCCCATTATATCTCCCATGGCTCATGGCATTTCCGATCTTGCTTTCATACACTAAATGCCACTGCTCCTATCTGAGCCAACTCAATACCATCCAGTTCCCTTGAGTTAATGATGCTATAAATGGTGCTGCAGTTCCTAATCAGCTGTTGGATCCAAGTTCTCATATCTCCATAAAAGTCCAAGCTCTTTTTGTTGCAAGTAGAAAGGGGCTTACCCTCTGATATGGTACAGATAATTTAGCTGTCCAATGACTCCAGTTCTCTAGGATCATTCAAAGGTAGCTTTGATACTGCAGGTTGACTATTATTTCTGGCATGAAATTTCTTCCTATTCCCCAGTAATTGCCCTATTGGCCCAGAAAAAAAAAAAAATTGGCAACATCATTAACCTCCCTCCTTTGATTCTAGTGTGTTTAGAGATAAGGTGACCATAGTACTTAGCTTCCAAACTGATATATTTTTGAGATGAAAGGAGGGACTAATGTAATTACACCAAGATGGCAGCTTAATCCAGAACTATACTGGGCAAACTTTCTGGTCCTTTTTACATAGGAATCCTAGCTGCCTGCCTTAACCTCCTAAATTCCCATATATGCACCCTCACATAGACACACATACCCTCTATCTCTCTTCCTGTCCCTTTCCCTCTCCCTCTCTCTTTCCTCTCTTCTTTCTTCTCTCTCTCTCTCTCTCTCTCATACATATGCAAATTAGGCCCCAGTATGACCATATGTCCATAACTCTACAAGGGAAATGTGTTCTCTACTTATATTTCCTAGTGCAGGTTGTTTGTTTTTTGTTGTACTCTGTGTGTATATGTGTGTGTACCTTAAGGAATGTAGAAAACAAGTATAAAATATTAAACACCAGTTAAGTTAATAGGGCGGACAGAAACAGAGAGGGACAGGAACAAAGAGAAACCATAGGCACTCTAGTTACACAGTGTTATTTGAGCCTTCTGCCACTACAGCTGCTTCAGCTGAATTATGCTGTGCCAATTTACCACTGACCTAGACTGAGAGATATTATGAGAAAAAATTCTATGAGATACTTTACTACAATTACTGTGATAATGATTTTGAGGACATAGTTCATTCGTTTACATGGTTTCCTCTTTATAAGAATTTATCATCATTTGGTCTCAGTATCAAAAAACATGTCTATCTTGAACAATTGTTTTATATTATGTTTATTTTACGGGCCCAGAATCATATGACTACTTACCTTTTTTATTTGGGAATCCAAGAGGCTCAGAGTAAAATTTGTGGTCTCTAGGAAAGGAATAAATAGTATATTTTGTATGTCAACTTCTCTCTTTTTAAAATTTTTCCATCTTCATTTTCCCTCGAACCTAATTTCCTCAACTATCTATATTTCATTTCACCTTTAAAGTTAAGGGCCCTTCAAATGACAATAGAATTTCATCTAGTTCTTCAACAATAAATTTCCCTCTCTTTTTCACTCTTCTTATTTTGATGACTATATGGATATAAACTTTATTAAAGCAGTATCATATTCAAAGATGCACATGTAAGCATAGATAGGACTTTTCACTTTGTGAATGAAAACATGGCAGAAAAATATCAGTTTTATGTGTCAGCAGGCTTAACTCAAACATTATCAAAAATTCTACATTAAAAAATATCACTTGACTAATCTTACTTTCAAATGCCATGAACACTGTCACAAATCATTTAGAGGTTCCAAGTAAAAAGCTGTTATGAGAAACATGCTATAATAATTTGGACACCATCCTGACATTTTATTCCCTTGATATAGGATTTCTGACAAGCTATGCTTAATGGGAAAAAAAGTTTATAATAAAGCTGAACCCTGCAATAATTGACTACAGAATAAATGGAATTTCCCAATGCACTCTATTTCCACTACCTTTATTTTTCTCTTTCTGAAAATTGTTTATTGGCCATTAGATTCAAATGTGGAGCACAGCCTTTATTACCTTGCAAGAAGATATTTCAAGATGTGCTATATAAATCCCCTACCATCCCTCTGTTTCCTCTTGCCAGCAGCTCAGTCATCTGGATGATAAATAAGCTCATTCTGGTGTTAGAGTTTAACCAGCAATGAATTTCATTTTATTGCAATATTTATGAAAGCGTTTTAAAATGTGGTTAAGTGAAAGTCTTCTTGTGGGCTGCAATCAATACTTCTTAACATGAGGTAGAGAATCCAAATCTTCAGAGTTTCTTTCGACTTGTGAGATCTACACTGACTTCTTAAACATTCCAATTTTAGTAGTCATAACAACCATGCATGTTAAGAATACTTTTTAAAGTTTTGTATTATTATTATTACTATTATTATTATTAAAGTTTGGTGTTTTGCTCTCCTTTTTCTTTTTTTTTTTTTTTTGTTAATTTCCCCCCTTTGGATAGAAGAAAACATGCAGCTGGGGAATTTAGGCCAGGAAACCTGAGTTGCAATAATTACCATTTCCAGGCTGCAACTCTGTGTTTTCTATTAAGCCCGTAGAGCAATTAGCAGTGTTTTATAACAGCTGTGGAAATTGTTACTTGACCTCATCTGCTTACAGTTCTGACACTTTTAAGAACAAACTGGTAAACAGTGTTGGCTTCAGAGGTCCTTTCAGAGTTTGTAGGAAAGGAGTTGGCCTGTGGGGAGGAAGAATCTTTTGACAGAAATGAGCTCAGAGGTAGCCCAGTTTGGAGAACAAATGACCCAAAAAAAGTGTTGTCTTGTTAGCATGCAAGGTTTCCTTGGGCTGAGCTCAAAGGCAGAGCATATGTCAGCATTTGATAAACTTAAAAAGATACCAGCCAGGTAGGTCCAAGGTGGGATAAAAAAACAGCCTTCTTATTCCTGGAAATAAATTGAGAGAATAATTCCTAGACCAAGGAAGCAGGATCATAACCTAGCTCTTCCAATTCTGATTAAACTTTCATTCTTCACAAGGAGCCCTTTAAGTGTCTCTGCTGCACCACCAAAATGGACTTCCGGCTCCAAAATGGCCTTTTGGGATCTACAGAGAAGGTCCCAAATATGGAAGTGCAGGTGCTAGGGATGACCACAGGTATGAGAAGTAGAACTGGGATTGAATCCCAGCTTGCCTGTGACTTGGCCATGGAAAAGTCATTGAACTTCACTAAGCTTTAAATTTCTCATCTATAAACTGGGAATTTTCTTCATATGTCAGTCAGAAAACAGTGAGGGAGAAAAAAAAATGGTGGAGTAGACAAGCTAATAGACCAAAATCAGCCTCGTCTTTATTTTTGTAAATAACGTTGTGTTGGAACCCAGCCATGATGACAGATAACGACTGCTTTTACACTGCAAAGGCAAAGTCCAATAGTGGTGGTGGAGAACCATATAGCCCACAAAACCAAAAATATTTATTATTAGGCTCTTTACAGAAAAAAGTAGCCAGCCTCTGGAGTAGACCCTTTAGGATCCTTATCTACAAGGCTAATTTGACAAGCAAAATCTCTGGGGTTATTATCTGTATCAGAGTTATCAAACACAACTTTATAGAGCACTGATATTTATCACTCAGTTGTAAGATGTGTCCCACACAATTTGTTACTTGTAAGTAGTATTTACTAGTAAAGTAATAACATTTGCAAATAACTCTCTTACTTTCTAAGTTAGAGCAATGTGATTTGTGCATTAGTGTTACTCTTAGTTTCATTTTAATTATTTTTTTAAGAGGAAGAGAAGAGGTGCTCTAGGTACTACCACATCCCTAGCTGCACCCAGGGAATATGTAGCTTACCATTCCACATGTGTCTTAGGTAACAGCTAGAATTCTTTCTGCTGTAAGAGAATACCCAGATAAAAGTGAATTAAGAAATACAGACCTATATAATTTTACTTGTGTGGGGCGCGGCTACAGTGTTTGGACAGGTTCAAGCCTTCGACTGATGAGAGGGCACAGTCCTCTCGTGGCCACATGCAAGTCCCAGCTTGGAGGGCAGAGCCCTCCCAGCACAATTACAGCCAACAGCTGTAGCTGTATGCTTGAACCTATGGTCCGAACACGTGGCCCCATGTGCCTAAGTGATATAGGCTGCAAGTAAACAAAGCTTGATCAGGTGCATGTAATTGAGTAGGACTGAAACCCACGAGAATGTTGTAAACATCTTGACCACGCCCTTACTTTGCCTTGTGGCATCGGCTATAAAATAAAGACACAGCGTGTAGTCCGTGGCGCTGCTGGCTCCCCATCAGGGAAGCGGCGTCCCACCGAGTCCCAGCTTTCATTCTCTTGTCTGTCTTTTCTCAATCCTTCATCACCACCCCCCTCAGGGTCACTGCACCTGGCTGAGCTGGCGCGGCACATAAGGTGCCCTGGGGCTGAGTATGCCATGGCCGAGCCAGCTCCCCACAACTTGACAGGAATCTCACAAGTGGGTTGCTCTAGGACTGGATCAAACATATCAAAGCTATAGATATAATTTATGCAACTCTCCTAAACATAACCTGTCCCATGATACCTTATGAGGATGCTCTGTGATATATCCTTGCAAGACAATGTTCAGGAAGAAGGGAAAAGGCAAAAATGGGGTTTGCTCCTCACCAGTCTGTCTTTTTAATTAAAAAAAAGCACATTCTTTTGCAGAAATCCAAGAAGAATTACTTTTCTTTGCCTTACTGACCAAAACAGTCACATGCCTAACCCTTAGACCAACTCTTACACAGAAAGGATAACTGCTGATACTCGATTAAACACTTCATGATTCATCCCCTTAAAGAGGGCATACTTCCGACCTATCAAGGGAAAGAGAGGAAGAAATGACTGCTTCATAGAAAATTAATAGTGTCTCTCTATATATGGTAGCTTGAAAAGTGGTTTAAATGGATTTATTTGCCTTGTTAGGATTGTGGAAGAAATCTCACAAGCTCTTGGAAAATGCGTTTTTCTAAGAACACAGCAAATCCCTTTCAAAGATCTCAAAATTCAGATCACTCTGGATTATCAGTCAATGAAATACATTAGAACAGTGCTTCCCAACGTGTGTTCTCTAGAAAAAAAATAGTCCCTATGGCAAAAGAGTCTGTGATCTAATAGATTTGGGAAATACTGCATACTATACCCTCACAGTGCAAATATTTAGAATGCAAATCAGCATAGCAAAGTCTCTGAGAAGCACTGCAATAAAGAACATGTTCAGTTTGAGTTTCACTTAAACATTTAAAGGTGTTTTATAAGGCCTCATAAGAATAGGAATATCAGAAAACTGATGTGAATTTACTACCTCTGAAGATGAAATGGGAGAGTATATATTTGACAAATAAAAATGGAACCCCCATCCATTGACCTCCAGGAGTACCTGGGAAAATTTTCTTTCAATGACTATACACCTGGGTCCCAAACTTCCTCTGGTGCCTCTTCTCTGAAAAAAATTGTTCTAATAAAAACAGTACATGATGATTTCAAGCATACCCTTAAACTTGACCAGTGTCTAGGAATCTCAAAGATTTGATTGAACTTAATAGAGGTAGAATATGACCACAAATGCAACTCCGTGTGCTAGTTTTGCACAGGTTTTAACTCTTGTTAAAAGACATACTCTTCCCCCCTTGTCAGTTTATAGGTCCCTCATCTAAAACTATGGGTTAGGATTAGGGAAGCGTGAAGTTGATAGTTAAGGTTTGGGTCCCTTTTCTCTAAAGCCTGTGCTCTGAGTTCAAACAATGCCCATTCTTTTGTCCCAGATTTAGCTGTTTCTTATAGTCATCTGCCTTACCCTAATCCCTATTTGTTTCTTCCCTCAAGGTATGCTTAGTGTAATAGCATGAGGTTTGGAATTAAATAAACCTTGTTTCAAATCCTGTTTTACTACATCCTAGCAATGTTGCCTGTCTGAGCTTCAAACCACTCATCTATAACAAGCAGAAAGTACTTAACTCAAGGTGCTATTTTGAGAACTATATAATAAACATATGTAAATTGCCTACCATCATCAGTTTGGAACTAAAGTAGATACAGAATCAATGCCTATTGCTTTCCCTTATTTGGGCTATAGCTGTTAAGAATAACAGCAAACATTTACTGAGTGTTTATGGTTAGCTATTCGCTAGGCTAAATGCTTTATACTAATTAGCTCACTTAATCCTCATAAGAATCCTATGAGATAGGTAATATTACTATCTCAGTTATATTTTATAGATTGAAGTAACTGAGATTTGTAGAGAGCCTGAATAACTGACCAGTCTCACCAGATAAGCATTCTAAAACAGATCTGTTGAACCCTGTGGCCATGCTCTTATTCCTTGAGCCACTATAACAGCAACCACAAGCTACCCACAAAAACCTGTTCTCCACTTCATTCAAAATACCTGGACTTTATCTGAGCCCATGTCTAGAGTACAATTCCCTGACTCCCTTACAAATGTAGCCTGGATGGCTGAGTTGTCTCCAGTGGGATGTGAACAGAAGTCATGTCTGTCCCTCCTGGCAGGTGGCTCTCTGTTCTCTCCTTCCCTTTTCACCAAGTAGGTGCAGACAATGACAAAGTCCTAGGGCCGTGGTCAGCAAACTGCAGCTCGCGAGCCACATGCGGCTCTTTGGCCCCTTGAGTGTGGCTTTTCCACAAATTACCACGGCCTGGGTGAGTCTATTTTGAAGAAGTGGCATTAGAAGAAGTTTAAGTTTAAAAAATTTGGCTCTCAAAAGAAATTTCAATCGTTGTACTGTTGATATTTGGCTCTGTTGACTAATGAGTTTGCCGATCACTGTCCTAGGGGATGGATGGCAGAGCCACAAGAAGGAAGGAGTTTGGGTCTCTGAATCGCCAAATGGAGAAGGGTTCTTTGCCTACTTATTACATAAACAAAAAATAAGCTTCTACTTTGGGCCAGTTTGTGTTTGAGTCTATTTGTTAAGCAGTTTAGTCTACCACAGCTGCTATAGCCATTAATAATCTGATCTACTCTGCACATATTATAACTTCTAATAATCACTGTTGTTGACATAAGAACTTCCCTCACCAACTAAACTTCAGTCCCTTTGCAAGTTTTCATCTAGGAAGACTTTTCTTTTCCTACTAGTAGCCCTGCGCATGAATCCGTGCGCCAGTAGCTCTCTGTGGGGCCTGGCCACTCCGTGCCTGCTACACAGAGGCTCTCCACAACCCAGAGGACCATCCACACCCTGGCCTGGCCAGAGGCCCATCCATGGCCAGAGTGGAACACTTGCCTCATCGCCGCAGCGACAAAGCAAGCATTCCACCAAGCCGCTCACGCTGCCCACTCTCAGCGGCCGCCCCCCGCCCCCCCGAGGACTAGGGGACTCCGGTGAGGCTGAGAGGACTGGGCGCCACCATCTTGTGGCTATGGGCACCTCCATCTTTGTGATGGAGTGACAGCTAATTTGCATATTACCCTTTTATTAGATAGGATTTCTTCTTTTCTGCCTTTGTCATAGTTCCTTTCAGAATCCCAGCCTGTTTTCTTTCCCTTTTTTTGAGGCCAGTATTTTCTGAGTCACTTTCTCCTTTTTTACCATTTATTCCTATTTAGCTTCATCTCATCCAAAAGCATCATCCCATCCTGAATATAATCAGCTTGAGAGCTTTAGATATGACAGAATATTTGACAATTATGTGTCAATGGCACCCTTATATTGTTCCCCAAGACCCTCTGACAGCATTTAAAAGCCTTATAATGGCAGTAGTCAGAAAAGGACATATATGAGAGAAAAGGGGGGGGGGGGGAAGATGCCCAAAATATGATCTCTCCCCCACAAGAAACTTTATAGGCTAGAAAGAATGCTGTAAAAATTGCCAAAGTATGTGCTTAGGGCTTTCACTAAAAGATAGGAGGAGCTACTAAAAAGGATATATAGAGAATAAAGAAGTTCAGATAGTAGGAAATAAGGTTTGAAACTTCATCTCCAGTTCAACTAAAGTAAGATAAATTCATACGAAGTACTTTCAAACACTAAAGAAGAAAGATGCTTGTTTTTAAAAATCCATTGTGTGTTTACAGAAACCACAGTGTAGTATCATAGGCTTGGCCCTCAATGCTCTTCAGTATAACTCAAGGAAGGGCCATCTTTATGGGAAGGCTCTGTGCCAGTAGTCCCATGTGGGAGCTCATCTCAGAGCAGCACACCGGACAGCTGCTGTGGCACCTCCACCAGGGTGGAAATAAGCATTGTCCTTTCATGCACTTTAGATGCATGCATCTTAAATGGTAGTCACTGACCATCATTTAACATCCTTTTAAAACAATGGTGATTGTCCTGTGATTTAATATAGTGAAGCCCTCTGAGACTACTAAGATACAAATGGCATTCACCCTGGGCTTAATGTTTCCCTCTTACTCTGTCTTTCGAGTTCTGGTGTCTACTTGGATCCTTTTTTTTTTTTTTTCTGCCAGGCCACCAATAGTCATTCCTATCACTGTTTGATATGGCTGATTCTAGTAAGTCTGGTTCGGAAGTTAAAATTCAGTTCTTCTAGAATTATGCCAAATATAAGGGAATTCAGAGTGAGGCTCTGAGTGCCTCTCCTTTGAAAAAGAACTGGTGACGATGCATTCAGTTGAGAGGAAGAAGGGACATTTGGGCAGGGTAAACCCTTGTACCTACTTCCTATTAATAAACCAACCAAACTGAAGGAAGGGGAGAGCATTTTTAACAGCTCTAAAATAAACATAATCACCATCATCATCATCATCATCTCTACTAACTAATGATTAATAACATGAGATGATAAGTTCCCAATATGTGTAATCATTCACTTTATGTTTGAATACTGGTTCTAGTCCTCTTAATTTTTGTCATCATGGGCAGTTCACTTATTTCTCAACATTTTAGCTTCTTTGTTTGAAAAGTAATGATAATGCCAAAACCGGTTTGGCTCAGTGGATAGAGCGTCGGCCTGCAGACTGAAGGGTCCCGGGTTCGATTCCGGTCAAGGGCATGTACCTTGGTTGCGGGCACATCCCCAGTGGGGGGTGTGCAGGAGGCAGCTGATCGATGTTTCTAACTCTCTATCCCTCTCTCTTCCTCTCTGTGAAAAATTAATAAAATATAAAAAAAATTTAAAAAAAAAAGAAAAGTAATGATAATAATACACACCCCATAGGGTATGGGCTGGTAGTGAGGGTTAAATGAGGTAACATATGTAAATGTGCCTGGCACATAGTTGGTGCTCATTTGGGAATATTTTCTCTCCTACTGGGTGTAATCATGGTGGAACTGTCAACCAAACTGTACCAGGTGCCTAGTCAAGGCAGGGCCATATGAAATGTGAGGTCAAGGTCAATCACACTCTCTCCTGACATTCTAAAACAGTTATAAGTCATTAAAGATGAAAAATAGTAGTGAATCTTTCTAATTAAAGTTTCTAGAAGAAAAGTATGTCTGTTCTTTAGCTCCTCATCTCTAGTTTCAGAGAACTCTCCTGGTTCCTGCTCTTGATAAGATCCAGTTGTTTAATTCAGCTTTAAATTCTGGGATTTACCCAGTCTCTTTGCTATGACAAATCTCCCCTTACACCTTGAGTTAGTCATTGGGGAATGGTATGCTTAGATTCTGGCATCTACCTAGTCTCCTTGCTACAAATACCCTTTTTTCCTTCTGAGTTAATCATAGAGGGTTTTCTTCTTACAAACAAAGAATACTGAGACACCATGCTATCCTCTAAGAAGATATGCTAATACATACTGTATACAAAGGCTCAGACTATGAAGATATTTTTCCAAACCAAGGAAAAACAACCAAACTAGTCTCTACCATCATATAAAAATACTGTTTTTTAAAGACATCGGTGATAGATTTCCTAACAGTGTAAAAATGATCCTATGTTGACACCTGGGGATTGAAACATGTTTGGCCTAACACAGATTTTCACTTCTTGAAGATCAAAAAACAATAGAACTGTGGACCCAAGGGAAGCACTAAGTGGCCACAAAAGACAGGGCTTGCCCTCTTCCAGAGCAATGTTCAGAGATCCTCACAGAACATGCTAAGGGCTATTTTGTTGCAGAAACAATCTGTAAGAGCCACTCAGGAATAGAGCCTCAATAAGAAGGGTCAATGCCACAGGGTTCACAAATAAGAAAGTTTCAGGATATTTTTCCCAGCATGGTCACACCAGGGTGAGGTTCTACCCATTTACTTCAACTAAAACCTGCCCTTGAAGCTTGTTTTTAACAAGCAGGCCCCATGAGCCAAAGAAAGCTGTTGGTAGGTGCTATGACCTGCACTCCCTGAAAATCTAAGCAAGGAAAACACAAGATAAAGCAAAGAATAAAAAGCTAAGGTCGTGGAATGCAAACTGGGGATCCACTGAAGCCAAGAAAGTTAAAATTAAAATATTTCTTGCTTTAAGCAATAGATATGGCAAATGAATAGTGTCGAAAGGAATCTGTTGAAACAAAATCATATCTAATACATAAAAGGTGCTGGTTCTTCCTAGTAAGCCTAGGATGACTTCTTCTTTTAAATCAAGGAATGATCTCAAATAGCAAATCATCCTTGCCAGTCTCTTTTTTTTTTTTTTTAATTTAGGAGAGAGAGAACATCAATCAGTTGCCTCCCGTATGTCCCCCCACCGGGGATCAAACCCACAACCTAGGTAGGTGCCCTATGAATCAAACTTGCAATCTTTTAGTGTGTACAGGACAACACACCAACTAGCTGTGCCACACCAGCCAGGGACTTTCCATTCTTTTATATTTGCCTCGAGGCTTGTCCCTTCTCCCACTTTCCATAATTATACATTTCTTCTATTCACTAATTTTTAACCTTATTCACTTTCAGACAACCAGAATTAAGAAACAGATGATCTACACCCCCGTCACCTCTAAAAATATTTTTATTTTCATCTACTTCACTTCCTTCTCTGAAGAAGCATCCCCATATCTTTGCTATATGCAAACCTTTCCTCTATGCTCTTGGTCAATGTCCCTTTTTTCTCCTTTGTGTTAGAGGTGAACCTTTCTCTCTCCTATATTTTCTCTCCTTCTACCTCTTTCTCACTTTCTCTCTTACTCATATTCTATCCTTCTCTATATATTGCTCCCCACCACTAACTCCTACCTCTCCACATACAGAGTCTACAGATAAAATAAGAAAAAAAATATTTTCCTTTTGTCCCATTTTTTTCTAGTAACAGAGCATTTCCTATCATAAGATAACCCAAATCTGGAGAGGAGACCACCATACTTTTTACATAATAAGCCTCAGGTCCTTTACAAGCACAGGATTATTTTTCCCAATGCTAACGTTCTGATTTTGTTATATGTGCTCTCCCTAGAGGCAGGGCCAGCTTTATAATGTATGGAACCAGTGCAAAATAAAAATTTGGGCACCTTGTTCAAAAGGCAGGAGGGAAAGTGCCATTAAAAGTAGAAAAATACAGGGGTGGGGAAAAGTAGGTTTATAGTTATGAGTGCACAAAACAATTTATTCTTGTATTATTATTTATTAATTGTTGTGTTATTTGTTTGTATTACAACGGTGAACATACTTTTGCCCACCCTGTATAAAACTCTTTGCTTTCTTCATTGGTTTTTCTGTTGACCTATATGGCAGGGTTTATTTGTCAATTATCTCTTAGGCATGCTGATAATTGCTGGAGTGTGTAAACCCTCACAGATTCCCAAGTATCCTGTGAATCAGTGCACAACACATCTACTGGGTTCCCCTCCTGCCAGCCACTGACTGACCTTAGGCTATAGGCAAAGAAGCCAATTTCCTCTTCCCACAGAAACAGATTGCATCCTCCATGCCAGGACACATCAATACCTGAATAGGAAGTATCCAGGCGACTCACCCCACTAAGTTCCCTGCCATACTGCCATGGCACCGTACATGCCAACACCTCATCCTCCCTGAGCCCAGGCTCCTGTGTAGGTGGATATGGGAGGTAGCAGCAGCAGCTGGGAAATGATGGGGAAGCAAAAGATGAGTAGGTCTGGGCCACTAGAAAGCAGGAAGATCAGGCAGCCAAAGACCTGTCCCAGGGAAGCAAAGAGACTCAGCATGAGCTAAGGCTCTGAGACCTTTGAGGGTTTTTATGCTCCATTTCTCATCAGTCTTCACTTATAAAACATACATTCAAAGATAAAAAAGATTAAGACTTTATGACAGTGATAACAGTATTAAACCCCAAACTTGGGGCCCTTCTGTGCACATAGTACTCAGTGACAAGTTCATGAAGCTGGCCCTTCCTGGAGTCAAATCATTATATCAATATTCTGGTACATCCCCTTGATTACCCTCATGATATGCAACCACCTCTTGATAACCCCATATCCAGTTTGCTCCCATTAATATACACTCTATTCTGTCAATATACTGAGATTTCTGACACACAAGTCTGGTCATGTCATTACTCTCCTTTAAAATCTTGCAATAGTTTCCCCTTATCCTCAGGATAAAATTGCATGAGAGTCGTGGGAAACAGAAACCACACTGCCTATTTGAAGCAGAAAGAGTTTGAGTCCATAGAATTAGGGGTTTACATATTAATTTGAAGGTTTGAAGGAGTAGGCATTACGCCAGATCTCCGGGAATGGTTCCCAAGTCAATACAACAGAATTTGCCCACCAAAGGTACTGCTGTCTCAGCCACAAACAAGAACATAAGATAGTCCGGAGGCTACCATGCAAACTGTTGACTTCAAAATATATTGCTGGCCCTAGCCAGTTTTGCTCATGAAGGGTTGTGGGTTCAATTCCAGTCAAGGGCCCGTACCTCAGTTGCAGGCTTCAATCCCCAGCCCCAATTGGGGCATGTGCAGGAGGCAACCAATCTATGTGCCTCTCTTACATCAATGTTTCTCTCTTTCTGTCTCT
This sequence comes from Cnephaeus nilssonii, assembly GCF_951640355.1. Lineage (NCBI taxonomy): Eukaryota > Metazoa > Chordata > Mammalia > Chiroptera > Vespertilionidae > Cnephaeus > Cnephaeus nilssonii. The sequence goes on along the minus strand of NC_137085.1, from coordinate 50,557,513 downwards.
CCCCCGACCTTCCACTCTCTCAAAAATCAATGGAAAAAATATCCTTAGGTGATACACACACACACACACACACACACACACACACACACACATACATACATACACATACATACATATATATACATACATACATACACACACATACACCTGCAAACCACCACAGGCCCCTCGCTTAGGCCGCCCCACGCCCCAAGGGAACCCCACCCTGATCAGGGACACCCTTCAGGGCAAACCAGCTGGCCCCCACCCCTGTACCAGGCCTCTATCCTATCTAATAAAAGAGTACTATGCAGATTGACCATCACTGCAACACACAATATAGCTGCCCCCATGTGGTCAAAGATCCTGCCCCCATGTGGACACAAGATGGCCACCACAAGATGGCCAGCAGGAGAGGGCATTTGGGAGGCACCCGGCCTGCAAGGGAGGGCAGTTGAGAAGGACCAGGCCTGCAAGGGAAGGCAGTTGGAGGTGATCAACCCTGCAGGAGAGGGCAGTTAGGGGTGACCAGGCTGGCAGAGGAGGGAAGTTGGGGGCAAACAGGCTGGCAGCAGAGTGGTTAGGGGATGATCAGGCTGGCAGGCAGAAGCGGTTAGGGGCAATCAGGAAAGCAGGCAGGCAAGCAGTTGGGAGCCGGCAGTCCTGGATTGTGAGAGGGATGTCCGACTGCCCGTTTAGGCCCGATCCCACCTGGGATCGGGCCTAAACGGGCAGTCGGACATCCCTCCAGGAGTCCCAGATTGGAGAGGGTACAGGCTGGGCTGAGGGACAACCCCCCGCCGTGCACGAATTTCGTGCACTGGGCTTCTAGTATAGGATATTTTGCTATAGTAGTAATCTCAGGACAGGAAATCACTGCCACCACAACAGCCTTTCAATACCCACAAGAGTTTAGACATGGGGAAAATGCAAATTCTTCACTACCATTCTTGTAAACATAAAAGCAGCAGAAAGATGGGCTCTCCCTCACTTCTGCTTTCCAAATCTCATGGGAAAGCATATGATTGATGGAGTTTATCTATGTAAGAGATTCAGGAAAGTTAGATTTTTAGGTTTTCACACTGAGGAAGAGAAAGGATCATTAGAAGGAGATTAAAATTAAATATCTAATCCCCATAGGTTTGAAAAATGTCATTGTAATTTTTCAGTCTTCTTTCATTCTCCACATTATTCCTTCCATGCATCCTTCAGTTCATCCATGCTGATGACTTTTATTTCTCCTACAATATCCATGAAATGGCCTTTCTTTCATTTTCAGACTCACCAAATCCGACTTCTTTCTCTCTGAATCATTTAACCATTTATTGTATATCACTACCACTAAATCTATTCATCTTGCATTTTAGTGTTAGTACACCCTTACTAGACTGAGAGGTTCACAGTGTCAGAAATGGTCTTATCCTTTATATCCCCTTATTTAGCCCAAGGTCTAAAATATATATACTGATGGAATGAATCTGTTGAGCAAAAGTAGAATTCTTGCAATTCAGACTTGCTCAAAAAGTGAGGTAGACCCATATAAACTAACAAATTTTCAAGCAGGTTATGAATGCTAAAACCATCAGAGCAGAATAAGTAATTACAGAGCAAAAAAGATAGCTAGTATCTTATAATAAGGGGATAATATAAGGCACAAAACCTCTTTCTTGCTGTCTTTTCTCCAAGGACTCTAGAATGTGGAAGTCATCAAGCTGAAGTACCAAACAGAAGCAAGTCAAGTGCCTAGACTATTACTTATATACCTCCCTCTTGTGGTAATTAGAGAGACTTCATTTTCTTTTACAGTAGTAATAATTAGAATTTAATAGAAACAAGGCATACTTCATTTAAAAAGAAACTGCAACACTCATATGGTTTGAAGTATATTAATCCAACAAGTTTCAGCTATCTGTGTCTCTGTAAGGTCATAAACAATATAGACAAAAAGAATATATATATAAAACATTCTAGTACATTCTTTCCCCTTGGTGACATCTTGTGCTTGTTGGTTTTTTCTTCTTCAGTAAAGACAGATATTTCAGTAAAAATGCAGAGTGGTGGTGGGGGGGTTGTCAAATATATTATGATATGAAAATTCTTTTATAGAGTATTTTTCTTTAAGGAAGTAAAGATTCTTTCTGTACCTTAACTACTCCCTTTGGAAATTTGGCCTTATAGACAGACCATTATATTAGACTAAAGGCCCAGTGCATGAATTCGTGCACAGGTGGGGGGGTCCCTCGGGGTGGCCTGCAAGGATCAGGACCCAGCTCACGTCCCCAGGCTCACAGCCCCGCCTGGCACCCTGCCGTGGCCTGGTGCCGCCCCCTCACCTGCTCCACCATCCTGCCTGCGGGACCATCGGTCAGGGCCGGGCCCCCTGCCCGACTCCCTCAGCACCTGGAAGCTAGGCGGCGGCCCCACCCCCTGCCACTGGTCACCGTCTGCGGGGCAATCGGCGGGGTGATCAGGCCCCTGCTCGCACCCACCTTGGCCTGGCGCTGCCCGCCACTTACTCCACCATCCTGCCAGGGTCCCGCTCTCATCGGGGCCCATCGGGGCCAGCAGCGCCTCCACTGCTGCCCACTGTCAGCACCACATCTCCGATGCCGGCCATGTCCCGTGCCGCCCCTGGTGGTCAGCGCACCTCATAGCGAGCAGTTGAACTCCCAGTAGAACAATTTGCATATTAGGCTTTTATTATATAGGATATATATCCAAAATGGATGGTCCTTTAGAACTGACCACAAGGTTAGTTTTGGTAAAGGTCAAGTCTATTATACTCCATGGAGCCATGCACAATCACCTCTGACAATTCAGGGTCTCCCTTCCCTGATTTTTTCTACTGAATTTACGGTTTTCATTCAAAAAACATTTATTAGGTATCTGCTATGTTCAATACACTTTCTATAACAGAGATGAAATAAACCTATATTCTGCCCCATATGGGTTTGCTATCTATTAGAGGAGATAAGCCATGTGCCTAATAAGTATAATAGAAGTGGGTAAGAGAGTTATATGTGGAGTATTTTTCAAATATGTTTCTATTATTTAAGACTTTAAAATAGTATTTTAAATGAGCATCCCAAGTGGCCTAGATATGCATATGCCTTCCCTCTGAGACTTTGAGGGTTCGATCTAAAAAAATGAGTGAGCATTTTCCAGGTAGGCCACTGGGAAGAATCAGGCAAAAGGAACAGCATTTGTAAATACCCAGAAATATGAAAGTGTCTTTCCTTAGGAATACCATAAACTCCACCAGGTCAATATACTTTTTTCCCCTTTAGTACACTTTATCCAAGACTACATATAGAAAATTCTCCATAAATAGTTCTTAACCAGTTTTGAGGTTCACAGATATGAGATATATTAACACTGAATAGTTCTCTCTAGTGACTTGTAGTTAAGTATCACAATCTGCAAAGAGCCCAAATTGTGGATTCACTCCCATGTACCGTGAGGCTCTTAGATTGGGATGAAAGGATGGTTAGAAATCATGAAATCTCTTTCCCAAAGCTACACATAGCTGTAGCTAATCTTTAATCACTCAAAGGTTAATGATCGAGTAAAAATAAATACATATTCTTTTCAGTTCTCTCTTACTCTTCTTTTATTCCTTTTTGTCTTGTTCTCTGATTATATCATCTTTACCAGAAAATCAGTTAGGAGCCAGATGTCCAGCTCAACCACTTTCCTACATACCAATGGCTTTTAGGTAAAAGCTCAAAGAGGGCGTATCAGACTCACCAGCAATTTCTGCATTTGCTGAGAATTTTGGCCATCATGTTCCCATAGTCCCCATTACTACGGATGAACGGAGTCAGCAAAGCATTTCAAAGTCTGAGAGAACTGATGTTTCGGACTGTTTTGTCAGTAAAAGGATACTGAGTTATACTTCCTTTACCACAGAAGCCTGTACTCCTAAAAGCAAGAACGTAACTTTTTGCTTAGGCAGTGGACAACTGCACTCATTCCCATGAGGACCAATACAACTAAACACTTTCTAAGAGGAATGGATGTGATTTCAAACTTTGCTTGTCTGCAAGTAACAAGTTTGGAAATTTGTATTAGTTTGTGTGGTGAGCAAGAAATAAAAACAGGAAAATATATTGCCATGCAATGCACTTTAGAGAAATTGTGAAGAGCAATGCAAAAGCATAAGAAGTGAAAATAATCTTCTACCTCAGTTTTCTGAAGGCTGTTAGTCTATCAGGGTTAAGGGAACAAAAAGAAAAATTTTCTCTCCCAAACCATCTATTTCTTGGCTCATAAATTTTATCCAGGGAAAATATTTTTCTCTCTTTCTATTCCCTCTCCAAACCCCAATTTATATAGTCCTCTGCAATTTCCCTCAACATCATTTACTAAATATATCATAATATACTCTTTCCCTTAGGCCACCATTTCAAGAGACACCTTCCCCCAATCTGGGAATTTCTCAAATAAATCACCCCATTTGGACTTTCTTCTCTCAATATATTTAGTGCTGGGAACACATTGGTGAAGGTTATAAAAGCAAAAATTCTACTTTGAAATGTCAATGTATTTGGGGTGTAGGCTTAAGGTGCAGAATGACTCCTAAGGGCAAAGTCAATCACCTCTTTGGTTTTTTGAGTCTCTGGAACTATTTCACAAATGTTTTTGTTAAAATAATAACCCTTCTCTCCCCCAAGAAAAAGCGGTGCCAAGCACTCTCCCCCTTCATGTGGTTTTGGAAGAAAATTCAATCCATACATTTTTTGTCTTACTTAAACTCAAATCATTACAAGTTTTAGAAACTTCTTGTCCTGCAGCCAGGACCCCTGGCTATCTGTATAAATATAAATCAATGGCACGTCTGTCTGAAGCTCCAGAGAGATCATGTGCATACTATCTGACTTGATAGTACCCTGCATCACCTTACATTAAGCAACCCATTTTTCAGGGAAGAACATGTTAAAATTAGCACGTGATCAGCATGAGATCCATTGGCCTTATAATATACCACCCCATTCAAGAGATGCTTCTTAGTAGAATTATTGTACTGGCTTCTTAAAACACAACTCAGGTGCTAGCTTGGTGAGGGCCACTCTGCTGGTATGTCCACAAGCTGGAAGTTTCAGAATTAGTTTCTGGACGCAGCCATCAACCAAGCTTGATGGGATGTGATGTGTTGGTCCCTACCTCCCTCACCTCACAGGTAGACTAGCGCTGAGATGCCTGTCTCATACCAGCTGCAGCTCTCCTGAAAGTTGAAACTCTATTTGCCCATAATAGGAAACTTGCATGGTACATCCTGTATTGGCTGCTTCCTGTCTTATCTCTCTCTCCTCAGATTCACAGGCTTTCCTGGGATCATCTCTTAAATAAACCTCTAGCCTGTGAATCTTTGTCTCATGATCTGCTTCTGGGTGAACCCAAATTAAGGCAATACTTAAATATATATCTCAGAATCAAATATGTAACAGCTTTCTTCCATTTTGTGAATGGTTACACTATAATTTGTTTAAGGTAAGAAATATAGACAAAAATTGGAGTCTAACTGTGTCTAGAATACGTGATCTATGAGCTTGTGAGCACTGACTCTTGTTAAGAACCTAAACAATGGAGAGATGTCTGTTGGTCTAGATGAGGGGTTGGCTTATTTTTTCTGTAAAGGGCCAGATGGTAAATACTTTAGGCTTTCAGGTCATATACATTGTGTAGCACATAATTCTTGTGTTTTTTTTTAATTTTAAGTGCTTTTTTATAACCCTTTAAATATATAAAAACCATTCTTAGTTCAAAGCTATACAAAACAGGCCATGGGTCAGACTTGTCCCACAGGCTGTGGTTTGTTAACCCCTGGCCTAGGCAGAAACAAGTAGAAATAAGGAGATGCTAGTTTTACAACATAACCTTGTCTTAGATGTTAGGATATGAGTTTCAAAACACAGAGATCTGCCCACTCACATAGGATTATCCACATGCCTCTTTTCTCTCTCTCATTGTCCCTGGTCTTCCAATCTTGTTCCTTCTAGGCTCCTGACTAATCTGCAAATCCACTCACCATTTTTCAGGAATTTATGTATATCTTTACTTCAGGCCACTTTCTCTGCCCACCAAACTGATGGTTAGGTATACTGCCCAAAGCTCTGTCCACTGAGAGAATTTCCCTTCCCCACTATTTTCCAAGGTCACCTGAGTGTGACTCTAATGCAGCAACAGCCCATACTACACTAACTCATTTGTGATCCAGGCCTGGATACTTTATTCCTGCAACAGTGAGTCATTGTGAACACCCTGAAACCATAGGCATGAGCTAAAGAAGAGACGTCAATACAACAGGGATAAATAACATGGGAGTCTGGGCCACCTGCTCACTCAGCTGTGTACTCAGGACCTGCCCGGGGCTAATTCTGAGTATATAATTTCCATCATACAATGGATTGCTGCTGTGTCCTTTTAACTTTATTACTGAATAGGTCTGACAATATCCAACTCATCATGAGAAGCTCCAATACATAATCACTAAATGTCCTGCATGAGGCTGAGGAACATGCCAGGAACTGCATCTCAAACAATGAATACTTCTCTGCTGCAGATGGCACTGGCTTTGCTCCAGGGGTCCAAGCTGTGAATCTCCTATTAGGGTTTGACAGAGACCCCATCACAGATACCTCTAATAATTTGGGATCTGCTGAGTCATATGGCCCAATCAGGCGTACTGAACATGTACTGAAAACTGATATTCCTGTAGAGACCTCTCTTTCTTTCTACCCCATTAAAAACCAGTATCCTTATGAATCACATAATAAATGAGCTGGAACAACATTTACAAATGTAGTCTGTGCTGTCTCTAAAATCTGCCTACCAAATTCATGCTTATCTCTTAGAAGTAAGAGGTACAGCCAATAATTTGGGTAGGGTTTCTTTCCCACCCAACTGTGTGCATGTGTCTGGCCAGAGCATCCAGAATACTTGCCACTTCCTGCTCCCCAAGTCCTATTAGCATGATACTCCAAAAATAAAACAAATAAAATGCTACAATATTAACATGCCAGCAATAATATGCCCCAAATTTTAATACAAACTCCCATTACCAAATTATTAAGGAGTAATTACAGTTCAAAAATTAAATTTCTATGGCAGTTAAAGCCATGAGTAATTCAAATGTCAAGCTATATTATCTTTTCCATTGTGAGTTAAAAATTCTAAAAAACGAATGTCAAAATTCATTCTCCCCAATTTCCTCTTCTGGTCAGCTGGGTCTCAGAAGAGTCCTCAATGCCTGAGTGGAGGAGGTAGGAGCCCTTTAACAGCAATAGCACAATGGTCTCTCACTGGAATAGATTTAGTTTATTCAAGACCTTCAAAGTTAACTTAGTTCAAGGCTAAGTCTTTACTGTGCCTGAATTCTTAAAAGTAGTTTAATTGTGCATTGCCCTTGCAACCCACCACATTTAGAAAAGAAGCCAGTCCCCTCGAGTAATTTGCCTGACATCATACAGCTACTAGTCAGGAGTAGCACCAGAATGCAAAACCTAGGCAGGCTGCCCCAAGAGCACGTACTCCTAACCACCATTCTCTCCTCACTGGCTTTAGTCTTGCCAAGATGCCGGTTAATCTATGCCAGGTGTCTAGAATACGTGATCTATGAGCTTAAGCACATTTGGATTTTAAATTCATTAAGAGGTCAATTTTGGCACTATATATTCAACCACATCCTAAGGAAAAAATATATTGTCTTTTCCCTCAGAGAATAATGCAGTTTTCTTTGAAAAGAAGTAACTACTGTCACCAGATGTTATTTGAGGAAGCTTTCTTTTCCATATGGTATATTTAAAGCCTCCTAATTTCCTTTTCCTGTTTGAGGCCCCAGACTTTGGCACCCCAGGACTGCACTGAGTAGAGGCTCTGTCTAGAGATATAGCATCTACAGTTTCTTGTGAGCACTGAGTTTCAATGTATCACACTAGCTTTAAAAATATATATATATATGACTTTTATTTTTCTTTTATTTAAAGTTTTACATATGTCTGCTTTCCCCCCAATTGACCCCCCCCCCGCAACCATTCCCACCCCGGGCAAGCCCCCACCGTCCCAGTGTCTGTGTCCATTGGTTATGCTAATATACATGCATACAAGTCATTTGGTTGCTCTCTAACCGCCCCCCCTTCCATTTGTCTCTGGATCTATTTTTGTTCATCAAATTATGTTGATCATTATATCCCACATATGAGTGAGATCATGTGATATTTATCTTTCTCCGACTGGCTTATTTTGCTTAGCATAATGCTCTCCAGTTCCATCCATGCTGTTGCAAAGGGTAAAAATTCCTTCTTTTTTATAGCAGCGTAGTATTCCATTGTGTAGATGTACCATAGTTTTCTAATCCACTCATCTGCTGATGGGCACTTAGGTTGTTTCCAAATCTTAGCTATGGTAAATTGTGCTTCCATGAACATAGGGGTGCATATATCCCTTCTGACTAGAGTTTCTGGTTTCTTGGGATATAGTCCTAGAAGTGGGATTACAGGGTCAAATGGGAGTTGCATTTTTAACTTTTTGAGGAAACTCCATACTGTTTTCCACAGTGGCTGCACCAGTCTGCATTCCCACCAGCAGTGCACAAGGGTTCCTTTTTCTCCGCATCCTCACCAGCACTTGTTTGTTGATTTGTTGATGATAGCCATTCTGACAGGTGTGAGACGGTACCTCATTGTTGTTTTGATTTGCATTTCTCAGATGATTAGTGACTTTGAGCATGTTTTCATATGTCTCTTGGCCTTCTGTATGTCCTCTTTTGAAAAGTGTTTACTTAGGTCCTCTGCCCATTTTTTTATTGGATCATTTATTTTCTTTTTGTTAAGTTGTATGAGTTCTCTGTAAATTTTGGAGATTAAACCCTTATCTGAAATAGCATTGGCAAATATGTTCTCCCATGCAGTGGGCTTTCTTGTTGTTTTGTTGCTGTTTTCTTTTGCTGTGCACAAGCTTATATCTGACTCTTAATAATTTCTTATACCTAAGAAACAAACTGCTAACAAAGGTGGGCTATACATGTCCTGTTTTTCTTCCTAAAATCATCAGCTGAATAAGTCAGCCTTTTCTACCCTACCAAGTGAGAAGTCAGTGAGGTGGTAGAGAGAGTGAGTAGGGTTAGAAAAAGTGGAAATTTTTCCACATGGAAGAAAAATCTATGGTTAGGAAATAAGTATTTTGTCCTAAAAAAACAGACCAGGAAGTTTCTTGAAAAGAATAGTGGAAAATATAGTTTTTCTGTTGCTTGAAGATTTAAAGACCATGACATGAAAAAAGAATCCCTGTGCTCAGGATAAAACAAGAAGGAGAAACACATGGGTTGGTTTAGTATCAATGGGACATAATAGCATATCTTGTCTCTAAATCACACACACACACATACACTCTACCCCCAACAGCTGTTATAAATTCAACCAGAACTTTAAGGTAGCCACAGGAAGGGGAAAAAAAGAATAACATTTGGGTCTCCCTTCTTTGTTCAAAGTAGGCAAGCCCTAGAAACCAGAAGTGATGAATAACTTCTGCCAACAAATCATGACTTTTGTGATCAAACATACTAATATTTCATCAGCATATGAAAATTGCTGAGTCCATGTCCTCTTATAGCCACTTTTGCTGCATAGCAACAGGACAGTATTAATGCCTTCCCTATCTAACTCACAAGGTTGAGTGAAACTCAAAATGAAATAAGGAAGGGCTTTGCAAAGCATAGAATAAGCCATGTTTGTTCACCAACATTTCTCTTTCCCATTCAAGGGATGAGTTTGGGTTCTTCATCAGCTGTTTGATGGTTGAATGGCTTCTTAGTTTCAGGTTGTGCTTGCCCATCTGCCAGATCTAGCAAGAACGTCCATTCATTTCTAAATACAAAGCTTTTGACCACCATGATTCCATGCAATGGTTCCTAAACCAGAGTTTTCTAATATCCTGTCTATTTTCTTCCTTTCCTTAAGGCATATTTAAGGTTGATTATTTATTTGGGTGGCTTCTTGGCATCATACTGGCGCTTTGCTTTCTGAATCTGATTAGTTCTATCTGAATCCTTTCATTTGTCCCCCTCCTTCAAGTATAAAGGCAATAAAAGTAAAAAGATGATCCCAACTTACTGAGCATTTGTTAGATGTAAGCTACTGTAATAAACACTGTATCAATTACCTCATCTAATCCTCAAAATAGTTTTAAGAAAGGCAATTCTCTATTTTATAGAAAAGTGAGGCAAGTTATCAATAATTAGTGAAATGCATACACACAAAATAACTTACCAATATTTATGGTAGAACTATAAAGACATGACAAAGAGTAACTGGTACTTGTGGTATCCTTTTTTAATCCCAGGGAGAGTTTTATTAGTTTAGTACAAAGTCTACATGGCCATGTGACCTGCTCTCTCACTTGGACTAGTACTAATGTCTCAATGAACCCTTATACTGAGTCACATTATAGCCATTAGTCCTCCTCACGTTATATAGGGGGAAATGCTGTTTTAAAATCTGGCTCTTCCTTGAACTGTTTATTATTATTATTATTATTATTATTATTATTATTTAATCCTCACCCAAGGATATTTTTCCATTGATTTTTAGAGAGAATGGAAGAGACAGGGAAAGACAGACAGAAATAGCGATGTGAGAGAAACTCATCAATTGGCTGCCTCCTGAAAGAGCCCCAACCAAGGCTGGGGCCAGGGAGGAGCCTGCAACCAAGATAAGTGCCCCGGTAACTGGAACTGAACCCAGGACCCTTTAAGTCCACAGGTTGATGCTCTAGCCACTAAGCCAAACAAGCTAGGGCTGAACTGTTGTTGTTTTTTTTTTAGAAAACAGAAGAATTCCTATTGAGGAAAAAAAATGTTCTTTTAGGGAGAGGTTGTTTTTATGAAATGTATAGCTATATCTTAGACAAGATGAAGAGTGAGAAAAATAAATAAACTACCTTGTTCTTTCTTGCCTTTGCTTAAATTTTTTCATTAAATGAGAAAATCTTGGACCTTGGAGATCATTAGTATAATTCTTTAATTTTACATGCAAGGGAACTGGGACCTAGAGATATTAGGATGACTTTCCCAGGGTTACCCAGTTTGTGAATGCCAGGATGCTTTTGCTGCACCACATTCTCTTCTGTTCACTGAAACAGTTTAATACAATAGGTCTACAGAGGACACAAGGATAAAAACAAAACAAAACAAAAAAACACGTTCCCTAATTCCCAGGGCCTCAAGCATGAGTATATCAAGACTCACATGGCTATAATTAAAAGTATAGTAAGACATGCTATCTCACAAAAGGTAAATATTACTATGGGTTTCTAAAGTAAAGAGTTCAGTTTAGTTGTATACAGAGATGTTCTATAGACATAGGCATTTTAGACTAAAAGATTGAATAGGTGTATTTTTATATTATTTTTAACTGCAACAGAAAACTCTAGTCAAACTGGCTTAAATAATCAGTAAATTTATTTGTGCATCAATAAAAATATGAGAAGTGGACAGAAGGGAGTGTTGTATCCTATCCTTATAAGAGTCTTCACACAAAAATTGCACAGAAGGAATTTTCTAAAGATAAAGGCTGAATGGCTATAATTTCAACTACTCTCAACCTCTGCCTCCAGCAGAGAACAGAGGTAGAAGAGTACCTGCCCATACCTTAAGGGAAAGAGACCCTGCAGCTTGGGCACATGGTAAACCTTCCCCTGATAACTGTCTGGCAATTCCAAAGAGCCACACTGGGCTGCCTAGCTGCTTTGTTGCAAGTAAAAAGAAGGTATTGGATAGGCATCCTGTATTCCCAGGGCAAAGGACACTGGAGTGTTTCCATAAGAGATGCAAATAGACTTGTTTGAAATAATTGCTCTAGCAACACTAAATCATTGTTATTAGCTCAGACTATTCCATAAAGAGTTGTCTTCCTTTAAAGAGGGTAAAATCTGTGTCACTTCAATTTCGGGTGTAGTGTATATCATCAGTACAATTGGCTATTACTTCCAGTAGGCTCCTTTGGATTGTGGCAAACAAGCTGAGTTGCCTATAAGTGGTCAGGAAAGCCACCCAAAAAAAAAAAAAAAATCAGCTAAGGCACAGAGGAGAGTAACAACCAGTTTTTTAGATTCTCCTTTTTTTTCAACATATATTTGGACCCTGCTACCCAAGAGACACAGTAATAAATACTTTGGGGGCATGTGAATAAATATTTTTTAACATACAATAAAATACATGTTCAAATGTAATTATTACCATGAGGTGATACCAAGTTCTTTGGTTATTTAGGAAAAGAAGAGACTATTTAGCTGAGGTTATTTTAGAAATGTGGTGGCTGGAGAGAGGAAGTACAATGCAAAAGAAATCAAGACGGTTTAGTGGAAAAGTTAGTATTTGACCTAAATTAAAAGGCTAGCCCAGCCGATGTTGCTCGGTGGTAGAGCATCGACCCAAGAACCAGGAAGTCAAAGTTCCATTCCTGATCAGGGCATATACCTGGGATGCTGGCTTGATCACCAGTAGTGGGCGTGCAGGAGGCAGTGATCAATTATTCTCATCATTGATATCTCTCTCTCTCTCTCTCTCTCTCTCTCTCTCTCTCTCTCTCTCTCTCTCTCTCTTCCTTTTTCTCTCCCTCGCCCCTCCCTCTCTCTGAAATAAAAAAAAAATATATATATATATATATATATATATATTTTAAAAAGGCTAATAGATTACAAGAGTGCAGTGAGCAAGGGGAAAGATATAGCAGAGAGCAGAGGGAGGCAATATGGTATCTTGAAAATAAAGTGAGCTATGGGATCAGACATACCAAACTTCAAATCCCTATGCTACTACTTTATTATGTGCAACTTCAACAAATTATCTTACTCCTTTCAACCTTAATTTAATCATTTGTAAAATGGGAGTAATAGCTCTGCTATGGTCTGAATGTCTGTACCTCCCTAATTTATATGTTGAAATCCTGATGCCTAATATAATAATATTCAGAGGTGAGACCTTTGGGATAATTATATAATGCCTTCATAAAAGAATCTCCAGAGAGCTCGCTTACCCACTTCCATCACTGAGGATACAATGCGAAGTCTGTGAACTCGACCATTTTGGCACTGAATGTTGGACATACAGCCTGCTGAACTGTAAGAAATGAATTTCTGTTTTTATAAGCTATCAAGACTGATATTTTGTTACAGCAGTCTGAATAGCCTAAGACATACCCTAATTCTTTTGATGGGCACATAGCACCTAGTAATGGTAGCTATGGGTGCTGGTAGCCCTGAATAAAGTCAAGAATGTGGGGGACTGGGTCCCGGGCCCGGGTGAGGCCACGTGCCCCTGGGTCCGGGAGAGGCCACGCGCCCCTGGGTCCGGGTGAGGCTGGGACCCGGGTCTGGGTGAGGCTGCACGCCCCCGGGTCCGAGTGAGGCCGCGCGCCCCTGGGTCCGGGTGAGACCAAACCAGAGGGAGTCGGACCTGCATTACCACCATTTGTCCACCATCCAGAGCTGAAAAGTCAGTGCCGACATGTACACATAAGGAACTGGTGGACATTGAAATTGGGTCTCAAAAAAACTGTTGGTTCAGAAAGAAACTCACTACAGACTGATTCATTTGCCTGTCAGCATAACTATTATTGCTCGTCTCACATTCGGTTCTTATAAGTATATTTCTAGTAACACATGATCTCACTCATCTAGGGGAAATGATGAACAACATAGACTGATGAACAAGAACAGACCCAGAAACAAGGAGGCATCGATCGGACTGTCGGGCCTCAGAGGGAGGGTAGGGGAGGGTGGGGGTAGCGGGGAGAGATCAACCAAAGGACTTGTATGCATGCATACGAGCCTAACCAATGGTTAAGGACAACAGGGGGGTGGGGGCATCCGTGGGGAGGGGTGTGGGATGGGAATGGGGGGATGAGGACAAATATGTGACACCTTAATCAATAAAGAAATTTAAAAAAAAAGAATGTGGGGGAAATGTAGAGGTGCATAGAAGGGATCATAAATAATGACATAGTAGAGTAGAAAGAAAAATGAAAATAAAGAAAAAGAAAAACAGTTGTATCCAGATCATGGAGCACACTGAAGGCCTAATTTGGGTCTTGTATGCTAAGCAATGAAGATACTTGGAGGGTTTTCAGAGGAATCAGAACTATGCTTCAGGGTAACTAATCTATAACCTTTTATATTATTGCACAAAATAGCGTAGCTACCTCTTGTATAGATCTAGAATCCAAACTCACATTTTTATAAAGTCAAGATCGATAACACAAATCAGCGAAGTAGGAAGGTAATGCATATATGCAACCTTAGTGAGCAAACAAATGGGGACAGCCCCTACCTAGAACCATGGTCACTGTTTCCATGTGAGAGCAATGAGATATATGAGCAAATTGTTCAGATTTGTCAAAAAAAAGTACGGGCTTTATGTGATATTGCCTAGTTTTTATATGTTGCATAATGTTTTTAAATATCATTAATGGATCAAAATATTTATGGGAGTGGTCTACCTATTTGAGACCTCTGGCTTAGATTCTCCCCATATCTGAAAAGGATCTTTAATTTACCTTTGCACAAACAAGTTCCACAAAGTGCTGATTTTGTTATTTTGGTTATTGGTGCTTTCCTAAAACAATAAAGAAATCTGTGCTCAAAGGTGAATTCAAATCTACACTTCTAGAAAAATAAAAAATTGCTGACCCTTTCAGAAAGGCAGTTTTTCCTGCTTCTTGTCATCATTTAAAAATAATATTGGCCTAACCAATGGGCACAGACAACAGGGGGGTGAGGGCATGAGTGGGGAGATGAGGGGTAAAGGGGGAATAAGAAAAAAATAAATTTTTTTTTAAAAAAATGGCAGAGAATAGTCACAGTAGGTAGTTAACTTTTAACTAGATGGAATTTTAGATATTTTAAATGATGAGGGCATTCTTAGAGAGAGGAATGGAGAGAGACAAACATTGACGTGAGAGAGAAACATTGATCAGTTGCCTTCTATAAGTACCCTGACTGGGGATCGAACCCACAACCTTTTGGTGCATGGGACACTCAACCAACTTAGCCACTCCAGTGGGCTCCTTTCTGCATTATTTTGCTTAAGGACATCCGGCTTCATTTTCAATATAGGGTTTTCCTCTTTTCCCCCACTTAAAAAAAAAAAAAAAGATTAAAAACTGGAAAAAAATAATATTGGGCCCCAGCTCAAACAGAAAAACCATTATAAATTTCAAATTTCCATATCTGATAATTTTGGGGCCTAAAATAGCATTTATGGTCAGAATATGGAGTCTATACTATTTAACTCTATAGAATTATTTTTTGAGGTTTTTAGGAAAGGGTAATTCTCAAAAGACTTTCAAAAGTCTCCAGGACTTCAGATCATAGACATGTGTTCTCAAGGTTTTGTCTCCCTTGTGTCCAAGATGTAATAACAGATCTAGCATTTACTGAGTGCCAAGCAGAAGAAAGGAAGTAATAAAAATCAGAGCAGAAATTCTTGAAGTAGAGAGCCATAAAACAATAAAAAAGATTAACAAACCAAAAATTGGTTCTTTGAAAAAGATAAACAAACTTGACAAACCATTAACTAGACTAAACAAAAGGGGGAAAAAGAGGGAGAGGATGCAAATATACAAAATTATAAATTAAAGAGGAGACAACAGAAAGTTAAATAGAGAAATACAAAGGATTATAAGAGACTATTATAAACAGCCATATGTCAACAAATTGAACCACCTAGAAAAAATAAGTTCCTGGAAAAATACAACCTACCAAGACTGAATCATGAAGAAATAAAAAATATGAACAGACTGGTAACAAGTAAGGAGATTGAATCAGTGATTAAAAGTCTCCCAATAAAGACAAGCCCAGGACTAGATGGTTTCACAGGTGAGTTCAACCAAACATTTATATAATGCTAATTTTTCTCAAACTCTACCAAAAAATCTAAAAGGGAAGACTCCCAAACTTGTTTTATGAGGCAAGAATTACTCTGCTACCATAGCCAGATAAGGGCACTACAAGAAAAGAAAACCATAGGCAAATATGCTTGATAAATATCGGTGCAAAAAAGCTTCAACAAAATACCAGTAAACCAAATTTAACAGCACATGTATTATGTACCATGATAAGTGAGACTAATTCCTATGATGCAAGGATGGTTCAACACACACAAATTAATAAAGATGATATATCACATTAATAGAATGAAAGATAAAAATTCTATGATCACCTCAGTAGATATACTAGTACACAAAACATGACAAAATTCAGCATCCATTCATGATTATTTTTAAAAAATTAATAAATTAGGTAGAGAAGGAATACTTCAACATAATAAAGGCCATATATGACAAACCCACAGCCTACATCATACTCAATGATGAAATGTTGAAAGCTTTTCTTCTAAGATTAGGAACAAGATGAGTGCACCTACTCTCATAATTCTCACCATTTCTATTTAACAAAGTACTGGAAGTCTTAGCTAGAGTCATCAGGCAAGAAAAAGAAATAAAAAGCACCTAAATCAGAAAGGAAGAAGTAAAATTATTTCTGTTGGCAGATGACAAGATAGAAAATGCTATATACTCCACCCAAAAGCTGTTAGAACTTAGAGATTTCAGTAAAGTTGCAGGATACAAAATCAACATACAAATATTATTTGCATTCATATACACTAACAATGAATTCTTGGAAAAAGAAATTTAAAAGACAATCTAATTTACAATAGCATAAAAAATAATAAAATACTTAGGAATTTAGGGATGAATTTAACCAAGGAGATGAAAGATCTAAATACTGGAAACTATAAGATATTGATGAAAGAAATTGAGGAGGACACAAATAACTTAAAAAAGTATCTCATGTTTATAGATTGGGAGGATTAACATTGAAACTTCCATACTACCTGAAGTAAACTATAAATTCAATGCAATCTCTATCAAGATTTCAATAGCATTTTTAACAGAAATGGGAAAACAATTCTAAAATTTATATGGAACCACAAAGCAATCCTGAGAAAGAAGAACAAAGTTAGAGTCATTATGTTTCCTGATTTCAAACTATAGCAATAAAACAGTATAATATTGGCATGAAAACAGACCCCTAGATCAATGGACCAGATTAGAGAGCCCCAAAATAAACTTATGTATATATCATCAATTAATTTATGGCAAAGGAGCCAAGAATATGCAATGGGAAAAGACAGTGTCTTTTTAAAAAATATATTTTATTGATTTTTTACAGAGAGGAAGGGAGAGGGATAGTTAGAAACATCGATGAGAGAGAAACATTGATCAGCTGCCTCCTGCACACCTTCTACTGGGGATGTGCCCACAACTAAGGTACATGCCCTTGACCGGAATTGAACCTGGGACCCTTGTGTCCACAGGCCAACGCTCTATCCACTGAGCAAAACCGGTTAGGGCTACCATGATGTTTTGATTACTATGGCCTTGTAGTATAGTTTGATATCAGATAGTGTGATACCTTTCAGTCCGCAGGCCGACGCTCTATCCACTGAGTCAAACCAGTTAGGGCAGACAGTCTCGTTAATAAATGGTATTGGAAAAATTGGGCAGCCACATACTAAAGAATGAAACTAGACCACTGTCTTATATCATGCACAAAAACTAACTCAAAATAGATTAAAAACTTTAATGTAAGACCTGAAACCATAAAACTCCTAGAATAAAACACAATCAGTAATCTTCTTGACATTGGTCTTGGCAATCATTTTTTTTTTTATTTGACACTGAAAGTAAAGGGAACAAAAGCAAAAATAAACAAGTGGGACTATATCAAACTAAAAAGCTTCTTTACAGCAAAAAAAAAAAAAATCAACAAAATGTAAAGGCATATTACAAAGAGGGAGAAAATATTTGTAAATCATATATCTGATAAGGGGTTAATATCCAAACTATAAAAAGAATTCATACAACTCAATAGCAAAATGAAAAATAAACCCATAAATAATTTAATTAAAATGAGGGCAGAGCACCTGAATAGACATTGTTCCCAAAGAAGGTTTTTAAATGGCCCAAGTACATGAAAAAGGGTTCAACATCACTGAACACCAGGGAAACACAAGTCAATATCGCAATGAGATCACTTAGTACCTGTTAGAATGGCTATCATCAAAAAGAAAAGATATATCAAGTGTTGGCAAGGAAGTAGAGAAAAGAGAATCCTATACACTCTTGATGGGAATATAAATTGGTACAGCCATTGTGGAAAACAGTATGGAAGTCCTTAAAAAGATGTAAATTAGGCCAGCCAACATGGTTCAGTGGTTGAGCATCAACCTATGAACCAGGAGGTCACAGTTAAATTCCCAGTTAGGCACATGCCCAAGTTGCAGGTTGCAGGCTCGATCCCCAGCGTGAGGCGTGCAGAAGGCAGCCGATCAATGATTCTCTCTCATCATTAATGTTTCTATCTCTCTCTCCCTTCCTCTCTGAAATCAATAAAAGTATATTTAAGAAAAACAGAACTACTATATGATCCAGAAATTTCACTTCTAGGTATATATTAGAAGAAAATGAAATCACTATCTCAAAAAAGATATGTGTACCCCCATGCTCACTGAAGCATTATTTACTATTAAAGACATGACAACAATTAAAGTGTTCCTTCTCATATGAATGAAGAAAAAAAAAAGTGGTATATATACAATTACTCAGCTATCAGAAAGAAGGAAACCCTGCCATTTGTAACAAGATGGATGATCCTTGAAGGCATTATGCTAAGTAAATAAATCATAGAAAGACAAATACTATACGATATCACCTATACATGAAATCTTAAAAAGTCAAATGCATAGAAACAAAGAGTAGAGTGGTGGTTACTAGGTGCTGGAAGGTGGGAAAAATGGGAAGATTTTGGTCAAGAGTACAAAGGTGTTAGTCAAGGGTATCTATAATAATAAAAGCATAATATGTTAATTAGACCAGAGAGCTGAACGACCTTCCAGACATCATTCCAGACGAAGCCACAGTGGCAGGGGCCAAGGTAGAGGTGGTTAGGGGTGATCAGGCAGGCAGGCAAGCGGTTAGGGGTGATCAGGCAGGCAGGCGAGGGGTTAGGGGCAATGAGGCAGGCAGGAAGAGTGATTAGGGGTGATGAGGGAGGCAGGTGAGTGGTTAGGGGCAATGAGGCAGGCAGGCAGGCAGAGGGGTTAGGGGCAATGAGGCAGGCAGGCGAGTGGTTAGGGGTGATCAGGCAGGCAAGCAGTTAGGAGCCAGCAGTCTCAGATTGCAAGAGGGTGCAGGCTGGGCTGAGGACATGCCCCTCCCCCCAGCCCCATGCATGAATTTCATGCACCAGGCCTCTAGTAAAGTTATAAAATGTGTAAGTTCTGGGGATCTATGGTACAGCATGCTGATTATCTATAACAATAAAAGGGTAATATGCTAATCAGAGGGGATGTCCTTCCGGAATTCATTCCAGATATCCTCCGGACAAAGCCAGGGCCGAAGGGAAGCCAGCCCGGGTCCCGGGTCCCAGGTGCTGGCCAGTGGCCAGAGGGAAGCAAGTCCAGGTCCCAGGTGCCAGAGGGAAGCTGGTGCTGGCAGCCGGGGGAAGGAAGGCCTACTTTGCATGAATTTCATGCATCAGGCATCTAGTAGTTAATAATACCATATCTACACTTGAAACTTACTAAAAGAGTAAATTTAAAAGTGCTTACCACAAAAAAATGAAACAATGTGAGGTGATGGGGTGTATTATTAATCTTATTATGGTAACTATTTTGCATTCTATACATGTGTCAAATCATCACCTTAAACTTATAGAATGTTATATGTCGACTAGAGGCCCGGTGCACAAAATTCGTGCACAGGGGGGTCCCCTCAGCCCAGCCTGCACCCTCTACAATCCAGGACACCTTGGGGGATGTCTGACTGCCAGTTTAGGCCTGATCTTTGTAATCAGTCGGACATCCCTCTCACAATCCTGGACCGCTGGCTTCTAATCACTCATATGCCTGCCTGCCTGGTCACCCCTAACTGCCCCCACTGCTGGCCTGGTCACCCCCAACTGTCCCCCCTGCTGGCCTGGTTGCCCCTCATGGCCCCCTGCCAGCCTGCTGTTTAGCCGTCTGATCATCCTTCACTAACCCCTCTGCCAGCCTGGTCGCCCCACGTAGCCTGCTTGTTCAGTTGTTTGATTGTCCCTCACTAACCCCCCTGCCAGCCTGGTCATAGGCAGCCATCTTGTGAGGGCATGAGGGTTAATTTGCATATTAACCCTCTTTATTATATAGGCTTATATGTCAATAAAGCTGGGAAGAAAAGATGCAAGTTGCATAGACCACAATGCAGTAACTGGATTTTATAAATTAAACCATAGATATTCAAGGAGAAGGGTACAGACCCATTGTTATGAAATGAAGACTACATTTTGGCTACATGGTCCAAGTTTATGTAGAAGAAAGAAATAGTACTCCTACTCTTGCTGGAAATCAATGTTTCACTTCCCAAGAAGCATACAGATATAAGCAAAAGTAGAAATAAAATTTTTTTTAATCAAGTGGAAATAAAAATAAAACTTTGCCTCCCTTGGCTCTGGTATGTAGATGTGTGGACAAAAATCACTACAGACATCATTTTACTTCTCTTGAGGAAATTTTGAACTATAATCCTATTGTGTCTCAAAACGCTTTAGGGTCATATGCAATACTGAATATACACAGGCACACGCGCGCGCACGCACACACACACACACACACAGTCTCACTTCATGTACATGAAAGACACCAAAAGCTGGAACAGGCTGTCAAGGGTTCAAGTTATACCCCACCCAAACTTGAGGAATCTGGGATCCTGTCAACAGTTAGCTTCTGTGTTCTGACTGCTCACCCTAAGAGTATGACTTCCAATCAACTATTTGTGATTAATGTAGCCCAGACTGCAAGGCAGGGACCTAGCTGAGGCATTTATTCCCAGCAAGAGATGCTGTAGCCCAGCAATTTTGGGCCATCTCAGTGATCCTAGATTTTAAAAGGAAGGACAACATCTGTGATGACTGACCCCTTGGGGACATGCACAGGTCACACATGTTCCATTAGCACTTTTTTTCTAACCCACTTACCTTTCCCTCTTTGATACCTCTAGTAATCACTCTGGATCACTCAAGATGGTGAGAAAGAATTATAGTTGGAAGATGAGGTTGCAATGTTCTCTAAGATCACTAAAAATACATTTGCTATAGGTCAGCTCTGGCTCTTACACAGGGGCTATAGGCATCAGAGAACGTGTAGCAATTACTTGGTTCCAAACCTGAAAAAATAATCACACTCTGGTGTTCTGCTTTTGGAATTGCAGAGCAGGGGCATTTAGTAAATGCTTGGAATCCCTAAACCAACTGAAAGAAAATCAGATCTTGATCCACTGCAGTCTTGAGAATTAGAAATACCCTAGCTGCAGTGAATCAGCCTGTAAGGAACCAGACATGTGGAGACTGAAAGACGTCATCCCTGACCACCCACTTAAGTATTACTCAAATACATTTACTGAGCACCTAGTAGTGCCAGACACTATGATGAATGCAAAGATAAAGGCACAATATTTCCAATGAGCTAATATTATAGTAGAAGAAATAAAGAAAATACATAAAGATTATCATACAAGGGGAGGATATATTTCATATCTTAGAAGTATAAAGGATAAATGGAATTTTCATCCATAGAAAGAAAAGGAAGGTGGTCCAGGCAGAGGGAACAACTCAGGCAGAGGTGGAAAAATCACAGGACTTGTTCAGACAATAGTTTGTAGACCAGTGGGTGGAGCTAGACTTGTGTAGGGAAACTTGAGTTGCCCTAAACACAGACCTAAGTCAAGAATTGGGGTTTATACAGTTTATTTTGGAGTGATTCCAGAACACTCAAGAGAGGGAATAGGGAAATCAGCCAAGACAGGGAGAAAAAGCCAATGAACGGTGAGTTAATAGGTTCCTACTGTGGGCAATTGGAACATGTTCCCACTAGAGACCTACTGAAAGACCTAACAGAACACAGTTCAAAATTGTCCTCCCCAAGGACAAGGAAGCTGAGGTAATTGGCCACCAACTCCCATCCATCAATGGTTGAAGGTTACTGCCTCAGGGATGTTAATTCTACTTCCAGCTGAGTATGCTCCTATAGCTAGAGTAAACCCTCAGGCAAGGAGACACAAGAGCTTGAGGCAAGAAGCCTTGGAGTGTACCTGGGCTGGTCCACTGAAGCTGCTGGTGACAAGGTGAGCTACTAGCAGCATCTGCTACAGGGACTAAAGCTAAAACATCAAATTATGAGGCAACATCAAAGATTTTGCATTCCATTCATGTGAATTCAAATCAGTAAATATTTTTAGATACTAGGCACTCTTAAAAGAAAAAATATTAATTAAATATGGTTTCTCTCAATGGGCAGAGAGTTCTTAAGGAGTCTGAACTTTATTGTCCAGTGAGTGGCCACTAAAGATTTATGAGGAAGTGAGTAATCTGATCAGACCTGCAGTCTCATACTGGAGAGTGCCATGGACTGGCAGAAAGAGATATTTGAGGTGGGAAAGCTATTTAATAAAGGCCTGAGCTAGAGTGGTGATGATAAAGAATGGAGAGATGTGAGGTGGGTGTATGTGCATGCATGTGTGTGCATGTATGTGTGTATGTATGTAAGAAATACAAACATAAGTAAAATTTACAGAACAAAGTAAAACTGGCAAGAGGTGGCTGCTGATTGGATGTATATGAGATGAAGATGAAGAAGGATGCAGGAAGTTCAGATATTGGGGAAAATTCTAGTAGCATAAACAGAAATAAAGAAATCAGAAAAGTAGAAGGTATGGAAAAAAAGAGTCCATATTTTTCCATGTTGAACTTGAACTCACAAAACAATTTCTTCCACTACCCCCTGTCTCACTCAGCATTCAGTCATTTCCTCTAGATCTGGGCTCTGGGAGGCTGGCAGTTTATATAAATTGTTATAGCCATTTCTAAGTCTTCCGGGCCCCCAGAAGCAGAGCTGGAGGTCTAAGCCACATCCATGTCATCCGCTCACAATAAACACCAGGTGTGTTTTTTTAAACTGGATTTAAACAGCACAAGCCTGTTCTCACCAGTCTTAGCCCAAACGGAAGCTAACACTCAAGCAAGAAAGAACACCTGGCTTTAATGACCTGGCATTTGGAGCCTTCCTTCTAAAGTGGTACCACAGGCGGCTCCCATATGTGAGTCAACATAAAAATACTCCCAATCCTTGTCAGAACATTTACAGCATTCCCTGCTTCTATTTGAACCACAAATGCAGCTGAAAAAAAATGGAGTTTTTCTTTCTGGGGTTTCTTACTGCTGTTCGTTTCATTGTTTGTTTATTTGTTTGTTTGTTTGACATAAAAGGGGAGGGAGGAAGCTGGCCTCCACCAAGGTTTGGTCAAAGATTCCACCAAGTCATCAGTGGTGTTGGGAGTATGAAATCATAGCAATTATGCTTACTCAACTTTTTCTCTTAAGAACAGAGGTGTACCAGGATTTCCTTGAGAAACCGAAATCAGAGTGTAAAGCACTGGACCACCTAGGGTTTCTACCAGGGGTAGCCTATAGGGTAGACCCTGAGGTGAAACCACAATAACATACATTGATTTAACAATGATTTAAAAATAGGAAGTAAAAAAAAAATGGTGCAGAGTAAGTGGATGCTGCACGAACATGCTTTCAGGAACAAACTGGAATTACAACGAAAATACTGAAAAATTTCCTGACTAATCAATGGAAGACTCGCAGGAGAGAAACCTGATACCCAAGGACTGAAAGTGGAGACCACATAGACACTGGTAGCAGGGGCGGAGGCACGAAAGGGCTGGCCGAGTGCTCACAGATAGCAACTAAAGTTCCAGAGAGATATCTCAGCTCTTGGGGATTGCCACTGAGAACTCTGGCATCTAATCCCCAAGTTGGCCTCCCCAGCAGAGAGCACCACAACTGAGAAGGGTATCCACATAACATCTGGCTGTGAAAAGCAGCAGGGCTGTTGTCTGCCAGGGAGTGATGGCTGAAAATTCAGGCACCCTCTTAACCCTTTGCACTTGCTTGCTTTTTTCTTGAGCTGCTACCGATGCTAACCGTGTCAAGTCACACTCGACATCCGAGTGCAAAAGGTTAAAGGGCAAATGCACAAAATCCCTGTGGAGCCACCCAGAGAGTGCTCCAGCAGAGGGAGAGCAGAATGGACTAGAGCTGTGTGAGCAGAAGCCAGGACTGGGGACTCCGGGGTTAGAGCTCAGAAGGCAGACACCCCCAGTTTCCTGTGCTGAGCTATTCTCTCACACAGTGGAGGACATCTTTCTCACACAGACATTTGCCTTGCCTGGGGGGAAAGACAGTTGACCCACCCTATTGGAAAACACCTTGCCCTGAGGCCACTTAAGAGACTGAAAATAACAATTAGCCTCTAGGCAGAAGCAACTGCCCCACCCCATTGAATAAAACTCTCACCACACCTGAGGATGATCACCTGTGGGCAAATCAAATCAGAATCCTATCAGTCTGTAAGCAGAGGCAGTCTCTGGAGGCTTTGAGTCTTTGCCTGACCTAATTAGTCAGAAACATAGTTTGACACTATCCTACACTAGAGATTGAGAGGCATAGAGGATCTACCTAATACAGTGATGGGCAACCTTTGGAGCTTGGTGTGTCAGATTTCGCCAAAAAACTGAGCATAACTCGGGTAGTGTGTCACTTTGAGGAAAAAACATTATTTCGCAAATGTTTCATCCTCAGGAGCAGCAAATGTTTCATCCTCGGCATGTGGCCGCCTTAGCGGCCACGTGTCATCAGAAATGGCTACGCGTGTCAGTGCTGACACGCGTGTCATAGGTTCGCCATCACTGACCTAATACATAGTCACAAACCAAAACAGCCAAAATGAGGAGACAAAGAAACAACTCCCAAATGAAAGAACAAGAGAATTCTCCAAAAGAAAAAGATAAATGAAGCAGAGATAAAAAATTTATCTGAAACAGAGTTCAGAGTAATGATGGTAAAGATGCTCAACAGCATGAAAAAAGATATAGTAACTATGAAAAAAGAACAGTCTGAGATAAAGAATGACATAACACAAATGAAGAACACCTTGGAAGGAATACACAGCAGATTAGGGGAAGCTGAGGATCAAATCAGTGAATTAGAAGACAGGGTTGAAAAAAATCATTCAATCAGAGAACCAAAAAGAAAAAACAATTAAAAAACAGGAGGACAGCTTAAGGGAGCTGTGGGACAACAATATTAGAATAGCAGGTGTGCCAGAAGAGGCAGAAAGGGAGAAAAGGATAAAGAATGTGTTTTAAGAAATAATGGCAGAAAACTTCCCTAACCTGGTAAAGGAAAAGTCACACAAGTTCAGGAGGCACGGAGAACCCCAAGCAAGAAGAACCCAAACAGACCCACGCCGAGACACATCAAAATTAAAATGCCAAAAATTAAAGAGAGAACCTTAAAGGCAGCAAGATCAAAGCAAACTGTTAACCTACAAAGGAGCGCCAATAAGGCTAACACCTGATTTCTCATCAGAAACTACAGGCCAGAAGGGAATAGTATGAAGTACTCAAGGTAATGGAAAGCAAAAATCTGAAATCAAGATTACTATATCCAGCAAGGCTATCATTCAAAATAGAGAGTCAAATAAAGAACTTCCCAGTCCAAAAAAAAATGTTTAAAGGAATATATCACCACCAAGCCAGCATTACTAGAAATGCTAAAGGGACTGCTGTAAGGAGAAGAAGAAACAGAGAGAGAAACCTAGGCATACAGAATTAAAATGGCAATAAATAAGGACCTATCAATAATAACCCTAAATGTAAATGGATTAAATGCTCCAATCAAAAGGCATAGAGTAGCTGAATGGATACAAAAACATGACCCAACTATATGCTGTCTAAAAGAAACCCACCTCAGAACAAAAGACACTCTCAGGATGAGAGTGAAGGGATGGGAAAAAATTTTCTAGGCAAATGGAAAAGAAAAAAAAAAGCTGGAGTAGCAATATTCATACCCAACAAAATAGACTTTAAAATGAAGGCCATCACAAGAGACAACAAAGATCTCTACATAATACTAATGGGATCGATCCAACAAGAAGATATAACTCTGGTAAACATATATGCACCCAATGTAGGAGCACCTAAATATATAAAAAAACTTCTAGAGGACTTTAATGGAGAGATCAACAACAATACAGTCATAGTAGGGGACTTTAACACCCTGCTGACTTCACTGGATAGATCTTCCAGACAAAAACTTAAGGAAACAGTGACTCTAAAGAACACACTTGATCAGATGGATTTAATTGACATTTATAGAACATTTCACCCCAAAGCAGCAGAATATACATTCTTCTCAAGTGCACATGGATCATTCACAAAGACAGATCACATGTTAGGACAAAATAACAAGTCTCTACAAGTTCAAGAATATTGTAATCATATCAAGTATCTTCTCAGATCACAGTGGAATGAAATTAGAAATCAACTACAGTAAAAACACCCAAAAACATTCAAACATATGGAGGTTAAATAGTATATTATTAAACAATGAATGGGTTACCAACAAGATCAAGAAACAAATAAAAAAAATTCCTGGAAACAAATGAAAATGAACACAAAACAACCCAAAATCTCTGGGACACCACAAAAGCAGTCCTAAGAGGGAAGTTCCTTGCACTACAGGCATACCTCAAAAAACAAGAAAAATAAGCAAACAACTATTTAACCCTACAACTTAAAGAACTAGAAAGAGAACAACAAGAAAAGCCTAGACTAAGTAGAATGAAGGAAATAATAAAGATTAGAGCAGAAATAAGTAACATAGAGACTACAAAAACAATACAAAAAAATCAATGAAACCAAGAGCTGGTTCTTTGAAAGGATAAACAAAATTGATAAACTGTTAGCCAAACTCATCAAACAAAGAGAGAGGATCCAAATAAATAAAATGAGAAATGAAAGTGGAGAAGTAACCATTGACACCACAGAAATACAAAGGATTGTAAAAAAAAATACTATGAACAACTATATGCCAACAAGCTGGACAATGTGGATTAAATGGACAAATGCCTAGAAAAATATAATCTCCCAAATTGCATCAGGAGGAATCAGAAAACCTGAATAGGCCAATAAAAACTGATGAAATAGAAGCAGTAATCAAAAAACTCCCAGCAAATGAAAGCCCAGGTCCAGACAGCTTCACAGGGGAGTTTTACCAAATATTGAAAGAAGAACTATTGTAACACCTATACTCCTCAAACTATTTCATAAAATACAAGAGGAATGAACACTTACAAACTCTTTTTATGAGGCCAGCATTATCCTAATTCCAAAACCAGATAAAGACACTACAAAGAAAGAGAATTACAGGCCAATATCCCTGATGAACCTAGATGCCAAAATCCTCAACAAAATATTAGCAAATCACACTCAGCAATATATTAAAAAGATCATACCCATGGCCAAGTGGGATTTATTCCAGGGATACAAGGCTGGGACAATATTTGCAAATCAATAGACATGATACATCACATAAACAAACTGAAAGATAATTTCAATAAATGCAAAAAAGCATTGAACAAAATCCAACACCCATTTTTTATTAAAAACCCTCAGCAAAGTGGGAATAGAGGGATCATATCTCAACATGATAAAGGCCATATGTGACAAACCTACAGCCAAGATCATACTCAATGGGCATAAACTAAAAGCATTTCCCCTCATAATAAATAAATAAATAAGTAAGTAAGTAAATAAATAAATAAATAAATAAATAAATAAATAAAAGCATTTTCCCTAAGAACAGGAACAAGACAGAGATGTCCACTTTCACTACTCTTAGTCAACAGAGTATTGGAAGTCCTAGCCACAGTGATCAGACAAGAAGAAATAAAAGGCATCCAAATTGTAAAGGAGGAAATAAAACACTCATTATTCACAGATGACATGATATTGCACACATAAAACCCTAAGACTCCACCAGAAAACTACTAGATTTAATAAATTAATTTGGCAATGTAACAGAATACAAAATCAACACCCAAAAATCGATGGCTTTTTTATACACCAATAATGAATTCTCAGAAAGAGAAACTAAACAACAATCCCATTTACCGTTGCAACAAAAAAATTAAGATACTTAGGAATAAACTTAACCAAGAAGGCAAAAGACCTGTAATCAAAAAACTATAGGCTGGTGAGGATGTGGAGAAAAGGGAACCCTAGCATACTGCTGGTGGGAATGCAGTTTTGAAAGAAAAGATAGAAGAAGATATAAACAAGTGGAAGAATATACCATGTTCATGGATTGATAGGATCAACATCATTAAAATGTCCATACTACCCAAGGCAATCTACAGATTCAATGCAATTCCTATTCAAATACTAATGGCATATTTCACACAGCTAGAACAAATACTCCAAAAATTTATATATGGAATCAAAAAAGACCATGCATAGCTGCAGCAATTTTAAAAAAGAAAAACAAAGTTAGAGGAATCACAACACCAGATTCAAGTTATACTACAAAGCCACCATAATCAAAATAACCTGGTACTGGCACAAGAACAGGCATATAGACAAAAGGAACAGAACAGAGAACACAGAAATTGACCCAAGCCAATATGCTCAATTAATATTTGACAAAGGAGGCAAAAGCATACAATGGAGTCAAGAGAGTCTCTTTAATAAATGGTGTTGGGAAAATTGGATAGATACATGCAAAAAAATAAAACTAGACCACCAACTTACACCATACACAAGAATAAACTCAAAATGATAAAAGATTTAAATGTAAGTCATAAAACCATAAAAATCTTAGAAGAAACCATAGGTAGCAAAATCTCAAACATCTCTCGTAGCAATATGTTACATCTTTATCTACATCTCCTAAAGCAAAGGAAACTAAGGAGAAAATAAACAAATGGGACTATATCAAAATAAAAAACTTCTGCACAGCAAAAGAAACCATCAACAAAACGAAGAGAGCTCACTGTATGGGAGAACATATTTGGCAATGATACATCTGATAAAGGGTTAATATCTACCTAATAAAAAAGTAACATGCTAATTGACCGTACATTCACAACATCCACCAGCCAATCAGGAGTGAGTATGCAAATTTACCCAACAAAGATGATGGGTTAATTTGCATACAAAGGCTCCAAGCATGGGGCAGGACGCTTGCCTCATCGCCATGGTGACGATGCAGGCATTCTGTACCACCCCAGCCACTCCAGGGCTCCGGGCCTCTGGGCAGCATGGGAAGGCAGAAAGGCAGCTCCGGGCCGTAGAGGAAAAGCTGCTCTGGAGAGTATCATGCTAAGTGAAATAAGTTAGTCAGAGAAAGACAAGTATCACATGATCACACTCATATGTTGAATCTAAGTAACAAAATAAACTGATGAACAGAGTAGATCCAGAGACATGGAAGCATGGACAGAGTGTGGAATCTTAGAGGGAAGGTGGGGGAAGGAGGATGGGTGGGAGGTAATCAACCAAAGACCTTGTATGTACATATGCATAACCATGGACACAGACAATAGGGTGCTGAAAGCCTGGGGCAGGGGGTGAGTGTGAGTTGGAAGAGGTCAATGGGGGGGTTGGGGGGAGGGGACATATGTAATACTTTCAACAATAAAGAGTTATTTTTTTTTAATTAAAAATAGGGAGTGAAGAGACTGTAGTACTGGTGAATGAGATGGTGTGAAAGGGGTTAGCCTGATGGAATACCTATGGGTAACCAAAGAGATACTAAGCCCTACGCTAGGCTCCCTGTCCTAGAGCCAATCTAGCAAACTCAGCTTCCATCTGTACTTTCTCCATAGCCAGCTTAAATTCCTGCCAGCAGAGGTGTAATCAGAGCTAAGAGTGCCACCTACAGATACTTTAGTGCTAAATATTTATTAGAAAATCTGAAGAAAGCCATTCACAATTAGTTGTGCAAGATCCTGGCATGTAATACCACAGACATTGTAGAAACATAAAGACAGATTCAAATCCCAACCTAGCTAATTACTATGTAACATTAACAAAATTTTACCACTACTTTTTTCTCCTAAAAATAAGGAATAAGGTACAATTAACCCACCAAGAAACTAGGAAATTAGTATGAGCAAACTAAATGTTAGTTATTACCATCAATTTATGATTAATTAATAATTACATTAATTATTGTTAATAACATTCTGTCTTTGGGTAGATTAAAATTTAGTGAAGTAAAAATAAAATCCTGGCATATCTTGATGTGTTATCAGTAAAGAAAGGAAGGATGTGGGGGCGAGGGGTTATAGACCAGGAGAAATAATAAATGACTGAGATTCTGGGCCTGAATGTGACTTGAAGGATGCTAGTGACAGAAACAATCACTGGAGAATTCAGAAGAGGGCTTTGGGAGAGTGGATGAGTTAATCCCTAACCCTCTCCTCCCCGAAACACTGACACTGAGTCTGAACCCACAATGGTATTCATTCTCACCTCTTCTTCTTTCTGCCAGCATTTCAGACATTTCCTTGAGGTCTGGACTCTGAGCTCCTGCAACTTGTGACAGGTAGTTATAGAACTGCTATCTCTGTGTGGCAACCTGATTTACCGAGATTTCCAGGAGTTAAGGAAAGTGACATGGTGGCTGGTTCCCTCCCATTACCATCCCATCCCATCTCCACCACCACACCTACTAGCAGCTACTAGTTTTCTCAAGATTTGGGATACATTAGATTTGGGATACATGAGATTTTCTTAGAAGGGCACTGAGCATCAAATCTTGAAATATCAGGGACTTAGTATTGTTTTCTCCAGGTATTATAAAAAATTATCATGTAATCCAGAGGAATAAATCTATAATGGTAGAATTTGGAGTATAGACCCTCTTCTGAATCTTCAAGTTATGCAATATAAAACTTGCCTATATATGTTTAATTTTATCACAAATACTAAAATTAACACTTGCTTTTTGTGTGGTATAATGGGAAGTCAGTCAGAACTGAATGCAAAACTCAGATCTGTCCCTTTTCAAGGTGTGTGATCTTGGGCAAATCATTGAACTGATCCAAGCCTCAGTTTCCTACTCTGTAAAATGAGGAAAATAATACTTCTCTCACAGGGAGAGTTACAGATTTAAGTGTTAGAACATCCTTACAGTAAATCCAATGCCTCACACGTAGTAAGTGCACAATAAACGTTAATTCTCTTCTCTTGATTCTTCTTCTTCCAGTTCCAATAGGGATAAGATGAGTCAGTATTTCTGAGCAGGCTTGTTTAGTGGACTTAACTTTATTTCAGGTACCCACTTCCAACATATCTCGGGTCATATTTTCCTTTATTACCAGAGGGTTATTACATTAATTAAACATTTTCTCATGCTTGTCAGTTACATCTTAATTTAAACCCAAGCTCTCTCCACTTCAAACAGCTTCTTGTAAAAACAAACGAGAGGAAATCATATTTCTCTAATCATAGGGCCATAATTCAGCAGGTACCAGATTTTCTTAATGAAAAGTACCAAGAGAGTGAATAGAAGAAAAAATATATGCCAAAAACTCTAAAATGCACAATAGGGACTAAGGGAGAAGTGAGTTATAATGATGCTTTAGATTCTTTTTCCCTTTTATTTCTCCTGAGAATAGAGATCATTTTCCTGGCTCCCAATGCAATGATACCATAGAGGACACATGTATATTTTTAGAAAAGCTATATTATTGTTGACCTAGAGCAAGTGCTGCTTTTAGTCATCCAAGACATGCCTGGGTGATGGGCCTAACATAATACTGAGGCAACCGCTACACAAACAGGCCATTTCCTGAAATGTGCAGGAACATAATCAAACAGGAGGATTATCCACAATTCCATCATCATGTACAATAGTTACCTTCCAGAGTCAGGAATGAGAAGACATTCTTCAGTTTATTTCTCACTGAACTCATTCTTTGTTTCCCTCCACCCACACTTTCACCCCTTTCAAAATCTAAATTAGAATGATTTTCTCCTGAATGAAGTCAGACCATCCATCTTTACTTGTGTAGATTTGAAGGATGATGTAGAAGAGGAAAGGAAGGGTGAGAAAATTTATGTTCTATCCATGCAGACCAAGCAGGTGAAGCCCAGATGAGGATGAAAGGAGGAAGCACAATTTTACGCTCTCCTTATTCAAAGCCAAAGCTTATTGTTTTGATCACACAAGTATGACTGAAAACAGCAAAGTATAACCCTCACTGCTCTCTGTAAAGACCTTTACCTTCAGCTTTTTAAGGGCAGTTGTGGTCTGAAGGAAATGGGGTGGAAACACCAAAGTTGATTCAAAGATGCTGAAACAGAGGTTTGATCAGAACTTCACTACATGAAATGGTGACATGCTGCTTCCATAGTCATGAGTCTGTGTGTTGTGGCAACCAACACAAGGCACTACCAATCTCCAGTTATCTCCAGATGCAGTCAATGTGAGATAAGAAGGAAAAGGAGAAATTTTATAGCTTGCCAGTGAAGGAATTCACAAAAAGTTTGAGACTACAATTAAAACTCTCTCTGGGATCAATAACCTCCAATGGACGCAAAACACTGGGAGGGGTGTGAGGGCATGTGCCGGGGGGGTAGGAGAAGCTGGGGGAAGGTCAATTGGGGGGAAAAAAAAAGGAGACATAAGTACTACTATTTTTAATACTTTAAACAATAAAAAAATTTTAAAAAATGATTTTAAACATGTTACATGCAATAAATATTAATATTTCAAGAAAACTATTTTAAATATAATAATGTTACATGCAATAAACATTAATATTTCAAAAAAAACAATAACCTCATATGCATGCAGTTAGTATTCAGCTAGTGTTCCGAAGATTCCTTTCTCAAGAACTGAGCACGTATTTCCCCATGGAAACAGTTTGAGTTGTTATGGTTAATAAGAGGCCAGCCCTCATAACAGGACTCCATTGCCCTCTAAATGTGATACTCCCTGTACCCACAAGAGCAAGCCAAAATGTACCAGGGACTCCACAATCACAGGATACACATGGGTGTCTTCCTGGAATCAGTTGCACTTGATGATAAGTCATTTCAAACATAACATATAGATGAGTATATAGAGTAGATTACTAAGTCACATGAACCTTTAAAATAAAACCCAGATGTGCACAGAAACTGCAAATGGCGGTTAACCCTGTACTTAACTTATATAAATTTGCATTGTTTGAGTTTCTTTTTTCCAACAGGCCTGTCTACTTTTATTTGGGGCAAACATTTTTTTTAATCAATGAAGCTTAAAATCTCTGACTGGGAAAATTCAGGCTGTGTCTCGAAACAGTTGATTCATTGACTCTCTTCCAATACTGAGGTCTTTCTGTGAGCAACAGAGAAAAGCCTGAAAAGCAATGAGATGGAAAGAGCCCTGGGTTGTATCTGAAACTCAGAGACCTGCATTCAAGGCCCAGTTTCACCATAATACCATGTGATACTGAGCAATCACTGCTGATTGCTCACTTATCCAATAAACATGTACTGAGTACTTACTATGTGGTAGACACTGTGAGCTAAGAATAATTCTCATCTGTAAAATGGAGATAGTCATATTAGCATACCACATTTATTAAGATCAAATAAAGTACTGTACACAAAAGCATACCATAACTACAGTTATGGCATATACTTTGGACTTCAGGAACTTTATGGATAAAGAAGAATTTCTTGGATTAACCTATGAACCTAACCATAATTTATAGCATCATTCCCACAAAGAACACATTACAGAGTGGGGCAAAAGTAGATTTATAGTTGTGAGTACTCAAAGCACGGACATCAACAATAACCTCATAGGAACGCAGGTGTATGGCTCAGTATCACATGGTATTATGGTGAAGCTAGGCCTTGAATGTAGGTCTCTAAGTTTCTGGTACAAGTTTATTCTTGTCTTAGTATTTATTAATTATTGTATTATTTTCCATACAAACAACTATAAACCTACTTTTGCCCCCTCTGTATATCTGAATAGCAGGACACACATCTCCCTCTCCCTGTCCCTTCCTCCTCTTCTCTTTTCTGACCTGTGGGAGTGGCTGGCCAAGGATAGAACATGGCTACATTACAAATAACTTTCCCTTTCCCATTTTAAAGCCAACTGATCAACTTTTAGGATAAAAACAAAAATAATATATTAATTCAAAGGACTTTTCTGAATCTCTAGGGCTCCGTGATGAATCCATTATTCTTTCAATATATCACAAACCTTTGCTTGTAAATTCATGTGTCAGGTGTTTGCAAGTCACTAGATGAGCAGTTGTGAAGAGAAGACGCTAAAACAGAAATGGAAATCTCCTTCTGGAGTTAAGATAGCCCTGAGTCCAGCAAGGAAGTTCTCAGGCTCATATCCCAGGATGAATGCAAAGTGTACAATCTTCCTGAAGAAGCTCAGCTTTGGGGGCTAAGCTTTTAAAGGCCATTCTGCAATGAAAATAAAAGAGTTTTGTAAAAGTAAAGCAGCCTCCAAAGTAAAGAAAATAGTTATTTTCACCTAAAGGAAAGTTTGTTCAGAAACTGGAGGCTCGAGCCACTGGAGGGACTACTGTAAAGGATGGGAATGCTGCCAATGTATCTGGTTGAAACCCGCCATTAGAAAAGGCTGAATGCAGATAATCTCCCCTTAGACCAAAGAAAATCACAGAGCCTTTTAATTTTTGGTTTTTAATCCTCAGAAGGGTTGCAGGCTAATTGAAAAAAGCTTTGACAAAAGCATCTAGAAGCAAAGGAACCAATGTCATGGTTGTTAAGTTCACTCAAAATGAATAAAGAAACTACTTCCTGACCGCATGTGCACATGGCCAAGGACACAAGCCCTTTTTTCAAATGAACACTCATGTAGTAAGCACCTGCTATATGTGAAACACTGGCAAAGTGCTCAGGAAACTGAAATGAGGATAGATAACCCCTGAGCTCTGTTTGTTCACTATCTATTGGAGAAACACACCCTACAGAAATAGCTTTGCAGAAGGAGTCTATGTTAAGAGTTACCAAACCATGTTATAGAAATACAGATGAGATACATTAATTCTGAGAGGAAATCTAAGAGAGCACCTGAATAATTTAAAATGATAAAATGAAAAGATAATGTAAGTTGATGGAAGTGCAGAGGTTAGTAATTTTGTAACTAAAACAGTAATAATTACTCAAAATGCCCAGCCACAAAGAAAAAAAAGAAAGAAGAAAAATGGAAGAAGAGGAGGAGGGAGGAAAATAAATCAACAATACATGCCTGTACTAATTATTTGCGCCATCCTTACTTTGTACATACAGATCTCCCCCGTTTCCCTTAGGTTGCTAAATTAGATGAAGGGAGGTTAGCAGATGCTGTTGTTTGCCTCTCCAATAGTCATCCTCTTTCTTCTCTTTTATTCAAGTAGCCTTGAGCTTTAAAACAGGCTGACCCCCTCCAGATCCACAGTCGTGAATTCTGGCTGGTCTAGCTTTTTATGGTAGCCTCAGCTCTCCCCGGCCAGTGGTTTGTTCAGGAATAAACATGGGAAACAATTCTGACCAATGACACTGCAGAACTTGGAGGAAAGATTTCCTTGACCTAAAGAAGAGTTGTTCTTTTTTTTTTTCTTCTCTGATATTGTCTTGTATGGATGTGCTGCCTGGGCTGCTAGAAAAAGTAGAAGGATGCTGACTCCTAATGACTACACTACTGAACTGATCAATCCTGGAGTCCCTGCATCTTCACTTCATGCTACATGAGAAAACAAATGCCCTTACTGCCTTGGCCAGCTGCTTCACTTTTCTCTTCCTTGCACTGAAGGAATCATACTAGGAGGTACCATATCTTTGTTCCGCTCTGGCCGGGAAATAGGCATAGACCTGGACTCTAGGACATTGTTCATTGTCTTGGGATTTTGCATAAGATACATGCAGTGAAGGCTTTCTATAAAACTTCCAATTGAGGCTCAAATGTTGTTCTGATCAGAATCCTCCCCTCCCCTCCCTTCTCCTCTCCTCACCTCCCCTCCCCCCTCCTCCCCTCTCCTCCCCTCTCCTCTCTGTAGGCAATCATTTGTCTACCAGGTCAGGGACCTGGAAGGCTCTCACACTGGATTCATCTGGCACGGAGATTAGACAGGAAGGACCCACATGTGGGAGAAGTTAGAAGAAGTGAGGGGAGAGGGTGTGGCTGGAATTATTACATAGACTTATATCCATGGTACCCAAACCACTGACCTTCACCAGCATTGCCTCCTCCCTGGATATGGCATAAAAACACCTGTATTATCCTGCATTTTCTATTTCCAAAACACTTGGAAACATTACTTCACATGCATTTGATCCTCAAGAAAACGCGAGCTAGGTAGAGTAGTTATTTCTACCTCCATTTAACAGATAAGCAAACTAAGATCCTTAAAGATTAAATGACC
Source organism: Cnephaeus nilssonii (assembly GCF_951640355.1). Taxonomy (NCBI): domain Eukaryota; kingdom Metazoa; phylum Chordata; class Mammalia; order Chiroptera; family Vespertilionidae; genus Cnephaeus; species Cnephaeus nilssonii. The sequence goes on along the minus strand of NC_137085.1, from coordinate 50,521,152 downwards.
CTTGCAAAGCTACACAGTTGGTGTTGATGGTACCTGGACTTTGGAATTCATTCCCTAAAAAGACTAGGAACATAGGAATATAAATATATTTAACTACACATAATTATATTATAAATATAGATAAATTATTTTATAAATATATTTAACTTCATTATTTAAATATATGTATATAATTAAATACAATCACAAAGGAATCAGCTCGGGACATTTTTACAGGATAATATAATGAAGAAAATACATACTTTAAAACAAAATATGAGAGGAAGAGAAACCAAGATGGCAGCATAGGTAAACACCTAAACTGCTGCCTCACACAACTATTTCAAAACTACAACTAAAAGACAAAACAGACATCATCCAGAACCACAGGAAGGCTGGCTGAGTGGAAATTCTACAACTAGAAGGAAAGAGAAAAGCACACTGAGACTTACAGGAGCTGTGGAAGGCAGAGGTACCGAGGTGCGCGTGCGGAGCAGGCTGGCAACTGAGTACGCGGCGGGCTTTCTCAATCAGGAGGGAGACAAAAGCTCCTGACTGCTCTGAACTCCAGTTCCGGGTGAGACTCTGGGGACTCAGAATCATACGGGGAGAAACTGGACTGTCTGGCAGCGGGCGGAACTCAAGGGTGGCTTTCTCTCAGAGGAGCTTGTAGCGATTACCTTGGGACACTGAGAACCAGGGGCCTCTTAGGGCAGGGCTGACGGGAAGCCATCGCTGTTTATACCGCCCTGTGATCCCGCCCCAAGAAGCCATAGCTGTTTGCTCAGCCATGAGACTCTGCCCCATCCAAGCTGAGCACAGAGGCTTTTGCATATAAATGGTCTGGTCCTTTGAATTTTAAACTTACCTACAGCTGAGTCAGTGAGACCCAGAACATCCAAAAGAAGGCCCAAGGCCCCACAGCAGCTTGCATTGCTTCACAGCTGGGCCTCATCTGGGCACCTCCAAAACCCAAACAAAGAAGAGGAATCTGCAGATCTCTCCGTAGCTTCTGCTGGGTGGCCTCAGGCAGAGGCTAAATTAGCACCTCCTTGGAGATCCAAGAGCCAGTGTACCCAGGGATCAGAGTGGTACTATGCAGATTACAACTCCTCAGATCCATAAGGGACACACTCAAGGGGCAGACTCAGTGAGCACCAAAGCCCCACTGAAGCAAGTCTTGTCTCATAAGGGTGTCTCCAGCAAAGAAGTTCTCCCATAGTAGACACAGCTGATCCTCACAGCCAATTGGCCTGGAGGTCAATTCCTCCCAGGGATACCAACAACAATCAAGCTTAACTACAACAAGACTGTGCACACAGCCCACAAAGGGATGTACTAAGAGTATCCACCTCAGGTAACTGGGGAGGCTGAGCCACTGGGCCCTATAGGACATCTAGCACACAAAGCCACTCTGTCAACTCAGGGAAGCAGCCAAAATGCAGAGACAAAGAAACAGATCACAAATGAAAGAAATGGAGGAAAGCAAAAGACTGGATATAGAGTTCAAAACCACGGTAATAAGGTTTTTCAAGAATTTTCTAGAAAAGGCGAATAAATTTAGTGAGACCCTCGAGGATATAAAAAAGGATCAACTAGAAATAAAGCATACACTGACTGAAATAAAAAATAATATACAGAGATCCAACAGCAGACTAGAGGATCGCAAGAATCAAGTCAAAGATTTGAAATACAAAGAAGCAAAAAAACACACAACTGGAAAAGCAAAAAGAAAAAAAGAATCAAAAAATATGAAGATAGTATAAGGAACCTCTGGGACAACTTCAAGTGTACCAACATCGAATTATGGGGGTGCCAGAAGAAGAGAGAGAGCAAGATACTGAAAACCTATTTGAAAAAATAATGACAGAAAACTTCCCCCACCTGGTGAAAGAAATAGACTTACAAGTCCAGGAAGTGCAGAGAACCCCAAACAAAAGGAATCCAAAGAGGACCACACCAAGACACATCATAATTAAAATGCCAAGAGCAAAAGACAAAGAGAGAATATTAAAAGCAGCAAGAGAAAAACAGTTACCTACAAAGGAGCACGCATATGACTGTCAGCTGATTTCTCAACAGAAACTATGCAGGCCAGATGGGAGTGGCAAGAAATATTCAAAGTGATGAATAGCAAGAACCTACAAAGAAGATTACTCTACCCAGCAAAGCTATCATTCAGAATTGAAGGTCAGATAAAGAGCTTCACAGATAAGAAAAAGCTAAAGGAGTTCATCACCACCAAACCAGTATTATATGAAATGCTGAAAGGTATCCTTTAAGAAGAGGAAGAAGAAGAAAAAGGTAAAGATAAAAATTATGAACAACAAATACATATCTATCAACAAGTGAATCTAAAAATCGATGAATAAAAAATCTGATGAACAGAATAAACGGGTGAATATAATAGAATCAGGGGCATAGAAAAGGAGTGGACTGACAATTCTTGGGGGGAAAGGGGTGTGGGGTGTGCGGGGAGACTGGACAAAAATCATACACCTATAGATGAGGACAGTGGTGGGGGGGTAAGGGCAGAGGGTGGGGTGGGAATCGGATGGAGGGGAGCTATGGGGGGAAAAATGAGGAACAATTATGCGGGGGGGAAAGAGGAACAATTGTAATAATCTGAACAATAAAGATTTATTAAAAATAAAATAAATAAAAAAAATTATGAGCGGTGCAGAAAAATATTTTGAGGTCAGTTTTGAGGAAACAGTTTTTCTGATTTTCAACCCAAAAAATTTTCACCATGCCATAGTCAGTAGAGTTCAACAAGATGTTGTTGTTTTTTAGCCTCTGTGATATAGGAGATACCCCTTGAGTCTAAAAGGATAAGCAGAAGTGAGACAGAAGAGCTAGAAGCAGGGAGGAAACTCCAGGCCCAGAGAACAGACTATGCTGCCATGACAAAGAGGCATTAATCAGCTTGATGCAAGGGAGCTCCAAGTGGCTTTGTGTATCTGGAGCACTGGAATCAGCAAATGCCAAGGACAACCCACAAAAGAGAAGCACAACAAACACCACCGTCTGCCAAAGGCTTGCTCCTGCCCTCCACAGAGGTCTTTCAAAGCCAGGCTGAGGAGTTCAAGCTCTCTTCTATAAGTCCAAACTTTTTCTGCTCATATATCTACTAAAGTAAGTGAAAAATATCTGCATGTAATGTTTGCAACTTAGTTTTTATTGCATCGAGAAAAAAACAAGATAGATTGATGATGCATAGATAGCTAGATGTGTGATAAGGCAAATCCTATATAATAAAAGGCTAATATGCAAATCAACCGAACGGTGGAACAACCAGTCGCTATGATGTGCACTGACCACCAAGGGGCAGACGCTCAACGCAGGAGCTGCTCCCTGGTGGTCAGTGTGCTCCCACAGGGGGAGCGCTGCTTAGCCAGAAGCCCTGAGCCAGGCTCATGGCTGGCGAGTGCAGCAGCGGTGGCAGGAGCCTCTCCTGCCTCTGCAGCAGCACTAAGGATGTCCGACTGCCGGACTGAGAGAGGGTGCAAACCAGGCTGAGGGACCCCCCGAGTGCACAAATTTTGTGCACTGGGCCTCTAGTCCTATATAATAAAAGCCCAGCGACCGAACGGTGGAACGACCAGAACCACCAGTCGACCAGTCGCTATGATGCGCACTGGCCACCAGGGGGCAGGCGCTCAACACAGGAGCTGCCCCCTGGTCGTCAGTGTACTACCACAGTGGGAGCACTGCTCAGCTGACTGCGATGAGTGGCTCCTCCTGCTGCAAACTCTGGGCCGACCGCCAGGAACCCGGGCTGCAATTGTCACCTCCTCACCCCAGGCTCCTCCTTCTTGCTCCCAGCCACCTCCTCCAGATGCCCGCAGGCCGTGCAGCACCGCCACCGGGCTCGCAGAGCTGACCCTGGAGGCTGGGAGGCAGGTTCATGGCCACAGCAGGACTGAGGCCTACTTTGCTGCCTCTCAGTGCTATTGTCCCTGGGCCTGGCCCCACCAGGTCCCCTGGAGAGGCAAGTGCTCAGCTCCATGGAAGATGCCAGACCAGAGACCAACTGCTCAGAGGGCGGGTCCACAGCTGCTCAGTTGACTGGGATGAGCGGCGCTCCCATAGCGTGCCAATCCCCGCAGGCCACGCCCACCACCAGTGCACAAATCCCGTGCACTGGGCCTCTAGTATATTATAAAAGTGGTGCATATATGGCCTTGGCCATTCTGTACACCAAAAAGGATGTGGGTTTGATTCCTAGTCAGGACACACACCCAGGTTTAGGGTTTGATCCCTGGTTGGGGCATGTATGGGGGGCAACCAATCTATGTTTCTCTCTCACATTGATTTTTATCTAAAAAAAAGTATCAATAAAAACTTATCCGCAGGTAAAGTATTAAAACAAAAAGTGGTGCCTATATGGGTGCTCACTGTATAATTCTTTGACCACCTCTATATGTTTAAAATTTTCTCAAAACAAAATATTTGGGAGAAAACAAACTATGTTACCCCTCACACATATTTAAATTTTTTCACAATAGGCTTACTTTTTTATAAAAATGTTAAATACTTTATAAAATAAGAAGTAGCTGTTTATTAAACAAATATTGTATTTTGTGATTTGATAGAGTTTTTTAAATATCCTGTTGATTAAGCACATTGAATTTGAGAAAAACTATGTAAAATATTTATCTTGGGTTTTAATACAGTTTTTTTCAATTCAATCCAGTTACATTCAAAAGAATCAGCATCATTAACCATTTACTGTTTCAGTTGAGGAATCAAAGTGTAGTAATTAACCATTAAAGGAAATTTTTGTAAAAACCAACATTTCCATTTATCCTTTCATGTGATATATGGAGGTTTTTACATTCTAGTACAATATACCAAACTAAGATTTAGGATTGGTAAAAAGCCTACCTCTGTTTTTTAAGGGGTAGAAGAATCTTGTGATTGTAGGCTCATTGGATATTGAAGACCGGGCAATTGAGTTATTAAAATCCACCCATATATGTGTATCCCTTGTGTGTAGCCCAGTTTGAAGACTCTTCTATAAGTGAGAAATCATCACCTATAAGGTATGCTGAGAAAGGCCAGGATCAGTTTTTGACCATGAATCTGGAATGAATGTTGAAGACATATTTATGGGGATCAAGAATGCAGGGCTCAGGGATAGCAGCTAAGAAGCTATTGCAGTCCTTTGGATCTGAAACAGGAGAGAGATTTTATAGCAGAAACTGAGAAAATAATTTGATAAATTCTTTCAAGAGGCAATGCTCAGCTGGATTGATGACTGACCAGATACAGAGAGGAAAGAAAAGAGAAATCAAAGAGTGACCATTTGACCCATTATGGTAAGGAATACATATATTCTATAGAAATTTAATGTGTGCAGTCTTCTGAGGATTACATGTGTTATGTTATAAAATTTTCTGCAATCTTGATTTTAGCTGTTTAGTTGTGTTAAAATGTGACAGTTCAGCCTAGAAAGTGTCCCTAAGTGCTGTGGCCTCCACCTCAAGGAATCATACATCCTAGGGCTGATTGGGTTGTGGAGGTGCCTGCCTGGTCCCAAACTATAACGAGAGAATCTGAAAGAATATGGAATGAGGATAATTAGGATGAGCAGAGTCTGGGCTCAGCTTTGTCTCTATTCCTTCCTGTTGACTTCAGACAAATTACTTAATCTCCCTGACCTTCATTTATATCATCCAGAAAACAGAAGATGGACCACAGATGATCTGCCAAGTTCCTCGCCTCCCTAACCTTATTAGAAGGCTCAAAAATCAATTGATGCTGGACTGGCCAACTCCATAAGAATAGGGAGATAGTTAAGAAGTTGAGAGAAGAATCTGACAGATCATGAAGATGAATTAGCTGCAGGGAGAGTCAGTAGGTGTAAATTGCTGGAAGCTTGGGGGCTTCTGCTGCCCCCAGTCAGCACCTGAAGGAAAAAGGTGCTAATGATATGATGGGGACAAAACCTGCTGATAGTTATTAAGCAGCAGGCAGTAGAAAACCCAAATTAACACTAATATAATCTAAATTGGTGCCAATATCAGCCCAATGACGGTCCTCTGGGGTGGGTGACAGCACTCTGAGAAGTTGAAAATGATAGCTAATAATAAAGCATGAAGTCAAACTAATACATGCAATTCTCATTTTTTCTTTTTTAAAAACCCCACTATATTAACATGTGCTTCTTCCCAGCTAAAGAAAAGTGTTAATTATTTCCAATAGTCTTTAAGCAGATGGGCCTATCTACTTTTAGAGCAAGTGAAAGACAGAGCGCATAGGTACTGGTCTTTGGCATTCTCTACAGGGTTCACATTGGGACTCAAAGTGAGTTATCTCAGACAAAGCAAAAGGAAATGGACGGAAAACAGAGGCACAGAGCCACTAAATTGAGGCTGGAATTCCAGGTACCTGAAGACCAGTTCAATTAGGACTGCTCCGTCTCCGTAAAGAATTCATGAGTTCGGGGTGAAAGAGCCAGACAAGCCAACCTCATGACTCCACTAGGAGTAGGCAGAGCACTTTCATTTTTCAATGTCTGTGATCTCACTTTAGCAAACATCTGAGATCTCCAACTTAACCAATTCCATTTCTAATCAGATATTGCATGTGAATTTGCTTTGGAAATAGAGAAGTAGATTTTGCTTCTCAAAGTGGATTTTGCTATTATTATTCTCATTTGTCCCACCTGGAGTCCTTCGGGCCACCATGGACATAGTTCCTCACACCCCATACTCCACTGTCACCTAGAATATTTCCTCCTCCCTGTCCAAGCCCCCTATCTAACCTGAGTTCTTCATTCAAATCTCCCTTTCTCTTGGAAGCTACCAGGCCTTGCTCCATCTCTAAGCTCCTACTATTCTTATCATTTAGAAAATGATTCTCCTAATTGTATTTATTCTTAACAAAACAATTTTGTAATGGTTTACATTCTTATGGCTAAGGGACATCTCATACCCTTTGTCTTAACCCCCTATAACCAATAGAATAATTTGAGTCACTTGTTGACAATCTAACATTTGATTGGTGATTGAGGATGCCTCAGCGACCTGTTTCCCAGGATTTAGAAGTAGCAAGCTTGTCCCTCCCATCCTTCACCCAGAAGCAAGAGTGAGTGTAGCCATCCAGGAAAGAGAAGTAACTTTCCCCACCACCAACCTGCCCTGCCGCCATGCCTGGCTCCACCCCAGTGTGGCCCTCACCTCCTAGCATCTTATGACTATCAAAGTAAGTCTTTCATAGGTTCCTCCTGAGAGAGCCACAGGAGAACAAGCAAGGCTCCAGTGTGAGGGGAGATGGAATGTCACGGAGGAAGAAGCAGCCAATAATGATGACTGAGAATAAGGAGTGGAATGAGGAAGCATGAGTCCTGCAGAAGGGTAACAGTCTATAAGGCAGCTGGTAAAGAGCCCATGAATTAAGGCACCTCAAGAAGAGGAGAGATCGCAGCTGAACATGAGAAAAATGTTCAAAAGTAGAAGAGATCAAAACTCAAGCATCAGGAATTTTTTTAATCCTCACTTGAGGACAGGTTTTTATTAATTTTTAGAAAGAAGGAAGGGAGAGAAAGAAACATTGATGTGAGAGAAAACATCAATTGGTTGCCTCCCATACACACCCTGACCGGGGATCGAGCCTGCAACCTAGGTATATGCCCTGACCAAGAATCGAACCTGAAACCTTTTGGTGTGCTCTCTAATTTCAACTGAACCACTGGGCCAGGGCAAACATCAGGAATTTAAGCACAGTCAACAGAAAAACCAACAACTAGAACATGCCTAATCTTCAGTCATCTCAAATGAAGTCACCTTAAAAGTAACAAAGTATGATAGAGTGGGGGTGGGAAAAGAAAATTTCCCAGAAGCAGTTATTGACTTTATCTTAAAAATGTTTGCTTTTCATTGGTTAAATATATAAACACAATCTGTCATCAATGATGCCTCAAAAGTGTGTGTGGGGAAAGAATACAACCCTTTCATAACAAATACTCTCCTGTACATGAGGCATAGAAAGTCAAGTGGGATAATCATGTAATGCATAATAACTTAGTGAACACATATATGAAGCCAACTTCAAGAACATATGAAGTTACCCTGTGCCAGGCACTACTGTAAGTCATTTACAAATATTAATTCTTTTAACTCTCACACCAGCCCTATTATTATCCCCACTTTACAACTGAGGACTCTAAGGCACAAGCAAATTAAATCTTTCATAAGTTTACCCAGCTGCTAAGTGGTGGAACAGATTTGAACCCAACATGTCTGGTTCGGCAGTCTTTGGTCTGAGCTTTTGCTTTCCTAACCTCTGTCGTTCTGCCTTTTAAGCTGGACTTTTAAAGCAGGTGACACAGAGATGACAGCAGCAGAAGTTTATCTGCTTCTATATGCCCCCACAATACCTTCCATCCAGAGACTAGGTCCTGGATCTTCCCAGCTGGGAACTCCTTAATCAGCCCAATTGTCCTACTCTCAGAAAGCAAAAGCTGAAGAAAGAAATATTGGTATACTATAGTTAAATAATGTAGAACATTCTAATTGCCAACTCTCTTATTTTTAAATCATCATTACTGCTGACTGAGATTCTCTTAATGACAATGAATGAACACATTGCTCCCTCCTTCTCCTTGATCACCAGCTGCACTCCCCACCAGGATCCACCCAGGGATGTCTCCTCCCCATGGACCTGCTGCCTGGACTCTCAGCATCTCAGAAAAGCAGGGATCCTCCTCCTGGCTGACACCCCGCAAACTCAGCACCTGCTTGTTGATTAGCTGACCTAGCAAAAGTAAGTGAAAATTTCAACATTTTCTAGAACTCTCTAATTTAAAATGCTTTGTTACAGCCACAAATTGGGGGACAGGGAAATATACAGAACTTATATCCAAATTTGGCCTTAATTTTCTGAAATAGATATTATGAAAATACCATTGTTCCTAATGTTTTATAATCAGGAGAAGAATCCTCCCAGACTACTAAAGCTTCAGGAGGGCAATGCCTCCACTTCACCATTGCTAGTTTTGTGGACTTTCACACACTGATGATTTCCTTTGCTGCTGCTTTGCTAGCTTTTCCTCCTCCTATCTTCTTCCTTCCTTCTTTCCTGCCCTCTATTCCTCCCGGACTGGAGGCAGCCTGAGCTGACTGGTGTCCTCCTGGGCTACTCTCCCTTGCTTTAGTATATACTGCCTCACCACAGGTGTGTGAGAATAGCCACTCAGTCGGTCATTTACTCTGTTTAACCATGAAATAGACTCTACTGGATTGGGGGTAAAATTATGCTTTTGAAGGAGTCAGGCCCATATTTACAGGACATTTATTGCTGCCACTTTATGGGGGAAATTAGTCTTTTATGCTTTCAGTAATGATTCCCCAGGCCCTCTTTTCAAACCGGCATGCTCATAAATTCCTTGTTTTTACAGCAGGGCAAAAATGTGCTAAAGCATGCTCTTCCTCACTCGCCAGCATCATCCAGCAGAGATGGAGAAGCATCCTAGCAAGAAGACAGCATGCTGGCCAGAGCCACAATGCCAGCAGACCTCTGGGCCCTCTTGGGACACACCTTCCAGGGGTGGGGGCCCTGCTATAACTGAGGGAGCCCACCTGGAGAGCACGCACTTCTTACAAACACAGCTGGCTCTAAAGAAAAGAAAGCTAAGGCATTGGGCAGCAAAAGTCTGCTCTGGCCCGCTGGGGCTTTGCTGGGGTTGAATGATGCTAGCCAGATGCTGTTTGAAGAGGGTCCCTCATGTAGGGCATCTGGCCTCAGTACATCCCGTCTCTAAGCAAGCCAGAAATAACTGCTTTAAAACCTGGAGAAGTTTCTCAGATAAAGCCAGCTATGGATTGTTTCACCCTCCCAGAATGTGCTTTTCAGAATCAGACTTCCTGGTTTCATCCGGTGGCCTGGGTTTCCTTTCTTTTTTAAATATATATATTGTTCTGAGAGACAGAGGAAGGGAGAGGGGAAAAAGAGAGAGAAACATCAATGTGTGAGAGAAACATCAGTCAGTTGCCTTCTACACACACCCCAACTGGGGACCAAACTCACAACCTGGGCATGTGCCTGACCGGGAATGGAACCAGCAACCTTTTGGTGCACACGAAAACGCTCAACAAACAGGCACACAGGCCAGGGCCATGGGCTTCTTTTCTACTTGCTTCAGCACTACTTTCTGAGTGACTTCTACCACCTTATCCTGACTTAGTCATTTTAGACTCCCCAAAACATGACTCAAAGAGGAAAATAAAAACAAGATTGCTTTGTGCTTAAAAGCAAGTTAATTCCCATTTACTTAAAAGGAGGAAAGGGCAGTGTTCAGTGGGAGGTTACTGAATTCTTACTTACGAAAGAAGTGGTGTTACCTAAGAATTAACTCTTCTCAGAAAAGAATATTCAAACCACAGAGCAATTTTATTAAACTATAGATTTGGATTCAGCGGTCTGGGGTGAGATCAAAGGTTCTACATTGTGACAAGCTGCCAGTTCCTCACCCTAGAACCCTGCTTTGAGTAGTGAAGTCTTAGGTAAAGAGCTCTGGCTAAGGTGTTGAACAAATTCAAGCTTGAATTTGGTTACTTATTACCCTTAGGATACTGGGTGAATTCTTTAAGTGTTAAGCTTCCGTTTTCTCACATGAAAAGTAAAGCAAATTGTAATAACCCTTGTCTATCCTTGTTTCCTTATTTCACCTAATATGAGTTTCAGGGGAAAATATATGTGAAGGTGTTCCAGAAGCTCTGAAATTATTATACAATATTACACAAATGTTAGTTATCAGTATTGATTCCTTTCATCGATATTGTTTTATGTACTAAGTTCTCCCAGATTTTGCTTAGGATGGAAAAAAAAAAAAAGCCTTTTGCAACATATTGCAGAGACAGACTAGATGAGGAAGAATTCCAGGAAGCTGTTTTTCTTCCATTACCCCCTCAAAGGCCAGTGATGAAACAGGCAGAGACAAATTACCTGTCCTGTTTTTAGAGAATTCTGGCAGAGGGAGATTCTACTGCATTTCTTGGTAGGCTGTTTAATCTCAAGTAGAAGAAAGCATTTTTTGGTTGAGTAATTACTAGGTCTACATGATCCCTACAACTGGTTGAGTCAATAAAATCATTATTTGTGTCTTGAATTTAGTACTGAATAAACATAATGGTAAGGAGATGGGTTGCATTTCTTCTAGTCTCATTTAGTACATGCTGCCAATTACGTAGAAGAAGCATGGGCTTCAGGGTCACATACAAGTTTCAATCTATAGTCCACAGCTTACTAACTGCTTTGAGTCTAAACAAATTGCTTGACCTGTCTGAATCTCAATTTGCTCACCTGTAATATGGGACTAGGAATTTGCATTGCATGATATTATGGGGGTGAGGGGAGGGTATTTGAAGATATAATATGGAAAGTTTCTGAAACCTAAAAGATGGACAGTAAATATTAGCTTTCTCCCTTTGTTCTGACCAGAAAACAAAGAACAAATTATCACCTTAGAATAGTATTAAATATTTAGAATAGTATTAAAAATTATCACCTTAGAATAGTATTAAATATTTAGAATAGTATTAAAAATTATCCAATTTAAAAAATTTTTTCTATATACCAAGAACTTTATTAAACACTTTAGGATTCCCTCATGTAATCTTCGCAATAAGCTTTCACTATCATTCCCATGTTAGAGATAAGAAATCTGGGTTGGACAAGTAACTTAGTCCATTGAATGCACTTTCTTATTACCCTCAGGATACTGCATAAGTTCTTTATATAAGACTGTAACTTAGTCCAGTCTCTACGGCCAGTGCAATGCCAGAACATATGGTCCAGAGGAAGCTACCTCCGAGACCTTCGTCCTTATCTATGCACACCTGGCTCCTAGCCTTCCCCTGAAAATAGCCCTTCACCTGGAGGCAGCTCACAATTCACTGTCAGCCTCTCATTTTCCCACTCTCAAGGTGCTCTTATGTTACTCTCTGGCATAAAAGTTAGTGCAAAAGACATTACATTTTGATACCATAGAGTGCTAGTACAGCATTGTGGAACTACAACAGACCAAGGGACATTAAAACAGGGCAAACAGATCTAGAAAGCAGGGAAATGACCAGTATGTCAATTTCACCTTGCATCCCTCCATAAACGTTGCATATAAAAGATTCTCTATCTATCTGTGCTTTTTAACTGAATAGATGGAAGAACAAAATAAAAGAAAGCTTTTAACCATATGAAACACAATGACTAGTCTCAGGCCATTTTACCGCATGGGATTTGTGGTTAAATAATAAATTTCAGAAGTCCTTATATCTTCCTTCCTCCTACAAGGATGACTTCACCCTGACTTTCCTCTTCTCAAGTGACATTTAAGAAGGAGATAGAGCAATTAATTTTTAACAAGGGTAAATTTTTCCTATCACGTTATGGAGAAACTGATGGAGATACAGGTTAATTTGACATCATGAAGGTCCCAAAACTCTATGAGAAGAACAAGGACTAGTAGAAGCCAGGTTCCCAGACTCAGAACTCTAACTCCTGACTGATTGATGGACTGATTGATTGATTGATTACAACTAATATTTATTGAGAGTTGACTATGTACTATACTGAGTAACATTTTTTATTTCATTCAATCCTTCATAAAATATTAAGAGCTAAGTGTTCATACTATCCTAATTTACAGATGAGGAAACCAAGAGTCAAAGCAAACAAGTAACTGCTTGAGGTATATCTAATATGGTCACTTAACTCTGATTTTGAAGACTGAACTTTTAGCCACCCTGTAACAATACTCTTAGACTTCCTACCTTTTACATATTGTCCTCTCTTAAGCTTATATAAGGCTATAACACTCATGTGTGCATGTGTGCATACACACACACACATACCAGATAATAGTTACATAGTCACAATCACTGATTCAGGCTCAAAATAATATATTCGTCTTTTTAGCTTCTCCTTCATTCCTGTCCTGTTCTTGGAGATGATATATGACTACTTTTGATTACCCTCCTCAATTCCCAAACTCCGTAAATGCACCAATAGTGAAGCACAAGTTAAATCAAGGAGTTGCTTGAATAAATTCTACGATTGTCCCATTTATAACTTCAACACATTGAAGTTAAATCCAGTACATAGGAGCTTCCCTATGAGTCTCTTCTTCCACCATTTACAGTCAACAGAGACCTCCATCTCACTTATCCCTCTGCTATTCCCACGTCCTTTCTTCATTTGTCCCCCTCTACAATATGACTTATTGTAGTATGAAAAAAGACTTGTTTGAGCCTTAATAGCTGAAGTGAAGTCTTAGTCCTATTATCATGATGCCATTTGTGTGAATATGAGCAATTCACTACACTTCCTGGATCTCAGTTTCTTCATCTCTAAAATGGGGCAAAAAAATTCCGGACTAGCTTATAGCAAAGGATAGTGCCAAAAAAATCTAATGAAACTCTAAGGGCTGTGTGCAAAATGATAAGGCTACTTAGGATTTTTAAACTTTACTATGTGCCAGGTACCACACTAATAAACTTAAATGAAATGTCTTATTTAATCCATCCCAAAAACACTATTAGGCAGAAATTACTAAAGGCGAGAAAACTGAAAGGCAGAATGCTAAAGTAGCCTGCCCAGGACCACACAGCTAGAAAACTGGAATGCAAGCCCTTGTTTCAGGAATGACCATTTCCATCCTGTAAAAAAAAAAAAAAAAAAAGGGAGGGGGAGTAGGAGGTATCTCCATTTTTATTGCCTGGTGTTTTTCCTGAAGTAAGGCTGGTGCGTGGTGAGGTTAGGGGGTTAGGGTAACACCTGAACATCAGACTTTTTGAAAACTCCCAAGTGATTCCAATGTCGAACCACAGTGGTAAGCCACTACCCAACACTGGCAGAACCCTACAAAGAACGAAGCAACCAGCATGCTCAGATCTGGGCTCTGCATGCTCCCTTCCCCAGTGGGTGGCAAGGGAGCAGGGTGGAGTGGGGGAAGGGAGAAGTCACTGAGAATTGATGGAATCCAATATTCATTGCTGCACTCCGAATGGCAACTTTCCCAGCAGATACATTACCAGTCATGTCTCAGCCATAAAACATAGAGCTCTCATTTCCTCAGCGGCCTTATATACTCTGAGTGCTTTTCAGCATTATTAACCTCTATGATCAAAATAGATAGGGAGGCTGAAAGCCAGGGAAAACCTCTTTACATCTTCTGAATTGCAAAGCCACACAGTGAGAAAGATATCAGCCTTTTTTTGAGCATTCTTGAGTCAGACAAACCCAGAGCTTGGACAAATTTGCTTTGTGGACACAATAGATTCAGGATAGTCATAGATTTAGAGAAATAAATGTGTCACAATTAGACTCATTGCCATTAGTATAAAAGCCTGCCTTATTTGAATAGTGTTCCTTATAAACAACGCTGTCTCAGCTTCTTTTAGGCACATTTCTATGCAAAAGCTAGGAAATGTAGAGCTACACATTTATATAAGACTGCCCAGCATCTAAACTCCACTCCTATTTAGGTGAATCACAGTATTAGTAGCAGACACAGTTCACTTCCTGTTGGGGAATTCTGAGAAAGATAGTCTCCCTCTCTCCTCCCAGGAGGCTAGTGTGAAAATGTGACTGTCGTGGCCAATCAGATGCTCCCACCTTCTCCTACCATATATCTTTAAAAGAAGACTGTGGAATCTGTCAGAGATTTTTCATGGTCATTGGTGGATCAGAGGGTCCAGAAGCAGGGAAACAAGTGTCTAGGGGAGACACAATCCCAGCATCATGATGAGTGTTCACTGATTGTGGTGCCAGCAGCAGTGGAGAGACCCCAAGTAGCAAACAGAAGTGTCCCCAGCAGGATCATTCCACAACCATGCCTCAGCTATGTCTTGCTTCCCTTGATTACTACCTGAACTTGTTGTCCAACCTTCCTAGATTCCATGAACTACTCCAAAATTTCTTCAAGAAAATCCTCTTTTTCTTAATTTAATCAGAATAGGCTTTCATTGTTTCCAACCAAGAACTCTATTACTGCAGGGTAATATATGGGGCTCTAATGGCTGCCCCTTTAACTACTGGCTATCCAGAAGTTACTCACATTGTCCAACACCCTACAGATGTTTACAATATGGCAAGTCTAAATACAAACTATTATCTAGCTCCTAATCCCTCACATGCAAAATCCAACCCTGCAGATTTCCTTCTGTATTCTTGTCTACCATTATGACAACTTTTGATACAGTACACATGAGTGGTGAGTCACTTCAAGTTATCATTTAAGGAGTAAGAGTTAATTTCCTAGTCTGAAGAATGGGAAAACATGGTATACAATCTCATTCAGAGATCACAAGAGGAGCTAAGTTAAGTAGTGTGAAGCAAGCTGTAGAAGTACCAAAAGTTAGTATTTCATTTTTTGACTAATAGGTAACCCTAAACCCTATAGCTGTCCTATTTGGTCTTCAGATGCAGTACTCAAGTGTACCACATCCAAAATTTTTGTCTGACATCTTTTCTGCGGGTGGGGAGATAAAGTGTTTTGATCTCAAAGATCTTTTCTTGGTAACTGAATTGAGAATGAGATAGGAAAAGGAATCCAATCCTCATTCTTCAGCCTTCTGCTGTATTATATATGTGTCAAGCTATATTTCAGATTAGGATTCCATGGAAAAGGTTATCACAGATCAGCCAAGGTGCTAATGTAAATGTCACCAAAGGAATCAAATAGAGAGGATATAATATCACCTAAACTATTAATTTTCACCCTAAAGACCATCTACTTCATGTCCACAGTCCCTGATGATTTCTCACTCCCAGAGTATTTACTGTTTCTACTCATCATCCACATGTAACAAATAGCTATAGCTCCTGTCTTGAAATGAAATGTGGGGCAGGTGAAAAAATGTGGGGTTGGGAAACAGACAGACCTAGTGCTATGAACTCTATGACCTTGAGCAAATTCCTTAAGCTTTCCAAGTCTTAGTTTCTTAAATTCTTCTATAACTTTGAGCTCATTTTATTTTGGATTTTCCTAAAGTAATGTTGTCATTTCAGAGTCCTAATGCAGGTGAACTGAGAGCATGCAAGCCTTTGTGTATTTATGGAGGATACACTGTGCACTCTTCTCTTCAACTAGCAAGAGCCAGGCTAAGCCCTAGGAAGCATTAATTTAAGGCATGACATAAAATAATATCCACATGAATGGATTATCTCATATTCAATCACATTTGTTTCAGTATTTATTTAATTAAAAGCACAACTATATTTATAATGGCAGCTTGTGCCTTCCAAGATCCATAGCCTTATTTCCTTCTGGAAGCACTCACTGAAGAGGAACTTTAAGTACTTCTCTTCATAGCCAAATAGATCCTATTTTCATTAGATGTGCCTGAGCACAGAGACATTCACCAAAGCCTTATTGATAATTGTACCTGATTAACCACAAACTGTAATAGGAGGATTGAATGCTTTTTATTAATTAACATAGTCAAGTCAAGGAAAACAGCCTACATGAGGGATAGCTTGTATAAAAATAATTGACTCATTAATCTTAACTATGTGAACATGTTCACATTAGCAAGGTCAGTCGCTAGAAAGGATTCAAACTGGAATAGCACATTCACGCAAGTATGATTCTGTAGTTATTTCATTTGGACTAGCATGGAATTCCTTACAACAGTGAAGGTTTTCAGAAGGACATAGTCACAGAAAAGGCAAAAGTTTCAGAAGGGCAGTCTTTGCTTCACTTTTTCAAGTTGGCAGGGCATTGGGGGGAAACCACACATTCCAATTTTCATTCTAGCACAAAGGTAGCATTTGCAGCCCAAAAGCAATCCCATGGGCACATGCTTCCTCATGCTGTGATCATGTGGATATTACCACCAGGCGCACCTCAACAGCAGCAGAAATGTGCATGCCAGGGGCTGTGAACCAGGCAGACATTGCATCCTGAGGACTATAACCAGTTGGGAAGGGGATTTGGGTACGGGAGCACTTAAGCCTGGAAAGCAGTCATTTAAAATAATAACCAAAGGAAGTACTTCTTCACACAGCAAGTGGTAAACATATGGAACTTGTTACTCCCTAAGATTGAACAAGCCAAGAAATGTAAATAGGTTCAAGAAGGGTTTGGAAAAATTGCAGATGCCCAATCTCTTACCAGTTGTTGAAGAGAGGTTCAAGGAGTTTGGATGTGTTCCCGACTTTTGATGTTGCAGAGGAAGCTGCCACACTCCTTTACAAAACATTCCTGGTTCCAGCCTGTTCAAATGAAATACACGGTGGAACGAACCATTAAACTGACCCAATATGGCATATCTTTTGCTCTTGTATTCTTCCCCCCCCCCCCCCATTTGTTTAAATGCATAGGTTGTTGTTTTTTTGTTTTTAATTAAAAACATTCATGGCACAACTTCGTCCCAACACAGTTATGTTTTCGTTATGCCAATTACAATACAATTACAACAAATAAATCAAGGAGGAGAGGGGAGGACCTCAAACTTTAAGAAAAAGGGAGGGAGCCCACTTCAAAGTTAAAAAATACTTACAAAAACCTTTCCGAGTAATTGCCAACACAACTGTCTTATATCGGCATTCTATTTCCTGCTATCTGATCAGTGCAGACACAGGTAGTGCTGAGAAATAAAGTGCCCCAATACCAGGTATACAGATGAGGTAATTTACAATAACAAAGAAGTTGTTACTCTGTAAACCCTTACCCTCCTCCCAATTGGGTCTTTTTTTCATGCTTCTGCAGTAACTCCTTAAGCAGCATTTTTAAAACTTCTATTTTTTTAGTAATTTATTTATTTTAAACAATAATAATTTTACAATTCATTTAATGACAACTGGTAATCATGAAATTTGCAGAGGTTTCTTCAAGTTATTGTACTAGCTGTGCTGTCATTTCCTGAGGTTAATCATATAAATCAGACTTGGTTTATCACCAGCATTTATAAAACCAGACCTAGGGAAAGAACTTAATATAGTGAATGTTTAGCCTGCCCTGATTATTACAAAATATTTGCAGAAAACTTCTATTTCTTTTAAAAGGCTCTCTTGTGGCATTTCCAAGTCCTTTACATTCACATTCAGTTTCTTGCAAGATCTAGTGCATGTTAGGAGGTTCAGCTGTCTGCAGCTCCCCACATCAGCCGCTATTACATCTAGACTCTCTGAGTTACAAGGGTGGGATGTTAAGTCTTGATTTACAACAACCCTCCTCCCACCTAAAAGAAAAAAAGAATTTATTAATCGTAAATTCAAATCGCAATCCAGTGCAAAGGTAATCACAAATTACATCTCTGGCACATCCAGTGCTTTTAGCTTCTGGAAAAATTCCACATGGTAACCCCCATAGCATTCTAGGATATAAAAGGGTCAAGAACAATAATGAGTCCTGACCTGTTTGGCTCAGTCGGCCTGCGGACTGAGGGGTCCCTGGTTGGATTCCGGTCAGGGGCATGTACCTTGGTTGCGGGCACATCCCCAGTGGGGAGTGTGCAGGAGGCAGCTGAATCGGTGTTTCTCTCTCATTGATGTTTCTAACTCTCTATTCCTCTCCCTCTCTGTAAAAAATCAATAAAATATATTTTAAAAAAGGAACAATAATGACTGTGAGTGGCCACAAAAAGAAAACCACCCTACCACAGTCAGAATGTTTTCCCTATGGTTGAGAAGCATTATAAAAGGCAGCTTCAGCTTTCTCTAAAGTTCACCATTATATTCACTAAAGCCACCACCTTCATAAAGTTACTAGAGCCAAGATGGGTTATAAAGTTAGATAAGTTCATTAAACTCAACTGCTCAAATTATTACATTTATCTGTGATGCCCAGATGAGAAAGGCTTATGAATCCATAAACGTAGGAGAATGGGGAACTAAGACTTCAGGCCTTAAATTACATTCGAAGAATTTTTCCAAGTCCCCACAAGCAGCTACTATAATATAATAAGATGACAGAAGAAAATACAGATCTATTGTGCTTAAAAAACTAGGCTTCCTCAGTGAAGCACCTGATAAACTTAGGTGGTTGGATTACAGTGGAAAATCCACTTTACATACACACAAACACAAAAAAACTGGCGACTTTTTCCATCCCCAATCCCTGCACTGCTGAGACACAACATGAATTTTATAGCAAAGGATGTTTAATCCCCAGAGACACTTTGGCTTGTGGTGCTTTTTGAAGGTCTCCTGGCCATGTCTAGTATCATGTGTTGAATACGGGGTGTATAAAAACAGGGGCCTTAGGAAGCCTCCACAGTACAAGGCTGCAGGCCCCTCACATGTGAACCTGAGGCAGCCACCCAGCGAGACCTTTACATCGAGATCTTAAATCTAATGTTGATCAATAAAACCAAACATGTATTTAAACCAAAGAATTCCAACACTGGATCTTTCACTATGAAGGACAAAGTATTATAGTTACACACACACAGCAAGGAGTGATAGGGCTGTAACAAGAGTTTATATTTTTCCCCACAATTACAGGTCTACCGTTTCAGTTTCACTGGAAACAGTGGCTCTGTTCCTACCTCTCAGATACATTTACAAGACTGAGGGAGAGGTCTTCTCACTGGATGGTCTTCTCACTGGATGGTATGTGAGGAAAGGGGAAGGTAAGAGGAAAAGAAGGTAGAAAGCTTAAAATAAAATAGTGTGGCCACATCTCCTTAGCTCTTAAAGTGTTGTTAGGATGAAACCTACATAGGCAATGTTTTTTTCATTTGTAAAAAGCATTAAGTTATACCCAGTAACTAACTGAATTCAAAATGGCCAAGTCAAAGAAAATTGAAAAAGATTTTGCCTTTCCCCTCCTACCAGCTATAGAGCATGTTGGGAGATGAAAGGGAAGAGGACCAAGGTAAGGAGTCTGGGAGGGAAGGTTATTAAAGTTTTCAACTAAACTGAAACTAAACTTATAAGTGAGCTGGATTTAGGGTCGAGTCAATAAGACATGGTTCACACTGAACAGAAGTTTTCAGGACCTGTCTGCACTTTGGCTAGATTTTTCAGCATCTCAATGTAACTATTAAGACATATTTCCACTAGATTCACCAGGATAACCCCAATGAAGTCCTTATGGAATAAAGTGATATAAATGACTAGCAGGACACTGCTTTAATAGGTTGGGTCCTGCCTCCTTCCTTCCCACCTCCAATGAAGAAGCTATATTTTTGTAATCTCTGGAAAAGAGCATGAGACACAAATCCCCAAAGTGTGGGATGGAGGGTGAGCAATGGTGGGCATAGGAAGAAATCTGCACCCAAATGCAGCAGCTGGATCTAAGGCTGGTTCATCTTTAGTAATGAAGAACTGAATTTGAAAGGGGAGAGAAAAAAAATTGTCCATGAATTATTCCACTCGCAGGTAATCTTTCAGGGAACCCCCTGAGTTATGAAAAGTTCAAGTAAAAAAAAAAGAAAAAAAGAAATCAGCCTATTATAATTTTTTAAAATGATTGAACTACTATGAATCCACAAGCAACTGTTCAGAAATGATGCTTCTTAACTATTTTACCTCTCCCTGCCAGGTGCAAGCTGCATCAAGGAGCGAGTGGACTCCCCCACCTCTGCTCAGGCTCAGGAGACAGAAGGGGGCACTCTTGCTGAGCGCCAGCGGCAGCGGGACAGGCACCCCGAGGAGGCTGGCAGCAGCAATCACTGGTGAGCCTGCCAGAGGTCCAAGGGGCGAAGGGGTTGCCACTTAAGAAATCCCTGACATACCGGGGCTGCTGACAGGCGTACAGCCTCCTAGATGAGCCCATTTGAGAACGGTCCTTCATAACAGTGTTGAAATAGGGGTGCTCGCTCCACGGCTTCTCTTGCCGTGACTGGTGGTCATATTGCAGTAGCATGTCCGGGAAATCCAAGGCCTCGGGGCTGACAAGGTGCTGGTTTTCACTGTGGACAAAGCGTCCCCATAGCTTACCGGAGTGTCTATCCAAGATATGCATCTAATTCAATGCTGCATATGCCAATACAGTCAAATAAATCTGTCCCCAGAACCTTGGCTATCCTCACCAACTGATCATCTGTCACATCCCTGGAGAAATGGCTTCTTCCAGAATATGGTATTCGCCAGCATACAACCCAAGCTCCGCGTATCCAAACTATAATCGTACATCTGATCGTCTACGAGTAGCTCGGGACCTCTGAGGTTACGGAGAAGCAACTCGGACATTATATGCTTGGCCAGGGCGGTAAACTCAGCTAACCCCCGCCTATTGGCAACAGCTTTCTGTGCTGGTGATCGGTCATGACATTCTGGGGCTTCCCATCTCCGTGCCATGACAGTAGCTCACACATGGGAACGTCGGTAAAATGGCTTGAATCTGCACTGTCTGCCCAAGTTCGAACACCAAGGCGGGGCTCGTGGCACCGGGTCTTTCACAATGTCTGCCCGGGTGCCGGTGTTGGGCCCACCTCACCAAGTCTCCAAAATCTTTATTTCACGCTTGACTTGTCTCCTTTACTGGCTGGAGAATTTTAACAACTTTTTCATTATTTGTGATGCTAATGGCTTTAGAGACTTCCCTACATTTACCAGGCCTCATTTCCAAGCCGGCCTGCAGGCCCCTGGATTTCCCCATTCCACCGCCCGTGACTCCTGAGCCCAGTCCTCGGGGTCCCCGCGGATTAACGTCTGTAAGCTCAGCCATGCCTGGCCCGGCCCCGGCCCCGGCCCCGGCCCCGGCGTCAGGGCGGCGAGCAGAGGTACACGTGGAGTTTGGAGATCCGGCAGTCACCCGTCCCAGCCGGAGGCAGCTGGGGCGAAGGGGGAGGTAAGACTTTGTACAAACCTCCTTTCTTCCAGCCGTGGTGGAAGCGGTGGCGGAGGCCGTGCTCGCCCCTCTCCTCACCCAGACAATATGGCGGAGGGGTGGGGGGCGTGGCAACACCAGGCTCCCGCCAGCAGCGGGAACCAGAGCAGGGCCGCGGCTGTTACCGGAAGCGGAAGCGGAAACCCCTGCAGCTGTGGTCTGAAAGGTGACCTTCAGAGGAGCCCATGGGCAGAGGCATCAAAGAGTCCGAGCTGTTGGCGCTGCCCTGGCTTCTTTAAAGCTGTGTGATTTCTGAAAAGCCTCAAAACCTCTATGAACTCGTCTGTGACATGAGCTTGATTACAGCTGTCCTCCCTCCATCACAGTATTATGAGAAACTAGTGGTCCGGTGCACAGATTGGTGCACATTGAAAGGAAATTAATTACAAGAAATATTTTAATATCACCATTTGCCCTTTCTCTATAATAGAAGTGTCAGAGATGAAAGAAAATATGTAAAATATATATTAAAATAATATATCTGAAAATTGATTCATAAACAATAATATGATGTAACAAAAAAGACATGATATAAAAACAACAAAAACATAATATAAAAACAACTAAAACATGATATAAAAACATTGATAAAAACAATGACTGATAAATTGATTAAACTTATTCTATCTCCCTGAGTACATGCAATTGGTGCCAGCGAGAACTTTATATGTATCGTGCATGTGTAAGTCAACGCTTATTTTTAAATTGCCAGTGCACGTCATATGTACCGGGCGGTCGGACCGTCAGATGGATGTATGGTCGGTCACTTAGCCTTTTATGTATATAGATGTGGGTGACTCTCTCACCCACATCACTCACATTCCAGGGAGGGTGGAAAGATGTCAGCACAGATACCCATAATTTTTGGGTCCCTGCCTCCAGATAAGCAATCATGCTTTCTAAGCTGTAAAGTGCTGTGCACATGGGAGGATAGCATGTTTTATAATCCACATAATCCTGGAAACCTCCTGGGCAAACCCCAGCAGTGCCATATCCAAAGGAAAATCGGTTCTGAAAAAGTTTAGATGATTGTGACCAAGGATTCTCTTTTCCACTCATGGCCCCACAACCTATTCATCATCGCAGCTGCTCCAAATCCACCCTCTGTCCTACCAACTCCAGACTTTCTCCTGGTCCCGCTCCAAAACTGTCTTTTCAAGCTTTATTTGAAAACGCATCACCCATTATCCCCATTAACAAAACAATCTATATATATAAAAGGCTAACATGCAAAGTGCCCCCCAGGAGTCCGATCACTCGCTATGATGTGCGCTGACCACCAGGGGGTGGCGCGGGACGAAGGAAGGCCCCAGCCAGCAGCTGGGGGAAGGAAGACCCCAGCCAGCAGCTGGCACCCAGAAGTAAGGCCCCGATTGGCCCTGATCGCTGGCCAGGCCTAGGGGGACCCTACCCATGCACGAATTTCAGGCACCAGGCCTCTAGTGTTCAGGATCAGAACAAATTAACAAAAAGGTGCCATACCATATTTGTATGATATTTTTTTTA
This sequence comes from Cnephaeus nilssonii, assembly GCF_951640355.1. Taxonomy (NCBI): domain Eukaryota; kingdom Metazoa; phylum Chordata; class Mammalia; order Chiroptera; family Vespertilionidae; genus Cnephaeus; species Cnephaeus nilssonii. The sequence goes on along the minus strand of NC_137085.1, from coordinate 50,497,886 downwards.
CCCCTCACAATTACTTCCAGCCTTGGAATGCAGTGACATAGTATGTAATAAATCCTTCCTGTTGTATGTGAGAGGTGTGTCATGTGGGAATAGGTTTAGAAGTCAGACATCTCAAATCCACAAATGCTCTCTCAAGAACCTGATGTTCCTTAGACATTGGGGTAGTGGCCAGGGTCAGGGAAATCCAGGTCTCCTTATAAAGGCAGCCACCCCTGGAACACCATAGCTGATGGTGTTCACCATACTTTTTGATGTCACTCTCACGTGGGTATTCCCATCGTGACTTGTGTGAGGCTGCTTATCCAGCAACTCTCTGACCTCCATCTGATACAGTGTACTGAGTGTTCTCGTTCAGTGGCTCTGGACTAAAAAGAACCAACGTTTGAGTATTATACCCACCATGTAAAAGCTGTAAGCCCTTGGACAAGTCACTTATCTTCTGTGGGCTACTATTTTCTTATCTATAAATAGAGATTAAAAATAGGCAAACGTCCCATTAGGATTAAATGGCATGATGTATGTAAAGCACATACGTGTTAGGCCTGGCACAGAGTGAGTGCACAATAAGTGACAAATATGATGGTCACAGACCCTCTGAGGTTCCACATAGATCTATATGGTGTCACAGAATGAAAACAGCAGCTGCTATATAACTTGCACAATGTCATCCCCAGTGATGTGGGAGATGACTACCCAGGGAACAACCAGATAGTTGACTCATTCTTCTAGCGTTCCACCTCAGCTGGCTGTGCGAGATACTGGAAAACTGTTTCTGCTCCAGAGGAGACCGTACCCTGGATCTTCCCCTGGAGTCACTGTGGCAGGTGGCGTTTGTCTTGTCTTCCACAAACTGTTGTTCTCTTCAAGGATCATTGCTTGTGAAAGCCACGTATTAATTTCTTAATATTTTGGCATGGTCTCCCTCTGATTGTTACAGGCTTCCATGTAAGCAGATCACTCTGGGCCTATTAAACACAGTATTTGCTCAATAGCCAAGCAGTCACTGTGTAAACATGCTGTGAAAGGGGATATTTTCAGTGAGCTGTATTAGAGGTCAGTGCATAGAGATTCTCATTACTTTGTGAGGAGTCCATGATTCTCTCACCCACATCACTCACATTCCAGGGAGGGTGGAAAGATGTCATCACATATAACCATAAGGGGATCTTTTTTACCCAAACCACACAATCTTTAGGTCTTTCAGAAACAAAAGTTTTCTCCTTTATTAACTGGGGGACTCAAAAATTACCATTTATTATTCTCCAAGAAAAAAATTATTCCCATTATAGCTGGTAGTGTAAAATTATCCATGAAACCAAAGACCATTTTTATTTCAGGATCAATCAGATGGCATGTAAGACAACAGCAGGGGTGAGTGGGGATTAATTTCAGTATCTCACAGCCATTTATATTGATTTTTCCCAAATTTGTACAAAAGAAAAGATTTCCCAGCTGAGCTGAGATCAAAAGTGGCAGATTTAACAGGATCTTCAGAATCCAGAAGGCCATCTTGTTTAAATACCTATACTATGATTCTTTAAACCTTATGTCTACAAAAGGGCAAACAGGTTGGGGAGGGGGGGTAGCATGTAGGGGAAGTCATTTCCTAAAAGGTGACACTAGAAAGCCCCAAAAGACATTTCAGGGAATTGAAGTATAATTGCTACAGCTAACAAGTCATGCCTTTCCTGCCTCTCTCCTCCCTTTGCTGCAAGCTTCAGGACCACGGAGAAGGAAGTGGGCAACCTACATAAAAGGGAGTAGCATAAACATGAAGCACTAGGTGTCATGGGAAAATCCTGCAGCCTCAACTTTATGGAAAGCAGCTCCATTTGGACTACCAAAGTTGAGGGTGCTGCCAAGATAACAATGAGAACAGTTTAAGTTATTTCTCTTATTTTAACACCTGCTGTTAGAACATCAGAAAACCCCATGACCCATTGATCAAGAAATGACACCAACATCAAAGGATCCTGGGGAAATGGAGAGGAAGGTATGATTGGTCTAAGTCCTTCAATTTCCCAAACATTCAGTGAGTCCATGCTATATATAGAAGACACAGTATTAGGTATTTGGAGGCAGAAGAATACAAAGGTAAAGAAGGCTTTAAGACTGTGCCAAAGGAGCTCGGGAGAGGGAAGACAGTAATTAGGTAGGGAAAAATTCAGAGCCATATAGCAGACTTGTTAACAACTTTGTTAACAGAGGTATAAAAGAGTCTTGGTTTACTAGCAGAAAACTTCATAAAGGAATGAAATTAAAGTTGGGTTTTTAAGAAAGATTTGGAAGAAAAGGAAAACAGCAAAGGTGATTCTGTAGTTTCTATGTTGGCTGCCTGGGTAGATTGTGATGCCATTAACCAGGAGAAATCAGCAGAAGGGAGCAATTTTGAGAGGCAAATACATTCAACTTGAGATGAATATGAGGCCCCTTACTTAATCCATATGATTTACAAAGGATGTTTGGAAATTCAGGTCTTGATCTTGAGAAACCTGGTTGGTACTCTTTCTTGGGGCTGTGTGTATATAAAGACCAACAATAAAGATTACAGTTATTGTCTGGACCCATATCCCACATAATACTAGCCTTTAGTCATGATCCTCTGATGCTATGATTGAACTAGAGGGAATTTCACATAAAAGACCATGTCTACATTTTCAGGGTTGTGGCAGAAAAAAAATTATTAAGATAATTTTATCTTGTATTGGCTCCTCTAATAAGCCTGAAAAAAAAAAAAACCTGAGGAAGCAATCCCTCCCCTTCTTCCTAAAGGTCAACCTTCTCTGAATCTGTGTGCTAAATCTTGGCAGAGCAGGGAGCGTTCACCAGTTTTTAGTGAAGATAGTCACTGTGAAGGCTTCTTAGTAGCCTATTCTTAACACGTTAAGTGCCATGTCAATCACCAGTGACTGACACTATACTTTCTGTCCGGAAGACAAAACAGGCTGGGCGCTTAACGTGTTAAACAAACAAACAAACCAACAAAAAGAACCATACTCAACACATGAGCAAGGGCTCAAATTTTACAGCAGCAGCTTTGTGGAAACCAACAAAGAAGGCCCCTTGCAGGCCTGAACACCCTCCAGGAACCACAGCAATTCCTGCAGGACCTCTATGAATCCAGGGAAAGATGGGAAGAGCATCCAAGAAGACCCAATCTTAGCAGGTGAGCATAAGAAAGAGATGTGAACATACTCTGTACATTTTGAAATGTTATTCAAATGAAGCATTATTACTACTCAAAGACTCAGTGCCATATCCCCATTAGAAACTGATCTCAGGAAAGCTTCTTATTCACATCCACACAAGACAAATAGAAGCTAATGCATACCCCTCAGGTTTTGTGTATTAGGGAATTTTTGGCATGAACGAGCAGGTGAAAATGAGTGGGTAATGCATGTGTGTGCACACATATGCAGGAATGTGTAAAGGACAGTTGGTGAAGCCACCTTGATTGAGAGCACCATATGGCTATCAGTGAAGCTAATCATGGAGGAACCCCCAGACAGGAAAATAGGCAGGGCATGCTGTGTTCAAGCTCAAGTCACTATGCAGGCACCATTTTTTATTCCACAATGATACAACACATATAAACAGTCATAATTTTAACAACAGCAACTACTATATATCTATCATATATGTGTATATGTATATATAATATACTTACATATTATATAAATCATGTAATTGTATCATATAATAATTGTTTTCAATTTTTTTCAATCTTCTAATAAGGGTCCTGAAATTCTTGTTCTAAATTCACTTGCCATTTGATTGTAAGTGGGTAAGGGGTGGGTGTGGGGGATAAAAGTATAAATGTGTGTGTGTGTGTGTGTGTGTGTGTGTTTGTGTAAAAGAGATTGAGATGTGTGTTTTATAGTTCTTTAATGGCTGTTATGTCTCACAGTCTTCGTTTTACCTTACAGAAACTATGTGCTTTCTAGATGTACTTCCAATTTTGAAGACCTTATTTCTGGTAGTCATGTTTCATAGGGAGATTGATTCAGAGGGTCCTTCTCTAGTTATGGGCTTCCTACAAAGCACATAGGATCCTAAAGGCAAGGTGTGGAATATGAAACACAACAGCCATTAGGGAAGTATAGAGCACAATAATCTCTCTCTCTCTCTCTCTCTCTCTCTCTCTCTCTCTCTCTCTCACACACACACACACACACACACACACACACACACACACACACACTCATTCTCCCATCCCACCCCCTATCCACTTACAATCAAAGGGCAAGTGGATTTAGGACAAGAATTCCAGGACCATTATCAGAAGACTGGTAACAGAATGGGAAAAGTAGGGCACCCTGCTGCTTCCAGCATTCCCCAGAGAACTCCATGCCTTCCAACAGCAAGCATGTCTGCTTCTATTTCTGACTCTTCCTTTAGGAGGCCCCTCAGGGCTTGGCTGCTCTGTTCCAATAGTACACAACCCAGGGCCTTCTGGCATCTTGCTTCCAGTTTCTATATTAGACTCGGCATTTGTGTATTGATATGCTTTCTCCCAAATCCATTTTCCATGACTGAGAGGTCTGATACTGGCAGCCAGAAAAATCTGCCACCCTATTTCCTTCTTCATGCCAAAGCCCATCCATTCAATTTTTACAATGAAAAAACAAATGATTACAAAACTTACACACTTTAGAATGAATTATGTATCCATATAAAGAAAAAGTCATTAACCTTTCACACTCACCTTATCTTGAATTTGAGAAGGCTCCTACAGAGTTCAAGGGCTTACAACGAGGCCAAGCAGTTGTTCCTGTCCCTCTGAAGGATAGTCATCCCACTTTAAGAACAAAAGAAGAGATACCCCTTGGCTAACAAGAGATTTATTTACCTTTATGAAGGGAACATCTGATTTCATATGTTAATCTGCACTTAAGGCTTTTTTCAAATCTAATTTTATACCAATCAACCAGCTTGTCCGCCAACAAACTGTGTATGGACAGGGAGGTGGGGATTGCTAAGCTTAGCTCAGAGTTGTGAGGCTGAACAGGCAAAAGAGATGATGGATCAGACCCTGGCAGAAAGAAAGGGAACCCTAGGCAGGAGGAAAGGGGAAAGCCAGTGGGTAAGACCTGAAAGCCCTCCTTCCAACACACTGTCCAGGGAAACAGCTACACCTGGATTACTGGGCGGCTGTCAAGGTCCAAGTTTAAACATTCACCAAATAAACGTTCTTGGAGAAAGACCTCAAGATCACAGAGAGTCAAAATGATAGAGCAATCTATCTCTCCTTCGCTCGCTCGCTCCCTCCCTCCCTCCCTCCCTCCCTCCCTTCCTTTCTTCTTTTTAAATTTAGTACTTGCATATCCCTGATTCCATAGAGGTTTGTATTGCCTTCTAAGGAAAAATAAACCCACTTGACACATACAATAGAACCATTAAGATAAAGATAAAAAGAACAAGAGATGTGGAATAATGAGGGAGTGTGGAGAAGAGGGATCACTGTAGCAGAAAACCTAAGCTAAGTATATTTATCACAACTAACCTATAATCTAGCTTTGAACTACTCCTCTACCGGCATAATGAGTTGCAGAACACTTATTAACTAATAAAAATAAATCATAACCTGCATCACAGGAAACAAAAGTTTAATGTTAAGGGAAAAAGTTAAACTGAAGATTTATTGTATTCAAACTGAAACTAACAGTTATTAAACATGACTATATGCCAGATATCCCCTCATTGGACGCTCAGAGGAGACCTACAATATGGTCATTATTATGTCCGTTTTACAGATGAAGAAATAGGCTCTGAGAAGTGGAGTGACCTGGACATTAAGCAACTTCATAGATAATTTATTCAATAACAACTTGGCCATGCCACAAAACTGTTCTTTATTTGATCCAAGACCTAAAAGAAGCAAAGTCGCCAACAGGACCAGTTGAAAAAGGAAGCGTCCAGCTGGAATCGTGGGTCTATTTAGGCTTTATCCATGAATATGACATATCACAGACCCAACTTCAGACCTGCACTTTACTATTTTTGCTACTGCTTAATCTTACATCCAGGAGCAAAATCTATGAGGCAAAGGCAGGAAGCAAAGTCTGTGAAACGTCTGGAATCCTGTCCTAAATTTTGCTTTTTAAAGGAAGGAGGACAACTGTCAGGTTTCAACCTGCCATGTGCCAGGCTGGCTCCCTGGGACTTCCAGTAGAAGTGAAAAAATGATTTCTCGGGTTTCTGAAGGTAGTTGAGAGTGGGGAGAGTGGGTGAAACGTGATCAGATCTGGTGGGTCAGCTATTTTGCTGCTATATGTCTGTTTCACATGAGAATTCACTTGATCCTCATGGCAATTCTGGGAGATATATAATATGATGGTTTTCAATCCCATTGTGGTCATTATTATGTCCGTTTTACAGATGAAGAAATAGGCTCTAAGAAGAGGAGTGACCTGGACATTAAGCAACTTCATAGATAATTTATTCAATAACAACTTGGCCATGCCACAAAACTGTTCTTTATTTGATCCAAGACCTAAAAGAAGCAAAGTCGCCAACAGGACCAGTTGAAAGAGGAAGAGTCCAGCTGGAATCATGGGTCTATTTAGGCTGAAGTTTTGTCGATGAATTGCACTTCAGTCCTAAACAGGACTGAAGTTTTGTCCATGAATTGGTATAATCATGACAAAACCTGGGTCTCCTGGTGTGAAGCCCTGTGCTTTTTGCCCTAATCCCCACTCTCCCTCCCAGTAGGAGACACCCTCTTGGATGATGTTTAACAGCATCCTATTTAAATGGATTATGTGTCTGAAGAGCTATATGCCTGCCTGATAATAATTTGCCTTCTCTTCCATCTTCTCTGAGCAATAACTTACGGGCCTCAGAAAGCTGACTTATATAACTGAGTAAGATCCTGCAATAAATTTTACTCTTGTACCATGCTTCCTGCATTCCTGTTATTGTCTGGTTCTGATTTTCTACATCCTGCTCCAAAACTGGGACTCATTCAAAGCCAGACACCTTCTTTGTAGGTTCTACCCAGCTCCCACTCTTAACCACCTTCAGAGGCCTGAGGAATCATTGTTCCATTATTGCTGGAAGTTCCATGGAGCTGAGAATAGATTGAAACTTGACAGCTGCTTTGCCCTCCCCCCCAACCCTCCCCCACCCCCACCACCATCACCCACCCCTCCAAAAGGCAAAATTTAGGACAGGATCCCAGAGAGTTTACAGACTTTGCTTCCTGCCCTAGCTTCATAGATTCTTCTCCCGGATATAAGCTTAAGCAATGGCTGAAATTCCAGAGTTCTGAAAATATAATGTCAGCTGAGATGACAGAAAACAGATGTGTGGAGCTTAGTTTCTTATGGTATCTGTGGAGAAGCTAAAGATTTTAACAAGGGATGGGAGTAGGGAATAGGAGTGGGAGAATAAAGGTAATGACCATGAACTGGCTCCCTTAAAATCTTGGTTTGGAAGCAATAGTTAGAGAATCATGGTGATATCATATTCTCTGTCCTGTGAAAGAACAGTAAAAGTTAAAAGTCTAAGAAAAATGGTGTACAAAATATTATTTTTTATTGGCACCAGGCACACTACACTGTTATACTTGCAATTGGCCTGAAATTGAGAAAATTTTACCCTGTTGTGACTGCTCTAAGCAGATGTGAGGGAATTTGGGTTCAAGTGATAAAGTCTTCTGTCTAATAGGGTAATGGAAGAAGTGTAATATTTATTTTTAAAACCTAAATTCAGCTAGGCCTTATCTATCTAAGAGTATTATAACAGTTATAGTGACAATGACAACTCAAGTGTCATGGACTCTTGATTCTACTTGATACTACAGGACCAGGGTCCTCCATGAAATAATTCCTTATTATCTCATCTATTTCTGGGGAGCGGGCCTAAGCCAGCAGTTGGACATCCTCCGAGGGGTCCCGAACTGCGAGAGGGCGCAGGCCGTGCTGAGAAACCTCCCTCCCCTGCCCCCCAGTGCACAAATGTCATGCACCAGGCCTCTAGTATATTTATAAAACCCAAAGCTGAAACAACTTCTTTTTCAGACTTTTGTAGAGCCTGAGAGGATCTCTACCTCCATAGATGCTTGAGTCAGCCAGAAATTCTCAATACAATCATGGCACAGTATGGAGAATAGTAGCTTCTTAACTCTGAACAACAGCTCAGATGTTGCCTTTTGAGGGAGGAGCTAGGCCCCTGTTAAAGCCAAATTTCCCATGATGCACCCTGAATTAACACTGGAACGAGAAGCAAGGCAAATCACAACATCTGCAAAAATTCATCAGTGGAGAGTATTCAGTTCTGTTTTGACTTTTGTTTTTGGCTATCATTGGAAATAACACTTCAGTAAATTTCAATCATCATTTTGACTATTCCAATAAAATTTAGCTTAACAGGAAGTCCACCCTGGTCTCCACAGGAGTAAATAGGCACCTCAGCTTAGACACTCCATGAATTGAACCATCTCAACACCCTCTGACTTGTGTTTTCTTTGCTTTTAAAAGGCAAGCCCTCCAGTTCCAGCTGCAAGAATTATCTGCTAAAGACCAGCTGTGCTGGTTGATGAGCGTGGCTCTGCTGGGTCCCCTCTCACTGACTCAGATAATACTGGCTGAGCCAACAGTCACCTGGTAACTTTTCCCCCTGTGTTGAAAGAGAAGCCAGAGGGAGGGTTTCTATATCAAAAACACTTGTTGAAACTTTTTTAAAAAAACAAAATTTTCAGGCATTGAATTCTTTTTTAGCAAATAAATTCTAATATCTAGCAAAATATTTCCTTCACTGTTTTAAGCACAATTCCTTTCTAGACATCAGAGCAGAAGGATTGGCAGCAGGCAGGCCACACCAGGGTTGTTTCTAAGCATTAACTTTTGCCTATCGAGAGGCATACTGTATGCGGGAGCTCAAAACAAAGAAAAATTCTCTAACTAATGTAAATTGTCCAAATCCAAACTTACCTCTAAAAATAATTTTCTGAACAAATCATCTAAATCATCCAATTATTATTTTAATTTTTCTAACAGTATTTTTCTGTTCAAAGAGAACATGATTATCTGTGAGACTATTTGGGTCTTGGGATTTGTGGTAGGCAATTTTTTTTATACTTTTCTCCATTTTCATGAAAACAATGCATGCATTTTTTGTGGGGAGTGTTTTCTTTTAATTTTGGATGTTGGGGGGGGGGGGTATTTATTTATTTATTTATTTACTTACTTATTTTACGTGTGGCTGGCCTTCCCAAAGCTCACTGCCTCACGTTGTCTTTTGTCTGAGAGAGGTCTCAGGAGTCACCGGAGCCGGCTGATTTTTTATGCAACCAGTTGAAGCACACACATTAACTTTATTGCCTCCTCTGCCTGTAATTTAAGAGAGACCTCAAATCTGTTGAATCAGTTACCTAGGGGCAACTAAGAAAGGAAGAGGCTCACCAAGTTTATTGCACTTGCTGAAAAGGAGGTGGATTGACTGAACGCAGCCAGGATACACCAAGGGTGACACTTTTATATTGGGTTCAGCAATTTAATTTGTCTTTGTGTTTTATGAATCACAGGCAGAGATGTATTTGCAGGGAAATACATGGGCATTTTTTTAAAACGATTAATTAAGCGTGCAATTTATATGAAAACAATTTACTGCAGGACATTATCAGAGCACCCAAAATGTGCATGCAATTTCCTTGCCTTCTAATTTGTGGACATAATTTATTTTGATTGTGCAATTAGGAAAGGAGACCTTTATTAATTTCGGTGCAAGTCTAAAGAACCGAGACAAATTTCGAAGTGAAAGAGTCTGTCTTAATGGAAAAGAAGAAGGCGTGGCCTTGGGCTCTTGCCTTGTGGATAAGCTCTCTGTCTGAATTTGAAGCCATAAAATTATATCTATTTCTGCTCCAGACTTCCTCCAACAGGGCATTTAACCATTCTGAGCTTCAGTTTTTACTTCTATAAAATGGAACTGAAAAAAAAAAAATCCCTCCTCCTGGACTGGGCATTTAAGGACAGATTTGGAGGGCCAGCTGTGGTTCAATTTGCCCCTTAGTAATGGCAGGCTGTCCCATGCCTGGCCTCTCTGTGCAGCCTCATCCCTACCCAGACTTCCCCTTCAAGGTGAATGCAATTTCATGGCCTAGAGCAGATTCACCGCAGTGCCCTCACCAGCTAACTCACTCAGTATCTACAGCTGCCAAGAATGAAGAAGGCAGACAACAGCCTGAAACAGATTTTTGTTTTATGAGAAGCAAACTGCCAGTGTGGAAATGGTACCCATGACGTTATTAGCCCAATACTATATATATATATATATATATATATATATATATATATATATATATATATATATATATAATGCAAAGTGTCCCCTCGGGAGTTCCACTGGGAGACTGGGAGTTCGATCGCTTGCTACGACGTGCACTGACCACCAGGGGGCAGCACGGAACGAAGGAAGGCCCCAGCTGGCAGCAGGCAGCTGGGGAAGGGAGGCCCCGGCTGGCAGCCAGAAGGAAGGCCCCAGCCAGCAGCCAGAAGGCCCCAATCGGCCCTGATCACCAGCCAGGCCTAGGGACCCTACCTGTGCACGAATTTCATGCACTAGGCCTCTAGTAATACATAATAAATGAGCCCAGATCATCAAAATTCCTAGCTATTTTCAAATCATAAGCCCCCAAAGAAGTAGGGGTTTTTTTAGGAATTGGGAAAAGCTATCTAATCATCAACAGAAAAGTCTTTTGGAAGCCTGCTGGTGGCATGAAGAAAGCCCTCATTGGCTTCAGGTCCCACTTTCCGCCCCCCCCCCCCCACCCTTACTGAACACAGAAGAGGGGAAAGGGATGAAAGAAATAAACATGCTCTAGATATCATACTAAACTCCCTTCCTATGTTAGGTCACACCAGGGCCATAGCAGACCCTTAAAATAGGTATGTTTATTCTCATTTTTGCAAATGGGACTCAGAAAGGTTAAGTGGGGCTCAAAAAGGTTAGGTGATGTCCAGTTCCAGTTGACTACAGAGTCCATCCTCTTTCCACTGGACCCCTGTGAGTCCCCTAGGAATGCAGAGAGGGGGGAGGGGGGTGTGGAATCTTTCCCTATTGTGAGTCTTCCTTTTGGCAGCCGAGCCTTAAAAAGACATTTGAACCACTTTCTGAATTTCAAGTGGCACTTAGCCTGTGTGTGCTAAAAATCACCACTTCACTGTTTTGTGTTAGTCTTCAACCTTTCCTTGGTTTTGGGATAAAATACCACCTTCAATTTCAATAACACTTAATTGTGTCCTAAGTACATTCACAATAGTTATTTATATACATAACCTGGACTTTATCAGAGTGGGCTCACAACATAACATTTTTCCTTCATAAACAATTTACAATGCCACAGAATCCCCACACATCCAGATTAGCAGAAGTCTAAACTTTCCACCATCACGTGAAGAAGCTCTATCCCTGTTGTGATCAAAACCCCAAGTATCCTTATTCTGTCCTCAGATTCAGTCTGGATTCTCTTGCTTTAAGGGTAAAGGCAATGGTCTAGGCCAGTGGTCGGCAAACTCACTAGTCAACAGAGCCAAATAGCAACAGTACAATGATTGAAATTTCTTTTGAGAGCCAAAATTTTTAAACTTAAACTTCTTCTAATGCCACTTCTTCAACATATACTCGCCCAGGCCGTGGTATTTTGTGGAAGAGCCACACTCAAGGGGCCAAAGAGCCGCATGTGGCTCGTGAGCTGCAGTTTGCCTACCACCGGTCTAGGCAAGCCAAAGAAATGTCTTGTTCATTGCCAATGTTGACACTATTACCAAATCAGGAAGGCGCCACTGGGAAACAAAAGCTTTGCTCATTGGGACAGGCACTAGGAAAACCTGGGAATTGGGAGTAATTCCCATTTGCTTCTACTGTTGCTGTGGTTACTGGGACACCGTGTATCACCCAAACCAAGGGGGTTCCCAAAGCTGATGGCCCCAATGCCATCCCCTATAGTGACTCCTTAAATCCCATCGTCAGGTTCCACCATGGATGTTCCCGCCCAAACCCAACCTGGAGTCCCAGACACACCTGCCAACTGTCTTGGGCGTGGTGCTCTCTTGGGATCGTTCATTTGCACCCTTTTCCTGTCTACTTTTCTGGAGCTCTGGCTGAGGTGGGATTTGCCCCAATCCATCAGAACTTCAAAGGCTCCTTGGGCACCTTCTAAATTTGTGCAAAGATACAAGACTAGAGTGGAGTTGGCCAGGTAGCTAAACACCTTAAAGAGGTTACTTGGTGGTCCTTCCCATAACTAAATGAGTCTGCCCAAGAATGAATAAATATTCTCTTCTAGAGAAAGAAAACTACTTACAATTCTAAAAAGACATTTAGTTAAAAAGTCAATAAATAGACCTAAAGTTTTATTTGCCTGGGAACTCTATAAATAAGCCTTTTTCCTATATAGGGTTGTTTAAAGCACAAATTCATGAGGATATGAAAGATGTGCATGCATAGATCTTTTGAGTGGTGTGGTATAATGCAAATGATGATTATCCCTATGACAGAAATGATATTACACACAATTCGTTCACTACCTACAGTGACACTGTGCTAGATGCTTTAGTTGTGGTATATTATTTAATCATCACAATAACCTTACAAGCTAGATACTACCATCACTCTTGCTTGAGCTCAAGGAGGTGAAGTGGCAAACTAATAAATGGCAGGGTAGGATCTAATCCCACATGTACAAGACCCAAAAGTCTATTTTCTTAACCATTTGTGAATTTTGAGTTAGAAACAACCAGTTTGGATAAAACCTCCACTGCACACTTAGATGTTACTATTATTAGCTGAGTGACCTTTGGCAAAATGCACTTTCATTAATCATCAATTTCCTTATATGTAAATGGAACTAATAAAAACCACCTTCCAGGGTTTGTGAGAAGGAAAAAAAAAGTTCAATACTGTGAAAAGACCTTCATAAATCGTAAAACATGTGAAACATGAGTTATATTTTCAATTTGTCTCTTGGTAACCTGGGAAGCAACATGATGAAAACACACCCTGGAAATCTTGATGACAGTGGCCATTACTTTGATTACAGGATTGCCTTCATGCCCTGACAGCTTGGTGAGATAGGAATAAGATGCCTCTAACACACCTAAGACATTATAGTGGACATCTGTCACTGGTAGCCGTCAAAATCTTTTGATAATTTTCCACACTGTGAATCCACCTTCTCAACATAGAATCAAAAACCAAACAAACAAACAAATAAAAACCCTATGTCCTAATCTCCTTTGCTTTGAGTTTGAGAAAGGACTTGTGTGTTAGGTCCCACCACTCGGGCCCACCCATATGAGACTGATCCTGTCATATGAACACACATATGACAGGATCAGTGGTGGTCCTAGTCAGGGTTGGTCGTTTTATACACTTTCCCTGTTCTATATGATCATCCTGAAAGATAAGTAATATTACTACCATTCCACAGATGAGACATCTGAAGTTCAGAAAGGTTAAGTGAATCACATATGAACACACAGCCAGTTAGTGTAGAATCAAGTATTCATAAAAAGCCCCTTTGTTTCCAAAGCCCACCATTCCCTCCCCTCTCCGTAACAGAGTATGTACTTGGACCCACGCTCCTGAGATCAGCCTTCCCATAAACATAAAGAAATCGTTTACTTTAAAAGATTTAGCCATTGTACTATAATGACCCCCTCCACACACACACATACACACAAACAGCTCTAGTTATATTTTGGAATTTATGTAAGATATTTTTCATGGGCAGGTTTATTTCATCTGAAAGAATAAAGATTGATTTTCCTATTACTCATTCTAGTGGTTTTATGTATTTAAATTGCAAACTATCCTAAGAAGCAGTTCTAAGTAATGAAAGGTAAATGGCATCTATTTAAAAACCAAAGCATTCATATTTCAGAGAATTGTCACCCTTGTTAAACAACATCATGTTTGAAGTTTTCCTAATTTTTTTTTAATTTTGAGGAAAATGACACTGAAAAGTCACAATGTGTTTGTTACCATCTAATTGCCAGGAAAAAAATGAAAATGCAGGTCTGTGATGTGAGAAGGGAGCAGCTAACTGGGAGACCCTGCAGGAGGTCCAGGAAGACATCTAGCTTTCTCCTGCTGGTGGCAATGGCTCCAGTTTGGGTTCAGGTTCCCAAACTAGGTGTCTCCTTCCACTTTTCTTGCCTTCATTTTGTTAGAAGAAAATAATGCAACAAGAAAAATTTGCCCAGGTCAAATAAGATGTCTTTGGCAAATAAAACCAGCCACTCCACAAGCACAATCATTTTGACAGGAGTCCTCAAAGTAGGTCATCTGTTCCTTACAGCCCAAGTATCTGGAAACATAAATATTCACAAAAAAATAGGGACATAAAATGTGTTGTTGGATTAAAATGTGGCATTTCCTTGATTCTGAGATAGCATTGATTATCAGATGTGGCACTGGATTATTAACAGCTTCTCAGAGAAGACAAAAGAAACAATATTTCAAGTGAATATGTTCTTTTAAGATGGACCCCAATTTTCTGAAGAGAAAAACAGTAAAAACAAACAAACAGAAAACAACAACAAAAAGCAAAAACACACATAACTCTCTTAGATACAATCCAAACAACACTTACTGAAAAAAGGCTGAAACACTGGTATGAAAAGGAAGTGGACTGTCATTTTGTGTTGATTCCTTTCTATTAATTAAGACTCTTTGGGTTACAAGTAACTAATTCAAGCATTAAACCAAAGGAGGATTTTATTATAAGGATATACTGAGGTGTCTCATTAAATCCAAAAGCAAAAACATAACCAGCTCTTAATAAAAGACACAAGGCAGTAATTGGAAAATTGGAGAACCTTAAGACGTATTCTCTCTACATTTCTTTTCTCCCTCCTCCCCTGTTTCTGCATAGATTCTTTATTCTTGTTTTTCTTTGAAAACAGGCTTCTTTCTTTCTCATGGATATGATAGTATTTAATTAAGCTATACAGACATTACTTTCCTAGGTTCAAATTCCTCCATTCCCAGGACAGAGATTCTGATTGTATAACTTGAATCATGTGTCCTCTATATCTTGGGGGAAACTTGAGCCAAATATAAAGATATGGCGTCAGGAACCCACCCATGAGGCAAAAGGAACATGATTCTCAGGAAGGGGAGAGGCTCACAGACTGGGAAGCCTGTTCCTCCAGCCCATCTCCCAAACCCCCAACTCTAAATTCAGGGCTGCTTTCTCTGCCCAGCAGCTCACACATCCCAGATGAACAGCCCGGGACACAGCAAATGAATGTATGTTTATGTGACCTCCTGAGGAGGGCCAGCTCCTCAAAGTGGCAGTCTCAGACATCAAATTTGCATATCCTATCATCCTTCGCGTGAACACTGGCATTTATAAGATCAACCTCCATGCCATTTTGCTGTTTCAATTACTTGTAAGCTGAGCCAAAGAAACTTTGGTTTTATTTACTAAAAGATTCTGAAATTTTGCCCATGAAGATTGGAATATCTGAATATAAAGAGAATGTGAAATTACAGCTCCAAAAGCCAGTGGTGGGCACTCTGCCTCAGAACCAGCAATGCGCCTGCACTTGAGATTCATCATCCGCGCCTGACACCTGTGCCATGTGATGAGAAACTGGATTTGGGCTTTTCACTTTTATGATCTTACCCATAAAGACTAAACAATAAAACTGTGACAGATAAAGGGCTTATGAAGATGGGCCATTTACAACAGTCAGGGTAAAAATGATGTAAGTTAATGCCTGGCATAGTTTGACATGTAATTTCTTTTCTTATTTGTAGAAAGCTGTGTTTTCTGATATGTTTGATTATTTTATAATCCTGGAAATTTTTTCTTTCTTTCTTTTTGTTTTGGTTTGTTTAGGATTTTATAACTATCTGTAGGGATACTACTGATGTTGAAATCAGATTAGGAAGAACTCAGAAGGTACTCATTTGTCTTGAAAGAACCCTCCTCATTGACCTGGCCCCACAGGCATGGTCTTCCCCAAAATCAAAAGGCTGCTGCCTTTTGCCTCTTACTTCTCTTTTGCTCCAGAAAATTCCCTCAGTTGAAGAACTCTGCCCTGTACTTGGACCTTTATGCCCTGCCTTAGGAAAGGAATCAGGGGCTTCTTTGAGTTGCATGCAATCCTAATTCCTGGGACAAAAAAGCTGAAAATCCCTGGTATTGATATTTGCCCTCTGAATAGAGGCCCTTCTAGGAAAATTGGTGGCTGCATTAACAACTGCATGCGGGGAAGGACAAGGAGACAGGATGAAGAGAGCCTGAAATATGGAAACAGTTTGTTACTAAAATAACCAAAATGGAAGCAGGAAAACATGGAAGAAGAATGAACAAAGGAGGTCTGACCATGAGACTACATGTATATAGCACATCTTGGTCCTGTGAAAAATGAGCCAAAGCCAGATTTGTATAATACCCCAAAGACCGTTTGTGCCCTTCCTGTATTTTCCTCCTTTATGATTGAAGGTCTTGTGTCCAACAGGTGCACTTGCTCAGCTCATACCACCAGCTGAGGGGACTGTGTCAAAAGTGGCCTCCCAGAGTATTACTTTAGTAAATGTTTTTAAGATCCATTGCTCAGAGCTGGACTTATACTGACTGGACTCTAAGTCTAATATTTGAAACCAGAATACTAGCTTATTTATTTACAGTGAAATAAAATGCCAAAAGGCCCATACACCCACTGGTCCAGGCATTCTCTTTCAATAGGCGCTTTAACTACGCAGGGAACCAAGCTGTAATAACAAAGCAACTTGGTGAATATAGAATCTAAACTAGGAGAGTTAGTTTATGAGGTGGATGTTTAATAGCATTAGGCTAAAATTACATAATATATTAATATCTACATTAGACCACACATATACAGTAAAATTCTTGGGAAGGGCCCCGCCAGTGTGGCTCAGCGGTTGAGCGTTGACCCAAGAGTTCACCAATTAATTCTGGGTCAGAGCACACGCCCAGGTTGTGGCTTGATCCCTATTGGGGGTATGCAGGAGGCAGCCAATCCATGATGTTCTTCTCTCATCAATGTTTCTATCTCTCTATCCTTTTCCATTCCTCTCTCTCTCTCTAAAAATCAATAAAAACATTTTTTAAAAATTCTTGGATGCTCTCTCTCTCTCTCTCTCTCTCTCTTTCTCTCTCTCATA
Organism: Cnephaeus nilssonii; assembly: GCF_951640355.1. Classification (NCBI taxonomy): domain Eukaryota; kingdom Metazoa; phylum Chordata; class Mammalia; order Chiroptera; family Vespertilionidae; genus Cnephaeus; species Cnephaeus nilssonii. The sequence continues at coordinate 50,480,744 of NC_137085.1, read as the reverse complement.
CTTTGTCATATTCATACCTTGACATAGACTTTATTTCATATGTTAATAGTTTCAGTAAGTTTTCTTTCTGGTCTTTTGGACAAGCAAGACATTCTCTTTCTTATAGAAAAAAAATTCATTTTGTTTGTTTTAAATATTTAACTCTCAGACAGCAATCTTATTTCTTTTGTTGCCAGATTCTCAGAAGATACTATAGCTACAGGAACTTAAAGTGCTATCCATTTGTGCTACATTGGGCATTTAAGGCACATGATGTTTCACCTTTCAGGCTTCTTATGCCTGATGCTCTGCAGCCAAGAGTCAAAGAAAATTAACATCACCAGCGCATCCCAAGCCTTTGAGATATACTACGCTACGCTCTGATGATCTTACATGCTTATTTGTGGATCCTTCAGTTTTTCCTGAAATTCACAAGGGGTTGGTGGGTTGGCCAACATAGGATGATCAAATGGGCTTTTATATAAAAGGCACCTGCCATAGTAGAGATGTGAATAAATTCTGTAATGGAAATGTATGGATGAGAATGGCATACCAATAATTGGAAAAGGAAAGACTTGGAGCTTTAAAAGTATATAAAAGGATGAGAGAGCAGCAATCCAGACAGTCTCAATATTCACGAATTCAGTTTTCAATCCACTCACATATTTGGATGGATGGGTGGATAAATGGCTAGACAGCTAGTGAGATAGATAGATAGATAGATAGATAGATAGATAGATAGATAGACAGACAGATAGATTATATAGATATAGATAGATACCGATATATGTAATCCTAATATATTTCCATGCCAAACTTGGACATTCATATCTTCATATCTCAGGTGAAAAATGACTTCTCCAAGTCACCTCTCAGCCAATGTTTCATTTCAGCAGCCTCACTGTATTTGTATACACAGCATTATTTATGCAATTATTCAATTTTTTAAACTTTTACTTATTATTTTATAAGTAAGGGTTAAAACATTAAATAGCTGACTAGCAATAAAATGCATAGGTCTCATACACTTATTCAGTTGAGACAAAGAGGGAACTTATCAGGCATGCCAATAGCAGAAAATCATTAATCTGAATTAAATTCTTGCTGGACATAAGCCAACTTATTATGCATTCAGATACAAAGAAAAATAAAAAGAAAGAACATCTAAATGATACTGGAAATATAATATTGAAGATTATATACAAAAAGAAAGATGTAATTGGAAAATGGAAAATAGGTTTTGCTCTTTATGACTGAGTTTCTCCTGTAAGGTGTGTTTGTTGTTCAACTTTCATATATTTCACTTCCTTGCACATTTTCAGGTATATGTTAAATTTGAAAATGGAAAATAGGATATGTTTCAGTCTTCACTGGGAAAAAAAAAACACACACACAAAAAAAAAAAACACACCAAATAAGCAAAATAGCCAGAGGCCTTGAGACTCCATTTCTATTGGCAAGGAAAGGGCTGAAGTATGGTGAGCAATGTTAAAACTTCCTGTTGCATTCTGCTATCGGAGACCTGCCTAAGATGAGGAAAGTGAAGGAAAATCTCAGTGAGGGAAGATATTTCCCCCTTAGCAACGAAGAGCTGATTGTGTTAATAAAGGTTATACACAGACTTCGCTATCACAGTAGCCAGATTGCAGTGTCTCTCTAAAGATGTGCTCACACCAGGAAGCACAAGTCAAACAGTGAGCCTCTTCTTAAGAGCTCGTCACTTAGCCATGTCTCGCTGATTAATGAGTACCTTGGCATCAGAATCTGAAAGTTGAAAGATAATGAGAGAGAGAACTCCTAGAACAGCAGCACCATCTGTTTGAAGACTACTATTACCCTTCCCCTACATGATGTACCCAAATCCCCAAATTCCCACATCTCAAACTTTGCTCATTTAAGCAAAAGCACTCTATCATCATGAATAGCAGCAGTCCTGATCCAAGAGAATTTGAGGAAGTTAAGGTACAGAGAAGTCAGGCCAAAAAGAACTCAGGTGTCCCCAGACTCCATATTACCTTCTGCTGTAGTCTGTGGGATTCCTGAAAAGACACAGTTCTAGTGTTATGTTTTGTGTCACTTAGTGCACAGGTAACACAACCCATGTTATCATCACCTATTATTTGAGGAACTTGTTACAATACCAGGTGTCAGAGAATATGTGGAGACATGGGAGCTCTTTTATACAGCTAGTGGGGATATAAATTAGTAGAAACACAGGAGAGCAGTTTGACAGTATTTATCCAATAAAATATCCTCAGGCAATAAAGAATGAACTAGAGCACAATCTATCACCATGTATATATCTCAGATACTGAATATTGAGTGAAGAAAGAAAACTGAATACAGCTACATATAATATAACATCACTTATCTAAAGTTTAAGACATATGGAACAACAGTATGCATTTTAATGGGTGCATCCATGTGTAATGATGGTACATAACTATGGAAGAAAATAATAAGCTGACCTCAAGATGGTTATCTTGATGGTGGGGCGGGGAAAGAAATGAGCCTGGAGAAGGGTCAAAGGAGCTTTAACTACTGTGTAATGTTTTATTTCTGCAGAAAGAAATATCTTATGCAAAGAGGGCAAAATGTTAAGATTTGTTTAAAACGTGTGATGGTAGATTGAAAATGCACATTTACTTTTGTTCCCTCCCAAAGCCCACTAAAATAATAATACATGAAATTTTTACTTCCCTTTTAAAACAGCTTTATTAAGGTATAAATAGCATGAATAAACTGAAATTTTGGAGTGCATAATTTGATAAATTTATATATATCATGAAATCACATATATACATTATGAATATTTCTAGTGTAAATATCTGTTAAAATATCTTGCCTGTTTTTATTAGATATTTTATATCTTACTGTGTTTTGAAATTTTAAAACATATTATATATGTGTTTATATATGTATGTATGTGTGCACATACACATACATAAACATATAAAATATATTAAAATATATATAAACATATATGTAATCTTTTGCAAGCCAAATTTGGAAAACAAATTCATTAGTGGGCTCTATCAGGTAATAAGGGGATACTATATGCAATGCATTTACCACACAGCCTGGCACATAGTAACCCATCACTACATAATTTTATTTGCTTGTTTGTTTGTTTTTGCTACTGTCGCAAGTAAACACAAACTTTGAATGTCACACTGTATTGAGGAAAACTACGCTATTATTGTTTAGAACTGGAACACAAAGCCCACTTAAAATTAAAGATACAGGAAAATATTTTAGAGATTTTAAACTGATTATAGATTTGTCTTCTCCTCTAAATTACTTCACATTATGTCAAAAATTAAGGAGCAAGCAATACTTCTGAGTTTTACCTAGAAACAAATTGCGGCAAAAATAAAGGGTGGATGGTAAAATGGGAGCTTTCTTACTCCATTACATTTGATTAGAAAATAAGTATTTAAAGTGGAAATCCCATATTTGTATTATCTCTAATTTATAAAGAATCCTATCTAATAAAAGAGCAATATGCAAATTAACCATCACTCTGCTATACCCACAAGCCACACCCATCAGCCAATCAGGAGTGAGTATGCAAATTAACCCAACCAAGATGGCTGCGGCCACAGAGCGAGCAGGAGGCTTGGGTTTCCCCGGCAATGGAGGAAGCCAAGCTTTCCCCACACCCTGACCGGCCTAGGCCTCCACTCAAGGCTACAAATTTCAATTATAGAAGATAAATAAATCCCAACAAAAATGGCTGTGGCCACGGAGCAAGCAGGAGGCTTGGCTCCGCTCAAGGCTACCAAGTTTCAATTATAGAAGATAAATAAGTCCCAGATACCAGGGCCTCCATTTGGGTCACCGGGGGGCATGGCTGGCCTGCAAACCACCACAGGCCCCTCGCCTAGGCCGCCCCAGGCCCCAAGGAAACCCCCACCCTGATCCAGGACACCCTTCAGGGCAAACCAGCTGGCCCCCACCTGTGCACCAGGCCTCCATCCTTCTATCTATCTAATAAAAGAGTAATATGCAAATTGACCATCACTCCAACACACAAGATGGCTGCCCCCATGTGGTCAAAGATGGCTGCCCCCATGTGGACATAAGATGGCCGCCACAAGATGGCCAGCAGGGGAGGGCAGTTGTGGGCGATCAGGCCAGCAGGGGAGGGCAGTTAGGGGCAAACAGGCAGGCAGGGGAGCAGTTAAGCATCAATCAGGCTGGCAGGGGAGTGGTTAGGGGGTGATCAGGCTGGCAGGCAGAAGCGGTTAGGGGCAATCAGGAAGGCAGGCAGGTGAGCAGTTGGGAGCCAGCAGTCCTGGATTGTGAGAGGGATCCCAAATTGGAGAGGGTGCAGGCTGGGCTGAGGGGCACCCCACCCCATGCACGAATTTCATGCACCGAGCCTCTAGTTATTTTATAAAATTTAATCTGGTGTACAGACTAGCTAGTTACTTACAAAGTATTTGGCTAGATCTATTTACAGTACTTGACATTTTAAGTAAACTCAAATTCACACATTAGAAAAGAACATTCTCATGTACCAATAATAAATCAAATTTATACAATTTGGCTTCAACTAGTTAGAAAAACTAAGTTAACATTTATCAAAAATATCTTTAAAGTAAATTATAAAAGCAGAGGTCAGGTATGTAATGGGAGAGCTCCATAAGGATAATAAATACATTTTTAAATTTCTTTTAACCTTTGGTTTTGGAATAATTTTTGACTATAAAAATAGTTTGGAAAATTGTACGCAGAGTTCCTGTGTGTGTTTCACCTAATTTTCCCAAATGTTAACAACCTATCTAATAAAAAGGGAATATGCAAATTGACCATCACACCATCACAAAGCTGGTGGCGCGCAGTCCCTTCAGCCCTGCTGGAGTCCCCCAGTCCTTTCAGCCCCGCCGGCGGGGGGGGTGAGGGTGTGGCAGGCGCACGGTGCAGCTGGACCCGCCCTCAGCCCCCCAGATGCCCAGGGCCGGCCCAAGGCGCAGGCAAGCCTCGAATGGCGGCTGCCAAGCCACTTAGGGCCGGCCAGAGGCACAGGCAAGCCTCGGATGGCGGCTGCCCAGCTGCCTAGAGCCGGCCCAAGGTGCAGGCAAGCCTCAGATGATGACTGCCCAGCCACCTAGGGCTGGCCTGAGGTGCAGGCAAGCCTCAGATGGCAGCTGCCCAGCCGCCCAGGGCTGCCCGAGGCTCAGGTAACCAGGGCCGGCCGAGGCTTGCACTGCCGGCAGTGGCAGCAGCAGAGGTGTGTTGGGGCTGTCGCCTTCCCCTGATCGCTGGGTCGCCTCCTGCCCCTGAGGGCTCCTGGACTGTGAGAGGGGGCAGGCCAAGCTGAGGGACCCCCCTCTTCAGTGCATGAATTTTCATGCATCGGGCCTCTAGTATTTCATAAGCATTTTAAGATTTTGAAGTGAGGAAGTTAACATTGATAAGAAATTTTTAAATACCTTAAAGATCTTGTTTACACTTCAACAACCTGGTGTCCTTTTTCTGGCCTTCCACAATGTGTTAATATTCATCTCTTCCAATCTGAGAGAGTCGTGCAGTCTTTTAGGACCTTGTAGTCTCTAAGCATATGGACTCATTATTCTGTAGCATATCCTTCAATTTGGGTTTGTCTGATATTTTTTGTGTTGATATTAAAGCTATTAAATTTTAGGTAAGAACACCAAAGAAGTAATATTATTATTTCCTCCGTGCATCATACCAGGATTACATAATTCTTTAATAATGATATTGATATTCATCTCTTGCTTAAAATGCTATCTGCCAGGTTTTCTAACTAAAATCTTACTTTTATTTTGTAATTAATAATTATCTTGTGGGAAGATAATTTGAGGCTCTATAAATATTCTATTTGTCATTCTTTCATGCACTGAAAATAGCATTTATGAATAATCCTGGCTGATAATAAATGTATTTTTAAGGCATAAATCTAAAAGAAAAAAGAAAATGGGAAAGGAGAAAAGAGAAAAATTTTTTATTTCAAAAAAACTGAGCAAAGGGAACCCTATGCTGACAGTGGGGAAGCAGAAAAACAACTCGATTTTCTCTGCAGGTCCCTGAAAAGTTCAGAAACTGGCAAAACAAACACTGAAAGTGCAGGTGAAAGTGGAGCAAAAATAGAACGATGGGTTGAAAGTCTGTTTCAAAGGCAGTTAAATCCCCATATTCCTGTCCCTCTCTGAGCATCTTGGTGACTGAGCTTCTCACCTCACTTGAGAACTCTAAGAAGGTAAAACTGAGGGCCCGTCCACTAGGACACATCCCGCATAGGAGGATCACATTGAAAACAGGGCTAAGAGAATTCCTATATGTTGAATCTGAAACCCATAGTCCTCTTCCCACAGTCACTTGGTTCATAGAACAATGGTAGTAAGTCTACTACCCTCCAGGCAAGACAAGGAAATAATTTTCTCTGAAGAATCTGACTATCCCCCAAAGATGGCTGGTTGGTTGGTTGGTTGGTTGGTTGGTTGGTTGGCTGGTCTATATAACGCTTTATAAATGTAAAACCTGTTCTTAGCTCATAGGCCATACAAAATTAGGCCACAGGGATATAGTTTGCTGGTTTCAGTTTACCCAACAGCAACACTGGCAGCCAAGTAACAGTGGAACAATGCATTCAAAAGTTTTTTCCTTCTAATTATACTACCATAGCATGTGTGCCAGCAAGTAGAAAACATAAATTGAAAAAGAAAAAGAAATGCCATTACAAAATCTGAGATCAACCAAGAGGAATATGAAATTTACAGTATGATAAATGAAGATAGATGTCAGGAGACAATCTGTTCCAGATTACAGGAGATTCATGTCTCCAGAAAAAAATTCTTCCAAGAGTTGGAATTCATAGAATATCTAATATAACTAAACATATTGATTTTAAAATGACCCTATTTTTTACTCTATAATTTTTCTTTGTGACTGAGGGAAAATACATATGTACATACAATGATTGAGTATTTTAGAATCTTACTTCAGGCCAAAAGAATAGTCATCGTGATCATTTGAGACCCTTATCCATCAGAGACCCTAAGCAACCATTCTAGCTCACTTTACAGAAGAATTGCCTCGGGCTACATACCACATATAGGAAATCACACAATCCATATGGCTGAAATGTTTTTGACTGTCCCTTGTACTGGTTAAAACCCTGTGCTATTTATAAATAAAAGACACTTAGTAGCCGAAACCGGTTTGGCTCAGTGGATAGAGCGTCAGCCTGAGGACTCAAGGGTCTGAGGTTCGATTCTGGTCAAGGGCATGTACCTTGGTTGTGGGCACATCCCCAGTAGGGGGTGTGCAAGAGGCAGCTGATCGATGTTTCTCTCTCATCGATGTTTCTAACTCTCTATCCCTCTCTCTTCCTCTCTGTAAAAAATCAATTAATAAAATAAAATAAAATAAAATCATTAAAAATAAAAAAGACACTTAGTAAATGACTGAACTCACCCTTCCCTTACTAAAATCCTCTTTCACACGTCTTAGAAGAAATGCCATTTATATACTACATTTATTAGAACATTAACCAAGTTATATCATTTCCTGCATCTAACCTCCATTCTTAGAAAGGGCAAACCTGGTGTTGAGACTTTTCCTAAAAAGAGCATATAGGTTGTTTTAGTCATTAGCCCACGTAACATATTCACAATATTCCCTCAACAGTCAGTTCTTTTCATGAGATATTAAAAAATTTAGCTGTTTCTCTGCTAAACTGAAACTCACCACAAACTCCTGACTTTTTCAATACTGATTCATGCATTTATATTCCTTGGGTCCACTACAGCCTCTACCTGAAAATACGTAAAACAACTCCCTTTTGTTTCAACAAAAACCTCCCCTTTGTTTCAACAAAAGCATCCAGGTCTCCTTTTGAACCTAAAAGCCACAAAACATTTCTTAGCTACTCTTTCCTCTTGGTTCACTTGATTTCATTGTTCTCTCCCTTTTTTCTTTTCATTTTGTCCTTCCTTCCCTTCATTTTGACCCAGTCTTTCAACTTGGCTTTATATTTCCTCTTTCAAAGTTCCCTTCCCACAAGCTGGCCCTGGGATCAGAGAATAAAGCCACCATTCTTCTTGAACTATTGCTACTGTTTTTCTTTTTTTGCTAAATTTTGTAAGGCGTGGTAATTTGTTCACTGCTTTTCTCTGTAATTCATCTCCCCACCCTGTCCGCTCTTTCCCCTGGTTCACTATCTACTCAGTAAGTTGTAATTGATCCAATGGCAATTAATTCTCCTTCTCTGTGAATCAGTCTATTTTATTATTTATTATTTATTTATTTATTTATTTATTTATTTATTTATTTATATTGATTTCAGAGAGGAAGGGAGAGGGAGAGATAGAAACATCAATGATGAGAGAGAATCATTGATCGGCTGCCTCCTGCACTTTCCCCACTGGGGATCGAGTCTACAACCGGAGCATGTGCCCTTGACTGGAATCAAACCCAGGACCCTTCAGTCCACAGGCTGCGGCTCTATCCACTGGGCCAAACCGATTAAGGCTCCATAAATCAGTTTAGAAGTGATTACTCACTCATTGGTAAAGTCTTTTTGGCCATCAAGACAAACCAATGAGGTTCTTATTATCACCCAATTTTACAGATAAGGAAATTAAAGCACAGAGAGGATAAATAGCTTTTCTAAGCTCATAAATCTAATAAGTTGCAGAGCCACGATGCAAGCCTAAGTCTATCTGACTCCAAAATCTATGATCGTTCACCTGCACCATGCTGGTTTTGCATGAAACAGTGCCAATGCGTCTTTCTAGTTGAATAGTATTGAAACGTAGGGTTTGGGGAGCAGATCTCCCTCTTGCAGGTTCTTGCCTCACGAAGTTTGAAGAATAAAATTCACAGACTAAAATGACTTATTAGTATAATGGTGGAAATTTATTGGAAGTAAATACAGACTCCCACGTAGGGAGGGGCTCCTAAGGGGGTAACCCACTAAGCTTTTTTTTTTTTTAAGGTCAATAAAGGCTGTAGTTCTTTGTCTCTTCATGCTCCCTTCCAATTGGACCCCTTCCCCATTTTATGACCCTGTCCTTTTCTAGTTGGTTAATCTTTTGCAGAATATCAGCTTCAAAGTCCAAAACCCACGTGGTGCCCCCTCTTTCTCTTCCCCTTATCTTGTAACATTTTCTCTATCTCCTGTGAACATATGTTTCCCTTTTTCCAGCTTTTATAGATAGTTCTTTATCCTCTGTGAAAGTATGTTTCCTTTTTCCCCATACTCTGTGACTTTTCTTTATCCTCTGTGAATGTATGCCTTCTGGTGGCTCCAAGCCCTCACCTATTCATTCCTCCCCCATGAACCCTCTTTATTCCTAAGACTCCCTAAACCTGCCTATTTTATCCCTAAAATTCCTTTCAATATCACCTATAACTAATCCCCAAAGGATTTGGGGTTAAGTGCATTTAAATTCAAAAACCCCTGTGTTGCCTCAGAATAATAAGCAGGGGTTTTCTGGAGGATACTAAACATATGTTAGGAGATATTATGTTGTATTCCTAAGGGTAAGAAACATAATTATAATTATACGCGCACACACACAAAGAACTAGATCTTTACTTGTTGACTTTTTTCATGCTCATGCAGAAACCACTGAAGTTCTTGTAAATTACTATATGGGAGTAACGCAATGTTTATCCTAAGAAAGGGACATGTTTTCTTTTGAAATAGAAAGGACTCAATTCAGAAAATAAGATTTTTCTCACTGATGAAGATAACTAGGAGACACTTACCCAGCAAGAGTGAAGGAAGGAGTAAATCTAAGAAACTCCACAATAGCACAGCCCTAGACAGTGAGGCTAGGAGGCACAGATGACATGAACAAGGAGAACATCAACATGGCTCCAGGTGAGACACACTAATGTAAATGTCTGTCCATCCTGAGTCAAATGAGGAAAGGAACCTAGTGATAGCGGGAGGAGACCTGCAGAGGGAGGACAAGAATATGTGAAGATGATAAAATGTCACTTGCCCAAGAAGTGGGCTCTACCAATGACAGCTTTTCCCAGGATTTAGGGGGAAATCACAACAGAAATTATTGAGTCTCTGGCTTTAAATGGAATTCTATGTGAAGAGCTACAACAAAATCACATAATTTTAAATCAGAAAAAGAACTTTGATATTATTTCATTTAACCCTCTAATTTTATAATATTACACATACTATATTATAAAAAAACAAAAAGCAAAAACATTGGATTTGACATCAGAAGACCTAGAGAAAACAAAAATGTTAAATAATTTAATAAACAGTGAATTACTATACAAAACTTCTTTCATTATCATTGTTATCTTGTGTGATCTTCATCTGACCATGAAGTAGAAAGGGCAAATGTTAGTGTTCCAATGTTGCCAATGATAGAAATAAGGCTTAAAGAGATTAAGTAGACTATTTTCACCAGGAAGTGATAGAGAAATGAGACTGTTACTCAAATGGAAGCTTCCTTATTTCAAGTTGTAATATATCTTACTATTTTTTTTTCTTTGTAGATTAATTTATGAGTACAATGAAAAGAGATTTTGGTGAGGAGAGAAGTGAAAACTGAAAAATTTCAGCTAAAACAGAAAAACCAAGACCAGTGCCCTTTTTAAGAGGGATCAAATAGAATAATCAGATACTATCTTTAAGTTTATAAGACTAATTTTAAAAGGATTAAACTACTTGCCTGGGAGATTGCGTTCTCTAAAAAGCTTCTTTCCTTCCAACTACTTTTTATTTATTTATTGCCTCAAGAGTTTAAATAAAGATAATAAATTGCAGACCAATACAAACAACAAAGTTGCTTTGCTGAAAGCTGATAACAGAGTATATAGATTTTTCATGAATAATTGAAACGGTCCGACAAAAAGGTTTAAACTCTGCTGTGCCTGCCCCCTCTTCCTCTGCATTTTTTACAGAGCCAATTCCTGACTCATCACATGGAAAGAAATCAAACCCATTTAAGTCAATCACCCCCACAACCAGGAGGGTTTATGTACTGCTTGCAGAGGGGAGCCACAGCCAGCCACATGGCAGTAGGTGCTCAGGAAGAAGTAATCCACAAGCCTAACAGGATGGGAGCCCGGCAGTTACTCCTTCGCCAAGATCCAGGGCTGAAGACCTAAGTGTGTAAAAGCAGGGCAATTTTTTTGTTGCCAATTACAATAACTGCATTCCCTTCAAACCTCTATTCTTCAAGAGACAACAGACAGCTTTCTGTAAGGTGACATTTAAGGTATCTTTTTTGTTGTTGCTCTTATTTGTTCCAGACATGATTGTGGTAAACACTCTTAAGATTGAGATCTACCCTCTTAACAAATTGATAAGTGCACAATACATACTGTTAACTATAGGCACAATATTGAAGAGTACATCTCTAGGATTTATTCATCTTGCATAACTGAAACTTACACCTACTGAAAAGCAGCTCCCCAATTTCCCCTTCCCCCCAGCCTGTGGCACCCATCATTCAATTATCTGTTTCTATGGGGTTAACTATTTTAGAACAGGTGGAATCAGGCACTAATTGTCCTTCGATAGCTGACTTATTTCACATCAATGGATAAATGGAAAAAGAAAAAGTGATATACACATGCAATGGAATATTATCAGCTTTAAAAAAAATGAAATTCTGCCATATGCAACAACATGGATGAACCTGGAGGATATTATTTTAAATGAAAGATGCACTTGTAGTTCAGGGATATGTATCACATGTTCACTCTACCAACAATGAATATATAGGATATATAGGAAGGTTTTTTTATCTGTATGGCTTGAATCCCCAAGATTCTGACAGAAGAAGTTTGTAAGAACTTAAGGCTGCTGTCGTTCGGTATCTGATTGAAGATACCATAGTTTGGTCATTTTGGTGACCACAGCCTAGGCCCTAGGGGCTTCTTCTTCTTATCTTCCTCTCTCATTCTTACCAAATGTAGCAGAAAAAGCAATGAACTAGAAAGTAGAAAACATGAAGTCCTAGACCCAGTTCTGCCAAGGGATAAGTCCCCTTGGGGAACTTGTCTCTATTGACCCAGCACAGTGTATGGCACATGGTAAGTGCTCAAAAAGTGTTTGCTGGGTGAAGAAATAGATTAATTTAACCTGAAGGAATCTCCATTTCTTCATTAGTAACAAGAAAGTTACACTGGGTCCCTTCAAAAATCTCTAACTCTGAGATTTTAAAATATCAGTAGCACTATCTTTTCAGACTTGCTTTTCAGGATGGTATAATTCTATTAAGTCAGATAAGGCAGAGTTCCCCTTCTGACATGATAAAGTAAACTGGTAGCTCAACCCTCACACAGATAACACCTCTTAAAGGTTCTGCAAAGTGAACAAAAGCAGGAAGATTTTACAGATGAGTCAAAACTTTGAAGAAGAGACTAGGACAGGATGGGTTTTCCACTTTTCAGTTTTATACTGATGGCAAATCGCAGGATGGCAGGTATAGAACCAAACTCCAAGAGGAAACCTCCCACCCTCCTGCACTGAAGAACCAGAAGACAGAAGCTGGGGCATGACAGCCATCAGAAAGTGAAGGGAAATCTCAGAAAAATAAGGAGCTGGGAAATAGGCATGAGGAAACCACAAATAGTGAATATGAATTCTGCCTAAGTGTAACAGGAAAATCAGTGGGTCAGAGCTGCCTGTTACTACCTGAGCCAATTAAGCAGAGACAGTGTTGAATCACACCTGAACGTTTATTCCAATAATGCTGACAGTATGGGAGAGCAGCAGGTCATCCACAAAAATCTGCTCTGCCGCCTACCATAAGCCAGCTGCTTATATTGGGTAGAAGGACAAAGATTACATGGAGGAGTAGGCAAAAGGGCAGTTTACAGGTAATGTGGGCCATTAGGGAAATGCAAATCAAAACTACAATGAGATACCACCTCACGCCTGTTAGAATGGCTATTATCAACAAGACAAGTAATAAAAAGTGGAGAGGTTGTGGAGAAAAAGGAACCCTCATTCGCTGCTGGTACAGCCACTATAGAAAATATGGAGTTTCCTCAAAAAATTAAGAATAGAGTTACCATATGACTCAGCACCCCTCTTAAATATGAAAACATTTATTTTCAAAGATATATGCACACTTATGTTCATTACAGCATTATTTACAGTGAAGACACGGAAACAGACAATGGTGTGGTAAGGGCCTAGAAAAGGGATGATGGAAGCAGGCTGGAAGAGGTTAATGGGGGGAAAAGGAGGACCTATGTAATACTTTCAACAATAAAGATTTTTAAAAAAGAAGAAAGAAAGAAAAAGCCCTGTTTTTCCACCACTGGAACCATGGTTCTCTTTAAATTGTCTTTTTTTTATTGGTAGTTCATCTCATGGTAAAATTGCGTAACATGTAATGAACCTAAAGCAGTCATATTTTAGCACAAAAAATTAAAATGTAAAAGCTATCAAGACTACATTATAAAATTTCCAAAAGCCTCCTAATATTTAAATAAAAAAGGGGGTGATAGTAGAAGAATATCATGTAAGGAAAAATATTCTGTAAGTAAATTACATCTAGAAAATTTTTACTTTTGAAAATTAACTTTCATTTGTAATCCTAACAGCAAGACACCCATTTAAAACACACATGGTGTCAAAACAAGCCAGAGGAAAATCATTTGGGTAAAAAATGAAAAAGGATCCCAAGTCAAATTTATAGAAAATATTCCTTTATTAACTTTTGGTCGAGAATATGTTTGTATATTTTCAGAAAACAACTTCAGGACCATGTGGATTCCTGCAACAGAGAGAAATTGACAGGACTGCTCCAGCCACGAAGACAGAAGAGAAGCAGTCCAGAGATGGAAGACGCTGACGACGCCTTGCCATACTAGCAATCAGCAGCTGTGCGTCGCTGAAGGATGCCCAGGACCAAACCAGAGACGGTCGGACCTGCATCACCACCATTTGTCCACCATCCAGAACTGAAATATCATTGCTGACATGTACACATAAGGAACTGTTTGACATTGAAATTAGGACTCAAAAGAACTGTTGGCCCAGAAAGAAACTCATTATAGACTGATTCATTTTCGTCTCAGCATAACCATTATGGCTGGTCTCATTTTCGGTTCTTATAAGTATACTTCTTGTATCACATGATCTCACGCATCGAGGGGAAATAATGAACAACATAAACTGATGAACAAGAACAGACCCGGAGACAGGGAAGCATCGATCAGACTGTCAAACCTCAGAGGGAAGGTAGGGGAGGGTGGGGGAAAGGGGGAGAGATCAACCAAAGGACTTACATGCACGCATATAAGCCTAACCAGTGGTCACGGACAACAGGGGGGTGGGGGTATACGTGGGGAGGGGTTAGGGGTGGGAATGGGGGGGATGAGGACAATTATGTGATACCATAATCAATAAAAATAAATAAAATAAAATAAACTTTTTTTTTATTAGAATATCTTTGCTTAAAAGACATGGAAACAAGCAAAATGTCTGTTGATAGATGATTGGATAAAAAAGATGTGGTACATATTTACAATGGAATTCTACTCATTTATAAGATGAAATAATTTTCATTTGTGACAATATGGATGGATCTTGAGAATATCATGCTAAGCGAAGTAAGTCAGAAAAGGTCAAGAACCATATGATTTCACCCATATGTGAAATATGAAACTGAAAGCAACAAATTAACAAACAAGAAAAATGAAAACTCATGGACATAGACAACATCATGGTAGTTACCAGAAGGAAAGGAGGGTGTGGGGGGTAGGAAAGGGGAAAGAAGGTCAAATAAATGGTGAAGGATGAAGATTTGACTTTGGGTAGTGGGCACACAATGCAGTACACAGATGATGTATCATAGAATTGTACCTATATAATTTGAAACCTGTATAATTTTATTAACCAATGTCACCCCAATAAATTTAATTTTAAAATGAAATAAAAACAGAACAATCTATATATATAAAGGCCTAATATGCAAAGTGTCCCCTCCAGAGTTCGACTGGAAGACTGGGAGTTTGATCACTCGCTATGACATGCGCTGACCACCAGGGGGAACAAAGGAAGGCCCCAGCGGGCAGCTGGCAGCCAGGGAAATGAGGCCCTGGTCAGCAGCTGGCAGCCTGGGAAGGAAGGCCCTGGTGGCAGCCATTAGGCCCTAATCAGCCCTGATAACCGGCCAGGCCTAGGGACCCTACCCATGCACGAATTTCGTGCACCAGGCCTCTAGTACAGTATATTAAACATACCTCTATATCTATCTATCATCTATCTATCTATCTATCTATCTATCTATCTATCTATATGTATGTATATGTGCCATTTTATATATTATAGGAGAGAGAATTATAAAATATTGCTGTTGTTAGAAACCAAGATATTTACTTGAAGGAGGGGAGAGGATAGCAAATACAAAACTAAGGCTAGTAAAAGTCATTTTGACTTTGAATTTGAGGTATCAACAACAAAAAATGTTCTAACTGTACTCTGAAAAAAATCTAGAAGAAATTAATCTCAATAGCAATGAGACACATTTAGTACTTAACTTCTTATATTACTGTATTCCCTAGTAGAAGTCACCAGGTCTCCTAGGAGAAATGGCTGAGTCCAAGTCTGAGACAGGGAAAGTACAAGATGATGATAATGGAACATCTGTACCAAAAGCAATGAAGTACTTAAAAATTAATGAACCCAGAAGCTGGCCCAAGGGGACAGCCACTGGTCATATTGGATCATCAAAGAGAACAATGATGGTAATGAATTAAAGCACATGGAAAATATATAAGTCCATCATGATATTCAAAACAAAGAAGAGCAAGATGCGATAAAAACTCCTCTCTACAGAAGAATGTGAGTTGAAACATGTAGAAGGAATGATAGAATGCAAAACGACCTCTCTGAAACACATAGAAGAGTTGATTCAGGCAAAATCATCAAAACATGCTAAAGCAAATGGAAAGAAGGCGAATGAAGAATGAAATATTCACATAGTCTCAACGCAACCTCTTATCAACAGGTTATGAAAGGGGAAATGAATGTTTACTATGGAGACATACAATTTTAACGAGGAGGACAAGTTTAGCATCTCCAAAAGTGGAACACAGCTTGACATTGCAGGCCTCCCGATGCAATGCAGGGGAGCTACACAGCATGGCCTACGTGGTGCTGCTGCCAGAAATACTGACCTGTGTCTAATTACAAGGAACTAACCTAAAGAAAGCAGAACTGCGGGTCCCCTGCAGGACCATGACCAGGACTCTTCACAAGGAATCAATGTCATTAGAAACAGAGGAAGCAGAGCAACTAGAGCCCAAATATTGGTTGTAGAAATGCAAAAATGTACAACTACTTTGGAAAAGTTTAGCATTTTCTTATAAAGATAAATTCATACTTACCATCCATGCAGCCATCCTACCCCTAGGTGTTTACTAGAGAGACATGAAAACATTTGCTCTTATGAAACTTATCCAGGATGTTTATGGTGGCTTTATTCTTAATCATCTAGAAGTGAAAACAACCCAAATTTCTCTCAACTGGTTAAAAGATAAATTATAGTACATCCACGCAGTGGAATAACACCCAGTAATTAAAGGGAACAAGTGATTAACCCATGCCACACAGTGGATGAATCTCAAATGAATTAGGCTAAGCAAAAGAAACCAGACTCAAAAAACTTAATTCTGTATGATTCCATTTGTATGATATTCTGGAAAAGGCAAAATTATAGGGACAAAAATAAAATAGATCAATGGGTGTCAGGGACTGGGGTTAAAGAAGAGTCAACAGCTAAGAAACATGAAGGAATTTTGGAGGGTGATCAAACTATGCCACACCTAGACTGTGATGGTAATAACACAACTGTCTGCTTGTCAAAACTCATATAACTATACTAGAGGCCCGGTGCACGAAATTCGTGCACGGAGGGGGATTGTCCCTCAGCCCAGCCTGTACCCTCTCCAATCTGGGACGTCTGGAGGGATGTCCGACTGCCCGTTTAGGCCCGATCCCACTGGGATCGGGCAGTCGGACATCCCTCTCACAATCCAGGACTGCTGGCTCCCAACTGCTTGCCTGCCTGCCTTCCTGATTGCCCCTAACCGCTTCTGCCTGCCAGCCTGATCACCCCCTAACCACTCCGCTGCCAGCCTGTTTGCCCCCAACTTCCCTCCTCTGCCGGCCTGGTCACCCCTAACTGCCCTCTCCTGCAGGCTTGATCACCTCCAACTGCCCTCCCTTGAAGGCCTGGTCCTTCTCAACTACTCTCTCTTGCATGCCGGGTGCCTCCCAACTGCCCTCTCCTGCTGGCCATCTTGTGGTGGCCATCTTGTGTCCACATGGGTGCAGGATCTTTGACCACATGGGGGCAGCTATATTGTGTGTTGCAGTGATGATCAATCTGCATAGTACTCTTTTATTAGATAGGATAGAGGCCTGGTACAGGGGTGGGGGCCAGCTGGTTTGCCCTGAAGGGTGTCCCTGATCAGGGTGGGGTTCCCTTGGGGCGTGGGGCGGCCTGAGGGGCCTGTGGTGGTTTGCAGGCCGGCCACGCCCCCTGGCAACCCCAGCGGAGGCCCTGGTATCTGGAATTTATTTTCCTTCTACAATTGAAACTTTGTAGCCTGGAGCGGAGCCAAGCCTGGGGCTCCCTCCGAGGCCGGCCGGCAGCCATTTGTGTTGGGGTTATAATTGAAACTTTGTTGCCTTAAGCGGGTGGGCCCGGCCAGGGTGTGTGGAAAGCTTTGCTTCCCCTGTTGCCGGGGGCAACCCTGGCCTGCTCTCTCAAGCTCCATTCTGCTGCCATTTGTTTGAATTTGTTTACCTTCTATAATTGAAACTTTGTAGCTTGAGTGGAGGCTTAGGCCTGGCAAGGTCAGGCGGAAAGCTTGGCTTCCTCTGTTACCTAGGAAACTTTGCTCTCTGTGGCTGTAGCCATCTTGGTTGGGTTAATTTGCATACTTGCTCTGATTGGATGGTGGGCGTGGCTTGTGGGCGTGGCTTGTGGGTGTGTCGGAGGTATGGTCAATTTGCATATTTGTCTATTATTAGGTAGGATATTAAAAGGCGCGAACTTTTAAAAATATGTTTATAGTTATGCAAGTCAGATTTTTAAAAAACAAATGAGAGAGAGAGGAAGGGAGGGAGGGAGGGAGGGAAGGAGGGAGGGAGGGAGGGAGGGAGGGAGGGAGGGAGGGAGGGAGGGAGGGAGGGAGGGAGGGAGGGAGGGAGAAAGGAAGGAAAGTAATGGAACTTTCCTAGACTGGGTAAGACTAAAAAGACATAATTTCCAAATGCTACTCATGATCCTTGATTGGAGCCTGGATTGTGCAGCTACAAAAACATTTTAGGGAAGACTGAGGCAACTTGAGCTTTGACTCTGTTTTAATGTTATTGAATTAATTTTTTCCCTCAGATGCAGTAATTGGGCTGTTGTTGCATAAAAACTTGTCCTGTTCTTAGGAGGTGCATGCTAATGTATTTAGGGGTAACTTGTAATCACTGAAATCTTCTTTTGGTTACTATGTCAAAATGAAGTGAGTGTATAGGCTAAAGGAAGATGGAATTTGGGTCTTTCCTGTGCGTTTGAAAGATTTTGAAATAAATAGAAATTGTTTTTGTTAAAGCCCAATAGTGCTCAGCTATAGCCTCCATTTGCACACTTCTCGCTGGATGTTGTGGCTTTGCTAACCCAGCCCCATTTTCCTCCAGTTCATCCCTTTCAGAAGTTCCACCCTTTACATCCCTTTATTTCTTATTCTCTGATCATACCTTTTGGCTGCTTGGAAAGCATTTATTTCCAAGGCTGTTGATCTTTGCCACTGCCCTTCTCTTTTGTCTCCCCTGAGCTGAAGCCTGGACTGTACAGCTTTGCTGTTTTTAAGTCTATTCTATATTCTCCAAGTATCTTTAACAGAGTCAAATGGTGTCTAGGTCTCTCTGAGACCATCCACCTCCTCTTTTAGAAGCTTCCCACTCAGCCCTCAGCCTCCGTTTTGGATTGGAAGTCTATTCACCAGCTTTTCCTCCTCTAGCTCACAGTCACTGAGTCAGAGAAGGGTTTTCCTTCTAACATCTCAGAAATTCTCTATCCTTAAACTGCCCTCATCCATTGCTCCCATGCACCTAAGATTTAGCTGTGACTTCCTCTCCCTGCCTCTCACCTTCTCACATTCTTAGGGTCACAATGCACCAAATGTTACCCTTTACATCAGGGTATCTCTGCAGGCATGGTGCAGGTAAAGAGGTGACTCTTATAGATGAGGGGATAGAAAGGGGCCCCCGGGATAGTCTGCAGCCTGGCGTGCACAGGTAGCTTGAGATGGCTTAACACACTAATCGGTCAACCTTTTCCAGGAAGCTCATTTCAAAGCACTCAGAAACTATCATCTTGCTTTTCTTTTAAAGGGTGAAAGCAAGGAGCATAAACTTCTCTTTTCAATAAACTCTTTCCTCCTCCCACTCAAAAAATACATCAGCTATAATTGTTATGCTGACTTTGTTAATGAAATGATCTGCTGAGAAGTGGCCATTAGGACTGAGTATAAGCTATTTTCCATGGTTTCCATGCACAGCCCAGTAAACTTGACCAGATTGTCTGGCAGGTTGGGTACCCAGCACCTCCTGTGCTATGCTCATCACAATTATGAAGCTGATGATGCTCAGTTATTCTAAATCACTCCCTAATAAGATCCTAATATGAACCTCCTGGCAATTGGCAGCTCACTGGTTTTCTGCTTTTCTTTTCATACGTATTCCTCTACCTTGTTCTGGGTTAGATTTTTCATCTGGACATCTTCAGATGGATTTGATCCCACTTGGCAGGTAACTTTGGAATATTTGCTCTCAAAGAACCAGGTATATAATTTATTTCATCATTCAGATGAGCCAATATCACTTCTTTGAGGTAGATCTGCTTTCTCTACAAGGGTTCATAACTTTGCTTTTTCAACAGAGCAACAGAGACTCATGTTCATTCAAATAAATTAAAATTTCAATCCCAAAAAATTTATCTGAGACGAGTAAATTGGTAAAACACTAATAACAGGCAAAGTGGGCTTCAAACTCACTAATTAACAAAGAAACAAATTTAAAACAATTACACCCAGATTTTAGCCATCAAAACTGCAAATCGTTTTGTAAAGGATGATACTGTGTCACCACAGAGGTAGTGATGTGGGGATGCCTGCCCAAGCAATACAGCTGGCATAGTGAAGGCAGAGCATCTGGCTGCAGAGCCTCAGTACTTACATTATCCTACACTACGTCCCTTAAGATAATGTTTAAATAAATCAAAGCATGATTATAAGATAGACTATCAATTAAAATTCAAGCTCTCTCAGAATAATTAATGATATGGAAAAATGTTTATGACATTATACTAAGTGAAGAAATCAGGATACAAAACTGGGTATACAGGATGATCCCAATTTATTTTAAAACATGAACACAGAGATAGAGGGGCCTGTTTGTATGTGTTGACTTACATGACAAGTAAATATTCCCTAGATTTACATGTTGAACTAAACTGGCTTAAGCCACCAATTGCATACCTTATGAAAAAGCTAAATCCTTTCTAAGATTTCCAGAAGGGTGATATATGCATAGTCATCTCAACTCCAGGGTCCTCTTCTGTTCCATCCTGTATCAACCCAGAGTGAGGCTTTTAGCTCAGCATCTTCCTCAATTTTCACCAAGAAAAAAAATAACACAAAGCATTCAAGAGCATAATAGAATCAAGAATTTGGAAGGGAGATAAAGGAGAAGTTCATTTAACACGATGCAAACTATTTCAAAGTAAATATTAAATTTTTAAAATATATTTTATTGATTTTTTAGAGAGGAAGAGAGAGGGATAGAGAGTTAGAAACATCCATGAGAGAGAAACATCGATCAGCTGCCTCTTGCACACCCTCTACTGGGGATGTGCCTGCAACCAAGGTACATGCCCTTGACCGGAATCGAACCTGGGACCCTTGAGTCCTCAGGCCGACGTCCTATCCACTGAGCCAAACCGGTTTTGGCAAATATTGCCATTTTTAAAAATTACTTTTAACCACCCACTGCAGGAAAATTTCCACTGGCCATGTGCCTGTTTGATTAATCACATTTCATGGACACATCTTTCTTCAGCCTGCCTTTTCTCTCTACCTCTCCACCTTTAAGAGCAATAACATAAAATCTCTTATTTCTCCATGCAAGCAATGTGACTCTTACAGCTGAGGTCCGGGGCAATAGTCCTCGCTGGGTCCTGCTTCCTATCTCAGACTGTTTAGCAAGGTATTTCCCAAATAAAGACAGTGCCTACCCTCAGAGTAATCCTGGAATATTAGCTATAAAAATCATTGTTCTCAATCCCAGTTACTCACTGAAATATATGACAAGTGTTATTTTTGTGTTTTTTAGATAAATATCACTCCCGAGCCTCTCTGAAAAATGTGAGGGAATAATTATGGCATATACATATATATATATATATATGTGTGTGTGTGTGTGTATATACATATACGTATGTGTGATATATATATATGTTTTTATTTCAGAGAGGAAGGAATAGAGAGATAGAAATATCAATGATGAGAGAGAATCATTGATCGGCTGCCTCCTGCACGCCCCACACTGGGGATCGAGCCCACAACCCAGGCATGTGCTCTGACCAGGAATTGAACCGTGACCTCCTGGTTCATAGGTTGATGCTCAACCACTGAGCCATTCCGGCTGGGCACATAGATTTATTTTTAATATCCAGATGATTCTAATGTACAGCAGACTTGAAAAACATCATGCTGAAATAAAGACATCCACATTGTTACATATATATCAGGTATCTTTGATTCTATGGTGCATATCTTTTCACAGCTTGGTATATTTTTACATTAAGATGGATTTAATAATGTATATCAAAAAGAACTTATAAGCTGCCAAATAGCGTAAATTGTGACATACTTGTCATTTCTTGCAATACATATGGGAACGGTGCCCAGTCTCTCCAAATATATCATGAAATCTTTAAAGCTGGGAGAGTTTGGCATGACTGATTCATGCATTTATGAAGGACTGTTATTTGGGCACTAAAAATACATAAGTAAAAGCTTCTGGCTGAATTTCAAGTGTAATTTCAAGTCAATACAGAAAAAACTATGAGGTGAACCAAATAGAAAATGCAGATAAATCCCATTACTTTTTAATATGTTTTGACATTAGACTATAGATAAAGATGCCACTGGGGTCAAAATTTGAAGTACATGTGATAGGAAACAGCACATAATAGAGATAATCTATATAGCTATGCTTGGCCAAAAGTGATACTGAATTAACTTTAGATTGGGAATGAGAAGGAAACATAGTCTTAAATTTTGTGAGAAGAAAATTGTCAATATTTTAGCAAAAAAAAAAGTAGCTTTAACTTTGTAAATATAGTAACTGAAATGATATTCCATTTTATAACAGGTAGTATCTTAGAATTGAGAATCATAGTACACATAGATATTCATAATCCTAGAAAAACAACTAGAATGAAACACATCAATATGTTAGCAGTCATTGTTAAGGGATAGACTTATAGATAATTTTTACTTTCTTCTTTACATTTCCTTTACTTTCTAAATTTTCAAATGGATATGTTAATTTCATCATAATTAGGAAAAGTGAGGAAATATTATCAAGACAAATATATGAGCACAGGAGAATCATTTTCTACTTCATTCCCCTAACCCTCCCCCGCCCCCCAAAAAAATCATTGGTCAAAAATAGAAATATCAAAATAAAAAAAGATAAGAAAGCACAAAAACTAGATTTTAGAGGACTTAAATGTAAGCCTTTTAACCACAATATCTTTTTTGTTTTTTTAAATGAAGTCCAAGATGTTAAGGACTGTTAAGACTTTCTCCATATCCCTTATCCATACCCCAAACAATCTTTAATTAAACCCAGAGCCCAGCTTACTGGAATGATGTTAAATGTGCCAGAAAAAAAGAAGCTAAGAAGCTGTCCACCTTCTCCCCTTCCCGCATTTCTCATCCCCATGGCATGCTGTGAAACACACACTTAAGTTGATGGGTATTAATGCATGCACACAGGTTCCAAAATGTCAGCAAGATGCATTTGCTTTCAAGTTATATTAATTCTGCTGATTACAAAGAGCTGGGTAAATAAATCTTGAGTTATACACAAAATATGTTTTAAGGTCCTCTCATATACCTGCTTAGAACTTTCCTCCTCTACTGCCTCCCCTTTATTGATGTATTCATTTGACAACTGTGTGCCAAACTATTCTAGGCCCTGGGAAAACAGTAATGAACAAAACAAGCGAGGTCCCTGTCCTCGACCAGCTTACAGCTAGTAGGGTTAGGAAACAAGCAAGAAACAAATAAGTGCACTGAAAATAATAATTAAAAAACACACACAAAACACTGGAGAATGCCTGAGTCAAGTAAGGAGAGAGAAGCAGGAAACAGGTGCTTTAGCTTAGCTTTAGCTAAGAGAGGAAGGAGCAGGACTTCTCTGAGGAAGCCATATTTCCACAAAGACGGGAATGCTCGTGAGGAGGTAGCCTTGCAAAGATCTGAGGAACATTCCAGGCTGAGGAAACAGCGAGGACACAGACCACAGTGTAGATGAGCTTGGTGTGTGCATGGAACACAGGGAAGGTCAGTTTGGCTAGAAGAGTATGGGGTTGGGGGCAAGTGGTACAAGTTGAAATTAGAGAAATAATTAGGAGCCAGATCATGTAGGACTATGCCATGCAGGCCATAGGATGGAGATGGACTTTATTCTATTTGTTACATAAAACCTTTGGAGTGATGTGATTTATGCTTCATTTTAAAATGACTAACAGAATGCAGGGATGCACATTATTCCTCCCCAATCTATTTACAACTTCAGAAATGAACTGGAGATAAGAACATTTTAGAGCATAGCCAGAAAACCTGGAATCTAGTCCTATATCTTCTAGAAGCTGCATTGTTTCGATCAAGATACTTAATCTCTGGCCTCAATTTCCTCATCTGTAAAATGGAGGTACTACATCCTAGTACTGAATAAGATATAAATGAGATGAAGGATTTGAACTCATCCATATTGTGGATAGTCAGAATATCAGTCCCCTCTTTCTTTTCCTCCTTCCTGAGATGTAGAGAAAGGGGGTTCTGGGGCATAAACTTCCACAG
This sequence comes from Cnephaeus nilssonii, assembly GCF_951640355.1. Classification (NCBI taxonomy): domain Eukaryota; kingdom Metazoa; phylum Chordata; class Mammalia; order Chiroptera; family Vespertilionidae; genus Cnephaeus; species Cnephaeus nilssonii. The sequence continues at coordinate 50,456,645 of NC_137085.1, read as the reverse complement.
GACACATTATAATTACTAATTGAGAAAGTGAAGCAATGAGAGTGGGTCCTTTGTTTTAGATTGAGTTCCTCCAAAGCTGGCTCTGAGATAAGGATATGAGTTTAGCTGGAAGACCATCCTAGGAAGTATTGTTCACGGAGTAGTGAGAAAGGAAAAAGAAGAAAGCAGATAAAGAGAATATTATCAAGCATGGCACCAACCTGGGAAAGTGGGGACTCAATGACCCTGGGGAACTCTGGAAGACAGTGTAGAAGACACCATGGAGTTTCCCCACATGAAGGGCAAAGGAGACTGGCATTTAGTCTTCAAGTCCTTCAGTTCTAAGGGCTAACTCCCTTGCACTTCCAACTTGCCCCAGACTTGGGCTGAGAGGGCTCCCATGGCCAGAGAAAGCCCTAAGCAAAGACTCACGGGTCCTTGCAGCAGAAGCCATAGGATAAGTGTGTGTGGGAATAGTGGGAATGTGGCTGAGGCACCAACCATTATGTTGCACAACCTCAGTCTCTTCTCCAACACACTATGAGGTCCTTAGGATGTAAAAGGCCTGCTTTGACTGCCAGAGCTTCAAGATGATTTTCTCCATGTTGTGACAAGCCTAGGGAATACTGAGCATTGTGATGCATGCTGCCTCTGGTTTTCACTCCTGAAAAGGTCTTCCCAGCGGGGCAAAGACTCTGGGCACTACATTCCTACTCACACCTGCAGGAAAACTCACCATCCTGGCCTCCACTTGGATCAAGTTTGTGGTTTTTAGACACAAAACAGGTTGAACACATTAGGGATTCCAGGCTCTAGGAAAATTTTCCATAAACAGCCATCCTATTTAAGAAAAAGTTAAAATCAATATGCTTTGAGAATAGCCAGGCTTTTCAAAGTTTAGTAATTGAGTGGGATTTTTTTTCTAGTATGAAAATGACAAGATCAAGAGCAAGCATTTATTGAGAGACTTTACCATGTGTCAGGGAAGAGAGGTACATACCTAATGCCATATGAATGAGACCTCTATATAAATAAGAAGTATGAAATGACTTGTAATGTAAAGATAGGCTATAACAGAGCCAGATGTCATCTAACAGGACTGTACTGCATTTGAAATGACATAATATAACCCACGGAGGGTCACTACTATATCATTGAGGATTGACAATACTGGCCTTAATTTACTGAGTACTTATTATAAGCCAAGAACAATGCTAAACTTTTTATCTACTTTAGCATACTTAAATGTCACAACAACTAAGAGAGATAAGTATTACAGTTCCCATTTAAGAGATGAAGAAACTATGACAAATTAAAATAAAGAACTTGTATTTAACCCATGGTCTTAAATCCCACAAGCTATAATCAAGGCTATAACTTGCCCCGGGAGTCTTTATAGGGAGATCCTACTGAAAATCTGGATAAGCAGCTATGAAATTACATATTAGAGAACTAACAAAGCATCCCTGTGCTCTGCCCAATCAATGAACCCCAGCTGGGGGAAGCCTGGAGAAATGTCATCTACTGAGCATCTTAGATCCTCCATTCCTATGGGCCAATGGAAGCTCACTCATATTTCTGGATTCTGTCTTTTGTTTCTAAAAATGACTCCACGAAGAGCATCATTTTAATATTTCTAAAACTTTTATTCTTAAAACAGAATGAAACCATAAAACAAAATCTGATTTCAAATTAAAATCACTGTAAATTCTTTGTCCCTTCAGTTGATTTCGTGAGGAGAATGGAAGATATTGCCTAATGGCAGAAAACCAAAATATCTTTTAATTGATTCTTTATCTTCACAGAATAAAACAAACAAAAAGAATCTTTTAAGTACTTTCTCTCATGGACCTTTCAGAGAGAATTCTCTAAATTTGGTTCTCTATGAATTGGTTTAAAATTAATAGCACCTCATTTTCCTTTACTGGGGGAAAAACTATGAAAATAACCACTAGCAACACCCAGACACTTTGCAAAAAAGCAGCTTACCAGAAAAGATGAAAGTAGATTTTTTTTTAACACAGCAAAGTGCCAATTAATAAATCCTCTTCTTTTACAAATCTATTCTCTAGGTAAAACCTTTGTTTCTGGAGGAAGCTAAGCATGCCAAATCCAGTCCATCCCCTACATTTCCTCTTCTCCCTTTTTATCACCCCCCAAAATCAGGGGACTTCCTGTACCTTCGCCTGTTACTAAATTCAAAGACCCTGCACTCATTCTCTGTAAATGGACACACCCCTGCCACACATGCCATCAGTGCAGTGGTTCTGACAGGTGAGGCACAGACACGGGTGTCCCCATTGCAGTAGCTATCTATTGCTGCACAGGAAATTATTCCAAAACTCAGTGGCTATTGCAGACAAGTCTCCATTGGGCCCTTTGTGTTTCTTGTGAGCAGAGGCACTGACTGCTTTGGATCCAGATAATCTTGTTTAGGGTATTTGTATAGCAAACAACTTGGGAAGATGGAGACAGTATATCCTTCTGGGGCAAAGGCCAGAATTATTCGCCATCCAGTACAATAAAAGTAATGTCTCCCTCCAGGGTAAAGTTTGAGCAGATTTTCTTGAAACCCTCTTATGCAAGCTGGAATTTCTCAGCTGAGGGTTCCTCAGCTATGAGGCAAACCCACTGTGTATGCAGCATCCACCTGTGTGAATCCCTGCATCACCCCCACAGGACTTGGAGACAAGAGGAATAGATGCAAATGTGAGCTCACACTGACTGCTGTGCTGTGACTAATGCAAGTCTTTGTCACTGACTCAGGAGTCCTGTGACTTCTACTGGTTTTCATAAACTGTGGAAGGTTAATTTGTTAGCTTACAAGTAGGGTAACATCTCAGATCCTTCTCAGTTTTTGACAGTTGTTTCAAACAACAAACACATTTTCTCACAGTTTCTGAGAGTTAGGAATCTGCAATTGGCTTACCTGGGTGATTCTGGCTCAGGGTCTCTTGAGATTGCTGTGGAGCTCTCAGCTGGGGCTGCAAAAATCTGACGGCTTGATTGGGGCTGAAAAATACAATGTCAGGAAGGCTAATTTATATGGCTGTTGGCTGGAGGCATGAGTTCCTCACCACACTGGCCTTTCCATAGTGTTTTGGGAGTGTCCTCAAAACATGGCAGGTAGCTTTCCCCTAGAGCAAGTGACCCAATAGAGAAAAAGTGTGACCAAAATGGAAGCTGCAGCGTCTTTTATAATCTAGTCTCAAAAGTGACATACCGTCACTTCTGCCATATTCTGCTGGCTACACAGCTCAAGCGCAGCACCATATGGAAGGGAATGCACAGGGCTGTGCACATCACAAGACAGGGATCATTAGGGCAGCTGGAGGCTGATGTCAGGTGAACACCTCACTCACACACAGGGAATCTGGCTGACATTAGCAAGAGCTTTTGAGCCAAGGAAGCTAGAACTGATGGGAGAATGGCTAGTGGGGGGAGGGAAAGACAGAACAAAGTCTTGAATTTTAGAACTGGCTCCAGAAGAGATTATTTCAGCAAAAAGAGAAACAATGTAGTGCTCCTTCCCTTTGAAGGGCAGTGGGACTCAAAGGGATTTATTTTCATTTCCTTTTTGATCCAGTTACATATTCAGTTTAGTCTCTAGGAAAAGAAAGACTCTTCAGTTGCTCCTTGCTCCTTTCTTTCCTCCTGGAAAGAACAACAATCTCTTTCTTTCCTTTGTCACTCCTCTCCTAACAACACTCACCACTTCCCCATTTGACTAGCCCATGAGAGCATGGGAGCATTTTTCTCATCTTTTAAATGAGGGTTTGACAATGCCACCCAACACATGCATTACCGTGTCACTTTCAAGTGGACACTTTCACTATTTCTGATTCCAGCAGAAACACATCCAACAATAAAATTGTGTGCAGTGAGGGCATCTGAGAAGGAAGACAGAGGAGCATAAAATGCAAAGAGGGGGAGTGTACGTGTGCATGTGTGCATGCAAGGAGGTTCTAATTAGGAGTCAGGAAGTGATTAAGCACTATACAATGCAATTCTAATTCATATTTATCTTGTTCCACACTGTGGAGGAGAACAGGGTAAGAGAAAAAATATTAGGAAATTTTTAACTTATTAATACTGACTGAAATTTGCAAGCACTACCATGTAACATGGAAATGTTTGTCTGGAAGACACATAGAGAAGTGGTGTGTATATGTATGTTTAGTATGTAGAGATGACAAATGAGGGTTCTAGGAACCTTTATTTTTATAATTTATCTTTATTTTTTAAGTATTACCGCTGCCCCCCCCCTATATCCTCCCCATTGACCCTCTTCTCTAGGGACCTTTAGAAATATAAAGGAAGTCTCTTCATTTTAGCAAAAGAAAACATGCATTTTTTTAGCACTCTCTATATGCCAGAGTCTGCTAATTTCATTCATATTTAATCTTCATTCAGAGCAGCCCTTTAAGATAGAAATAATCATCCCATTTCACAAGTAACAAAAAAAAACCAACAACACACGTGTGGCTCAGAGAGAATGTGACTTGCCTTACATGACGCAGTTAGTGACAGATGGGATTCGAGAATATATGCTCTTGTGCATCTCACTAACTCACTGACAAAATAGGAATATCTGTTGCTTAAAATGGTGAAGAGGAGAGATGCCCGAGTGTGGAATTTTTATGTATTCAATCACTAGTATTTCTATAATATGGGTAGGACAAAATAAGTGAAATAACTAACAGTGAAGATAATTAACATGTCATCCAAAGAAGCAGCAGAGTGCACATCAGTTCACTAATTTCTTTGTCTCAGGTAAAGTGTTTCATGGGCTTCTCCTCTAACAGCAGTTCCAGTGCTTTGAGTCCTTGAAAGAGGGCTGGTAACCAACCACCCAGACATGCATGAAAGAAAGGAAGCCCCAAGCATCGTGGCCAGGACCTTGCTTCTTGGATTCTTGTCTGGAGCATGACCAGCTCTAGGGTCACTGCTGATCCAGCATGTCCTCTATATGCCAGACTCTGCTAATTTCATTCACATTTAATTTTCATTCATAAGAGCCCTTTAAGGTAGGAATCCTCAATAGGGTTTGCAGTCAGGAGATATTTTAGAGAACTCCACGTTGACACCTAAACCATCTATGGAGCATTAGCCAGCATTCTTACCTCTGTGGGCATGCCAGGCAATTGCAATGAAAACTAGTAATGGCAGTCAACATCCCCCAAATGAGCCTTCAGTTTAATTTTGTCAGTCACTTAGGTGGTGTTGGGAAAGATAACCAGGAACAGTGAACTACACAAGGACATCAGGTGCAGAGAGCCATCACTTGCAAACCTTCTGGGGTCAGAGTCTGCTACTTTCTCTCAGTCTTCCCAGTGATCTGCTGGGATGTTCAGAAACCACTTGCTTTCAGAGGCCCATTAAACATGGCTCATGTGGCAAACTCATGGCCGTGGATGGAAAAGCAGCTCTTACCTGAGCAACAATATTTTAATTGTTACCAAGAGGAAATCAGAGTACACAAGTAGTTGAGAATGAGAATGGAATAGTATTACGCATGATGCTGTTCTAAAGAAAATCATTAGAAAACCCTAAAACTCTTTTCTCTATAATTTTTCTCCAATCCTATATAATAAAAGGCTAATATGCAAATCGACCCAACGGCGGAACTACCAGTCCTTATGATGCACACTGACCACGAGGGAGCAGATGCTGAATGCAGGAGTTGCCCCCTGGTGGTCAGTGCGCTCCCACAGGGGGAGCGCCACTCAGCCAGAAGCCAGGCTCACGGCTGGCAAGCGCAGCGGCGGTGGTGAGAGCCTCTCCCACCTCCGCGGCAGTGCTAAGGATGTCCGACTGCCGGCTTAGGCCCGCTCCCCACACAGGGAGTGGGCCTAAGCCATCAGTTGGACATCTCCCAAGGGCTCCCAGACTGCAAGAGGGTGCAGGCTGGGCTGAGGGACACCCCCACACACAAGTGCATGAATTTCGTGCCCCAGGCCTCTAGTAGGGAAAATAAAATGTGAAACCCTAACTCTTCAAATACAGTGTAAAGTGTACAATGAACAGCACATAGCTATCTGGCTGGTGAAAATTCACATATACAGTAGAGTGTCTTATTGGTGGGGAAAGCATGGACTCTGGAGTCAGGCACACCTGGGTTTCATTCTAGCTCAATTCTACTAAGTTATATTACATGGGACACTTACATCAAGTCTCTGAGTCTGTTTCTTCATTTGTACAAAAAGATGATAAAACCAACCTCTAGGCTTTTGTAATACCTACCCATGAGATAACATAAGTAAACTATCTAATACAGAGTCTGGGGTATGCTGGGTCCTCTGTAAATCACAGCAATGAATTCCATTCATACATTTTCCAAGTCATTATGTGGAAAACTCTGGGCTACACTTTCAGGAAAGAGCCTTTAGGAATCTGAAACCACAGGCAAACTAAGTTTCCAAAGAACCACATCTTTCAAATTAAATTGGGTAAGTCAGAGGGTGTTTAACAGGGTGCTGGTCTTGAAGAGAATGGAAGATTTAATTTGGTTTAGTTCCTTTGGCATTTGCAGGTAAAAACCACCACAAATTAATTAGCATGTCTTCATTTGCTTGAGGATGATTAATAATACTCAGGAAAAACAGGTTTTACATAATTCATCAGTCTGACACAGCCCAACAACTCTGGAGTTGCAGGAACTTCCAATCCCAGCTGGTCCGTGACACTTTAAAACCAGCTACAAAATGGTGCTGTTCTTATAGACCCTTCGCTAGCTGTTTGTTCTGAAGTGAGGGGAGAGAAATCTAATCACAAGCTTCAAGGCCACTTTCTTTCCAGTTTTGGGGGAAAGAATGTAAATAAATTCTCTCTACATGGAACAGGCTTAGTCATCAATAATTCACTCGGCCCACCAAATAGGTAGATCATTGACTACATACAGGCACTATTGTAGGTGCCTCATTTTTATTCTTCCCATCATTATTCTGTGTAAGCCCCCAAATAGTGGGCCTGTCTCTTTTGACATCAACAAGGTCTGTATGAGGTGAATGTTCTTCATATTGTCAAAGATGTCCTTGCCCTAAGCAGACAGAGTTTTCTAAGAGTGGACTACAATGTAATAGAAAAGACACAAGCTAAGGCATTGAGTGCATGAGTCACCAACATATAACCAGAAAGCAAAAAGTAAGTTTGATCAGTGTTTCTGAATTGAAATTGGAATGCCTGCTGGCAAAAGCTCTTCGTTATCTATTGATGGCCTTAGGAGTGAATGAGAAGAGGAATCCCAAGAGAATATTATGAGTAATAGCGTCTTAAAATATTTGGAATAGGGTCTGGAGGAAGAAATATAAATTTTAAAACAGAAAATAAGATTTATCTTTTGAGGTCTGTGTAGACCCTGAGTTGAACCAACTGATATGATATAATTAGAGGTCAGGTGGTCATCTGCCTAATTCAAGACAGAAATCTGCTCTGTGTGAAAAGTTGGACAATATGAACAGACTATATATCCACTAATATCCTAAGAATCTTAATAAATTTTGAAATAAAGAAGTGATTCCATTTCTTCATTGAGACCTATCTTCAAATGGACTGTGTTTACTCTCAATGTCAGTTATTCATTTGACATGATTAAGCCCAGTATGTGTGTGAATAGTGACTCAATGTTTTACAGGATGCCAACTCAGAAAGGTTACCTAGTCAAGACCATCCAATGCTACTTCAGTTGAGGTTCTCTTGATTTCAATATTAAAAGCCAACTCAAACTACTCCTAATCTAAGAAGAAATGAATTAAAGCATTATCTAAGAAGAAATGAATGTCTTGTGGTTTTCAAGTGTAGAGAGGATTAGGAAAAGAGCTGGACCATCAGGAATGTAGGTAGTTCCCTTTCTCTGCCTTGCATCTTGGTCATTCCAAGAATCAACTTCATGTTTATTTTATTTGCAGAATGGGTTTCTCTAACTTCATGTCCACATGGCAGGAAATATCATACCGCCATATTGACATCATGTCAGATTCAGCAACAGTAGAGAAGATCTGTTTGGCCCCAACTGAGTCAGTTAACTACCTCTGATCACATCAATTCTGGCCAAGGAGGAGGGTAGGGTTAGGCACTAGAAGGACCCAGGACTATGGAAAATGAGAAGTGATATGAGAAGGAAAGTGGTTCTCAAGGAAGAAAGCACTGGGGGCTGGAAAAAGTCCTAAAAGAAGTCCATTACAAGTATATTCTACCAAAACAAGAAAATATTTCAAGGTCTTATTTATTTTTTCTTCCAGGTAAGTAGCACAGGTTGCTGTTACTTCTATTTGCATTTTATATCTAAAAGAATTCTGTCAATCTTACAGACACATCAACTTCTTATTAGTGGCATCTGAAGCATGGTGTCTTTCTTCATTTAAGACTTCAATTCACAAATAACCAATATTTGGCCTGAGGAAATGTTAGGGCTATTTTAAAAACCAGAAGCCTATAATCCTCTGGTGTCTTATAGCTCTAGAAAAAACAAGTCACCCTCTTAAAAGAACCATCTATGGTTGTTTCTTCTCCTATAAGGGGAATTTGGCTTAATGACCCCATTTCACTGGATGGGGTAGGCTTTTCCAGAGAGAATGGAAGCAGTTATTTTTTACTTTCAAAGCCATCCAGAAAAATGTTCCATCTAGTTCAGTTTTCTGCTGTCTGATTTAAAGAAATGTGACTATACTAAATGTTTATCTCAATGTCTTTCCTATAGCCAAAAACTGGGAGGAAGGGAAGGAGTTTAGATAGGTTAACAGAGAGTTGAAAATTTCAGCCTAACCAATAATAAAAATAATAATAATACAAAATACCATGTTTTCCAACAAATTAACAAGTTGCTTTCAAATGTATCCTATCTAATAAAAGAGTAATATGCAAATTGGCCATCATTCCAACACAAGATGGCTGCCCCCATGTGGTCAAAGATGGCTGCCCCCATGTGAACACAAGATGGCCGCCACAAGATGGCCAGCAGGGGAGGGCAGTTGGGAGGGACCAGGCCTGCAAGGGAGGGCAGTTGGGGGCAATCAAGCCTGCAGGGGAGGGCAGTTAGGGGTGACCAGGCCGGCAGAGGAGGGAATTTGGAGGCGACCAGGCCTGCAGGGAAGGGCAGTTGGGAGGGACCAGGCCTGCAGAGGAGGGCAGTTAGGGGCAAACAGGCTGGCAGGGGAGCAGTTAGGCATCAATCAGGCTGGCAGGGGAGTGGTTAGAGGGTGATCATGGTGGCAGGCAGAAGCAGTTAGGGGCAATCAGGAAGGCAGGCAGGCGAGCAGTAGGGAGCCAGCAGTCCTGGATTATGAGACGGATCCCAGATTGGAGAGGGTGCAGGCTGGGCTGAGGGACACACACCCCCATGCACGAATTTCGTGCACCAGGCCTCTAGTATAAGATAAAAAGACATTCCATCAGCCCTAGCTGGTTTGGCTCAGTGGATAGAGCGTCTGCCTGCAGACTGAAGGGTCCAGGTTTGGATTCCAGTCAAGGGCACATGCCTGGGTTGCAGGTTCGATGCCCAGTAGGGAGTGTGCAGGAGGCAGCCAATCAATGATTCTCTCTCATCATTGATGCTTCTATCTCTCTCTCCCTCTCCCTTCCTCTCTGAAATCAATAAAAATACGTTTATTAAAAAAAGACAATCCATCAAAGAATGTAGGGGGTGGACAAAAATAGGTTTACAGTTGTAAGTATACAAAGTTCTTCACAAAACAGTTTATTCTTGTATTATTATTTATTTGTATTACAACTGTAAGCCTACTTTTGCCCACCCCTGATTATAGCAAATCTACACTAATAAAAGAGTAAAATGCAAATTGACCGTACCTTTGCAACACCCACCAGCCAATTAGGAGTGAGTATGCAAATTAACCCAACAAAGATGGCAGGTTAATTTGCATATGCAGGCGCCGAGCGGCCAGGGGCAGGATGCTTGCATCATCGCCATGGCGACAACATAGGCGTTCTGCACCACCCCAGCCGCTCCAGACCTCTGGGCAGTGTGGGAAGGTGAAAAGGTGGCTCTGGCAGAGCGAAGGCAGTGCCGGCAGCCAGGGTAAGGAAGGCCCATTCTTGCACAAATCTTCATGCATTGGGCCTCTAGGAAAAATATAGAAAGATGTTCAGCATCATTAGTCATTAGAGAAATGCAAATCAAAACCATAATGTGATACCACTAAATACCTACTACAATGGTTAGGTTTTAAAAAATTGATAATATTAGGTGCTGTCAAGGCTGTGGAGCACCAGAAAGCTCATTCTTTTTTTGGTATAAATATAAAATGTACACCCACTTGGGAAAACTGTTTGGCAGTTTCTTATAAAGTGAAACATGCACTTACCACACAGCACAGCCACCCACAGCTAGGTATTGACCCAAGTGAAATAAAAACATATATTTATTTCAAAACCTGTACACAGGGAACTTTATGCATAATTGTCAAAAACTGGAAACAATCCAAGCATCCCCCTCTAGGAAATGGATAAACAAACTGTGATACACCCCTAGAATAAAATTCAACAAATAAAATTACTGATACACAAACAATATGGATGAATCTCAAATGCAATGAGTAAAATAATGTTTCAATATGAAGTGAAAGAAGCCAGACTGAAAAGGCTACATACTATATAATTCCATGTATATGATATTCTGGAAAAGGCAAACCACAGAAAGAAAACAGACCAGTAGTTTTCATGGGCTGAGGCAGAGCGTTTCAACCTTTTTCATCTCATGGCACATATAAACTAATTACTAAAATTCTGTGACACACAAAAAAATATTTAATTATTATTATTTTTTTTTTTACTGATGGGACAAAAAAATATAAGTATTATTTTGAGTCATTCACACCAGGTGGCAATTGTGTTGGCTGTTGTCATTTTTTTTTATTTGACAATCTAAGGGAAAAGAGGTCAGTGCCCCTGACTCAGGTATTGCATGTTTTAAAAATTCTTAAGGCACACTGGTTGAAAATCACTGAGCTGAGGGACTAACTACAAAGGAGCATACAGAAATTTTGAGGGGTGATTGAATATTGTATATTTGGGTTGAGTGTTGGTTAAATAACTTTATGCTTTAGTCAAATCACAAAACTGTCCACTAAAAAAGGGTGAATTTTACTTTATGGAAATAATACCTTAAGTAAAAAGCTGAAAAAAAAAAACACATTTATCAACAAATCCTACATAATAAAAGGGAAGTATGCAAATTAACCATCACTCCGCTACGCCCACGATTGGGCCAGCAGGAGGTGCGGGGGTGGGACTTGGGGTGGCCAATCACGCTGGCAGGAGGAGCTGGGAGCGGAGACTCGCAAGTGATCCCTGGCAAGCCGAGCTGGCTTGGGCTGGGGGATCTCAGGCCGTCAGGCCTCGCCCCCAAGTCGCCAGTTTGGGCTGGGGTCTCAGGCCGCCAGGGCCACGCCCCCAATCCGAGCGAGTGATCCCTGGCAAGCCGCACAGACTTGGGCTGGGGTCTCAGGCCGCCAGGCTTTGCCCCCAAGCCGCGCGATGGCTCTCAAGCCGCGCCGGCTTGGGCTGGGGTCTCAGGCCGCCAGGGCCACGCCCCCTATCCCTGAGAGTGATCCCTGGCAAGCCGCACAGGCTTGGGCTGGGGTCTCAGGCTGCCAGGGCCACGCCCCCAAGCCGCGCGATGGCTGGCAAGCTGCACAGGTTTGGGCTGGGGTCTCAGGCCGCCAGGCTTTGCCCCCAAGCCGTGCGATGGCTCTCAAGCCCCGCTGGTTTGGGCTGGGGTCTCAGGCCGCCAGGCCACACCCCCAAGTCGCGCGAGTGATCCCTGACAAGCCGCACAGGCTTGGGCTGGGGGAACTCAGGCCACCAGGCCTCGCCCCCAAGTCGCCGGCTTGGGCTGGAGTCTCAGGCCGCCAGGCCATGCCCCCTATCCCCGAGAGTGATCCCTGGCAAGCCGCACAGGCTTGGGCTGGGGTCTCAGGCCGCCAGGCCTCACCCCCAAGTCGCTGGCTTGGGCTGGAGTCTCAGGCCGCCAGGCCATGCCCCCTATCCCCGAGAGTGATCCCTGGCAAGCCGAGCTGCTTGGGCTGGGGTCTCAGACCCCCAGGGCCTGGCACCCAAGCCGCATGATCCCTGGCCGAGGCAGCTGCCTGGGCTGGGGTCTCATTCCTGCAGGGCCGGGCACCCAACTGCATGATCACCTAGCCAGCAGCAGCGGCAGGGTGGTGCACCCCCACCAAGCTATCTTCAGGCCAGTGAAGGAAGCCTGGGCTGGAGACGCACACCCCCACTGGGCTATCCACAGCCAGGCTGAGATGGCAGCCTGGGCAGGGGTCTCAGCTTGGCTGGGCTGAGACAGCAGCCTGGGCTGGGGTCTCAGCCTGGCCAGGGCCCCATCCCCTGTCAGCGGTGGCAGCCTGGGGTCCCAACCATTGAGTCACACCAGCCAGGCAGATATGGAGGAATCTTAAATGTTTCTTTTTTTTATAATATATATTTTATTGATTTTTTTACAGAGAGGAAGGGAAAGGGATAGAGAGCTAGAAACATCTATGAGAGAGAAACATTGATCAGCTGCCTCCTGCACACTCCCCACTGGGTATGTGCCCCCCAACCAAGGTACATGCCCTTGAACAGAATCGAACCTGGGACCCTTGATTCTGCAGGCCAATGCTTCATCCATCCGCTGAGCCAAAACAGTTAGGACTGTCCAATATGCTAAAGAAAAAACCCTATCTAATAAAGAGGGAATATGCAAGGGAGGGCATTTGGGGGTGACCGGGGTATCAGGGGCTGGCAGGGAAGTGGTTAGGGGGTGATCAGGCTGGCAGGCATAGCGGTTAGGGGCAGTCAGGAAGGCAGGCAGGCGAGTAGTTGGGAGCCAGCAGTCCTAGATTGTGAAAGGGATGTCTGACTCCCTGTTTAGGCCCGATCCATAGGATCGGGCCTAAACAGGCAGTCGGACATCCCCCAAGGGGTCCCAGATTGGAGAGGGTGCAGGTTGGGCTGAGACACACACACACACACACACACACACACACACACACACACACACACCCGTGCACGAATTTCGTGCACTGGGCCTCTAGTATAGTGTATAATGCATGAACTCCTATTTAACTGCACTAATGTCCACATTAGAGATTCTCACTGGAAAATATTTTTCAACTTCACAGCAAACCCAAGGTACCTTGAGTGTCTTAGCCGGCTTCGGCGCATCTGTGATCAGAAGTGAAAGCTCCTCCTTTGGCTCCACTGTGTTCACCTCCAGAGCCCACTTTCTGAGACCAGAGCCCTGGATTTACCACATAAATGGAGAGAGGCTAAGCATGCCCCATGGGCACTGCCTAATCTGAAGGCTCTCTTTGTGATGTTCAACTCCTCACTTAAAGGAGAGGGAAATCTGCTTCTTATTTTCTCTGCTGGGTACCTTTCCCAAACCTGCACTTGAATTCAAGTATCTGTAGCACAAACAGCTGGAGATGACACCAGGTCCTTGCAACCTGCATTATTCCTCATTACTCCCAGAAGGAACCATTCCCCAGCTCCTGGAGAGAGGAAGGGCAGGCCTATCAGTCTATCCTCTGGGTGGCATATATGGGCTCTATTAATATCACAAGATGCTTCCCCTCTGCATTCACCTCTTAAAGAGTCCATTTCGGTCCTAATAAGTATTCACAATTGACACCTTCCATATGCCACGTAGGCTAAAACAGAATTAAGGAATGCTTAGAAGATGATGTTTTAAAATGACGCACTGCATGGGAGTCTACACAAATCTCTGCTTTATTGCAGGGACCAGAGGTCAACATTAACAGGACTGCCATTTGCTTCTCCATTTGTAATACTATTAATTACTCTTGTGTTTTTTAATCTGCCTTTACACTTAAACAGAAGCATTGCGAAGCCGAAATGCAGGGATTCAGCAAATGAGGGTTTGGGATAAACCCATACTCTCATTGGTTCTAATTCCATCAAGGAAAGTAAAGCTTGAAACCAGATTGTACCTCAGGGGCTCTGATTGAAATCCATGTGGGGAATTCAGGTGTGAGATAGAGGAAATAAAGGCCAAAGCTCACTGTGAAAATTTCATTGAAGAAGAAAGTAACGGTGAACTGTCCCTCTGCAAGTTAGGTAAATCTGGGACTTGCCATCTGGGTCCCTCTGGCTGTACTAAACTAGCCACAACCCTAATCAAATGTAAGCGCCAGCCTGCCGCCAGCCACAGCAAGCCAACCCTGACACCAGGATCCTCTTGTCCTCTGACCTACAGGGATGCTACAAGCAGTAATTAACATCCATTAAGTGGCTAGTCATCTTTACTCAGCTGCTTTCTGTCAAGCTCTAAGCAGACAGAGGCATACCCCATGACCCAGGGCACTCCATCAAACCACTTTCTCCTCTGAGGAAAGGAGGTGACCTCAGCTACAGTTGTCAACAGTGCAAAGGCCACAGACACTGAAGGACCTCTTGCCACCATAAGTGTCCCTAAGATGGAGCTGAGCCCGGCTCAGAGGTGCCAGGGCTGGGCAGGCCAGGAGGAAATGGCTGTTGCTTGACAGAGGCGTCAGAGTTCAGAACAGTTAAACCAATGCAGACGGCTCTGATGGATGGAAAAAGTGCCAGAACATTCTTAATGCAAGCCTAGCCAGAGCGTGAGTGATGATCTACAATGACTTCCTCCTGCTTTCCAAATAGCCAACTCTACTCCCTTACAAAAAAGCTCGGAATTCATGAGGCTCTACTGGGACTACTGAATACCCAAAGAGGTAAAGTAGTCTTAGAGGAGAAACCAACATCTCTTAACTTCTAAGTAGTGCCAAGTTCTTTAATTACATCCTTAGCATAGCACCTGACACATGATAGGAGCCCAAAGTTCCAAAGCTTGAGTAAGACTTGTCAAATGAAAGGATGAGAATGAATTACCATTTAATACTTGAATCACTTCCAAGTAACAATTCACAAACGGGGAAACTGAGGCTCATAGGAGCTATAGGCTTTGTCATATTCACAAAACTATTTAAGGTTGGAAGAACTGAAATGGGAACAGGCTTTACTGACTCTTTAGAAGCCAGGGTTCTTGAGAAACCCTGCTTTTTCTTGATACTGGTGCTTTATCCTGTTTAATCCTGGTTGATGTTACCTGCTATTAAGAGACCAAGGGGTTGGTCTTCTCACCCAGATTGTTTGGGTCAAAATCCCCAGAGGCTCCTCTTCCCAGCTCTCTATAACCAAGAACTGGTCGTAGTGTTCCCTTTACATGTAATTGCCTGTCAAAGGGAGCACAAAAATACCCCCAACCCTTGCTGGGGAGACTTTCATTCCATCATCTCTAGGTCCCCATAGGATGTAATTTCTATGCCCCTCTCCATGGCAGAGAGTAATATTTGACCAGACTCTATGGTTCTCTCTCCTCCCTTCACCCACACGTACTCATAGGTGAGGTTATTTGCCCACTGCTGAGCCCAGTTCATCAAGTCACACACTGATGTGGAAAAGAAACAAAAATGGAAAACCATCTCCACCACCTTGCTTACATGGCCTCCTGCATGCCTACGAAGTGCCAGCACTCCTCCTGGTTTTCCAGGACTGGTAAGTACCTGAAAGACCCCCACTGCCTTCCTCCACTTCCTGTAGCTCTCCAGTGTGCTAGCAGTGGGCTCTGTGAGGGGTGGTCCTTCCTACAGCGATTGTCCAGAGCTGTCAAAGCCCGTTGAGCAGAGCCAGCTCCCCCACAGGTAGGAGGCACTGTTCAGGCTCCAGAAGAGGTACTTCCACCTTGACCTTAGGTCCTCTCTGCATTCTCTGGCTTGGCTCTACCCTGGCCTTTGGTAACGAAGGAGCCCTCATTTATAAAGCTCTGATCTGGCTTCTTTGTTAGTTCTCTAGGACCTATCTAAGCCCTAGGGTCAAAGGCTAAAGGTGAGATGCAGGTACTCATCACTCCTCCTCCCTCAAGATTGTGGTCACTTGACATGGCTGATGAAGCCTTTAATATAAGCTGTCATGGCTGAGCACCAGCCAATAATATTTATCTTATCTCTCTTCCTATATAATAAAAGGCTAATATGCAAATCGACCACATGGTGGAATGACCAGTCGCTATGGCACGCACTGACCACCAGGGAGCAGACACTCAACGCAGATACTGCCCCCTGGTGGTCAGTGCGCTCTCACAGGGGGAGCGCCATTCAGCCACAAGCTAGGCTCACAGCTGACGAGTGCAGCGGCAGTGGCAGGAGCCTCTCCCACCTTCATGGCATCACTAAGGATATCTGACAGCTGGCTTAGGTGGGGAGGGAACCTAAGCCATCACCCGGACATCCCTCGAGGGCTCCCGGACTGCGAGAGGGCGCAGGCCAGGCTGAGGGCCCGCGTCATCCCACGCCCCCCTCCCCCAGTGCATGAATGTTGTGCACCGAGCCTCTAGTAGAATATAATTATGTATATTTTATTTTGCTCTCACTATTGTCTCTTTTTCTTGTGGGGAGAGGGAATTCTATGTTCTGTGTTTTAGTTTCTTTATTATAGACTAGAAGCCCGGTGCACGAAATTCGTGCACGGCGGGGGGTTGTCCCTCAGCCCAGCCTGTACCCTCTCCAATCTGGGACTCCTGGAGGGATGTCCGACTGCCCGTTTAGGCCCGATCCTGGTGGGATCGGGCTTAAACGGGCAGTCGGACATCCCTCTCACAATCCAGGACTGCTGGTTCCCAACTGCTTGCCTGCCTGCCTGCCTTCCTGATTGCCCCTAACCGCTTCTGCCTGCCAGCCTGATCACCCCCTAACCACTCCGCTGCCAGCCTGGTTGATGCCTAACTGTTCCCCTGCCAGCCTGTTTGCCCCCAACTTCCCTCCTCTGCCAGCCTGGTCACCCCTAACTGCCCTCTCCTGCAGGGTTGATCACCTCCAACTGCCCTCCCTTGCAAGCCTGGTCCCTCACAACTGCCCTCCCTTGCAGGCTGGGTCCCTCACAACTGCCCTCCCTTGCAGGCCGGGTGCCTCCCAACTGCCCTCTCCTGCTGGCCATCTTGTGGTGGCCATCTTGTATCCACATGGGGGCAGGATCTTTGACCACATGGGGGCAGCTATATTGTGTGTTGCAGTGATGATCAATCTGTATATTACTCTTTTATTAGATAGGATTAGAAGTGTTCCTCAAATATCTTGTCTTATGCTTGGCCATTGAGATCCAGAAGTAAATTATTAAAAGCTGACTGGAAATATGATAAACATGAATGAACTTGTCAACTTATGACTCTGACCACATGTGAACATCTCATAAACTGGCTTTTTTATTTGGTGGGACCAAAATTTTTGCAGGGAAGCTTTATCCAATCCCCTGCATATATCTACACTGGTCATAGGATTTCTGGAAACTCTGTGAGGAAGGGTGGATATGAGGGTGTCCTACAATTCAAAGTTTGCATTTTAATTACTAGTAAATCCTTCCCCTTTTTCAACTCTGTTTCATCACAACCACCTTACCCCTCTGTACATAGACTCAGAGGAGTGACTGCCTGGCTGTGTGAGGAAAAGATGGTACCTTGGAGTCAGACCACTCTGTACTTACTTGTAGCCAATGCCCTTGATGTCAGCTTTTTTCTTCGCCCCTCCCTCCAGATCCTGGGACTTTCTAAAGTTCTGTACACCGATTATCTCTTCCCCAATCTAAGGATGCTAAATTGCTACTGCCTCCATTTTGTTTAGTCAGCTACCAGTCTCCTCTCCATATTCCAGCTTCCTAAAATATATGGAGTTTTTTTCTTAAGTTGTCTCCTTTGTTATTCTCTTGGTACATGTAGGTTTATATCTATCTTATTCCTCTCCAATTGTTTTCATTGGTCTTGGGAAGGAAAAGGACAGTGAGTCACAAGCAGTCAGCCTTCCAGGCTTCTCTTTCATAGCTACCTCTTCCAGTGTTGACAGAACTAGACCAAATATTGCAGGGAATAGGTAGCTCCAGAATGTGGCTCCTCTCTGTATATTACTAATTTTCAGAGTCTACAGAGCAGGAGAGCATATTCCCCATGAATCTCCTTTAGTCTCTTCCATTTTTTACAGGGTAGAGGCACTGTTACTCACACCTCTTTTGTGCATGCCTACCCCAACATAGCAAACTACCCTAAACCCTCTCAAACCACCACACAGACTCTGCCACAGGGCACTTAACATTCCAGAACTCTTGTGGTGAGTACCTAATTATGGCCTTATCATCCTTTGTAGGTCCTTACCCATTCCTTGCCTAAGTCCACTTGGTACCCTCCAAGAAGAGAATATCTATAGGAAACCAAAGTTTGAAAGATGCCACAGATCAGGTATGTATAGCTCTTGAACAGAAAGAGGTATGATAAACTCCATGTTGGCAGGAATGAAGGGCAGGCAACTAAAAATGTGTTCAGCTTGCGGGAAAAGAGAACACACCTTAGGGAAACACAGACAGTAGGAAGCTCTGTGGTGTAGCTCTTTCCTATCTATCTATCTATCTATCTATCTATCTATCTATCTATCTATCTAACAGGCTAATATGCTAAGTGTCCCTCCAACCATTCAACTGTTCACTATCACGCGCATTGACCACCAGGGGCCAGACGCTCAACGCAGGAGCTGCCGTGACACGCACTGGCCATTTACAAAGACATGGCACCGCAGACCTGGCACCCACAAACCAACACTTGGCTTCCCCCAAGTGGGACACTGGCCCTGGCAACACCCCACCAAATCGCAGCCTACACTGCCAAGACCCCATGGCGCAAAATGCGGCCCACAGCCCAGCCCAGCCCAGCCCAGAAATGGTCGCTGTGGGTGCCAGGTAACGATGTCATGTAGCAATGCCCAGCTTCCTCTCCCAAGCAACTAGCCTTCTTGGAGTTTCTTCAGCCCAGAAACATGACTTGCTTTATAGCCAGGTAGAAACATTTTACACTTTAACCAAATGTCTGTGAAGAGTTTTCCCGTGCCTCATCTTATTTGATCCTCACAGAAGTCCTGGAGTAGGTAGAAAGAAGACTCAATAGAATCCTATTTTCTTTTCATTAGCCAGAAAACAAAGATTTAGGAAGTTTAGAAACTTGACCTGAGAAGGAGGAAGAAATGGTGGACCTTAAAAATGATTTCAGGTTTTCTCACTGCCCAAAATATAGTCAAACCCTGCTGCAGTTAAATATTTCACCCTTTGTTCTCCCTGCGTGATCTACAATAATAATCTGCTTCATGTTGATATTTACTGCTGTGCTGCTGACAATTACCTGAAAGAGAAGTTGGGGTGCTTCACTGGGCTGGAAAAGTTTAGCTAAATCAGAAAGCAGGTCTAATTAATCAATTTTATCTATATACATAAACTCTTGCTGGAGCCAATCATACACATGTATTTCCATCTGTCATTGTCGATCATGAATTTGGTTGATACTTCTATTATAGAGAAAGGGTGAAAGTGATATTAAAATATTCCTTCTGATTAATTTCCTTTCAATGTGCACAAATTCATGCACCGGGCCTCTAGTTAATTATAACAGCACAGGGCCTGGACAAGGATATGGGAGAATGCCTGACATAGAGTTGCTATTTTGAAGTGCATGTTTAAGAAACTCTAAAAAGAATTATTTTTCTCTTTTCTTCTCCCTCACCTTTCCACTTCTCCACTCTCCCCTTCACTCTTTTGCTATCTCCCTTTTTTATTCTCCCTTACAGCATTTTCCCCCTTTCTTTCTCTCTTTAAAACTTGACAAGATTATTTGGTGCCAGATAAAGATCTTCCTCACCAAACTCAAGCCTTCAGAGAATATTTCCAACACAGACATTTCTGTGTCCTGCAAATTAGAATCTACAAAGGAAGTGCTGACAAAAGCCTTAAGTAGGGCAGCCCTGCACAGTCCCAGTCTCATTTAATCAGCTTTCCGAGAGCTGGGCCCAGAAAACAGGATAAACTCCATCGTCAAGCTTTTCACACATCTTTAACCCACCTACTTCTCATCAACCTATTCATAATAAGCTATAAATGAATCCATCACAAAGCCCCAGACCTGGGCGCAGCATTTTATTTCACAAAAGAGCTTTCCACATTAATACCTTTTGCTTTCTGTCATAGGCTTCTTGGAAAAGACATTCTTCTCTCTTTGGGGAGAGAAACAAGCCAAATGGCTTTGAGATAGTTAAGATTTAGTGAGTTCTTACTATGTGCAGGGCTCAGCGTTTTACAAGCATCATCTCACTTAATCCTCATAGGGACGCTAGGGGAGAGATCCAATTATTATCCTGTGTTGCTTATAAAGAACCAGAGGAAGGCTACTCCAAGCTTGTGGGGGAACATACAGTGAGGACCTGGTGGAGTCAGGATTTGAATCTAAGCAATCTGACTCCCAGGTTCACAGGAACTCATTGTTTCCTAAGCACAGAATTCCAACATAGCCTCGTGGAAAGTCCTTACCAGGCCCTACCTTACTTAACTGGGTCAGACCAAATGGAGTATATTCAGGGTACAGAGGACATCAGAGCATAGATAAAACTCCAGCCTCTTCCTTTAACACCTTGCGCCCCCTCCCCTGCCGCCCTCTTCCATAGATCCAGATATGCAATTGCAAGCACAAGCTATGCTTTATCTTATCTCCTTTTATCTCGCCCAGGACTGAATAGCAATATCTATTCCTGCTTGAGAAAGAGCAGAGCTTGAGATATATTTTTGGAAGGCATCAAAAAAGAGATGTCATTGGAAACCAAGTGAATAGATGTGGTTGCCCAAAAGCAGAGGCAGGAAGAGCAAGGGCAAGATAACTTCAGGGGGAGAAAAGGAATAAAGTTGTACTATGCAAAGAAGACTAAGAAGCAGCAGTAGTAGAGGGGAAGACATGAAATCAGCTGTTGACAGGAGAGTATTTGACATTGTGGGACAGAGAATGAGGGGATCAGTTGTCAAGGAGTGTTGGCCCCAAAATAAATGGCCCTTTTTTTTTTAATCACCCCACGAGTATATGTATGTGTACAAGTTGTGTGTGTGTGTGTGTGCGTGTGTGTGTGTGTGTGTGTTCAAATCCCTCACCATCCACCTCCTCTTTTTTACCTTTCTTTACATTCTTACTAGTATATGACACTAGTTGAATGTGCTGATCAAAGAAGAAAAGTGGCTATACTTTCATATTCCTCGACACTTCTTTTCTTCCCCTTCCCAGTAGCCACAGCCCAGAGATTTCCAGGTATGAGATATGTAACACAATAACAGTGTCACACAGCTGACCTCCCACCCCAAGGGTCCCAGGCCATGACTACCACCTCGCCTTCCCCACCATCCCACTCTCTACTTTCACTTGTAGAAGAGTTGTGGGTTTTTTGGGGTTTTGTTTTTAAAAGAAGGACAAAAATAAGTTCTAGCAGATTGGGGGGAAAGAGCCCCAAAGAAGGTGATTAATATCATCGCTGCTAATTTTCCACAAGCACTTGTCAGCACAGCAGTGAGCCAACTCAGACAGTGCCAAAAGTCATCTTGAAATTCTCCAGCATCTCGCTCCAGCAATAAAACACAGATTTATGTGGTGCAGGCTGTAATAGAAGATGGAATAAAATCATCCTAGATGACTAAATCGCAATGTTTCTGGTTGGGGAGCTTAATAACTGAACTCTTTATCCCTCCAGGGAGTGCTCAGTCATTTATTTTCATTTCTCTGACATTTTGTCAGAGTCACATAA
The DNA here is from genome assembly GCF_951640355.1 of Cnephaeus nilssonii. Classification (NCBI taxonomy): domain Eukaryota; kingdom Metazoa; phylum Chordata; class Mammalia; order Chiroptera; family Vespertilionidae; genus Cnephaeus; species Cnephaeus nilssonii. The sequence goes on along the minus strand of NC_137085.1, from coordinate 50,435,037 downwards.
TCAGATGTGCCGACCTCCTGCATGGTCTGGGCCTCAGAGATCACTGAGCTTCACAATGGGGTCGGGAGGTCCCCCTCCAGATCCTGCCCTGTCACCCCTGACTCTGAGACCTGAGGCAAGTTGCCCATAAACAACTCCAGCATCTCACTCCACCTTAGAATTTATCTCAGGCTCATCCACCTCCCACCTCCTCACTCCTCCTAGTTTCTCTGCCCCATTTGGTCCCATATCTCTGTTCCTGGTCTTTAGTTAGCCTATTTGGGGCCTGGTTCAGACTATTTCTGTAAGAGAACACCTCAAAAACCTAAATTACTTTTAAAACTATGTTTTCAATAGGTTTCATTGTGATTGTTACCTGCAGTAGCTTTGAGATTATTTGGGTTTACGTGTTGTTTTTTTTTTAGGGGGTCGTCCTCTTCCACCAGGTGGACTAGTTTCTTTTTCTCTCCTTTTACTCTGTATCTTTTCCCATTTTTCCTTTCCAATGTCTTTACCTCTGCCTCCTTCCTCTCCTTTATTACTCCTGACAATTACCTCGACCTGTATCTGATACCCTTTGACACGCATTGCTTATTGACTGGTGACACTCAATGATAAAGAGGACACTCGTCATTCTGCACACAGTGTCAGTTCAAAGTTGTGTTAAGTCACGGAGGAACAGTTTAAAGCAGTTTACATATTTAGCACAAGCATGCATGGAAATGAAATGGTGACACACAGTTGCAGCTAAGGGATACATGTGAGAGTACAATATGGGACATATTTGAAGAAAAATGGTGAAAACTTTGGAAGCATTTCTCTGCATGAAGATTACTCTTCTTGTCCTCAGAGCAAAAGTAGATTATAAAACCCCACTAAAAATAATCGTGAGGGAAAAAGCAGCTCTTGAGTATTAGACAACAGCTGAGGGCCAACAAGCTTGAGTTTCAGAGTGGAAAGAAAAACAATTATAAACTTAAACAGGGCAAATTATACCTGTATACACCCAGCTAATGAAAACCCCTCCACAAAGGTTAGACATAGTGCAAACGCATCCAGGGAAACTGACAATTCTCCAGAGACCCTTTATCAGACCTGGTGCTCAAAACCACACGAACATTCCATATGTGTGTATATATACACATACATATACACATATTAAATACATATACTATATATAGTAGCTTTGTGTTAAGTTACCCCCCCCTCTCTCTCTCTAGGTTTATATGTTTACATAACTTTTTAGGTATGACTAAAAGTACCTGAATTGGATGGGCCAAATTGACACTTTCTGTCAAGATTCTTGTACACAAAGTTGGTAAAATCTTCTGGGTATAATAAGGAATATATTAGTCTTTATCTTACGTTCTTGGCACAGAACTCCTAAAACCCTTGGGATTTCCTGATAGGAGTGTCTTTTGTTACTCATAAGGAGCCTTTTTGAGCAAACCTGAATTTATGCTAATGACATGACTCATGGAGGAGGGGCCTAAACAGCCTCTGGATGGGCGTGGGGGTGTGTCCACTAGAAGAAACTATCACCTGATTACATACCCTTGTTGGAACTTTCAGCCCTACTCCAGGAAACAAGTCCCCAGGAGGGGACAGGAGCTGGGAATTGAGTTCAATCATGGGGACAATAATTTAATCAATCATATGATTTTACTTACATGTGAAATTGAAGAAAAACAAAGCAAATTAAAAAGCTAATGGATATAGAGAACAGATGGTGATTGTATGAGGCAGAGGGTTGGAGGAGGGCCAATGGGTGAAGGGGGTCAAAAGGTGCAAATGTCCAGTTACAAATGGATGTCATGGAAATGTAATGCACAGCATGGCGACTATAGTCAATAATACTGTATTTCATATTCAAAAGTAGCTAGGAGAGTAGATCTTGAAAGTTCCCATCACTAGAAAAAAAATATTTGTAACTATGTATGGTAACAAACATTAACTGGATTTATTGTGGTGATCATTTTGTAATCATACAAATAACTAATCATTATGTTATACACCTGAAACTAATAAAATTTTATGGCAATGGTACCTCATTTTTTTTAAGTGAGGATGATCTGTCAGACTCAGCCCCTAAGTAGTGAGATCTTATGGTAACGCCAGGACTAATTTGAATTGTAGGACACCCAGTTGGCATGGGAGGATTGGTATTGGAAAAAAATAGCCTGTCATGACCCCATTCCAACCTCTAGCAAACAGAATGGTGTTTTTGCCTTCTGAATGGTTAAGTGTCATAGGCAACATTCTAAGATGATCCCAATATTCCCAACTTTGGTGTACTTGCCCTATATAATTCACCGCCCCTTAGCATAGGCAGAATGTGTGAATATGATAGGATTATACTTCTGTGATTAAGTTGTGTTAATGGCAACAGTGAATCACTTTTTGTGACATTAAGGTCCCTAATTAGTTGACTTTCAGTTTATCAAAAGGGAGATTATACTGGGCAGGCCAGACCTAAAAAGGTAAGCCCTTTCAAAGAGAGACTATAAATCAGAGAAAGTCAGAGATTGTCCTGCCAATGCAAGAGGGCCTGTGCGAGGACCACATGGCAAGAACTGGGTGGCCTCCAGGAGCTGAAAGCAGACCCCCGAAAGCTGAAAGTCAGCTACAGAATGGTTACTTTAGTCCCACACCACAAGGAGCTGAATTCTGTCAGCAACCTGACAAAGCTTGAAAGAAGGCCCTGAGCTCCAGTGCAACTCAGCCAATAATTTTTTTTTTTTACATTCAGTATTATTTTATATTAGGTTTCAGGTGTACAAATAGTGGTTGGACAATCATATACTTTGCAAAGTGTTCCCCCAATATTTCCAGTACCCACCTGGCACGATACATAGTTATTATAACATTATTGACTATATTGCCTATGCTATACTTTATATCCTTGGAACTATGTTGTAACTACCAATTTGTACTTCTTAATCTTTTCACCTTTTTCACACATACCCCTGACACACACACACACACACACACACACACACACACACACTGGCAGCTATCAGTCTGTTCTCTGTATCTATGAGCCTGTTTCAGTTTTGTTTGTTCATTTATTTTGTTCTTTAGATTTCACATAAAAGTGAAATCATATGGTATTTGTCTTTCTCTGACTGACTTACTTTTCTTAGCATAATACCTTATATTCATACTGTTTGCAAGTGCTAAAATTTTATTATTTCTTATGGCAAGTAATATTCCATTGTGTATATGTACAACAACTTTTTTATTCACTTGTCTATTGATGGGCATTCAGGTTGCTTCCATATCTCGGCTGCAGTGAACATAGGGGTGCACATATTCTTTCGAATTAGTGTTTTGGGCTTCTTCAAATATATACCCAGAAGTGGAATCACTCGACCAATCATTTAATTTCAGCCTTGCTAAATCCTAAACAAAGGACCCAGCTAAGATGTGCCCGAACTCCTGATCCACAGAAACTGTGATAAATTGTTCTTTTAACCTGCTAAGTTTGTGATAATTCAATATGCATCAACAGGAAATAAATATAACCACGTATCATACACACTGATCAATTTCTCATTCTCCTCTACATTCTTACAATGCTTCCCAAGTCTTTTCATGGTGTCCTCTTCAAGAGGAAGCACAACCAAAGCGTTGACAGGTGCACAACAAAGTGATTTGCACATAATATATGATTGATAACTTTGTTGCTGAATTGATATTATACTGTCATGGTTTGCAAGACAGTACAAGCAAACACTGCTATGGTTTACCTCAGCTCTTTAATACATTCCACTCGTAAAATAAGAAATCCTTGTTATATGACGACTTACTATATGCCATACTATCAAAATACCATTTTCAAATCAGAAAATAAATTTCATATATATCCTCGCAAGGCCCATGTTTGGATTTTCAATTTTTTTATACATTGTCACTGAGAAACAAATAGTAACTTTGACTCAGCTAAAAATGTTCATCCAAATTGCAATTCTAACTTCTCTGTTCAAGAGTGTTATCAGCAGCTTTTGCATGGGCTTCTGATTTAATAGAAAGTTCAATAAACCATGTCAAATGAGGTTAGACTAAGATGACCAGATTTTAACATTGGTAAAGCGGGACACCATTGACGGGGGGGGGGGGGGGGGGGGGGGGGGGGGCGCGGTTCTTGATTAAAAATTTGGTCTATATGGAACAACAAAAATTTTCATAGAACGCAAAAATAGTATTGTAATATATTTTTTTAAATTTTAACGTAAGTACAATTTACAAATATAATAAATAAAAAATTATGTATAGTATTATTTTATTCTTTGGCATATTTCTCATTTGAGTGAATTTTTTTTTAGTAGATTGCTGTCATTGTTTAAAAGGTCATGAATCTGCCATAATGTAAGTCGTGTCACTTTCAAGGCCAGCGCTAGACTTTTTGCTGCCACTATAAAATATAAATAATACGAGTACTGTCTGCTAAATTCAAGAAAATTTATGTATTTATGAAATAAATAAATAAATTACTTACCTAAATTATCTGAATAGCTGATTTGTAATGACATCACTTGTTTAACTAGCTTACTAGCACGCAGTACAATGTATATTGTCTGAGAGACAGTTACAAAATGTTTTCGTCGTTGCCAATCCCCAAAAATGCCATTGTTCATTAAGTCCAAACAATGGTGGTCGAATTCTAACAACTGATCAACAATGCGAACTTTGATAAGCAGTTCTCGATAATCACTTCTCAACAATTATTTGTTATTATTAAAGTTTAACATTATAAAATTAACAAAAATAATATAAAACTCATATCCTGGCTAAATAGCCACATGGCCGCCGAAAACCATATATTCCCTTCCCGTTCTCCCGTCGTTCCCTAGCTTGTCGTGCATTCTTTCCAAAAATCGGGACTTTTTTAAAACGCCGCGGGACACGGGACAAATTGTTAAAAATCGGGACTGTCCCGCCAAAAGCGGGACATCTGGTCACCTTATGTTAGACCCACACCAGAGAAGTAAGGCCAACTATGGATTAACTGACCATGACTACCCCTGACCTCTCTCCCAAGCCCTCCACCAAATGGCCTGAGACCAGAGCATGAGGATCAGCATGTTCTCGTTATTTGGGTCCCTCTCTTCTCAAGTATTTATGTTTCCATCATTTTCCTCAGGTGTAACACTGAGATAGTGGAGAAGGTTCACACCTCAAAAATTTTCTAAAATCAGATGAGGAAATGAGTGTGAAACTGTTTTCAAAGGAGTAAAGACATACATGAATGCAACAAATGTTTGTTTTAGCGATCAACCATTTCATTTATTTGTTTGCTTTCTTGTTTGTTTGGTGCCTTTGACTGGAATCGAACCTTGGACCCTTTCGTCCGCAGGCCGACGCTCTATCCACTGAGCCAAACCAGCTAGGACTGTGAGCAACTGTTTTATATAGGGTGTCCCACAAAATGTATACACACTTTGAATAATTATTAATTCCAATGGATTAAATTGGAAAAGAAAGAAACATCAATTAAGCTATCAGAAAAAAAAATGTGTGTAACATTTTTGGGGACACCCTGTAGAATAATAGAAGTTCAGAGTTAAAGAATTTTATCAGACCCTCCCAACTCTGTTTTAATCTCTTTTCCAACACCCCACATGCACTCATTCACCAAATCCATATAAAACACCGACTAAGACCTATGCACTCGGAAGGCCCTTTGAAATGGTCTGTAGTGAATATCCTCCAGTTACAAGAAATTCACTCTGACCTGAAGGATCTCATTCCATGTGGTGCAGCTCTAATGGTCAGAACTTATCCCTTGTAATAAAAGCCAAGTAACCTTATCAGTAGATAGGTTTGGGGGGGTATAAAGTAAAATGTCAAGGGCTTGGCCACTGTTAGCTGGGAGATACGACTTACACACCTGAGGCAATAGTGAACAATGCAGGGTGTGTTCTGGTGTGGGTACTGATTAAATGTACTCAGAAAAGCTACAGGGAACAATGAAATTTTCACTGAGGAGGTAGAACTTAAATGAAGCCTTAAAGAGCCAGAACATGAGGAGGGGCGAAGCAACTTTAGATGCAAACAACAAAAAGAATAAAGGCACAGATGCAGTCATGGGGGGAAAGGGTATGTGTTTGACAATAGCGGAAGGTCCTGAAAGCTTGACAAGAGAATTTGAAATTGATAGGATGGGAACCAGGAAGCCTCTGAAAGCCATTGAAGCATTCAGTTTCGTTCTCACAGAGCACTTTTTATCTGGATGGTAAATGGGTGCTCTTCACCCAGAAGAGGAAGATAGAGACACAGAATAGTATAGGTCCAAAGAGGACTTCAGGCAAAAGGTCAGTTCCAGAGGAACTGAAACAAACCAAAGCCTGTGACAGTTGAGTTGACTGTTACTTGTTTTATAAATGGTCTGATGAAATTGCCAGAAGCCAATGCCTTCTGGCCACCTGTTCCTTGTGCAGTGTGGCTTCCTGAGGTTTGTGTAAAATTTTTTGTTCTCTGCATTTTGTCAAAAGGAATAAAGTATTTTTATTAGTCCCATAATTTAAGAAGTAGAATTCCTATATAGTAGAGACACCACAAATAAATGAAATCTCTTAATTAAAACTTGGGTTTTATCTATACACTAGAGACCCGGTGCATGATTTCGTGCACCAGTGGGGTCCCTCTGCCTGGCCTGCGGGATCAGGTTGAAACCAGCTCTCCCACATCCCCTGAGGGGTCCCGGGTTGCAAGAGGACGCAGACCAGGTCAAGGGATCCCACTGGTGCACAATCGGGGCTGGGAAGGGACCACAGGAGGGCTCCAGGGTGTGTCAAGCCCTGTCTCGCCCAGTCCTGATTGGGCCGATTGAGGCTGGCCGACCAAGGAGGGACACAGGAGGTTGGCCAGCCATGGAGGGGCCAACGGAGGGCTCCAGGGCATGTCTGGCCCATCTCGCTCAGTCCCAATTGGCCAGACCCCAGCAGCAAGCTATCCTACCAGTCAGAGTGTCTGCTCCCTGGTGGTCAGCTCACATCATAACAACTGGTTGACCAGTCGACTGTCTGCCCCCTGATGGTCAGTGCACGTCATAGTGAGCGGTTGAGTGGCCTTAGTATATCATTAGCATATTACACTTTGATTGGTTGAAGGGTCGACCAGTCGACTGGTCAACCAGACACTTAGCATATTGGGATTTTATTATATAGGATTTATTTTTGAGTATGCCTTAAAGTGAGATTTCTCTGAGTTGGGGCTGGGACTATTCTCGTGCTCCACCAAATAGCCAACTCAGGTGGGATATGTGTAAGTTACATCTAGGTAAAATGATTGAGGATAGTTTTCTTGTGCCCACAATACTGGTTGAACAACATTCTGTAGAATGTTACAGTGGCCAGTTTTAAAAGCTGATAAATCACAGAAGCCACCCCAGTCTGGGTCAACACTCATTCATTTAATCTCAGTGACATGGGTGCCATACAGAGGCTGACCACGGGGGGTTACTGCTCTTATATTCCCTAGAAATGCAAGGCCAACTCACCAACAGCCCCTCCTCTGCTTGTTCTCCGCTGGAAGTCTGTGGTCTTCGTTTATCCAGATGGGCCTAGCCCATCAAGTGAACTGTGAGTGGTTCATTTGACCTTTTAAAATATACTTTTATTGATTTCAGAAAGAAAGGAAGAGGGAGAGAGAGATAGAAACATCAATGATGAGAGAGAATCATTGATCACTTGCCTCTTGCATGCCCCACACTGGGGATCGAGCCTGCAACCGGGGCATGTGCCCTTGACCAGAATCGAACCTGGGACCCTTCAGTACGCAGGCCAACTCTCTATCCACTGAGCCAAACCAGTTAGGTCATGACCTTTTACTTTTAACAGATACAGAAAAGCAAGCAGACAAGCATAATTTTGGAACAGTAAGTGATGTTTAACAAATATTTTCAGGCATTACACATTCTCTTCATTTAAAAAAATAGCATGGCTCTCCTTATGGAAGGGAATTCTTGCTGTATATTGCCTAAATGCAACAGTCAGTAGTCAATCTGATAATCCTACAGGTTGCCATGAGAAACGAAAAACACAGCATGATGATCTCATAGGGTCTCAACATGCTTCCAAAGATAAACTTGTTACAGTCCCCAAATCTGTACTTCCTGAATAAGTCATTTTTCTCCCTTTTTTCATGATTTAAACAATTCAGTAAATGTAATCTATTATGTAGAACACTGTATGTAGATCTACCCTCAAATGCTCAAGGGGGCATCTAGGTGTGAAGCTGAATGCAAGTATGAATGAGGATATGGTGGGAAAAATGGCCTCCGCTGCAGAGATTAGGGAATTGGGAAGGCTGGTGCCTACACCTCCTTTCAACAGAGTCTGTGATTCTAGGCAAGAGAAAGGTTATGTTTTATTTAACTCAATATATCCAAAATGTTTTTAATTCTACATGTAATCAACATTTTAAAAAGTTATTGATGAGAAACTTTATATTATTTTCTCCATATGTACCCTTCCAAATTGGTGTTTACTGAATACCTATATCTGAATTTGTACTAGCCACACGCCAAGTGCTCAATAGCTATGGTGTATATTATGAGAGAAGTGAGGTACTAAGAAAGCTGACTGGAGAGAGAGAGAGAGAGAGAGAGAGAGAGAGAGAGAGAGAGAGAGAGAGAGAGAGAGAGATGGGATTAATAAAAAGATTGGATCCAACTAGAATAGGATGAATCACATAGATTTAAAGTATTTTTTGATAATCCTTATAGCAATAAATGAAAAATTATAACTACAGAGCATAATTATAGGCCATCAACAGATACCAAATACTATTAAGAATTACAGCCTTCAGGATTCTAATTACTCCATTTTAACCTGATGGCCCTCAGCAACACCTGGCAACCTTGTGCTGAGAGAGAGGTCTGAGACAATAAGAGTTAATTAGCTGATGGCCTAAATGCTTCCTGCCCTTCCTTCCAATTTGCCAGATTAAAAAATGTGAATTAAATTAAATATGTCCCTTTCCAATCAGACTTATTCAAGGTCCAACCCCAGGCTGAAAGCTTCCTTTCTTACCAATAATTGTCTCTTACCATCCCTTGGCTAAGATCTTGAACTATTTAAACATAGATCAGAAGGAGTGAAAGGAAAATTTTCTAATTAATTTCCAGTGTTGTGTCATTACAACTAACTGTATGTATCCTTTAAATCAAGAAATAAATCTCACAGCTTATGGCTGGTAGGTCCAGTCACAAACGCCCAGGAAACTTGGAGCTTAGATCTACCCTGAAACATCTTCTCTCCAGCTTGGGTGATGCTCCTAAGAGAGTTCAATCTTTACTTAAGTCATTTTATTTAAATGATGCTGTCAAGGAAACACATTCTTAAAACAGACAGAGTTGGGTTAGGTTTTTCTATTCTCAGCTCTCACCCAGAATGAAGCTATTCTGCATCCCATCAAATTCACCCCTAGATCCTTCACTCACACTAAAATGTAAATAATTATACCTCAGGGCTCTGTCCTCAAACTTGATCAGTAGCAGAGCCCCTGAAAATCACAGTGTTCTTCTTGAAATATCATGAACAATTACCATATACAAATTAAAATCAATTACACAATTCTATATTAAATTGAATATCATCTTAGATTCATAAAACACAGTCCCATCAAGAATATGAAGAGTTAGATGGAAGAAAATTTACAATTGATAATTTCCATCCTTTAATTTAACATTTTTATTAGAGTTGATGAAAATGGCCATACCCAGATGAGTAGCAGAACCCTCTTCGGATGAGTTTTTTCTTGGAACTTTAACTTGAAAACTAATAGGTTTCAGAATCAGCCAATTTTTATGGGCTTCACCTTTCAATAGGATCCAAGACTTTATGTTTAGTGGTAAAGAAGTGATGTCAAATCTTAGCCACTAGTAGGAAAGGATGGGTTTTCTGACTTGTGGTCTGTGGTAACCTCCCAGAATCACAGTGTAAGCAAGGAGAGGTATGCTGATTAAGAGCCAATGCCACAAATCCTAGGAACAGATTCTCCTCAGTTTATCTTACCCAATTTGTTCCACTGGATCCTGCCATCAGTCCACAATATAGTAGAAGTGAGAGGAGGGGAAGTGGAGAAGAAAAGTAAGATCAATACAATGTGGCTGAGACCTGAAAAACAATGGTTCCATATATTTAAAGAGGTCCTGGGAATGTCATCCTCATTCCTGAGGCATCCTCTACACAGCCATCACTTGTCTTAGTCAGAGACCTTTGCATATGCCCCTGCCTACAGCCAAAGTAGCAGTAACCAGAATTACAGTGATTCAAAGGTGGTTAACCATAGCTGATTCTTTTCAACATTTTATTATGGAAAAAGTCACATATATGCCAATGGAATACTAGAGTGAACACCATGGCCCTATCACCCAGCTTTATTTATCAATATATGGCCAGGTTTGCCAATCTATAACCCCACTTACTTTCCCCCACACATACACTGGATTAATTTGAAACAAGTCCCAGATTTTATATTAATTCAAATGTAAATATTTCATTATGTATCTATATAATGTAAGGCTTTAAAAATATAACCATAATACATTATCACTTTGAAAAGTTAACAATTCCTTAATATTATCAAATAATCAGTTAGTGTTCACATTTCTCCGAATGTCTCATATAATTCTTAGTAGTTGGGTTGTTTAAATCAGAATAAAAAACAGGTCCATATATTATTACATTTTGTTCCTATATCCCAGTATTTCCTGTAAGCTGGAAGGCTTAATTCTATTTAGGCTCAACTTTTTTCTTTTTCTTTATTTTTTTCCTCTTTTTTTGGCAATAAAACTTCATAGGTGGTGCTGTGTACTTCTTGTTGAATCACATCAGGAGGAACATCAAGTCTGATGTTAATACTGATCAACGAGTTCAGGTGTTGCCAGCCTCATTCATCCTATATAATAAAAACCTAATATGCTAAGTGTCCAGTTGTCCGTTCAACCAATAAAAGTGTAATATGCTAATGATATGCTAAGGCCCCTCAACCACTCACTATGACATGCACTGACCACCAGGGGGCAGATGCTCCGAATGGTAGGTTAGCTTGCTGCTGGGGTCTGGCTGATCGTGACTGAGCAAGACTGGCCGGACACGCCCTGGAGCCCTCCCACGTTCCCTCCCTCGCTGGCCAACCTCCCACGTTCCTCCCCAGCCCCAATCATGTACCAGTGGGGTCCATCGGCCTGGCCTGCGCTCTCTTGCAATCTGAGACCCCTCGGGGGGTGTCAGAGAGCCGATTTTGGCCCGATCCTGCAGGCCAGGCCAAGGGACCCCACTGGTGCACGAATTCGTGCACCGGGCCTCTAGTCCATTATAATGTTCCCTATCAGCTTTTCAACTAATGGTCTTAGCAGGTGTTGATATTACTTGCTTAGATATATTATCTCATTAAGGATTGAAATGTTGATATTTTAAATCTATCATTCTTCATTCATTACCTGGAATTTTTCTCTAAAACAAAACTTTCTCTCATCAAATATTTTGTTGTTCTCAGGTACAGGTCAAAGAGGAAAAACAAGTTAAAGATTGAGCTCTTTGCTCATATTTGCCTATTTTCAGAATACTGGATTAGTTCCCCAGCATCCTGCAAAAGTGACCATCTATTTTTTTATGCCATTATAAATCATGCATATTAATCTCTTATGTATTTTAATCTATTCACAGTTATTCTTTTTGATTCTCAAATTGGTTTATCTTTGGCCAGTGAGAGTCCTTCAAGTTGGCTTTTGAATCTTCTTAACACCATTGTCAAGTCTTTAATAGTTTCCTTGCTCTCTGATATGACAAGATGTTCCTCGTTCACCTTATACATTTTTTTCTCCCAAACATGGAATTTCATTTCTCCACAAACTGTGGGTTTTTGGTTTGCTTGTGTTTGTTGTTTTTCTAGAAAAGGCTATATTTTTACCTCTCCCAACCTCCCATTTCTCCTTATTCCACCAGGGAACACTGACAAAGAAGCAAAGAAGTGCTACAAAGAAGAGACATCAAATTCCAGTAGGAGCCATTTGATGATGACAGGTAGGTAGATCTGACACCTAAAGAGGTCACATCCAGAAGAACTCAATTCCATTGAAATCCAAGTTCCAAAGCTTGGAGTTGGCTTTTGTAGCTATCTTGCTTCCACCCCAGCGATGACCCCAATCCTGAAGATAGCAGAGGAGATCAAGAGGAATTACATCCTTGATGTCATGGTTGAGCTGATGAATCAACCAACCTGGAAGTCACCCCACCTCTGGACCTCCTGATATGTAAGATAATAAACTCCCTTGATGTCTAGTTCCATTTAAGATGATGCTTGTTGTTACTTGAGGCTAAGTCCCTAAAGGATATACATCTTCCAATCCTATATAATAAAAAGCTAATATGCAAATTGTCCCCTCAGGAGTTCAACCGATGGGGAGTTCGACTGCTCACTATGATGTGCGCTGACCATCAGGGGAAGGCGCAGAATAAAGGAAGGCCCCAGCCGGTGGCTGGCAGCTGGCAGCCAAGGGAATGAAGGCCCTGATGGGCCCTGATCGCCAGCCAGGCCTAGGGAACCTACCCATGCACAAATTTTGTGCACCGGGCCTCTAGTACAGAAAATAATTGATTATTATACAAGACACCAATTGTTCCCTCCTTCCCCTATGCCTTTATTTTTTCTTGAGTACATTTGAGAAAGGGAGTTGAGGGGCTCTCTACCTACCCACTTCCAAGTGAGTCTAACTTCAGCTTGTCTCTCTGCTTCCACCTGACTTTGCCTCACTCCCAACTCAGGCCCAAGTATCTAAGTCCTTTTACTGCTGGTCACTGCCTAGAAACCTGGTCCATGTCCTTTCCCTTTACTCTTCCAAAGCAGCAGCACTAGTTTGTGTGAGTAGAAAATGTTTACTGAAGGTTTGGGCTTAACAAAGAGCAGTTATAAGAAATACATGAAGAAACAACTTCACCCTGAAGGTCAGTCCCCCCTGTTCCAAGAATTTCATTAGTGGTCCCTCCACAGGAAATTGGACACTCCTTCAAGGATCCTAATCTCTCACCATGTTACTGAGTGTTCGTTCTCTCTCTCTCTCTCTCTCTCTCTCTCTCTCTCTCTCTCTCTCTTTCCCCTGTTCCTACCTTCTACCATCTCAAGGTGCCAGAGAACAACTCCAAACTTTCTGATATTTTACTATACAGACCAGCAACCTCATCTTGTCTAAACGTCTTCAGTTCCAGGGATGTCCAGATACCTTGCTTTCAATAACAAACAGGCTTACAAAGGCATTTTCCTAAACAAAAGATTAATTCTGTGTCTGAAAGAGGGATTAATTCTGCCTTCCCCTTGAGTCAAACAAGCAGTTCTAAAAAAATCATTGATTTTTTTCATTAACATTTAAAATGGGAATAACGATACCTATCTTGCAGCATTGCTAGAAAGCTTTATCAGGTTGGGGAAATTATTTAATCTCTTTGTGCCTTGGTTCACTCATCTGTAAAATGAGGATAAATAATAATACATACCTCATAGCTCACAAGGTTTTTGTGACAATTAAAATAAAGTAATATATGCAAAGGACTTTGAACAGTGCCTGGTACTTAGTAAGTACCCCACAAATGTTAGCAGCAGCTGCTGCTGCTTCTGTTATTTTATCAGACATCTGATCTAAAAAGACTGTTTGAACATGCTTCCTTGGGAAGATAAGAGTCCCTACAATATAGGGTTATTGTGAGGACCGACTGATATGTATAAGCTAAAACAGCATCTAGGATATAATGACTAATAAAGGCAGGCTCTTAACACTGAGATGACCAGCAATGATGTCTGTAAAGCATGGCACGTGATAGAATATCAATAATGTGAGATCTGATCATTTCACCTCTCAGGGAGGTGATGAATGATGACAGGGATGGGGGATTGGGGAAGCTGGAGTTTTCAAAAATCCTGACAAAAGGCCCCATTTCGGTTCCCAGAGAAAACATCATTTGTGATTGCTATTACCTTTATGAGGGTTGCAAGAAGTAGCGGTAATATGGCATGACAGCTGAGCAGCTACATAGGCCAAGTATTCCTATTCTGTGGGGGAGCAGAGATAGACATGATCTAGCCTCTACCTGAAGGTGCAAGTAAGGAGGAAAAGCCCTGGGTCTCACTGTTCACTCCCAATACCCCTGCCCCTACCCCTACCTCGAGTGCCAGCCTCTGAGGTTGTTGGCTGGAGAGCAGCTTTCATGGGTGTGATTACCACTCTCCCTCAATGAGAGAGTCAGCAGGACATTGACAGTATGAGGAAGCAGACTAGCCTTTCCCTCAGCTCCTTCCCAATTGCTCCTAGACCCACAGGAGCTGATAGAGGGGAAGGGCATGTCATAGGAATAGAGCCACAGTTGCCTAATAATTATTCACCTTACTAACTATAGATAAGATGTTTTCTTACAGACCCTGGGAAACTAGAGGGTGAAACAAGGCTGTAAAAAGATGCCTCGATGGGTCCATTACTCAGAAAAGAAATACATTTTGAGAACAGGAGATGCTTTGATTTGGTTGCTATGCCTAGATGCTATGCCCGGACCCTGACCCTGTCTGGGAGTTTGCCTCAAAAACACTGACCATTCTTTAGTCCCAGGAACAGGATGAGCTGTTCGTAACATCTTAGAAGATTAGCCACCTTGTTATCTAACTTTGAGCTCCTAAAGGATGGACTGCAAACCCTATCCTACGCTTTCCCTGTCACATGTGCAGCTCACAGCTGCATTTTACTATCTTCTCCCTCATCTATATATATAAAAGCCATATATATATATATATATATATATATATATATATATATGCGACCATCGCAACTGAAACAACCGAACGGACAACCAAACAGGCTGCATGGGGCAACCAGGCCAGCAGGGGGGTTAGTGAGGGATGACTGAACGACTGAACAAACAGGCTGCGTGGGGCGACCAGGCCAGCAGGGGGGTTAGTGAGGGATGACCAAACGACTAAACAAACAGGCTGCATGGGGCAACCAGGCCAGCAGGGGGGTTAGTGAGGGATGACTGAACGACTGAACAAACAGGCTGCGTGGGGCGACCAGGCCAGCAGGGGGGTTAGTGAGGGATGACCAAACGACTAAACAAACAGGCTGCATGGGGTGACCAGGCCGGCAGGGAGGTTAGTGAGGGCCGACCAAACAACTGAGCAGCAGGCTGCGTGGGGTGACCAGGCTGTCAGGGGGGTTAGTGAGAGATGACTAAACAACTGAACAGCGGGCTGTGTGGGGTGGCCAGGCTGTCAGGGGGGTTAGTGAGAGATGACTAAACAACTGAACAGCGGGCTGTGTGGGTGACCAGGCTGGCAGGGGGGTTAGTGAGAGATGACTAAACAACTGAACAGCGGGCTGTGTGGGGCGACCAGGCCAGCAGGGGGCTTAGTGAGGGATGACCAAACGACTAAACAAGCAGGCTGCATGGGGTGACCAGGCCGGCAGGGAGGTTAGTGAGGGCCGACCAAACAACTGAGCAGCAGGCTGCATGGGGTGACCAGGCTGTCAGGGGGGTTAGTGAGAGATGACTAAACAACTGAACAGCGGGCTGTGTGGGGCGACCAGGCCAGCAGGGGGCTTAGTGAGGGATGACCAAACGACTAAACAAGCAGGCTGCATGGGGTGACCAGGCCGGCAGGGAGGTTAGTGAGGGGTGACCAAACAACTGAACAGAGGGCTGCATGGGGCGACCAGGCTGGAAGGGGGGTTAGTGAGGGATGACTAAACAACTGAACAGCGGGCTGTGTGGGGTGACCAGGCTGGCAGGGGGGTTAGTGAGGGATGACCAAACAACTGAACAGCGGGCTGCGTGGGGCGACCATGCTGGCAGGAGGGGGCAGTTAGGGGTGACCAGGCCGGCAGGGGGGGCAGTGAGGGGCGACCAGGCTGGCGAGGGGGGCAGTTGGGGGCAACCAGGCCGGCGGAGGGGACAGTTGGTGGTGACCAGGCCATCACGGAGGACAGTGAGGGGCGACCAGGCTGGCGAGGGCGGGGCAGTTGGGGGTGACCAGGCCGGCGGGGCGGGGGGGGGGGCCGTTGGTGGTGACCAGGCCATCACGGGGGGCAGTTAGGGGTGATCAGGCAGGCAGGCAGGTGAGCAGTTAGGAGCCAGTGGCCCCAGATTGTGAGAGGGATGTCAGACTGCCCCGCCCCCCTGGTGCACGAATTTCATTCACTGGGCCTCTAGTGTGTATATAATCAGCCAACTGGCAAGGGGGGGTCACAGTAGAATTTCCAGGGTGACTGACTCCTCTCCCCATACTTCTGGCATTATTGAAATAAATGCACATATATAATTCAACCCTGTCTCTGCTTAATTTGGCTCAAGTAGTGATAGGCAGCCTCAGACCCATTGTGTCTGGTTTCAGAGTCAGCAGGCCCCACCAGCTGCCCCAGGAGTTAAGAATGAACATGAAAGTGAGGAAACCATAAAACACACTGAGCCTTTGCCTGGACACCAAACATTACCAACGATGTGGGCCAAGGTGACCAAAGGTGTGAGAGTTTCTCAGGAGCAGTGACTGGTCCGCAGGGGACCAAATGTCAAAGAAAGGTATTCTCTGTCCTTGCCGTGGAAGTGCTGAGAGAACGCCTATGGCATTTCCATGGAGATCAGAAGTTCAAACCCACTAAGAGCAAGCAGGCAACAGCATCAGGTGTGCACTGGCCCGAGCCCTGAGCAACAGGGGAGATCGGCTGGGGGCCAACCACAGGCCACCTGTCTCACTTGGTGAGGCGGAGACAAGCCAGGTCCCAGACCGGACATGTGGGCTTCAGGGTATCTGAGTAGCACCTGGCTGGCTCTAGCCTGCCTCTAAAGAGCAGAAAATAAAACATCAGGACGTTGGATCAGGCTAAACACGTAAAGGTGGAGAAAACCTCTTCAGCTGCCTGCTCAGAAACCCAAAGGCCCATTTCTTAGAAACAAAGACCCCGTGGAGTTAGTTTGCTTCAAAAGTTTCTCAGTCATTTCCCAAAAATAGACCCAGGAACAGGGGAAAGGAAAGCCTGATGTGGGATACTGGCTACTCAGAGGACTGACCCTTATGCAACAATAAACCTCTTAAGAAAGAAACTAATTAAACGTGTCTGCACTGAAATGATTACATGGCTATTATCTGCCCACTCAGAGAAAAAGGGAGCCACAAAGTCCAAAACGAGGCAAGCAGCAGGCTTAATTGTCTTCCTAAGAAATGGCTTTGTTTTGCACAGTGCTCCATCAAAAACACTAAGTGTTAATGTACCCTGTAAAATCTATCTGGCCAGCTAACTAGTTTAATTCATCACACACCACGTGAAAGAATAAAAGCAGGTTAGTAGTGACAAGTTAATAGTAGATGTAAGAAATAAAATGGAGAAACACACTTTGATTGATGGTGCAGAACTATTAGGTGCCACTATAGATGGACTCTGTCTGGTTTTATATAGTAACCAATCAAAGCAAAATAGATCTAGTAATTTAAAACTTTAAATATGTCTCCCCAACTAAAAATTTAAAGGGCCAGTGGATGTCTTGCTGTTTGAACAATAAAAATTCAGTTACAGCCAACTCTCAAATATCTACAAGTAGATCCACCATAAAAAGATCTTAATTTTAGCTCCTCATTAGCCTGAATATCTGCTCTGCCGGCCCCACCAACCCAGTCTGTCACCAAAATCTCTACTTTGCCTCTAGCTATACTTTCTTATACCTGGACAAAGAGGGCACCTCTGGAGTAGGAACATTCAAAATCAAATATCTCCTTTACTTGCAGAGATTATGAAAGGGTGAGAGGCATGAATCTTAGAGGATCTAGATTTGTCTCCTTACGCTGATGCTTGAAATAATGTCATCCATCCCCAAAACTGTGAGGGAAAATTAGGAAGTCTCATAGAGGCAAGATGGGAAACATTATGGCTTTCCAGAACTTATTATCCACCACAGCAGAACTTGTTGGATTCAACTGGACCTCACAACCAAAGCTGGAGCCCTCTTGGTCTGTTTAGTAGCTGCAAAACACAAATAGTCAGGGCCAATACTATGTATGTTTTCACATATCAGAATACATGGTTGACTAGGAATTTCTTCCAGCATAAAACTGACTCTCTCTCTCTCTCTCTCTCTCTCTCTCTCTCTCTCTCTCTCTCTCTCTCTCACACACACACACACACACACACACACCATATACAGACAATATTAATCATTGCTATACAATGCAATAGCAAAATACTAGAAACAACTTAAAATTTCCACAAAGAGAAGACAGGTTAAATAAAGTATAATCCATCCATAGCAATGGGGTATGAGCATCTGTAAAAGAAAAAAACAAATGGCAAAGTTATCTCTATACTAATATGAAATTATTTCCAAGTCATATTGCCAAGTTTTTTTTTAAGATGCAGATGGGTATATATGCTATAATCCCAGTTGTATAAAAGGTTCACAGACACACAGACACACACACACACACACACACACACACACACACACACACACACACTTGCACATACATAAAATATCTCTCAAGAAGTATGTAAAGGGCCCATAACTTTGATTGCCTCTAAGCTAGGGAATCGAGTAGATGGGGACAGAAATGGAGACATTTTGATTATATGCTTCTGAACCTTTGAATTTTCAACATGTGAACATACTATTCAAAAACAAATAAATTACATAGTTAGTACCATTAGTCTCTGCTCTCAGCTCTCCCATCCCTTGTTTCCCATCAATTTAGTCATTCAATTCTCTATGTGTGTACACACATTATGACATGTTCTGTAACCTTCATTTCTGTTTGTCAATCTGCAACAGGAATCACTTTGCATTAAAAAGATGTCTTCATTAACATTCTTCTGTACCTCTAGGGTCTAGACCCCATAATTCAATATCATATCATCTGGCAGTGCCTTTAGTCACCTACACCTGAAGGGGCAGAAATATATCAATTCTTCAGCACAGCCTCAGCTTAGTTGTATCTTTATGTCATTGACCTTCATGCATAACCTGTGTACTCACTATAAAATACAGTTGCTTTCTTCTCCTGGATATGACCTCAGACCCTGTATTAGCCCTTTTGGAGCTGCAAATTGGGAGGGGTCTTCTTTTGGATTCTAATGACCCACCCCAAGGCTCCTGGGCTAGGTCTACAGAGATGTTGTATTGACCAAACTCCAGGCAAGCAGAGAACTGGAGAGCTTGATCAGTTCACTTCTGCTGTTGCCTCCTGCAGCCACAGGAAGTCACAGAGCAGAACTGGTCCCGCTAGTCCAATCAGTGTTTTGCATGCTATGGTGATGTCATGTCTTGTATTAGTGTTCTTCTTCTATACTCATTTATCCACTCCTGTTCCCAAATCAGAACCCTTTTGTTGCAAAGGCCTCCTGAATCTGCCACATGTTGTGTGAGCCCTGCTCACTGGTTAAGGTTTCCCTTGAAGGGGTTCTCTTTGATCCCTTCATGATTCTGCCAATGGGCCAACCAATAAATGTTCTTAATGTGAATCTCAGGAAGCAGGAGTTGAGGTCACAGCCTCTCCTGTCCCAAAGGCTCTGGAGCCATGCTAATACTCCCCAGTAAATCATCTCTGCATACTTGACAGTGCTAATGAAGGCACGAAAGGTCCTGATGCCCTCCTTGGGCAGGGAGCATTTACTAACCTTCAGTTTGCATAGCTAAGAAATTCATGCAAATGACTCTTCCCTGAACAAGAAAGTCAGATCCAAGGGATAGGCTGTCTCTACCCCTAGATGTAGCAGAGGCTGGTATAAACCATATCTCTCACTCAACCCCACCCCAGACATCTCCACTTAACCTCTGCTTTTTGAAAAGCAATCACAGTTTAGAGCATCTAATGATGCTCTAATAATGATGTTACAGCCTAGGACAAAGAAAAAAAATGTTATCTCAGAGGTCATTGACAATATTGTGTCAGACTTTCCACTTCACAATTATAAGGAATATCAAAAATGTGCAGGTCAACTAGAATGATCTGCATATCAAAGTTATTTTAATTATTCATTAGTCAGGGTGGTAAAGTAGAAACAGTATGGGTTTTGGCATCAGACAGATCTATATTTTAAAAAGGTCTTTTCAATTCAATCTTCTTAATCCACACAAGCTCCAGTTTCCTCATCTGTAAAATGGGGATTATTCTAAGGATTAAGTGACTCAAAGTATGTGGAATGTCTACTTATACATCACAGGCACTCACATTAGCTCCTTTTCTTTGAAAATCTATATCAATAAGGTCAATGTAATAATTTCTAAATCAGATTAAACTAAAGGGATTTCATTCATTTGAAAATAACTATGCCATTCAAGACACTGTATTAGGACTACAGGAGATTCAGAGAAATGAAAAAGGACTCTGTGTCAAATACTGCAGGCTAGCTGACCCAATGACCACTCCCAACCACCTTGTATCTTGCCACCATCTGCCATAAAAGTTAGAAGAGCTAAATACCCACTTTACCTGTCTTCTCTTTGTGGAAATTTTAAGTTGTTTCTAGTATTTTGCTATTGCATTGTATTGCAATTGAGAATGGCCAAGTCATGGCTCTGGCCAAGGAGACAGTGAGTTGAAAGTCTACAAGCAGGTTTTTGAGAAACAAAAGGAATAGAAATAGCTGCCACTGCCCTTCCTCTTTTTTTCCTGCCCTTACTCTGAACTTGATAACTGGATGGACAGCAGCCCTCTTGCAACCATGAGGCAACATGTGTGAGGAAAAGAGCAAGATAACTGCAAAAAAAAAAAAAAATGGCCTGGTATCATTAAGCTACCAAACCAGCCCCAGCAGCTGTCTCTGGACTTCTTGTTCTATGAAATAAACCAACCCCAATTTGTTTTAGCCCCTTAGTAAAGTTTCTGGCTACTGGTAGCTAAATACAATCCTATGTATTACAGATGTTGCCCGCAAGGAATCCATATTCTAGGGGTAGAAATAAGATACATTTTCAAATTTCTAAAACACGAAGTGTGAGTTATGAGGATGATTTGACAAAACACAGTAAATTACATAGAAGTCATAACCACATTTATCTAAACATTTTAGGAAATGTTGGTAGAGGTATTGTATATTTAAGTGAAGTACTTTATTCCATAGTCAGCGTTCTAAAACATAAATATATTACTGCATATAGCTGAGCTCTTCAGGAACTACAAATGAAAGACACATTACTTGGAAAATATCCAATTTTACATATAGTATAGTACTTATCTTTTCAGATATATGAAAACCATAAAGCAGAAGGATTTAAACACATTGTAGAGAATCTGACAATGCCTAAGGTTATAAAAAGTCAAATTTCCAAATTTGCTGTGCAACATTCATTTGGTTTACTATTTTCCCAAGCATTTCATTGTTAAACTCTGAATAGATATGACAAAGTTTCATATTTGCCTACTATTATAGATACAGCAAACACACAAATTGAAGAGGCTGCAGATATCTTCACTTACTGATATTTTTCCATTGCTCTTATGTCAGGTTTAAGTGAAAAGTTCAGAGTGTACAGCATATTCTGCATACATTGTACCAGCGAAGAGATAAGAGTATTTTAGTGATTCTGTTTTGCAATATGTATGCTATTAGCATAAGGTCTAAAATACAAGCATATATTTTTCAATGATTTACTGCAGAATTCTTAGAACAATGGAAACCACTAACATTAGTTTCATGTTTTAAAACATTTCAATTAAGTTTGCATTCAAAATGGCATTGCATTACCATCATAAATCTCACCAGGTCCAAAGGTGACTGAGCTGGGAAGGCTGTGTATCCTATATAATAAAAGGGTAATATGCAAATCGACCGAACGGTCATTATGATGCACACTGACCACCAGGGAGCAGATGCTCAATGCAGGAGCTGCCCCCTGGTGCTCAGTGTGCTCCCACAGGGGGAGCACCACTCAGCCAGAAGCCAGGCTCACGGCTGGTGAGTGCAGCGGCTGTGGCAGGAGCCGCTCCTGCTTCCACGGCAGTCAGACATCCCCTGAGGGCTCCTGGATTGCAAGAGGCCGCAGGCCGGGCTGAGGCACCTGCCTAGTGCACGGATTTCATGCACGGGGCCTCTAGTTATAATGAAAAGAACATTGAATTGTCTTCAAAAGACTGAAGATCTAGCTCTGACTCAGGAAATTGTGAGCTGTGCAAATTCTGAGGTGTCACTAACCTCTCTGAACACCAGTTTTTTCTCATTGGTAAAATATTAAGAGTAATATTCATCTCATAAGGTCATTAGAAAGGTCAAAGAAGAGAAAAGGTGGTGGCTATGCATTTTAAACTGTAAAGTATGCTGCAGATAAAGAGTATAAACTCTTCCAGTTCCACTACCAAATCAGGACAATCTTGAAATGTGTGACAAGTTTTGTGTGCATCTACTTAGGAGTATATTCTTTGCCAGGAAAACTTGTGCTCCTCTGTTAAAGGAAATGTCAAAAACATGGTAGAAAGTAGGAAATCTGTATACTTTTTATTTATGCATTCATTCAACTAACATTTCTCAAGTGCTGACTATTGTTAACACTACAGAGCCCCCAAATCTACATATATATAAAAGGCTAATATGCTAAGTGCCCCTCCCACCATCTGACCAGTCACTATGATGTGCATTGACCACCAGGGGACAGACGCTTAACGCAGGAGCTGCTGAGCTGCAGTGACTTGGCAACAGCGGTTCTCAGGTGATGCACCCCAAAACCAGAGAGGAGGAAGCCCGATTCCTCGCAGGGCCATGCGATTCCACCTTTGGTCATGGGTTATGTTGTTGCTGGGGCACTGTCAGAGGGACCCCACTCGGTCCACAGACGCCCTTTGAGCCACCCAGGTGTGGCCGGCTGGGGAGGGACCTCGGGAGGTTGGCTCCAGGGTGTGTCTGCCCAGTCCCACCCTGAAGGCCACCTTCTAATTAATTTCCTTTCAATATGCATGAATCTGTGTACCAGGTCACTAGTATAAAAATAAATAGGATACACTTTCCTGACTTTCAGGAGCCCAAGGTCTCATAGGGGCTATAACCGCACAAACGTGATTATAATACACTGAGAGGAGTGTTAATAATGAGAGATGTTCAGAAGTTGGTAGTCTTTTAAGGGAGCTGAAAAGGGCACTGTGAGCCTTTTAGTTACAATCTTATAATGTGAGTGATCAGAGGGAGAACCAGAGAGGAGGGATCATTGCTGGGTAAAGACAAAAGTCCTCTATGTCACAGTCAGGAACCTGCCCTTCAAGTCAGGCTTCCCAGGAGGTAACTTCAAGAGCTTCTTTGGACCTTCTCAGATGAGGGAGTGGTCATGGCTGGCTGAATCCCTAATGGCAGTAAACTCTCTTAAAAGGGACCATACGTGATGAATTGCAATAAAGTCCTTTTCCCAGTTTTGGCATTGATGAATTCTCGGCTTTAAGAAATACCTTTGTGATTCAGTGGTCCCTTTGACCTGAAGTCAGGATTGAGGGGCACCATGATCTTCCCAATCCTGAGCTGGAATATTTCTCCTCAACACAACCATATCCAGCTCACTGGAAATGCACTTTCTGGCACCATTGTTAAACTAGCATACACAAGATTTTTACAAGAAAGCAAAGCAGATTTCATTTACTCAATAAACATTTCCTGAGAGCCTATTAGACACCAGACATCAGAAACAGAGTTAGCTAGGACATCGTTTTTGCCTTCAATGTCCCTACAGTCTAGAAGGGGTGACAATCGTGTGATTAAATCACTCCCATAAAGTGCTAAAGAGTCTATCAAACAAGGTGCAGCAGAGGCATGAGGGATCTAGAGCTGGGATTTCTTGGAAGTTCAGAAAAGGATTCACGAAGGCGGTGAGTGTTGAAATACAAACGAGTTTTAAACAGATGGACAAAGGGGAAGGATATTGTGGGTACCAGTATGAATAAGGGCACAAAGATGGTCTATGTCATGAACTACACTTATTTTTCTGTAGCTGCAGTATCAGGCTACAAAGCGATGCGAAGTGAGAGCTGATGTCAAGGTAAAAGTTAATCCAAGAAAGCCCTCCACACTAAGGAGTTAAGATTCCTGAGGAATCTAAGGATTTTAATCTGACTTAAAGATTAAATGAATGTTGAGGAGGGTGGCCAGCCTGAGTTTGCCACAAAAAGGATGCTGATGGCTCACTACAAGCAGGACAAGAGAGCACTTCCAAGCTGCTCATCACTTTTATTGTATCTAACACCAAAGACTTAGAGCCATATCTAAAAAGCAAAATTGAGATATCCAACTGATTAGGTTCCCAAGTGCTGAAAAAAAGGCTTTTAAAGTGCTTACATGTCCCTGAAACAGGCAAAGGTAAAGCATTTTCCCAGCTGTTCCCTAATCTGGGAACTTCTCATGGTAACTGACAAGAGTTCAATGCAATCAATCAGACGACCAATGAAAAAGACACTGCTGCTCAGTTTCTACCAAGAACCCAGCCATCTCATATCTCCAAGGAAACCAGAGACTGTGCCAAGTGATTGTTAAAGTATCAGCTTCTCTGTAAGAAAAGAACCATTTGTAAAACCAGTTCTCAGCAATAAAGCATTCCCTCCTTTCAATGAGAATCTTTCACCAAAACCCTCTAAGCAAAGACCCTTCTATTCCCACATCAGAAGTTTCAGTGCAAATAGAGGTTAGGTTGTAAGTTTAGACTAGGACTCAATAGGGTACATATTTCTGTTAGGTGGCTTGCAGGAACTCTACAGAAGTGGCTGATGTTGACTTTGACAGTGAAGTCTGCAGCTTTGCGGTACCTGGTG
This sequence comes from Cnephaeus nilssonii, assembly GCF_951640355.1. NCBI lineage: Eukaryota > Metazoa > Chordata > Mammalia > Chiroptera > Vespertilionidae > Cnephaeus > Cnephaeus nilssonii. Next base: position 50,410,308 of record NC_137085.1, on the reverse strand, counting down.
GCTCCTAGTGGAGGCTCAAGTCTCCTCCCCCACTTCATCCCTCCCCCAGCTCAGCTTACTTCCAAAGAGAATGAATAGCTGGTAAGGTTTCAGGGCATTTTATTAGCAATTATACTAATAGATGGGGCTCTTTACTCTGCCAATAAATCAGGAGACACTCATAACACTCACGGATATGGCGGTATCTCTTACTATACTTTGTATAGAAGTTAGGAATTTTTTAGGCCAAAAACTGAGATAAGAAAATAAATCTTTCTATATTTTTATATTTATATCTAAAACCCCTCTTCCTCTTAGTAACAGAAGCTTCATCTTAGACATGGTAAGCACAGGTCAACCAAGACTTTCTTTCTGTGGCTTTGTCCAGAGATTTTCAAGTCCTCGTCTGGCCCATTGGTCCTCTCTTAGATATGTGAGAGGCCTTCTCTAGACTGGTGGTGATTGGGAGTGGGGAGGAGATGTTCCCCCAAGTCACCCTGGGTTGTGGGAAAGTCAGCGGGGCCTCTATCTCGGGTTCTCTTTGCTGAGATACATGCAATATGCCAACCTGGATGGTACACGAGAACTGAGAAGCCTAACCTCTCCCTGGGCTTCCGATGAGAAGCAAGACACAGATCACTCTATCCTAGGACCCCCACTGAAGTATGGGGTCTCAGCCAATCTCAGAATACACTGCCCAGCTCCCTACAACTCTGCAGCTTTGTGCCCCATAGTTTTCTCCAGTCTAGACAGGTGGATAAAACTGCCTCATCTCCCAGCGTCTTGTTTCTAGCTCACACAAAATCTAAGCTTTGCCCCAAATCTACTTCTTGTGATTCTTCAGTCTGTCCTAAATTTCAAAGAGCCAAGGACCACTTCTTTGTTCTTTGAGATTCTTACCTGTGGCAGTTCTAAAGCAAGGTCAGCCACTGACTGAATGGGAAAGAACCAAAGGTCACAGGAATTAACTAAATGAGAAACACAGCAGTTGATAGGGCCAATACTACATTATCCTTCCACATTTGTTGCTGCCATAAAGCTGGAGAAGTGGGGTAGTTTGAATGGTTTGGGCCTGCTCCCTCCCAAGAGAGGGCCCATCTCAGCCTGTGTCTGCCTATCTCTGTCCCCCCTCTCCTCCCCAACCAGCCTTCTCCTAGTGTGGTCCTAAAGCCCAAGACTTTTCCAAAGGGACACATGCCCACCACTTCTTATTCTTTACTACCAAGCAGGTGAGATATGAAGGTATGAATAACTGACCTAAAAATTCTTAAGGTGTAGAGTCAAGTCAATTGAGACAGTTTAGGTCTGGAATTTATAGGGGAAAAGTAAAACCTTTCTGGTTTCTCTCTCTCTCTCTAGTCTCCATGTGGTCTACCCTAGATCACTAGAATTTTGCCAGTAGATTTAAGTCTCAGCAGTTACTTTGTACTGAGGACATCAGGGAAGTCTCCAGGTAGGAGCTGGCATTTGACCTTGGTCTTGAAGGATGAGGGATGGAATGGAGGGAATACCAGGGGGAAGATTCAGCATGAACAATGGTCAAGAGTTGGGAACACAGGTAAAGAGACTAAGAAAAGGGGGAAATTAAAGATGACCCCAAATTTCTGTCCCTGTGTCATCAGGCAGATGGTGAAACTCTGAACAGAATCAAGGCTTCTTCTCACTGAGCACTTACCTTAGGCAGCCATATGTTCTATTTTTCTGTCTTTATCTTGTCTTCTTGAAAACAGAGATCACCTTTGATTCACTCATTTATTCATTTATCTTCCTTGCAACCAATATGCACTGTAATACCTGAAAACGTGCCATGGAAGATATCCCTCAACCTAATTTTTGGCTTTTCTCCACTCAAGAAAATGTTGCCAAAACTATAGATAGCTATGTTTTTCTCAAATTATTTTTTAAGGTTTGCTGATTAATGTTTTTTTTTCTTCCCTACATATTTTAAACTATAATTTAGGTCAAATAATATATCTTCAATCATGAGCATTTAATGATTTAACCTTCAAGATATTATTGCAAACCTTCAAAATATTATTTTTCAGGGTCCTTTGACTCATTTGCTATTTATCTTGTCAACAAGGTAGTTTTTCCTAACAATATAACAAAATGGAACTCTGTTTGTTATAAATAAATTGTAATAAATTATTTGAGTCCACCTGGAAATATAGAAATGTCTCACTGCCAAAGCACGTCCTGATTCTATTTTTTGATAGAGTCACAAGACATACAAGAGAGAAGCAAACAAAAAGGCCCTTTTATTTTGTCTGAAACACAACACTGCCCTCAGTTTTTCTCATCATACCAGAAAATTCCCTCCAGCCCAGCTGACTGCAGTTCAGCTCAGCAGGGTGCATTGACATAGTTCCCTTCAGAAGCCTCTCTTCCCATCTTCCCCCGGGATGGGATAAATGCCCCAGCAGCTGGGGCTCGGTCCTTGCAGAAAACGCAACCCTCAGTTTTATCCTCCTGCTCCTGTCTCTCTGTTTCACATGCCATCAAATAAAATAAAGAATATCAAGAACCAGTGAATATTACAGGCAGAGTAGTTACTGAGAATTTGGGTAAAGAGCACAATGATTTCTGGAATTTTAAAACCCTAGCCTGTAAACAGCTGAAGAAACTACTTGGAAACAGCCGCCTGACTCTGCTTGCTTTCTTGAGAGCATCTGGAAAATTCTTGGTATCCTCAGGACATATTTTAAAAAAAAGTGTTCTGCCTTTTCCAACAAAGAATATTTATCTGCACAAATTTTAAAATCCAATACTTCAGTTTTTCTGGAAGGTTTCTTTGACTGCTCATTCCTTTTCCCCAAACCAGAAAGAAACACCACACAAAGCCATCCTCTTAAAAGCCAGATGAGCACAATTACTCTCAGAAAGTCTCCAGTCTTTTTGGTTTGGACTAACCCATTTATCTTCATCTGACAGAGAACTTTTTTTCTTTGAATACCCTGAATCTAATATTGCCCATTCCTCTCCCAGAGTAAGTGAAGCCTTATGGCCCAACCCAAGATCAGGAAGGACAGAGAGGTCAGAGGCAGCAGCTCCCAGGTCAGCTTAAGTTTTCTCAGAATTTTCATTCAACTTGGAATTACAGCCATTTTAGGGCCATCAGGATGTTAGCCCCATATAGCTCTATCCTGAGAGGTTCCACCCACTTCATAGATTTCTTCCAAACCCAAAAAGCTCAGACATAAGAGGGATGTTGGGCAGATGGGCCACCTGCATTGAATTAGTTCTTACACAGCTCATTTTACCCCTGGGTACTTTGACTTCTGGCTACATCAATTCCAAACTCAATTCTCCTATTTCCTCGGCAGTCTACTTTCTCCAGCCCCATATGCTCTTTGTCCTACCTTGCTGGCTCTCAGCTTTTCTGCTCCAATTCCTGAATTCTACCCAGCATTTTCCTTCTGGATCCATCCTCTCAAGGGACTCCTACTCTACCAGTAAAACCATTTTGGTTGATCCTGCAGCCCCTTCACATTCTTGAGCCAAGGGAGCCCAACCTCATGGTCTGGTTTCTAAAAAATCTAACTCATTTGTTGCATAAATGAGGAAACTGAGGCCAAAAATCACATTAATCACCCAGCAAGAAGTGAAACCAGCATCCTGGCTCTAAATCATGGGCTCATTCTTCTACATGCATTTTAGAAGAAATCCATAAAATTACCACTTCATCTTAACTTGATCTCAACTGCTGGCTGACACCCTCATCTCCCTGACCTCCAAACTCTGGGGTCTTTCTTTCTTTTTTTAAATATTTTTATTGATTTCAGAGAGGAAGGGAAAGGGAGGGAGAGAGAGAAACATCAATGATGAGAGAGAATCATTGATTGGCTGCCTCCTGCACACCCGCTACTGGGGATCAAACCCGAAACCTGGACATGTGCCCTGACAGGGAATGGAACCGTGACCCCCTTGATGTTCAACCACTGAGCCACGCCGGCCGGGCAAAAGAACTTATTTTCATTTTTCACATTAAATACAATAAACATAGCTTCAGCCATAACAGGGACCACATATTAAGGGATGGAAGGACAAAAAGATCAAAAGGGCCTAGTTCTGAAATGGTCATGAAGCTGCCATACCTGTCCTGGTCTTACTTTATTTGGGAGAAAAATGAAGCTTCTAAATTATTTAGGGCTTCATGAAGAAAGTGGGGCTTGAGCTGGAGTTTCCATAAGAAGAGATACTTGACCACATGGGCTGCTCCTTGAGGAACTGGGAACTCCCCTTTTTTCTGTGGAGTTGGGTAGCCACAGTCAAGGCTGTGTGATTCAGAGGTACTCTGGTCCCTCAGACAGAGCCAAGTGCTTGAGCTGTTATCTAACACCAGCTCCTAAAAGAGCCTGTGAAATGTCCACAACTCTTAAGCCTTATGCCAGAGTTTAATGCAGGGGTTTCTCAAGGTCCTGTCTGTGAGAAAGGACAGGGAGGGACCCGGGGGGAAGCAGTTACAGTGCTTATCCCAGTGATTTACTGTAACCAACCTAGAACCATGAAGCAAAACACAAACACAGTTCAGGACTTTAGTCTTCAAGCTTCTCACCCGGCTCTATGCCTCTACAATGTTTACTGTGCAGCCATCTGTGAATATCTTTGTGAAACTAGTTAAAGCCTTTTATGGGACCCTAAACTTCTAGTTACACTAATTTCCCACACACACACATGAATTAAGACCTGAATAAACAAAAGGCAGACGAGGATGGAGAGCAATTGCACAGCATTAAATGGTGCGTTTAACAGAGTCTGCCCACAGATTTTTCCGTTCCCATCCCTGGGCATGCAGGCAGCACCGAAGCCCATATAATGGAACCTTTATGTGGTACTTGGTTAGAAAAACGTATTGACAAAGAATCACAGACAAATCATAGCCGTGACCTTTAGTGCTCAAACAAGATTTTCCTTGGGAGTGATTTAATTGCCCATGCAGCTCGCTGGCTGCACACACGAGCGGACTTTGTGGCTTCCCAAAGGCCACGGCCAGGCCAGTCTGGTTTGCCTTTCCTGTGATGTTTGGCGGAGAGCTGTTCTTATAATGAGGCTCCATTGTGCCATACAAGCATAAACAGCACATGACATCCAGCTGGATGCAGCCAGCTTGAAAGATTGCTTCCCAAGCCGACCTTGGCTGGCAGTGCCCCTGGCCACACACTCATCATTCTGATGACTGGCACAGATGCCATGCCAGGCCCTGCGGCCTGCAGCTACATGGCTGGACATTGATTGCCAGGTGTAAGAGCAGGGTCTGGGGCTACAGAAGGAGGTAAAAATGTTTGTTTCTGCTCTTCTCTAAGGGCACCTCCCACCATCCTTTCCCCTGAGCTCTCCTTGGTCCCCTCATTACTCTGAGCTTGAGGAAAACGGAAGCCAAAGACCACCTATTGTGTGATCTTATTCTGAACTGCAGTTCACTCAAAGTATCCTTACCACTTGAGTGACTCCGCTTATCAGCTAATGTGATAAATAAATTCAAGTTAATATGATAATGAGCTGCTATGCATCCTTTCTCTGTCCTCTTCGATGGCAATCGGATATTGCTTCCTTTAGGGATATTGTAACTTCTGCTGCTTATGGAGAGATGGAAAGCAAGAGGGTCTTGTAATATTTTCTTGACTCTCTCCAACTGGGTAGCTACTTACCTTATTTGTACATAAAGTCAGACCCAGTGTCCAGCTAAAAGGCACGCCTGAACACTGGAGTTGCCGGAGCCATGGACCAGAGTGAACGTTACCATTGCCTGCTTCTCTTAGGAGAGTCTGCAAACACTGACTTAAATGACTTTAAATAATGAGTGAGGCTGGATAGGGAAAGAGATTTCACAGGCTTCAAGAGAGTGAAAAGGCCACTAAACTGACAGTCAAGAAAATTCTGCCCTGCACTAACGTTGATTCAGCTGATTAGTAGGACAAGGCAGTCTTCCTTTTTAAGCCATACTTACCTATATTATTTATCTTCCTCTTCCCATCGAGAATGCAATCTATACACAGCAAGTATATTTAGTCAGTAACACTGATAACAAGTGACAAAAATCAAACTCAGAGTAACTTCAGTAACAAATAACTATATTGGCTCTTTTATGAGGACGATAAGATATCCCCATGGAATAGCAGTAGCAATCTGGCTTTGGAAAGAAATCCAGAATTGTTCTCTAGGGGCTCCCTGAGAAATAACCTTCTTCCAGCTAAGTGGAGGATACACAATGTGGTAGAGGAGGGCTGGCAGCAGCAATGAAGACAATGGGAGCAGCACAATGCTTTATAATGAAGTTGCTGGGCCAGAACTTTGACCAAAGTAATCCAGAGCAAGTACAATCAGAAGAAAATAATGCCATCTGATTTCAAGAAAAGAGGAACTCTCAGGTCACCAACATATAAAAATGAAGATGGGCACATTGCTGAGCAAGATAAAAATGACAAAGAGGATGAGGGAATGGACCAGGCGAGTGATGATTTGAATTGATCTCAAAAGGAACAACCCACAAACAGTAACAATGTTACCTGGACTTGCCAATCACCATCTTTGGCCCCATTAGACCCAACTACAATAAAAGAAAGTTCATTGGCCAAGAAAAGTTGTTAAATGACAAATTCAGGAAGACCCACTATGAATTATAGTTCCTAGAGTGGTTGTCAAAGTTCAACCCAACCTGTGATGAAGATATTTAGAATGGCATCATTGCACAAGGTGTCCCTTTCTATCAAAAAGAGAGTTTAACATGGATAAAGACCAAAGGTGGTGGTGGTGGTTGGGGGGGGGGGGTGTTAAGGTTTTTTAAAAAGTTATCTGGATTATTCAGAGTACTCAAATCAATCATTAGTAGCCTTCCTTGCTGGCAATTCCTGGTTTTGTTCAAATGCTCACCCTTCTGTGTACTCGTGGAAAGGACTGAACCATAATGGGTTTAATATAACCTTGGTAATTCTATTCTATTCCCCTTGATATGTGATCCAACCCTGGTCTCTGTGGTGGAAAGGGGCTTTAGAAAGGGTTTCAGTGCTCATAAAAAGAAAATAGAGAACAATTTCTTCATCATCCAGACATTGTGTGTCTATATAAGATGCCTGAACTGGGGCAACCATTTAGTAAACAATAAAGTAGAGTCCTAAAACTAAGTTACTATGCTGAGCATAGCTTGCTAAACAATGGAAAGAGCCTGTGTCCTGAATGATATTTGTGAGATTAGAGAACCATTCTGGAACTCTGTGTATATTAATAATATTAATGATATAATAATTTGTATTAGCTTTGTTATCATTATAATTATCCTAATTAATAAAAAGCAAAACACTGAACTGGCTTCCTGGCTTTTACTCTTTCCTCCCTAATTATTCTCTGTATAGTAACCAAAGTAGTCCTTTTAAATTCAAATTTAATTATGTTATCCTCTTGCTTAAAACTTTCCAAAGTCTGCCTTAGCTGATTTGGCTCAGTGGATAGAGCATTGGCCTGTGGACTGAAGGTTCCCGGGTTTGATTCCAGTCAAGGGCACATGCTCAGGGTGTGGGCTCCATCTCCAGTAGGGGATGTGCAGGAGGCAGCCAATCAATGATTCTCTCTCATCATTGATGTTTCTCTCTCTCTCTCTCTCTCTCTCTCTCTCTCTCTCTCTCTCTCTCTCTCTCTCTCTCTCTTTCTCCTTTCCTCTCTGAAATCAATAAAAATATATATATTTTTAAAAAAACCTTTCCAAACTCTTTCCTCAGCTCCAGGAATAAAATCTCATCTCCTAGCCAAAGACTGTAAGCCTTACATCATCTCCAATCTCATCTTACTCTACCTTCTCCTTCATACTTCCCTTTTTTCTTCACTTATTTTTCTTCTTTGAACACCCTAATCTTTTCCTCATCAGGGGTTTTGTTCTGGCTATTTCCTTTGTTGGACTTGCTCTCCAGATCTCCTCATGGTTAATACTTGTACTTCAGGCATCAGCTCAAGCATCACCTTCTCAATGACATTTTCCTTGAACACTCAAGTGAAATTAGCTATCTTTCCCACCTTGAGTCAGGCTTTCTTCTGACTCAATCACCTCCTATTTTATTTCCTTCATAGCCCATTTCACTATTTGCAGTTACTGCAATTATTTATTTGCTTACTAATCTGTTATCTATTTTCTCTACTTAGTATGTAAAGACCAAGAGAACAAGGACCTTGTTTGTCTTGTTCACCATAATTTCCCCCACCCTTAGAAAAGTGTCTGAAACTTCATAAATTCTCAATAAAGATTGTTGAGTGAATGAATGAATTAATGAATTAAAGGAAGAAAGAAAAAGGAAAAGGGAGGGAGGGAGGGGGAGGGGGGAGGAGTAGAGGGAGGGAGAGGGAGGGAGGGGGAGGGAGGGGGGAGGGAGGGAGGGCTGTAAGAACCAGAGCCTCAGGTACTGAAATGAGAGGTTATAGTATATCAAAATTACCTGTCTTACTCTTATCAGCTTAGTGTCTCTCCAGATTGCAAAAAGGATGGTAGAAGCAGCTCAAGAGTTACTTCCTCCCAGCTTATCTTTTCCAGCAGAAAGGTATTTCCTCTCTCAATGTCTGTATACTGCTCCCAGGAAAGAATTCTGATGGGCTCTGCTTGGATCATGACTTAACTATGGACCAATTACTGCATACAGAGAAATAAGGAATTATTATTGTCCAGGGCCCAAGTTACAATACATTGCCAGAGTATATTGTATCAAGATTGACAGCTCCACCTGCCATGATTGATAGATCCACAGGAAATAGTAGGTGGTTAGTACAAGAGAAACAGGGAAGGGAAGAAAGGAACAAGGGATGAAGAAGGAAGGAAGAGGAAAGAGGAGTTCTCAAAAAAAATACACAGAATTCCTAGGTAGAAAAAATCAATAGATGTTCCTTACAGAAAGAGACAAACTACACTGTACCTTGCCAGAATGTTTTCCTAGTTCTCCAGATTTAAATCACACTGATTTCTGCTTTACTATGTCAACATGAATCCTTATCTACACAACCAGAGTAACAGAAGAGCAAGTTTAAGTCTATACATGTACTAGTATACAGTATGTGGCTTTATGTTGGGGTTGGAGAAAGAGTAGGATTTAGCCATCCACCTTGTTTTGAAGGCATCTCTTGTTAACTATTAGGCCAAGATAATGGCCTTCTACCACTCTGTGATATGGTCTGCTGTCTATTCAAAGTTCTTCCCACCATCCCAATCACCAGGAAGAAATCACTGCTTTTAGCATAAAGGCAGCCTCTATTTCCTCTATTCAGAGAATGACTCAACCACATGAAGAGCCATCATGATCCCCACACAAATACAAAGGACATTTGAACCATGGTCAGACTGGCAGTGTTGTGGCACAACAAAGACCTGTGTTGGTGAGGGGAGGGCTGTCATCTACACTGCCTTATAAAGGGCCAGTAACTTACAAGGATAAATATAGGTTCTTGGCTCCAAACTGTGCTCTAGTGGTGCATTTTTGAGGGACAGTTATATTGGTGGGGTATCTTTCCCCTAGTAGGTTTGTTTATAAAAACATTAAGCATACATTATACATCAACATAAATAATTCTTCTTATATCTCTGTCCTCCAAATTTTGCAGTTAATTAAACTAATTTGTCTGTTTTTGTGAGTAGGAAACTCTTACTGTCATCCTTTCCAATCACTACTTATTTAAATTTCATCCTTGACCAGTTTCATGATAATGTTTATCTGCTCTAGAGGATTTGAAATGAGAGAAACACACAGGGATCCCATTTAAATTCTTCCTTGAACCTGAAAAGAGCCAAAAATCAGCTGGCCAGTTAAATAATAATTTCTCTTATAGGTTATTTGCTTAAGATAGCTGGTAGCTAATTTAATCCCAGAATTGCTTATTTACAAGTTTCTGTGAGGAATTCCTTGCAGTGAAGAGTGAAATGGGTAGAAGGATTCTAAAGAAACATTCTTTGAAGAAATGTCTATTCAAGTTCTTTGCCCATTTTTTAATTGGTTTATTGTTGTTGTTGTTGTTGTTTTTGTAGAGTTGTATAAGTTCTTTATAAATTTTGGATATTAACCCCTTATCAGTTTTTATTATTGGTGAATATGTTCTTCCATTCAGTGCACTGTCTTTTTATTTTGTTGATAGTTTCATTTGCTGTGCAAAAATGTTTTAGTTTCATTTAGCCCCATTTGTTTACATTTTCTTGTGTTTCCTTTGCCTGAGGAGATATATCAGCAAAATATTGCTACGAGAAATGTCTGAGATTTTACTGCCTATGTTTTCTTCTAGGATTTTTATGGTCTTGAGTCTTATATTTAAGTTTTTAATCCATTTTGAGTTTATTCTTGTGTAAGAAGGTGGTCCAATTTCATTTTTTTGCACATATCTGTCCAATTTTTCCAATACCATTTATTGAATAAACTGTTTGTAATCTAATAAACAAGATAAGCTAACAAACAAAATAAGAAAAGACTCATAGATACAGAGAACAGACTGACAGTTGTTAGAGGGAAGAGGAGTTGGGAGGCTGAGTGAAAAAAAGGGAAGGGACTAAACAAAAAAACAAGACAAAAAACAACTCATAGACACAGACAACAGTATGGGGATTACCAGAGGGAAAGGGGTATGGTGGGAGATAGAAGAGGTTTAAAGGGGCGATAAATGGTGATGGAAGGAGGCCTGAACACCCAATACAATATACAGATGTTATCCTACCTAACAATAGACAAATATGCAAATTGACCATACCTCCGACACACCAACAAGCCACGCCCACAAGCCACGCCCACCATCCAATCAGAGCGAGCATGCAAATTAACCCAAATCAAGATGGCTACAGCCACTGAGAGCAAGGTTTCCTTGGTAACAGAGGAAGCCAAGCTTTCCGCCTGCCCTTGCCAGGCCTAAGCCTCCACTCAAGCTAGAAAGTTTCAATTATAGAAGGTAAACAAATTCAAACAAATGGCAGCAGAATGGAGCTTGAGAGAGCAGGCCAGAGTTGCCGCCGGCAACAGGGGAAGCAAAGCTTTCCGCAGACCATGGCCGGGCCCACCCGCTTAAGGCAACAAAGTTTCAATTATAACCCCAACACAAATGGCTGCTGGCCTGGAGGGAGCCCCAGGCTTGGTTCCGCTCCAGGCTACAAAGTTTCAATTGTAGAAGGAAAATAAATTCCAGATACCAGGGCCTCCGCTGGGGTTGCCAGGGGGCGTGGCCGGCCTGCAAACCACCACAGACCCCTCGTTCAGGCCGCCCCACGCCCCAAGGGAACACCCACCTGATCCGGGACACCCTTCAGGGCAAACCAGCTGGCTCCTACCCCTGTACCAGGCCTCTATCCTATCTAATAAAAGAGTAATATGCAGATTGATCATCCCTGCAACGCACAATATAGCTGCCCCCATGTGGTCAAAGATCCTGCCCCCATGTGGACACAAGATGGCCACCACAAGATGGCCAGCAGGAGAGGGCAGTTGGGAGGCACCCAGCCTGCAAGGGAGGGCAGTTGAGAAGGACCAGGCCTGCAAGGGAGGGCAGTTGGAGGTGATCAACCCTGCAGGAGAGGGCAGTTAGGGGTGACCAGGTAGGCAGAGGAGGGAAGTTGGGGGCAAACAGGCTGGCAGCAGAGTGGTTAGGGGGTGATCAGGCTGGCAGGCAGAATCGGTTAGGGGCAATCAGGAAGGCAGGCGGGCAAGCAGTTGGGAGCCAGCAGTCCTTGATTGTGAGAGGGATGTCCGACTGCCCGTTGGCAGTCGGACATCCCTTGAGGGGTCCCATATTGGAGAGGGTACAGGTTGGGCTGAGGGACAACCCCCCTCCGTGCACAAATTTCATGCACCGGGCCTCTAGTATTATAGAATTGTACACCTGAAACCTATATAATCTTATTAACAAATGTCACCTCAATTAATTCAATTAACCAATTAACTGCCACAATATTTTGAATTTAATTAAAAAAAGGTCCGCCACCTGCGTCTATAGATACTTATGGCGTACAAATGGTTATAAAATCTTTTTTTCTGATAAAAAAATAAAAGAAGCATTCTTTGATACCATTCTCAAAAGAAAGCTAAGTACACATTTTTAAGCAAAACAAAAACCTACAAAATTTTCTGTCAACATTCCACTCTGGCCAGTTCACAACCAGAAAAAAAACATTTCAAGAACACTTGAATTCATTGTTTGGCATTTTATTAACTCACTTGGAAAGAAAGGACTCCTTGATCTTGACTCCTTTTAAAATGTTAGCTTTAAGCCCTCAATCAGCTCTTTGTGTTTATGTTACACAGGATCCCACAGCCCTGAATTGCCATGAAGAGCTGATAAGTTCATTCAGAAGACCTAAGGAAACCAATGTTGTGCGTTGTTTTATGCTGTCAATTCCCTGCACATGCCTCCACAGCTGATCTAGCCCCTGCCTAGCTCACCTCTACAGCATCTCTTGAGCTTCCCCTCTCAGCAGCTTCCAACCACACAACTCACCCAATTCCCTCAACCCCTCCCCACCTCTGACAGCTATACTGACACTTTTCAGTTTCTCAGATTCTTCTCTCTTCATCCCCTCCCACTCTACCAAGCTAACTCCAGCTCATCCTTCAGGTCTCAGTTCAAAGCCACTTCTCTGGGGCTGCCTTCCCTGACATGCCAGTCTACATCAGGTTCCCCAGGATACTCACAGAGCTCTTCACTTCTCACATCACACAGTTCTGATTGATTAGTTACCTATGTAATATTTTGCTTGAAGAAAGCCTCTTTCCCCTACGAGGTTTCAAGTTCCACACATGACAAGGACTGAGTCAATATTGTTCACTGCTGTATCCCACAGTGACTGGCACATAAAAGGTGTTAAATAAATACTTGTCAACTGAACAAATGGAAAGATGTTAGGTAGGTCCCTTAAACTCTATGATCACTTTCACATCAAGAATTATATGAATCTGTAATTCTGTGCAACACAGATGCTAGAACTGTAACAATACACCCAATTAATACTTGAATTATGCAAGTATTAATTGGTGAGGGGAAAAAGGTGAGAGAGGCTGAAGACTAAGCCAGCCTTAGCAGCTTCGATTGCCAGGGACTATCTTAGATGCTTTTGGATAGCTTATCTCAATCAGCTATCACAACAATCCTTCAGTTTTGCTTATCATTTTTCCCATTATTCAAGTCACACAGATAGAAAGTGATGGGGTACTTGAATCTAAAACTTGATTATATGCAATATACTATAAGTTAGATCTATGCGTTAACTTTAAAAAAGAGAAGAAAACATGTAGAGTCTGGAAAGAAAAAGAATGGGAAGACTCCTCGTTTTATTCCCAGACTCTATAGTTAGCCTGTTCTTTCTTATCACACAGCTTTCACACCTACTCCTCCACTGAAACACACACACACACACACACACACACACAAACACTGCAGATCTCTCCCTATGTGAGGATCATTTCTCCAATTCTTGCTGATAACCTATACAGTTAAATAGGTGTGGTGTTAACTTGAAACCTTGATCCTCTCTCTGCAGCATTACACATTCTCCTCTTTTATCTTGGGTCCATTTTCAGCTGTGCATGATTTGACACTCATTGATGTGTCTTTTAGGCCATTATCCCCATTTCATGTTCTGAACAGAATTGCACTTTAATAAATTATAACAATAGACTCCAACTGACTTTGAGAAAAAGCCTCACTTTTGTTTCCCACAAAGGCATCTCTGTTCCCACCTCCCAGAGGAGTGGGACACACCTTCTACCCCAGCCAAAACGAATTCAAGCAAAAACAAGACACAGAAAATCAGATGGCATTTAGCACTGCAGAAATAAGCTCAGTGCTGTCTTCCTTGTTTGTTTGTTTGTTAGGCCTGTTGAGCTGATTCTACTCTTTGAAAAATCTATCCTGGGATCAAAGTAACTCTGCTAAGGTTTCCAAGGACAGTTATCCAGGATAAGACATGCAGACCCCCCACTGTGAACTCAAGAGTTAGAACAGCTGACGTTGAGTACAGGTTCTCCTAATGCTACTCTCTGGGAGCAGATGGAGACCAGGCTTAGAGGAACCATGAACCTTCCAGATGGGAGATTTGCAACATGTTAAAAATTGAAAATATTCTTAAATAAGTTTACTAAAATTAGACAAATACTAAATATTTGCATTGAACAGGTCAACCCTCTAATAATAGAGCAGATAATGCAATTTCATGGATTTAAAATATAGATGCTCAGTTTCTACTCCTAGTAATGAATGGCAGAGGAGCTTCTATAAGTCCCACCCCAAACCATGAGCGTCACCAGAAGCAGGCAGAGATTAGAGAAGCATTTGACACTGGAAGAACGGACTGGCCCTGGGTGAGTTGGACTTTTATTTAGTCTTTTATAAGTAAGCAACCTTAGTAAGCAACATTTGGGGGGCTGAATCTTAGGCTACTGCAACATCTGGAAAGTGAACAGGCACCAAGTGGGAAGACCTGAAGGCTGAGGAAGACGTGATGGCTGGATCTAGAATCATCTAAATTCTCATTCATTTGTTGGGCTCCTGGGCTGGAAGGACTTCAAAAGCGAGGACTGTTCAAACACCTGCACATGACCTCTCCACATAGGTTGGCTTTCTCACAGCATTGAGACCTCAGGGTAATTGGCCTTCTTATAAGAAGGCTTCGGTTTCAAGCATAAAACTTATAGCATATAAGGCAGAACTTACAAAGCTTTTTCAAAACCTAACTTGAAAGTTACACAGCATCTCTTCCACTGCACTATATTAGTTACAAGTCAATCACAAGCCCCCAACATCCAAGGGGAGGGAAATTAGACTTCACTCTTGACAGGGTGTGATAAAGTTCTAGAAGAGCAGGTGGGATGAAAGATATTTTTATGACTATTTTGAAAAATGCAATCTCACACAAAAATCAATGACCTAAGGGTCCACCATCACAGGTTGAAAAAGAAAAGCAAAATACACCCAAAGTAAGTAAAAGAAAGAAATTAATAAAGAGTGAAAGTAAATGCAAAGATGGACAAGACATAGAAACTACAAAATATTGCTGAAAGTAAAAGAGGAAGAAGACTTTATTTTTTTAAATATATTTTATTGATTTTTTTACAGAGAGGAAGGGAGAGAGATAGAGAGCTAGAAACATCAATGAGAGAGAAACATGGATCAGCTGCCTCCTGCACACCCCCCATTGGGGATGTGCCCGCAACCAAGGTACATGCCCTTGACCGGAGTCGAACCCGGGACCTTTCAGTCCACATGCCGATGCTCTATCCACTGAGCCAAACCGGTTTCGGCAGAAGACTTTAATAATACGGAAATTTTGGAACTATTTAGAAATAATGTTTTGAAAAATTTATCATGTTCATGAATTGGAAGACTGCATTTTTATGACACCATTTCTTCCCAAGTTCCAATAAAAATGCTATAGCCTTTTTTGTAGAAATTAACAAGCTTATTATAAAATTTATATGAAAATATAAAATACCTAGAATAGCCAAGGCAATATTGAAAAAGAGTAACAGCTTTAGAGGATTTATACTAACCAACTTCAAGATTTACTCTAAAGCTACAGCAATCAAGGCAGTGTAGTACTGGCATACAGATAGAAAAACAGATCAATGATAGACACTTATGAAATCATTTGATATTCAACCAAAGAGCCAAAATAATCAATGGGGAAAAGATGTCTTTTTATAAATAGTCCTGAAACAACTGGGTATCCATATAAAGTGTCCAAATTCTTTACCCATTTTTTGTTGTTGTTGTTAATCCTCACCTGATGATATTTTTCCATTAATTTTTATAGAGAATGGAATGGAGGTGGAGAGACAGAGAAACATTGATTTGAGAGAGACACATCGGGATCAAGCCTGCAACTGAGGTACATGCCCTTGACTGAAATCTAACCCGGGACCCTTTGGTCCACAGGCCAATGCTATATCTACTGAGCGAAACTAGCTTGGGCTACCCATTTTTTAAAAAAAATTTACATTAGTAGGGAAAAATAACAGTAGTAGGGAAATTGGTGTATCTGAATGAAATCTATAGTTTAGTTAACAGTATTATGCCAATGTTAATTTCCTCATTTTGATAACAATACTATAGTTGTACGTGATGCTCACATTAGAGAAGCTAGATAAGGCATATAGAGAAACTGTACTATTTTTGCCACTTTTCTATAAGTCTAAAATTAGTTCAAAATAGTTTCTTTTTAAGTGGGTAAAGTATTTGTACAGACACTTCATAAAAATATATGAATGACTGGTAGCACATGAAAAAGTAGTCAAGCAATTAGTCATTAGAGAAATGTAAATTAAAACCACAATTCCAGTTCACAATCATAGAAGAGCTAAACTGAAAAAGACTGATAACACCAAATGGTGGCAAGGATGTGGAGCAACTGTAAACACACATGTTGGTGGGAACATAAAAGGGCATGTCCACTTTAGGGACATGACTGCAGTTTTTAAAAACTAAACATATACCTACCCTATCACCCAGGAATCTTACTCCTACATATTTACCACCCAAAAAGAAACATATGTCCACAATGTTCACAGCAGTTTTATTTGTGATAGCCCCAAACTGAAAACATTCCAGGAGTCCATGGAGAACAGGAGAATAGCTAAGCAAACTGTTATATTCGTACGAATAGTGTAATACTACTCATAAATTAAAAGGAACAGACCTATTAATACATTCAACAACATGGATGAATCTCAAAAACAGTATGCTGAGTAAAAGAAATCCTATATGAAAGAATAAATACCGTATCAATTCGTTTATATGAAATTTTAAAATAAGCAAAACTAAGGTATAGTGAAAAAGAAATCACATGGTGGTTGCCTCTGGTGGTTGTGGCAACAGTCATTGATTGGGAAGGGACATGAGGAATTTTCTGAGTAATGATAATGTTTTGGGTTACACTGGTGTATGAATTGTGCTGGTTCACAAACTGTCCATCACCTCCTGCTCACCCCCAGCCCCAAGCACATACACATAAGAGGGCAGGGAGAGACCAAAGAAAGAGGCAATTGGTCAGTGGCAGGTTAAACAAGCCAGGGAACTTACTTACTAAGCTTGTCTTGAGTAGATCTCTGCACCCGCCATTCCGAATCTTAAGAGTTTAGATAGAGGCTTTAACTGTGTTTGGTCACTATCATCCAGAGGGCTGTGTCCTTGAAAATGATCTGGTTTTAGGAACGGTGAGCATATGGGGGAGGGGGTAAAAAGTCTCCTATTGTCAGGGTTAACCTGTGGTTATGTCCTCTCAATGGTCTCCTCCAACAATTTGTCAAAACTTACCCAACAGCGGGGCTGGTGTTGCTCAGTGGTTGAGCATGAACCTATGAACCAGAAGGTCACAGTTCAATTCCCCATCAGGGCACATGCCCAGGTTGAGGGCTCAATCCCAGTAGGGGCATGCAGGAGGCAGCTGATCAGTGATTCTCTCTCATCATTGATGTCTCTATCCCTCTCTCCCTCCCTCCCTTCCTCTCTCTAAAATCAAGAAAAACATATATTTTTTAAAAACTTTCCAAGTGGTTCACTTAAACTTTGTATACTTTACTGTATATAACTTTACCTTAAAAAACATAAATATTGAATTCTAATAACATGCATGAAGTTTAAGAATGAAGTACACTGATACCTTTAACTTACTTTGAAATGCATTTTTAAATGAAATGTTAGATAGAGGGATGGGTAGATAAATATGTGACAAAGCAAATACAGCAAAATGTTCATTTTTAAATCCAGATTGTGGGTACATGGATGTTCAATGTACATGAATGTTCTTTCAACTTTTCTGAATGTTTGAAATTTTTCAATGTTGGGGGGAAATATAAAGACAAATTTATTTTTAATGTGCATTCACTTTCTGTGGTACGAGCATGTGTTATGAGTTTAAAATTGCATGATAAACAACTACTTCTTTGCATGTTGTCAGTGTGTCAGTAGCGCTTCATTTATAGAGAGTAATAACCAACTTACACTGCGGTTTTTCTATAAACCTGCACTGTTCTAAGCACGTGGGATGGGTTATCTCATTTCATCTTCACAGCAACCAGCCCCATCACTAATCCAAACGGCAACTTATTGCAAATTAGAAATAGGTATTCTTTCTCTGAGACACTAGACTGCTGTCTGCCAGAAAATTGCCTTCATAACTTCACACACCTACAATGGCTCCAAGAAAATGATGCCTCGGAGCTGAGCAGAGGCCCCCTTGCACACCAGTAACTGGTGGCCCTGACCAGAGCCCTGTGAAGTCCAATTACTATCCTCAGGGTTAATAGCGGATTTCAAAGTATAGCAGCACCACTGTTTGAAATATTCAAATATTTACTGGTGGTAAAAACTCTAAACTTGAGCCACTCAATGTGTCTGCAGCCACCCTGGGTTTATGGGCTCCGCTGGACTTCCCACATTCAGCAACTCTAGGTATATCACAGTGCCAGAAGAATAGAAAATTCTAGGAAAAATTCTATTAGAATAATTAATAACTGAGTGAATAAAAGAATGAGCGTGGGGGGTAGAAGTAAATGCCTATCCAACTGCCCAGAATACACACACACACACACACACACACACGCATGCACGCACACACGCGCGCAGGCCCACTCATGCATACACGTGCGTGCTTTTTCACACATCAGAATATTGATAGAGTTATACACAACACATGAAGTAGTCCACATAAAAGACAACACAGGCCATTATTGTATTTCTTTGGGGGCAAGTGTTAAAAATTGACAATTTTTTCATCAATATAGAAAATAAAGCCTAGGCATGCCATTTTACAGGAGTATCTAACACAGCTGAGTAATCTATAATTCATCTGACTATTCTGTACCTTCATCCACTAACCATTTTCATTGTTAAACCTATAACTAAATAGATAATTCCATATAAAAAATAATTAAACAGATAATTTCATGAAAAAAGAGGAAATAGTAGAAGGGTTTTGAGCACATGGGGACCAGAATAAAAGCCATCTTCTCTAATAAAATGGTAATATGCAAATTAACCATCACTCCGCTACATAAGCCACGCCCACCAGCCAAGCCACGCCCACCAGCCAATCAGGGCGAGTATGCAAATTAACCCAAACCAAGATGGCTACAGCCACAGAGAGCAAGGTTTCCCAGGTAACAGAGCAAGCCAAGCTTTCCATAGCCGTTGCAGGCCTAAGCCTCCACTCAAGCTACAAAGTTTCAATTATAGAAGGTAAACAAATTCAAACAAATGGCAGCAGAATGGAGCTTGAGAGAGCAGGCCAGGGTTGCCGGTGGCAACAGGGGAAGCAAAGCTTTCCACACACCCTGGCCGGGCCCACCCGCTTAAGGCTACAAAGTTTCAATTGTAGAAGGAAAATAAATTCCAGATACCAGGGCCTCCCCTTGGGTTGCCAGGGGGAGTGGCCGGCCTGCAAACGACCACAGGCCCCTCGCTCAGGCTGTCCCATGCCCCAAGGGAACCCCACCCTGATCCAGGACACCCTTCAGGGCAAACCAGCTGGCCCCCACCCATGCACCAGGCCTCTATCTTATCTAATAAAAGAGTAATATACAGATTGATCATCACTGCAACACACAATATAGCTGCCCCCATGTGGTCAAAGATCCTGCCCCCATGTGGACACAAGATGGCCACTACAAGATGGCCAGCAGGGGAGGGCAGTTGGGAGGCACCCGGCCTGCAAGGGAGGGCAGTTGAGAGGGACCAGGCTTGCAAGGGAGGGCAGTTGGAGGTGATCAACCCTGCAGGAGAGGGCAGTTAGGGGTGACCAGGCCGGCAGAGGAGGGCAGTTGGAGGTGATCAACCCTGCAGGAGAGGGCAGTCAGGGGTGACCAGGCTGGCAGAGGAGGGAAGTTGGGGGCAAACAGGCTGGCAGGGGAGCAGTTAAGCATCAACCAGGCTGGCAGCGGAGTGGTTAGGGGGTGATCAGGCTGGCAGGCAGAAGCGGTTAGGGGCAATCAGGAAGGCAGGCAGGCAAGCAGTTGAGAGCCAGCAGTCCTGGATTGTGACAGGGATGTCCGACTGCCCGTTTAGGGCAGTCGGACATCCCTCCAGGAGTCCCAGATTGGAGAGGGTACAGGCTGGGTTGAGGAACAACCCCCCGCCGTGCACGAATTTCGTGCACCGGGCTTCTAGTATTTAATGAAGAGCTATCTGCTCTGGAGGGTGGGTGGGTTAGCTAAGATGAGTGGGATGTTAGTTAGGAGGTGTGTGGGATAGTAATCCAGACCAATAAGCTATGTAACCAGAGAGGAGATGTTTGCGGGGCTGAGGAGGGGCAGGGGATCCAATGTTATTGATTGACTGGGCATGAAGGACAAAAGAGAAGGAAGTGGGGAAGATTTTGAGCCCTTATAGCTGAAATTATCCACCAGAATGTCACTATCTTGTCCCAAGTTGCACCTTCCAGATAAGAAAAATGGTAAATAACATTCTACTCTGAAATTCTACAGAAGGCAGCCACTCTGAACCCTGGTGCTAAAACCACTGTCACAGTGAAGGACTTTGTGTGGCCTTGTGTCCATAAAAGAGGAAGAGAGATGAGCATCACTGCTCAGAACTCCTTTGCTGTTACCCACAGCCTAGCAGTAATTTATCATGTGTGCCCCAACTGCCAGCCGGGTTGTTTGTTTTCCATATAAACTTCCTATCTCCTACACTGGACCAAACAGAGCTTTGAAAAAGTCTCTTTTGCAGGGCAAAATATGTTCATGCCTGACTGTCAGAATAAATTTTTTTTTAATGCTATAGGAAAAATGCCCACCATCACTTGGACATTCTCCCACTCTGACCCCTGACCACTATTACCTACACCCATCTGGGCCACATTGTTGCCTGTGGCATAAATTGCTAGTAGTCCAGCCAGTATCCATCCCCTCCCACCATGCTGCCCTTCCTCATTAACAGAAATTCTGTGGTCAAACTAAAATACTACATTTCCCAGACTCCCTTAGAGCTAACATGCTTAAAGGGAGCTGTGGTGGGGTTATGACCTTTTGACTCCTCCCCTCTTTCCTAAGCTCTTGAAAGTCAAGGGGGAGGACTAGAGTTTCAGTGACTATCTTAGACCACGAGATGACACTGGAAATGGCAACCACATGCTAATAAAATAGAGCCGAAAGGTAGGGAGCCGAAGTCCCTGAAGACAGCACTGTTGTCATAACAACTTGGGGCTGCCTACCATTGGATCTCTATTATCACACTAGAGGACTGGTGCATGAAATTCGTGCATGGGGGTGGGGGGGGGAAGGGCACGAGTCCCTCAGCCCGGCCTGCACCCTTTCAAAATCCGGGACCCCTCAGGGTCGTCTGACTGCCCGTTTAGGCCCAATCGTTCCTAAACAGGCAATCGGACATCCCTCTCACCATCCGGGACTACTGGGTCCTAACCGCTCGCCTGCCTGCCTGCCTACCTGCCTGATTGCCCCTAACCACTCTCCTGCCTGCCTGATTGCCCCTAACCACCTCTGCCTCGGCTCCCACCTCTGTGGCTTCATCTGGAAGGATGTCTGGAAGGTTATTCGGCTGTCCAGTCTAATTAGCATATTATACTTTTATTATTATAGATATTTCAGCTCATTGAATCTGCTCCTATTGAGAGAACCACTTCATAAAGTTGGAAACTGAGTCTCAGTGATTTTTCCAAAGTGTCACATCCTGTCAGTGACTCAAACCCAGGTCCCAGCTGCCCAGTGCTTTTTACACTAGAAGGACTTGACTAAAAGATCCTAGAGGTAGCTTTTAGCTACAGAGCACCATGGATCAGTTTCAAGTTACTTCCCCTCTCTCACCGTGCCCCAGGTTCCCTCTTGGTTACCACCACACTCAGGTACTTCTCAGCACACAACTGTCTGACCCTGTGAGAAAATAAACTATAAACTGTACCAAAGGCGAGAAGCTGTGAACAGGTGTCATGGCTATGAAGTTCTGTGACTAAACCAGGGCAGACCACCCCATGTAGATCAGAAAATGGGAGTGCTGAGCAGTCTTCTCAGAAGGAAAGAAAGAAATGTCATCACTAGAGCATGTGACTATCCTGTTGACAGGGCCCTGCTGACCTTCCATTCATTCTCCATAAAAGCCACAGCAACAGCAAACTGGGTGCCACATACCCAGTGATACGTTCAAAATAAGGGCTGCAGCCTGAAGTCCAAATACCAGACACTGAAATCTTCAGCTTTGCTAAGGGAATGCCTCTGTATTTAAACCTTTATTGTGTTATTTTGTACAGGGCAGTCTCTGTATTTGGTGGTGGTGGTGGTGGTGGGTGTTTATAAAACAATTACCAAACAGTTTGGATTTGTATTTATTTTCTATTATATACTTCACCTAGATCCCATGTTTCCCTTTCCTTAAAATTTGTTCCTTTCAAAAAATATCTGCTGAGGATGTCTATGTTAAAAAGAAAGAGAAGAAGAAAAGAGAGGGAGATGGAGGAGAGAGGAAGAAGGAAGAAAGAAGAGGAGGAGGAGGAAGAGTTAGGATAGGAAAGGAGTATGGCCTTTGAAATACTCAAAGCTATTTGTGAGGGAAAATCAAGGTAAGAAATAATACTGCACTTGGAATGAAATGCACCACAAAGCAGCTGGCCTACGTTTCGTGTACTGCTGTAAATGTGCTTTCGAGGCTTCTGAGACAGGGTGCTCTTGAAGGGGCCTAGTACCTATCTCCCCACACCAGCCCTTCTAAGGGGTTTTATTTCCCTCCATCTAAGAATAGTAATTCCTTAAGGGCAAAAAAAAAAAAAAAAAAAAAATTCAGCAATTGCTAAACGCCACCTGGGGGAAGTTCTGAGGTTTCTGTTGATGTCTGCCTGGGATCAAACGGCTTAATATGTAGACTTATGATAGGAAAAACAAACTGAGTCAGCTTGTGACTTTAAGATTGCTTTTTCCTCATTTTTATTATTAATAAAATAATATTTTTGGAGTATCCAAGGAGTGTAAACACTGCACCTGGCCCTCCTCAGTTCTCTGGGTGTACTGGTGTCCGTGTTTTACCAATTTCTACACCATGAAGTGCAGAAACATTACCCTCTGCCTGTATGACAAAATTTCAAATATTTCCTCCACATACACTTAGAACCATCCTTGGCAGTATTATAATTTTTGCTCCAACAGTCAAACATAATTTAGAAGACTAGGGCACATGGAGGGAGGCCGAAAGAGGCTTTGAATACTCAGCACCATCCCCAATTCCTTTACTTTTACCTAACAAAAGACCTATTTCTGAAATACATAATTTTTTGTATAAATCTGTCACTGGAAAAAATAGTAAGATAAACTAGTATTTTTAAAGGTATTCAGAGGCTTGTCAAAGTAAGGAAATCAAGACCCAGCCCAGGGACCTGCCTCAGCCAGTCCCCTACGCTTTCCCTCATTCCCGCACTGCTTTCAACTTGATACAGCTGTGGGGGAAGGGTGGCATGACATGGTCCCAACCAGCCTGCAGGAAGGGAAAGAGACAAATAGTTTCACAATTCATAAAAAGTAGAAACTAGAAGTTAGAGGGTGGCTAAACACGAAGTTCAAAATGAGGGAGCAGTCTCAGACCTCAGACCCTGAATCTCTTATTGGGGAATAGCTGTCGTTGGTCCCCAAGAAATTGATTTCTTCCTGATGAAGTCTGGGGAGGTGTGGCCTGCTCCCCATCTCTTAGCTTAATATTAATATTAATAAAAATGAATAACAGCCCAGCACCTGGTCCTTCTCCACAGCAGTAGGAAATGCTGGACTTCCAGCTCTGTGGGTGTGGAGGTGGTGCCCCCAAAGACAAGCATTCACCAGTGACCTCTCTTCCCTTTCGACCTCAATACCAATGAGCCTGCAAGCAGAATTTTATGGACTCTAATCCTCCCACCATTTGTGCCAAAGATTGGAGAAGATCTGGGAGTTTACCCTACTTGCAACTTAAGTTAGCCTGCCACAGTTTCATGGATGCTAGCAGAAGACATGAGATTTTAAAAAGAAGCAATTCCCTATTGTTGAAAGTATTACATATGTCACCTTTCTTCCCTCATTGACCCCTCCAGCCCGCCCCGCTCCACCCCCCAAACCCCGCCCCAGGCCTTCAAAATCCGGGACACCCTATTAAGACAGGAGATTTGTGGATTTAAAACAAAGGACTTTATTAGTCACAACACAGCATGAGCTCCATGTCTGCATAGAGAGTTGGAAAGTAAAACTCACTTGTGATTACTTGATGAATACCTGTCTTTCCCCAAAACTGTAAGCTCACAAGATTGTGACACTTGCTCTTTTCATTCCACCATGTCCAGCTCCTAGCGTCTAGCACAGTGTAGGTACTCAAGGAATTAATGAACAACCTAGCTCAGGGCAACTGGCAAGTGCAAGTTGGTCAGTTAGGTATTTGCCTGTGACATAAAGCTGGAGGGGCTTAAAGCATGTAAATGGAATCTGCACCATTACCTGGAGATGGCTGCACAATCCTGCCTTTCTCCCTTGCTTGTTGATGTTCTCTCCATCAATATATCAAAGCACAAAACAATCTTTTCTGGGGGTTACACAGGAAACTTATTCATCTCTAATTTGAGCAAACCATCATCTAATTAAATAATTTAATTAAATATGCTAATACCGAAGTTTTTTTTTAGAATAATTAAGGGACTTCAAGAGGCTAATTACAAATGGAAAATGTTGAATTGATAAAATTTCTATTTTCTTTAATTACTGAAATGTCCTCCTAGCAAGAGCCTGATATTATCTATATTTAAGGTTGAATGGTATGAAGTTTTCTCCGGGCATCAGAGAAAATATGATTAGGTTATTGGTGAGGCAACATCCCAATTCTTTTTATTTATTTATTGTTTAAAGCATTACATAAGTCTCCTTTTTCCCCCACTGACCTCTCCCCGGCTGTCCCCACCCACCAGCACATGCCCTTCCCCTCCCCCCGTCTGTGTCCATTGGTTATGTTCATATGCATACAAGGCCTTTGGTTGATCTCTTACCCCTTCATCCCCTACCTTCTCTCATAGATTGGAAAGTCTGTCCGATGCTTCTATGACTCTGGTTCTTTTTTGTTCATCAGTTTATGTTGTTCATTATATTCCACAAATGAGTGAGATCATGTGATATTTATCTTTCTCTGACTGGCTTATTTTATTTAGCATAATGCTCTCCAGTTCCATCCATGCTGTTTCAAATTGTAAGAATTCCTTCTTTCTTATAGCAGCATAATATTCCATTGTGTAGATGTACCACAGTTTTCTAATCCACTCATCTGCTGATGGGCACTTAGGCTGTTTCCATATCTTAGCTATTATAAATCTTGCTGCTATGAACATAGGGGTGCATATATCCTTTCTGATTGGTGTTTCTGTTTTCTTGGGATATATTCCTAGAAGTGGGATTACTGGGTCACATAGAAGTTCCATTTTTAATTTTTTCAGGAAATGCCATACTGTTTTCCACAGTGGCTGCACCAGCCTGCATTCCCACCAGCAGTGAAAGAGGATTCCTTTTTCTCTGCATCCTCTCCAGCACTTTGTCGTTTGTTGATTTGTTGATGATAGCCATTTTGACAGGTATGAGATAGTACCTCATTGTTGTTTTGCTTTGCATCTCTCGGATGATTAGTGTCTTTGAGCATGTTTTCGTATGTCTCTCGGCCTTCTGTATGTCCTCTTTAAAAAGTGTCTATTTAGGGCCTTTGCCCATTTTTTTGTTTGGATTGTTTATCTTCCTTTTGTTAAGTTGTATGAGTTCCCTAAAAAATTTGGAGATTAAACCCTTATCAGAGATGACATTGGCAAATATGTTCTCCCATGCAGTGGGCTTTCTTGTTGTTTTGTTGATGGTTTCTTTTGCTGTGCAGAAGCTTTTTATTTTGGTGTAGTCCCATTTGTTTATTTTCTCCTCAGTTTGCATTACCCTAGGAACTGTATCGGTAAAGATATTGCTACAACAAATGTCTGCTATTTTGCTGCCTAGGGCTTCTTCTAGGATTTTTATTGTTTCCCATCTTACGTTTAAGACCTCTATCCATTTTGAGTTTATTTTTGTGTATGGTCTAATTTGGTGGTCTGGTTTCATTTTCTTTTTTCTTTTTTTATTTTTTATTTATTTTTATTTTTTTTAATTAACTTTATTGATTAAGGTATCACATATTTGTCATCAACCCCCCCGCCCCCCATTCCCATCCCAAACCCCCCCACACGCATGCCCCCATCCCCCTGTTGTCCGTGATCACTGGTTAGGCTCATATGCAAGCACTCAAGTCCTTTGGTTGATCTATCTCCCTTGTCCCCACCCTCCCCTACCTTCCCTCTGAGGTCTGACAGTCTGATCAATGCTGTTCTTGTTCTTCAGTCTATGTTGTTCATCTTTTCCCCTAGATGAGTGAGCTCATGTGATACTAGGAATACACTTATAGGAACCGAAAATGAGACAAGCAATAATGGTTATGCTGAGAGGCAAATGAATCAGTCTATAGTGAGTTTCTTTCTGGGCCGACAGTTCTTTTGAGTCCCGATTTCTATGTCCAACAGTTGTTTATGTGTACACAACAGCAATGATATTTCAGTTCTGGATGGTGGACAAATGATGGTAATACAGGTCCGACCCTCTCTGGTTTGGTCCTGGGCAATCTGCAGTGACGCACATCTGCTGAATGCTAGTATGGCAAGGCATGGTCAGCATCTTCCATCTCTGGACTGTTTCTCTTCTGACTTCATGGCTGGAGCACTCCTGTCAATTCCTCTCTGTTGCAGGAATCCACATGGTCTCGGAGTTGTTTTCTGAAAATATACAAACATATTCTCGACCAAAAGTTAATAAAGGAATATTTTCTATAAATTTGACTTGCGATCCTTTTTCATTTTTTTCCCCAACAATTTTCCTTTGGCTTGTTTTGACAACATGTATGTTTTACCTGGGTGTCTTCTTTTTTCTTTTTTTTTTTTTTTTTTTTGCATGTATCTGTCCAATTTTCCCAATGCAACATCCCAATTCTTGTCCAGACATTCAAATTCAGGCATAATCCAAACTATCCCACGAGACTCAGCCCTGAATTAGGGTCTCTGTGGAGACTGGTGGGACCCTGTGACCACTACAGTCAGCAACACAATTGCACTGCCATGTTTTTGCAAGTTAAGCAAATTCCAGACTCGTGGCTGGAGGTAAAATTTCTGGAGAGTTTTTTCTACCTGGTCCCTAGGGACCTCACCAGAGAGAGTCCTAGGGAAATGATCCTTCTGTCAGTCCTGACTGGTCCTGTATGTCAATATTTCTCAAAGTAAGACCTGGGGCTCCTAGGACTCCCTGGTGGCTCCAAACATATATATAAATGTCATTTGTTTGAATCTCGGAATGCTGCTCAGTTCAAGAAACTTCCAATATTTGCCTGCATCAGAGGGCTCCTTAATCCACTGAGTGAGTTACTGAGGGTGACCAAAGTTTGGTATTTCCAAATTTAAATGAGCAAATCACTAGAATTTATGAAGCACTAATTCGGCATTCTGAGAAATCTGGCAACTATGCCACACTTGGAAAAGTCACAAATCTTCTGCTTAATCAGTAAGAAGGATGTTCCAGTAACGGGCACGATCAATACTGTTTTGAGTTGGTAGCAAAGTGCGGTTAAGAGAAGGCTCTAGAGTCATCTTACCAGGATTTGAAATTGGGTCCCTCCTATACTAACTGTGTGACTTAGAGAACCGACTTAACTTCTCTCTGTCTTCATTTCCTCATGTGGGAATAATAATAGTACCCACCTCATGGGTTGCTGGGTGAACTTACATGACCAATTTAAAATGCTCAACACAGTGACTAATGATAATGCTCAATAAATGAAATTGTAAATCCATGACCTTTTCAGTCGCAGCTACTTGTGTCAATCATTACTGCAGTGACATTATTACTATGAGGTGTCACTTGTGTTCCTGCTTTTGTTGTATAATTGCTGCGCTGTTATCATTTTGTTTTTCAACAATTGCTGTGTTGTTACCTCTTGGTCTTCCTCATTTGTTCTACCAACTTCTAGTATTTCCTCTGGGAAAAGGGAAAAGGTGGGTAGAGGCTACTGTTCCTAAGACACCACCCCTGTCCCATGTGCCCCTCACTGCTGAGCAGCAGCCCCAAACCACCTGTGGTCTCCTGGTGTGGGCCCAGAGGCCAGCCTCGGAGGAGAAGCCGACTGAGCACAGATGTGACAGGCCAGCAGTGCAACTCACAACACAGCCATACACACTCTCCTCAGCACATGGCAGCTAGTGCCAGCAGATATCGGCACTGGGGGAACCAAAGGAAGGTCCCGATAAAGGCCAGAGGAATCAGGATGCCTTTGGCTTCACAAAGATTCTGAAAAATCATTCCTTTTTACTCTTGTTCAGGAAGATTCCCTGACACAGCTTTTCTTTAATTCCACCATCATTCAAACCACCAGCTTAAAACTTAGGCTCAGAAAGGAAAAAGTCCTTAGGTTTCCTTCCCTATCTTGCTTCCTGCAGATTCCCCTTTGCAGGTGAACCTTTATGAAGATCGGCACATAATGAGCTAGAGGCACCATGGATTTTAAGGTCAGAAAACCCTAGTTTCAATACTAACTATGCTACTCTCTAGTTATGTGACCTAAGGCAAGTTACTTTACCTTTCCAAGTCTCCATTCCTCATCTGTAAAATGGGACTAATAAGGCATGACTCATAGGATTGTCATAAGGATTCAGTGGAATAATGCTCCTGAAGGCACCTAGCCAGCACCTTGCGGGCACACTGCAGTTATGATCTTCATGCACACACAGGTTCACATACATGTACACAAAACTCACACACACTCAGTAAGTTCCTTCAGTTTCATTAACCATGTGACCCAAACTGGTTCATTCAAAGCACATCATGCCCATCCTGGGATAGTATCTAAGCAAAACCGCACATGAGGTCTCACAGAACCGCATCTTCTCTCTTACACAGTGCCATGGTTAACTGGCAGACCAGAGCTGATGCACGCAGGTGTTTGATGGCCCTCCCTCAGAGTCCCTGGCTGGCTGCACATTGTCCTGGTATAGCCACCCTTACCCCATGCACTTATGTAATTCTTCTTTCAGAATTACCTTCATAAAATAGAGCACATTCTTTGGAATACTGTCAGGGATGGTAAAACTTTACCCCTTTTGGTGGATATGATCTTTTTTAAATTTTTTTATTTTGAGATAATTGTAGATTTACATGCAGTTATAAGAAATAATGCACAGATACCCTGACTACACTACCCAGTTTCCCCTCAATGGTTGCATCTTATGAAATCATAGTAGAATATCCCAACCAGAGTATCGGCCTTGATACAGTGAAGATACAAAACATTTCCATCACCACAAGGATTTCTCATAGTGCTCTTTTATAGCAACGCCCACCTCTCTCTCACCCCCAACCCCTCCTTAACCCCTAATCTGATATCCATTTCTATAAATTTGTCATTTCAAGAATGTTATATACATGGGAACATATGGTATGTAACCTTTAAGTTGGCTTTTTTTCACTCAACAAAATTCCCTGGAGATTTATCCAAGTTTCTGCATGTATCAATAGTTCACTCTTTTTATTGCTGGGTAATATTCCATTAAAAGGATGCACCACAGTTTGTTTAACCATTAACCTATTGAAGGACATCTTGATTATTTCTTGTTATTAGTTCTTATGAATAAAGCTACCACTAACATTCATGTACAGATTTTTATGCAAACATCTCTAAGTTATAATTTCTCTGGGATAAATGCACAAGAGTGAGATTGCTAGGGTACATGGTAGTTACATGTTTAGTTGCATTAAAAACTGCCAAGGAGTTTCCCAGAATGGCTGTACTATTTTACATTCCCACCAGCAATGTATTAGCGATCCAGTTTCTCTGACTCCTCACCACGCACTACTTTTAATGTTAGCCATTAGGACAAGGTGTGCGGTGATATCTCACTGTGGTGTTAGTTTGCATTTCCTTAATAGCTAATGATCTTGAACATCTTTTCATGTGCTTATTGCCATCTGTTTGTGTTTGATGAAATGTCTGTTCATGTCTTTTGCTCATTTTCTAAATGGTTGGGTGTGTTGTTTTTTTACTACATGTAATTTTTTATTAAGTAACTTTAGCAAAGTGTTATGAACACCTTGAGTGGTTTCTCTGAGTAGAATAAATTTGTATTCCACCAAACATACCTATACACATACACACACACACACACACACACACACACACACACAAATGTACATAAACAACCCAAAAATGTATCTCTACTCAGTGCGCCTCCTTTTCTTGTAAGAATCTTAAATGGGCTCAGAGCAGTTGCCAAAACATATGGCTGCTGAGCCTCTTAAATGTTGTAATCATGAATCTCTCTGTGAATCTGATGGGTATAAAAGACCCTCTTCCCACAAAACACACAGAATTTTACCTCAAATTTTACAGGCTTCTTGGGGCCTTTGAAGTCAGCAATGAACTTCAGATTAAGAAAACCTAATTTAGCAGAATGCCTAACTGGTTCACTGGATGTGGCTTTGAAGAACTCTACATTTACTTGGAAAGTACAGTTTCAGAGCAAGTTTGAAACTCCCAACAATGATGTCAATCTCCAGTGAGTCAAAATTACCTTGGAGCTCATTAGCCAGATGCCTGGGCGAACCTCCAGATCTGACTTGGTAAGTCTCACATGGAACCCGGAAGTCTGTATTTTCCACAGCTCACAGGCTGGGGCTTGGGAGTCCAGCTGGATTCGACAACCTTTAGTATCCACCCTCCTTCCCTAATAGGCATTTTCCTTTTACTTAAAGGACTCAGGGAATGAGATTATGTAATCTCCAGAGTGTAATTTCCTTTTCAGTGAAAAAAAAAAAATTTCCCTTTAGACTCTGACCTAAATACGCTTGGGATGCCCCACATCTCCTATTCTTGGGACAAATGCATCTTTAAAGTGCCACCAAGGGAATTTTCAAATCCTTAAAGCTGTATGGAGGCAGCTCTCTAGGCCTCTCTATCCTGAACTAAATCCCTGCAGGGTGCTTTCAACTTTCCCCAAATGTTCACTTTGCAAAGTGAGCATTTGGTTCCTCTCTGCTATAAGCTGTCCTGTAAAATCTCATCTATTGGTTTTAGAACACCATGCCTGTAACTCCCAGGTTACCTGCAGAAATCAGTGGAGTGTGCTCCTCGGAGCAGCAGGGTACCCTGGTTTACCTGGAGAGATGAACAGGTGCACTGTTTTACCTACACAGAACAGTGGGTGTACTGGCTTAGCATCCACAGTCATCGTGGGCTCCAAAGGCCTAATTCCAGCTGGTCTCAAATCCCTGATTCTTAACCTCTCTAAACTCCACTTTCCCTAAATGTAAAATGAGAAGAATAAAATAGCACCATCCTCACTCAGAAGTTGAGAAGATTGGATGAAACAATACCTGCACGATTCTTGGCAAACAAGGGCTGTTTGATAAGCATTAGCTCCACTTCTTGTCCATGGATATTGACTTAATGGTATCTTTCTACCTGGAGTGAGGTTGCCCTAAGCTCCACGTGGGTTAATCTACACCTCTTTCTTGCCCCACAAGGAGACCCTTTGCTTCACACACTCCTTTTTACTTCCCTGGTGCAGCAGGGTCCCCACAAGGCAACACTGGACCCTTCTCTCCCGCCATGCTGAGCTCTGTACCACCCATGGCACAGGTCAGGTGGGACTCTTGGCAACTCATCCTCTCCGGCTTCTATGAATGAATTCTCTACCAGGACAGAGAGCAGAGGTTATAGGCTCAGAGCTGGGTGGCAAGATGGTGTTTTTACACCTTGATCATGTCACTTCTCCAAACTGGCAACATCTGCTGCCCCTTTGGCCCAAAGGGAGTAACTTCCTCTAACAGCAGCCGGAGCAGAATCTTGAGAGAAAGGAACCAGACTGTTCCAGAAAGCAGAGATTACTCACATGTGCGAATTCCCCAGGGACCACAGAACACTCCAGCCACAGCCCCCCTTTCACGTGTCATGCCCTGCTCAGCAATGTTATTCTCCTCGACTTCAATGCACAATGTTTCCTCTCCTCTGCTCATGTGCATAGCTCTTTAGCTGGGTGCAAGGACTTCTTTACATTCACCGTGACATCTCTCAGAGGGCAAGCCCCAGAAGGTGGCTTGAGGTGTTAAAGGCTTGGACTCCAGGACCAGGTCGCCTAAGTCAAAACCTAGCTTTGCCCCTCTCTAGGTAGGTGACTTTGGGCAAATCACTTCACACCCCTGTGACTCAGTTTCCTCACCTATGGAACAGAAATGATAACAATACCTACCTTCATAGGGTTATTGTCAGGATTAAGTGGTTAGTACGGGGAAGTACTTAGAACAGCGCCCAGCACCGAATAAAGCATGTGTGCAAAGTAGCTTTAGTACTATTACAGTATTTGTTATCAGGAGTTGACACCCATAGGAAACTGTCAGTGATAACAAGAACAGTAATTGGACCGGGCTCTCTGTGGCCCCATCACTGCCCCCCCCCACCCCCCCACCCCGTGCTGCCGTAGCTGCTGGTTCAGGTTCATCTTATTATAGTCCAGTCATTCTGAAGACTCTGGGAAAATTATCTCTTCTCCCCACCCAGCTAATCCAAGGAATCTATCTTCAGTAAGCTGAGAGCTTAGGGGTGGAATCATTTCTGCAGAGCCAGCTAGCCCTTATCTACATCATGCTCCCTAGCGACTCAAAGACCCAAAGGCAGTAGTAGTTCTCTTCGCTCAGTTCCTCTGAGCTTTCTAGGTCCTGCTCTGGTGTTTTCCCAGGGACTAGGGCATGGTTTACTCCTGCCCTTTAGCAGTTGCCCACTATAGGCACTTCTCTATTTGCTGCTTCCCCCCATCCATGTTTGTTGCCGGCCCACAGAGTAGTGAAGAGTACAAGTTCTGCAGTGAGACTGCTGAGGTTCAAATGCTGATTGTGTTGCTTTTTCTCTGTGCCTAAGTCTCCTCCTCTGTAAAATGCATATAAATTATAGTGCCTGCACCATAGGGTTGTTAGGGAAATGAAATCCAAACAATGCAGGTAAAGCATAGTGCCTGGCACATAGGTGGGTACCTAACAAATGTTGGCACTTTTTAGTATTTCCTTTCTCCCGTCTCCTCTTAGTCCTGTCTATATTCTTGTAGCATGGAAGCTCCTTGATTTTGGCCAATATGAGGCAGGATCATCACTCCATATACACTCCCTCACATCCTCCCCCCCGCCCACACACAAACACACACACACACACACACACACACACACACACACACACACACACACTGCTCAAGACCGCTTTGAGAGGCTGGATGACTCCATGTAGAGATGATGCTACATGGGGCTGCTAAGAGAACCTAGCACTCCCCTTTCTTCCCTCATAGGTGACTGTGTGGAGCTGTGTTTCTGGGGCCATGGAGGGGGAGATGGTCTGTCTCGTGCTAGAGTCTATATCTCGCATCCCCCTCACAAGAGTCCACAGTGCACCATGACTTAGATCAGCTGTTGTTTTCCAATTTCTTTAGTGGCCACCTGCTGTCTAAGCTAATTTAATAGCCTCCACAGCACTGGGGAGCCGGATGTTCGGATGTTAACAGGAGTGGGTGGGGGAGGCTCCGAGACAACCCAGTGAGGAATGTTAGCACTGATACAGCCATATATCCAGGCGGTGAGTAAAATAAGCCCATAGATTACAAACCCCAGAGGTTTTCTGCTAACACTGGATTAGCAAACATGCCCCATAGGGGAAATCTGCCTTTCCATGCTTTCCTATAAAGTGATCCATAACATCAGGAAGGAATTCAAAACACTGCTCTCTGTGCACTCGTGGCCACAGCTCTGTGTTGCTGACTGGGAATTACAGGGTGTGGGGGAGGAGAGAGAGAGTGCGCATTAGTTTGTTGTATATATTCATATGCTCCAGTTGGGAGGATTGGTGATGAGGAACAGGAATAAAAGATACATAAAAAATAGTAATTCTCCTTTCTAAGCCATACAGCATCCCCAACACTAGTATCCCTTTCCATCACCAGCCCCTGGGGATATTTATCACATGCCAATGCAGGAGTTATCTTGGGGGATAGAGAACAGATGAGGTGCAGGAAATTTAAAATGGCTGCCCTGGACATGAAAAACCTGCTCTGTCATTGACATGGATTCATTTCCATTTCAATTCATCGTTGGAACAAATATGCATCAGGCTTGGGCTCTATTTTATACTTCCCTGTGATTTTTCTAGAGAGTCGTTTAGATTCATGCATATTATTCTTGGTTTTCCTATTCTGGGAAGTATGTTCCAGTGGATCCCCTTCTCCTTTCAGACTAGAGAAATTTAAACCTTGCTGCTCTCTTCAGTCACGTCCTCCTCCCTGGGTCCCATGGCATCTTTCTCTTTCGGCCACTTGCTTACTTTGCTTGCTTGACTCTCTCTCACTAGTCAGACTATGCATTCACGGGAGGCTAAGGCTATATCCCCTGATTCCCTCCCAGCATCGGCACAGGCCAGGACACTCAGTGGATGTTCAATGAATCCAGATCTCTTCCTGTGATAGGCCCCTTTCTGCTGTGTGCCAGGCTGCTGTGGAACAAAGCTCTTAAGAGTCTTAGAAGCTCTGTTGTCAAGCCAAGAACATTTAAGAGGCACATCATTAAGATTCTTAGACGTCCTGTTATCTACCTAAGGTCTACAGACACACCCTTAAGTACGTCCGAGTTTTTAACATCAGGTATACAGTCATACCCTTGACTTTATTTTTACTTCAAGACAATGTTTTAGAGCCCTGAATTTGTTTCTTTCCCCTAGAGCCTTTATCACTTGGAGGTCTCTTGCTGGCTTTTGCTTCATTGCCCTATATTTCTTCTAAATTCTGCTGAAAACCTTAACAGTACCCTTTAAATCTCATCTCTATCTCTACCTTATCACATATTGCTGAAGGAAACTAGCTGGCACATTCAGTATTCGTCCAGGATCCACTTAACCAAATCTACCAGTTCATTAAGTGTATTTTCTATTTTCCAATTACTACGGACCATAGTGTTGCCAAACTTTTCACTACTATGCATGAGTTGCCTTTTCTTTGTCCTCTGATATCAACTTCCTAACAACCCTTCAAACCTTCACTACTGGTTTCTTTGAGACCCTTCAAATCTCTGCCAATGTCAAAACCAATGTCACATGAGTCATAATGGATTGACTGAACAGATTAGACCTGATCCACTGTGGGAGAAACGAGTGAAATACAAGTCCAGAAAGTGATAACTAGAGGATCAGCGAGAAGTTCCTAACAGAAACTGCAAGAAGAAGCCACCAAAGAGGTCTGTGGAGGGCTACTGGCTCTATATCTGGAGGTGGGGCTGGAGTTGCTGTAGGTCAGCAGAGCCAGAAATCAGAAAAGCTGGACATGAAGTGGGGGGCGGGGAGGATTTGAACCCGTAAGTCAAGCCTGAACTTACAGGACACACAAAACCCACTTGTGTCTTTCATCACATGTACCTCAAAGATGCAGTGCCTTCACCACAAAGATGCAGGTACATCTGGCTCAGGACGCTGAAGGACCAGAGTCTGCAGATGCTGGAAGATCTGAGGGCTCAGCTGCCGCCCCACCCCTGCCAGCAAGGTGAGCAGCAGGTCACGCTTTGTAAGCAAGCCTTGGAGTGGACTTTGATAGGAGCCTTTGTAGGGTTTAAGCAGAGGAGTGACAGGAAGCATTCATGTGTTGCACATAGACCAAAGAGACCAGTTGGAAGACCACTGCAATAATGTTGGGAAGAGAGGACCCAAGTGCATGGCTGTAACAGCACACAGACCCCTGCCTCGCCCTCCAGAGTACATATTGTTGATGCTTCAATTCTGCCTTTCAGATCTCATGCAAATTTCTCTTGTAGTTAACCTTAACCCACAATCATGCCAGGAAGGTAATCTGGGAACTACAGTTCTGGTTTTGCTAAGTCAACAACGTATACAAACATCACAAAGGCTCTTAATTCATGGTCCCTATCTGAAAGAAAACGCTTAATAAATGTTTAGTACTTATTTGTATTCTAACCACTAGCCCAATGCTTAACACAGAGCAGGTGCTCCAATTTTGTTTGTTAAACAGAAACTTGGTTTATATCCCAGATTGATTGCTACACCTCTAAAACATTTCCCTGGACACAAATGGTCTTTTTCTCTGTAAAGAGATAAGAATCTTCTGCATCAACCTAATATTTGTTAATTTCCCTCTCTGTGGGATGGACAGTTTATTGCTTAGAACTAAAGCCATCTACATCCAGAAAATAGCAGCATTAAAATTCATTTAAACTTGGCAATCAGAAGAAAGATGATCTCATGATGTTAGCATTTTCAGTGGGGCCTGAGTGAGAGGGCAGGATCCGTGCTTGAACACTTTCTCTTCATTAGCACTTCAGTTCCTGCACTGGGCTCAGCGCCCCACCTCACTGACCCCACTCAGACAAGGGGAACTGAGTGATGAGGTGATAATGAGGAGAAAATGTTCTGCCCTGTTCTGGGTCTGGCTGGTATAAAGCAGGACCACAGAGATGAGACTGTACCTGGCTGTTTTAAAATCTTTTCTCATTTGGGAAGC
This sequence comes from Cnephaeus nilssonii, assembly GCF_951640355.1. Taxonomy (NCBI): domain Eukaryota; kingdom Metazoa; phylum Chordata; class Mammalia; order Chiroptera; family Vespertilionidae; genus Cnephaeus; species Cnephaeus nilssonii. The sequence continues at coordinate 50,373,809 of NC_137085.1, read as the reverse complement.
AGCATGATGAAAATTCATCATCATAATAAAGAAGAGGAGGCTGCAGCAGCAATGAGCAAAGGTAAAAGTGTAGGCAAAAATGTGCTGGCCTGGGCTCACCAGATAAACTCAGATTCTTGTTATGATAAGTCTTACAGAAAATCCTAGCATTGCTCTCCACTGCTTAACAATACCAGCTATATGACTGTGGGAGGGAGGGAGGGAAGGAGGGAAGGAGGGAGGGAGGAAGGGAGGGAGGAAGGGAAGGAGGGAGGGAGAGAGAGAAGGAGGGAGGGAGAGAGGGAAGGAGGGAGGGGAGGAGGGAGGGGAGGGAAGGAGGGGAGGCTTTCCCCAGGAGATAACAGGGAAAGAGATCTTTTTAAGCCATAAAGAAGCTCCAATCTCATGTTATTTATTTAAGCTCTGTTCCAAATTGTGATTTTTTTTTTAATGAGAAAGTTTATAATTTTTCTTTCAACAGTACTGATTGCCCAAGGCATGCAGAATGCCGACAATATGCAAATGCTTTCCTAGGCCCCAGACCCAGGCTAGAGAGGAAAGCAGCACATGAAAAAATAGCACTTGCTCTTTCCAAGGTGGTTCCCCCTAACAATATAGGGGTTTGATCATGAAAAAAAGTGGAGAACAAAATCTTGGTAAGCAAATAGCAATCTCTGCTACAGCCCTGAGAGACTCTTTCAGAAAGATCCCTGGTGTGCTCCATCTACAGTGTCTCTAGGCCAGTTTCTGGTTCTATTAGACCCGTGGTCGGCAAACTGCGGCTCGCGAGTCATATGCGGCTCTTTGGCCCCTTGAGTGTGGCTCTTCCACAAAATACCACAGCCTGGGCGAGTCTATTTTGAAGAAGTGGCGTTAGAAGAAGTTTAAGTTTAAAAAGTTTGGCTCTCAAAAGAAATTTCAATTGTTGTACTGTTGATATTTGGCTCTGTTGACTAATGAGTTCGCCGACCACTGTATTAGACCATTCTCTATCCCACCAAATTTACTCACCACTTCTTATTACTCTTTCACTCTGTCCCACTGATCTGTATCCCCAACTTCCCCTCCTTTACTTCCAAGGTATTTATACCTTATTTGGCCTTTTAGCAATCAAATGAAGCAGAAACATTATCATGAACCAATTTTTAGAAGAGGACCAAAGGCCCAAAAAAGATGAATTACTTGCCCAGGGTTATAACTTGTCATTCTATTTACAGCAAAATCAATACTACAGAAACCAGGACTTTGGAAACTTAAGACTTCTGTTCTTCCAATTCTCCCACCCACTTCTGAGTCTACATGTGAAGGAACATGTTAAAGAAGGATAAACCTTTTTTCTTACCCACAATTTAGCGCTGAAGTGGGACTTGAACATAATATTCCTCCAACACTATAAATGCATCTGTCTCAAGGTTTATAAGTTGCATTGCTATAGAGCTATGATTCTATGGATGGTCCACAAAGACACACCAATATTGATTTTTGGTTTGACAGATAGTGTATCTACTGTGAGCAATTCACTAATTAATTAATAGAATCCGTTGGCATTTATCATATCCAAGGCTCAATATTCATTGATAAAAGAAAAAACAAAATGATTAGGACATGGTCCTGTCTTCAAGAAATTCACAATATAGTCAGGAAGATGTCTAAATGGACAAACTAATTCTTATACAAGTCATGATAGAATAAACCCTCTCAACAGAAGAGAAGATTTCAGATGATGAAACCAACATTACTGCAGGGAGTTACTTGAAAAGTCTTAATTAAAGAAATGGAATCTGAATGGAGTCTTGAGTGATGGGTAACATTCTGGTAAACAGAGATGTAGGAAAGATTCCTGCAAACAGAAAGAATAGCAAAATCAATGGCCAGAGTTTTTAAAAAAAAAATCAAAGGGAAAGGAACATTGCAATTGGTTGTGGTAATATCAATGTGACTGGGCTAGGGGATGCCCAGATAGCTGGTAACACATTATTTCTGGGTGTGTTTGTAAGAGTATTTCTCAAAGAAATTCACATTTGAATTGGTCAGCTAAATGAAGATCACCCTCACCAATGTAAGCGGTGCCATCCAATCCTGAAGTAGATCAGGATTTTCCATTGCACATAACAGAACCAACTCTACCTAAAAGGAAGATCATTACAACTAATGTGAAACTCACAGAATTTTCAGAAACTCAGAGCCAGTGAATCAAGCTCAGCGACTCTACAGCCAAGAAGAAAATCCAAATGCCAATACCAGACCACTCATAGACTAGTCTTATTGGCACTATGGATGCAGGACCACAAAAAACCTGCAGGACACAGACCATAGGACACTGAGCCAATTATGCCGATCCCGGATTTTACTGTTAGGAGCTTTGCTGCTACTCCTCCTCCTGAAAGCCCAATCATGGCTTGCCATTCTCTATGAAAAGGCAGGTTCTGAATGTGACCTTCCTCCTTCTGTGGCCCGTTTCCCCGGTGGAACCTGGCTCACCTATCTGGCCTTAGCTAGCCTCAAGGATGGCTTGGAATGCAAGCTGTCTTGCTTGTAGTGTTGCAAGGTGAAAATTTCAATGATAAAAATCACCAAAATGGAAGATGATAGTCCAAAAAATGTAGGGCAGCATGATTATGACAAATACCCACTGCACAGCATGACCTGAAGACAAGCTCATCTAGTACCATCAGAAGGTTCTTGTTCAACATAAATTAAAGAAAGAAAGTTATATATATATGACTTGAGTTTTCCATAGTTCTAATTGTTGGCTCTAAGAACCTGTTGAATTAAATGCCACAATTCATTCATTCGATCAATTATACAGGCATTCGCTATTGCCCATACCACATGTACTCCACAGTGCTGTTGGGAGCGACACCACCCTCCCTTTGTCAGTCTGCCTCAGTGATGGTACTCTCTCTTCCTTTTTTTCTTTCCCTCCCAAGCCTATGTCTGTTCTTTTATTTTTCCATTTGCAATCCACAAAGCTAGTATAATCTTTCAGAACTTGGCCTGAAGAGAAGAAAAAAGCATTTTTCCTATTAGCATATATGTCTCCTGGACCAAAATCTTCAAATCATCTTCCACTTGCCAGAGTGAATCCAACTTTGACACCTGCCCACTCAAAACACCAGTAATAATCCCAACTCCCCTCAAAAGCTATTAACTTTAATAATAATAATAATAAAAACCTGGTCACATGTCAGACACTAGTATTGCCAGAAGATGCAAACACCCATGAATATTCTACTGCCAATAACTCATAAAATGAAATATCCCACAGCATCCTCCCCACCAGTTCCTCCAAGGAATTCCCTGGGGAACGGAGGAGGGGGCATCTAAATGCCCTCAACATTCTGGATGCAACGTACAGAGATTTTTGGTTGTCATGGTCAGCCTCCTTATCAATGGAGAGTAATTGGGACACACAGTTGGAGGAGGGGTAATGAGGGGCCAATAGGAAAGGTATACATTTGAAGTCAGACAAACTTGGGGTCCAGTCCTGGCTCTTTCTTTCACCAGCCTTGTGACATTAGACAATGACTTATTCTACCTGTCTCAGTTTCTGCCTCTGTAAAATGGGCATGAAATTCCTACCTCGCAGAGCTTTTGTCAGAATTAAAGAAATATATGCAATACATCTCATATAGCAGCAAGCAAATGGTAACTGAAAGGTTAAAGTCGGTGGTGCGTGGGCAGGCTAAATAGCCATCTCACATGGTGATTAAAGAAAAATTGAATTTATTTAAGGAAAAGGGAATGGGGATATCCAAAGGGAAGGACTACATAGCACCAAGCCAAGGGGTACTGGGTCAGTGATGGCAGTAAAATTATACTTAGGACAGTGAAACAAGGAAGGGCATAGAAGAAGCAACAGGAAGGCCTAAGCTGGGCTGCTTTGGCTCACTGAGAAGTCAGAGGAAAGGGGGCCTTTGAGACAGATTCAGAGCGTTAGCCTAGGACAAGTTGCCGCTGCCCATTGCTCCCCTGGTTGCAAGTCTCATGGGGTCCCTTAAGAGGTTGGTGGATATGTGCTTGTGGAGGAATGGCATGGGTGTTCTCCTTGGAGGGAGAGTGTATACTGGGTCCTTTGTCCTGGGCATATTTATCCCTCTTGCAGGTGGAAATCTGAGGGGAACTCTCAGAGGAGAGTCTTAATAGAATATTCATCAGCTTTCCAGGTGTGCTCTTTCAGGGTCCTGCTCTTAACTGATTGGTCAGAGCCAGGGCAGGGGGTCATTAGTCAATGTAGCTGGTCCTGAGGCAGCCATGGCATCACTTGTCTAGTTTTGCTGCTTTTTTGGGCTTGGAGCTGAAATACAACTGAGGACTAGATGTTATTTTTAGGGAGGAAAAGGTCAGGGGGTCTAAACCGCCTGACCAGTGATATGCTAGGGGAGGATAGGTTACTCTGGGGGCGAGGTTCTTGTTTTCCCAGATTTGCTCCTTGCTAAGCATCTAGGGCTTTCTGCCCTGGTGAGCTTCTGTACCTGGCTCATCATCTTTGCTCTGCTCATGTCTGTATAACAGTAACTACTACTAGTGAGAAGGCTAAAAGGCTAATTCCAATGTAACCCTGATGTTTGGGGGGGCTAGCAATCTGAATCTGTGCCAGTAACCTAATGTACATTCTGGATAACCTATAATTAAATCACTGCCCCTTTCTCCAGAATCTGGTCTTGCAAGACCTGTTACCTAAATGCTCACATTTTACATAGGCCATAAACCATGAACAATACACAGCCCCCGGAGGGGGTTATCAGCACTGGCGCCAGGCCAGGCACTTAGATATGGTCTCAAGGCCCCCATCCCAACACACGAGGCTTTTTGCAAAGCCCACGAAAGGTCCGGAAGTCCCATCCATATTTGGGGGACATAGAAACCAAAGGGGGTAAAAGAAGAGCTTCCACCATATTGGTTTGCTCAGACTTTGGAGGCAACTCCTCTGAGACCACCGGCGTAATAAAGCTGTGTAACTCCATTTCTCTAAGTGTCGCTTGGGTTTCTTCGGTCTTCTACAACACTAGTACTGCTGTTAGTGCTGGTTACTATCACCATCACCTTTATTATTGAACCTAAGCTGTCCTATTAGCTCAAAGTCAAAAACAGAAAGAGTCCCTCATGCCCATGCTGAGAGTTCATCTCTAATAGAAGGAAAAACCACTTTCTTGTCATTTAGATAATGGAAACATTCAAATTCTGTTGGACATAATGGTTAGCCTGCAAGTGGAGATGACAGTTCCCAGAGGGGGGAAACAGAACTATCTCTTTAGGAACCCTGTGTGGAGCTTAACCCCTTTTCACCCCCAGTAGTTGCCTCCCCCATTTCTCCTAAACCAGACACTGGCTTCCTCGTTATAAGCAGCCTGGGGCGGGAGGAGGAGGTTACTCTCTCTCTCAGCAGAAAACAGTGACTGTATGCATCGCCCTGTAGAAAGTGAAACTGCATGGCTGGGAGAATCCCATCATCATTCCACCCCCTAATGAGAGAGATTGTTTGCAGGCAGATGAAATTAAATTGTAAGCTCTACTGACTTCAACAACAGGTGCCATTTGGGCAAACCCAAAGGGGGCTATTGAATTGTCAAAGAGATTTAACTCTTCCTGACACGTCGGCATTGGATAATAGCCTCCCACAAGTTTTGCTGCCAGAAATATCACCACTGGAGATCCATTCCACTGGGTTCTTGCCCTGAAATCCTTTTTAAAATGTTGATCCTCAGGGAGAAGAAACAGACGGCTCAATTATCCTAAGGTGCTGGTATCGAACCTTAGCTAAGGTGCTGGTCCCAATCCTGGCTGAGTTCCTTGGCCAAGTTTCCTCATCTGGAAAATGGAGGAATGCTGCGAATTATAGCTACCTCCTAGGGTCTGGGGGAGATAAAATGAGAACTTATACAGAAGACACTTAGCACAGGACCTCGCAATATGAGGGTTTCACAAATCATTCATCATTTGAGGAATCTTTATTGAGCTTTCTCTCTGGCAAATACTAATGTGCTTGGAAAAACGCAGACCCCCACCTCAGTGGCTCTGGGCTGGGGCTGCAAATATGCACTTTTAACAACCCTCCCGGTAACTTGTAGAGGAGGGTCAGAGCTTAATCCTCAGAACCTCACCCCCACCCCACCATGGGGCCAATCCCTGGGTCCAGCAGATAGGGGTTCGATTCTCCCCACAGGAAGGGCCTGAGTAGAGGGGGACGGATAAAGGGTAGAAGGAGTGAGTACTAAAAAAGTCAGGGAAAGAAATGATAAAATTCTCAGAGTCACACTTTTCACCAGACACCCTGGGTGAGGAGACCATTGAGGGTTAAGTTGAGTAAGAAACTGAGGGAACAAATAGCAGTCTATACAAAAGAAGGTGCTTTCAAAAAAAATTATTGTGAATCCCAGACACCAGCCACAGGCCCTAAAATTCCAGTTTAAAGCAATTCAGCTCCTGTTTCCTTCAGCAGGCGACGAACTGCAGGCATTGGCACTTCTGTGGCGCTTTTCGTGCCAGAGCCACAGAGCCCTTTTCAAACACAAATCTGTTCAGCCCCACAACCTCTCCCAGAGATTTGGCAAAAAGATAGCAGGGATCACTTCCCTCCCTACCTCAAGGGGAGCATTTTGGGTGGTGGGAAGCCAGAGGTAGGAAGTAGAGGCTGTTTAACAGCCACTTAACCAGGTACCTTGACAGTTCAGAGAAGGAGCCTCCTGACATCAGCACCATTCTGGGACACTTAGTCTGAGGCACGAAATTACAAAAATACCTCGCTATCCACCTCTGCCTTTTGGCTTTTTTTTTTTTCCTTGTTTAGCATGAATAGTGTCTTGTGATTGGTAGACACTGAGAGTGCCTACCCAGTGTCTTCCCTGTAACAAAACCCCAGCTTTTCCTAGGGTAAAACAGCCCCAAGGGGTAAAGCATGGTTCATTTAAGGCAAATTAGCAATCTTCTTCCCATTTTCCCAGCCTTCCATGCAGCTATGAGTGATCATATTAACTTCAGTTTGGCCAATTAGATGGAATGGGAAATCTGCTGGATTTGGTCATAATTCTCTATGCTACAGTAACAAATTAACTCTGCCTTGGTGACTTAATGCAAGAAAGATTATCTCACATTGTAACTGTAATTGTATGTAAGGGGCAGGAGGTGGAACTATTCCACACTCACCCAGGAACTCAGGCTGATGAAGTCTTCATTATGTTAGAATGGAACAATCTACACTGTAGTCTCCAGAGTCATCATGAAAGAGACAGAAAAGACAAGAGTTGTGGACACTGGGTCTCAACTGCCTATGCTAGGAAATGACACATGCCACTTTTTCTCACAGTCCATTGGCCACACACAGTCACGTGGTGCTAATCTAAGGGAGGCTTGAAAGTTCAGGGTTACACATAGAATGTTTGGTGACACTGCCTATGCCACAGACATTACTGCATGACACAGATGACCTCTAATGCTACTGCTGCCGGGGGATTAGATTGGTGGGATTCCTCCATCACTAGTGTGAGCGGGGTGGTTCTTGTGGTATCTTCAGAAAAGGAAATTTCTAAGACTCGCAGGGGAGAATGGAATATGTTTTTTATTTGCATAGAGTTCTATTCCTCTGGTTGTCCTTAAACCAATGCTAAAAAATATCCAGCTGGGGCTCCAACAGAGTCAAAAGCAGGGCCAGTGTCCAGAGCTTCCGTTCCATGATGGAGCTGGGTCCGATGTAGCATCAGGCTAGATTCAGTCCATCATCCACTGTGTGGGTCCCACATGGCCATGAGCCATGCAGGGGAGTGTGCCCCCTGCAACAGAGGTCCCAAGAGAGCAAGAGGGCCAAGAGCACAAGAGAGCAAGAGAGAGAACTCCCTTTGTGCAGGAGTTTAAATATCAAATCTTCCCAAGTTTGCAGTGGCCACGCCTAATCTGGCCACTGACTTGTTCCCAGGTGTGACTGACAGGTAAGCATCTTCCATACCATCCAGACCTTACTGGGCATGCGTCTATTAACCAGTCCCTTCGCCCTATCCATCTGTGGGGAACAGACATGGAGAATGTTACACTACAGCTTCCTGGCAAAGCTGTATAAATGGCGTGCCTGTATTATGTAGTCTCCCTTTACTCCTTTCCTGTTAATAACAGCCAGGCTATTAATGGTATCATTACCTCACATACCTTTGTATCCTGGCCGGAAGTCCACTTTACAAATGGTAGTCTGAACTACCTCTCAATTGAAGCTAAAAGTGCCTAACCAGGCTAGCGTTGATGTCAGCTCAGCACCTGTATAGCTACAAGTAGCCTACGGCTGTGCAGATAACATTGGGAAGTATAAGAAGGATGTCACCACCAGCAATGTCACCACCTTTCTCTACTCAACAAGAGAGGCATATCATTTCCATGCCAGGCTCTGTGCTGGGCTCGGGAAGCCCAGAGTAAATAAAATGGGTCTACTATTCCTCAAAGATCTCGAGGGGTTTTTACAGAAATCAGGAAGAACTTTCAAATATCATCCTGCTGATGTTACACATTCTAAGTAAACACTGAAAATTAATTCCATCCACAGCACAAACTATGAGACCAGAAACCTGCGCAAGAAGAATTCTAAGGAAAAATGGAATTAATGACAACTTTAAAAGCTATTTCAAGAATTAAATCTTTAATGTAAAAAGGGACAATAAAATAGGAAATAACACTGGCATTTTTGTCATCATTGAATGTTTAGTGGTTTGGAATCATAAAACGTGAAGAAAAGCTCTTTATTTATTTTTTAAATATATTTTTATTGATTTCAGAAAGGAAGGGAGAGGGAGAGAAATAGAAACATCTGTGATGAAAAAGAATCATTGATTGGCTGCCTCCTGCATGCCCCCTACTGGGGATCAAGCTTACATAGGTCAACCCTCAACCACTGAGCCATGCCAGCTGGGCAGAACATGAAGAAAAGCTCTTTAAATAAACTTGTAAAGTTTGCCTCCAACATGGGAACACATTAACAAGCCCCACAGTGCCCTGACTGGCCATACCCTCCTTCAGTCCTCAAAGATGCCCTCCTTGTGTGCTCCTGCCAATCATATCCATCACCAATGGGTCCTCCCTAATCTGAGCTGTAATTTGGTTTGAAAGGAATGTGAAGAACAGTTAATCACTAGAGTATTGCATGACTTCAGAAATCTCTTGAGATGAAATGTATGCAAATGATAGTGTCTATTATTGGTCTGATAACCATTCTTTAACTCCAACTTAAAAGAGGAGAGATTTCCAGACATTGTGATGTATTTGCTCCTATGAAATATTCAAACTAACTTTATATCACTTGGCTGGTAATTTATCTTCTCTGCCTGGAGCAGAAAGAGGTTTCAGAACAGTAATAATGGATCTATATCATTTTCCCCTAAGTCGGTTTCTTTTGATTGGAGCATGGACATTCAAAACTATGTAGTTTTTACAGCAAGGAGTTGCTCTGGGCATGGAGCAGTTCAAAGGATCCTGAGATAGAGGTAACCTCCTCCCCACCAATTGCTGTGTCCCGGTTAGAAGTTTAGTACACAAGGATGGAAGCTCATTCTTGATATCAATCGCGTGAAGTGAGAGGAATGAGAGAGAGAGAGTGGGAAAGAGATGTGAAACAAGTGGCTGAGCTAATGGGACAGATGATGGGGGAGCTAAAGAGAAAAAGAGAGAGAGCAGTAAGTTAAGAGACCACACCTGTACTTTCAGAAGATGGAGTCCTCCTTGTTAAAGTTACTGTCAGGCATTTCCCATTCCTCATCACATTCCCCTGGACATCTCTGCTTTTCCCAGATTTGTTCTTGATGCCACTGCCCCCCAGAAACTGAGACTCCGCCAAAGCCAGACCCAAAAAAGCAAGAGAGTCATGTGGGACCTGGTGGGGATAATGCCTGTTTTATTCAAATAAGGAGGAAACTGATAATAAATGACTGTGACAGTTAATGATGTGACTTTCATTTCCAACACATCATTGCTCAATATTGAATCCATCCATTTTGATAATAAAAGCGGGACCACGGAACTCTTGCTTTTCACCCACAAATAAATAAATAATAGGGACCTGTTTTACATGCTGGGATGGGGGGAGGATGGCAACTCCCCTGCATGCCTTTGCATCTTATGAACTCCATTCAGCCACATGGCCTCCCATTCGTCTCTCTGGAAATCCAATTTCCCTCTTGCAGGTTCATCTGCCAGTTTTCTAATTTTCACATCAAACTGCATATTACTCATTGTCAGGCTGGTTGTTCTGGAAGAATCATTAGTCTCAAACCCTTTACTATTATTTTCAGTCCAGCCACAAGACTGGCATCCAGCCAGGCATCACATTTTCCAAACCACCCCCCAAGCGCTCAAAATTTCAAACCTGCATTCTCTTGGCCCAGGCAAGGGCCAGTGAGAATAATACTGTCTGAAAGATAAATCCAAATTCTTTAATGCAGCAAAATGCTCCCTTCCAGCACACTCCGTATTGTGTGACTCATTCTCCATCCCCAGCACTTAGCACACAATAGACCCTTAATAAATCATTGATTTAAAAGGGAATAAATGAATGGCATGTTTTATATATGCACACTTCTGCAAGATTACAGATATAGGTTACACATATTCTACAAATGAATTTTTATTGCACCTAGTATAAATTTTTATTTAACCCATTTATGCCAATGAAAATACCTTTTTATTTCAGAAGGATCACTAATTATGCTTTAAATGGTAGTTTTAATTGATATAATTAATTTTAATTTGTCATGAAGTTGATCTGTATCAAGTGACCAGGCTCAGATCTTCCCCAGATGTGCAGCCTCCAAATCTGTATACTGGGTCCTAAGGTCCTTGTTCACACCCACATTCCCAAGTTGTCAGGATGTTGGAAGGGCTAGCTTGCATTTCCCCTTTAGAGCTGGTGTTCATCCTGGAAAGGGGATGTCTCGGGGTCACTGCAGCCAGAGAGTAAACAGGTTCCGCTGGGAATGCACATCATGGCTGCATGCAGAGGGTGGGCAGGCAGCTGTAAGAACCTGCCTTTCTAGAAGTCGTGCTCCATGGACATTTACCCTGTTACTGGAAACATCCCCCGACTGTTCTAGGTGCTCCCCAGGGGAAAGCTCCAAAGGACCAGAGGAAATGTTGCCTCTCCCTTACAGTTTTCTGGGGAGATGAACTATATAGGAAGTGCTTTATTCCTTACTAGAATCAAACCTCAAAAGCCTAAGGTTCATAGCAAGTAAATGAAATTCTTGACCCTGAATGTTATACTGGAGGGGGAAAAATACTACCAAGGACCTTCACTGAAATATGGCTGGTGGAGTAGATAAAAGTATTGTATCAGTATTAACCTTACTAAAGATGAAAAGTGTACTTTGTTATAAAAAGAGACAATTCCAATTTTTAGGAAGCCTGCACATGTACATGAACGGAGCTTTGATGTATGTAGCTAAGCCTCAAATGATTAAAAATATTATATATAATAAATATGAAACATTAAATATAAATAGAGAGAGAGTGAGCACATATAATAAAGTAAATGGTGTAAAATGTTAACAAGAGTTGAATCTGGTGAAGTTCATGTAATATCTTTGTATTATTCTTATTCGTGCAACTTTTCTATAAATTTTAAATTATATCTAAGCTAAAAGTTTAAAGTGAATATTTTAAGACCACTGGCATAAATGAAACCAGGCTGGACCCTTTAAATATGACCAGGCTAAGGCCAGGGGCTGGGGTCATTAAGGGGTCCTACCAGAGCAGGAGTTTGCAAACTTTGTAGAAGGCCAGATAGCAAATACTTAGCTCTGCCATTGTAGTGTTAAGCAGCCATAGACAATATGTAAATGAATGGACCTGACTGTGTTCCAATAAAACTTTATTTATAAAAACAGGCTGGATTTGGCTCAGGGGCCATAGTTTCCCAACCCCTGAACTAAATAATTGGGCCTTTGGGATCTAATTTACCCCATTCCGCTGGGGTCCCCACCTTTCTCCCTGTGGCAGGCTTCATCTTTAACACCTGCCACCCTCACCACCATCGGATCACAGTGATTGACATCAATAATCTCCACTTTCTTCAGGAGAAACTGCAGAGGGAAGCCCTCTCATCTGCCGGCTACCACAGGACAGCTGGGAGAACACAGACGACAGCCTTCACATTCAGCAGGAGACAGACAAGAATGTCATTACAAATGCCAGTCTGGATATGAAGGGGCAAAAGTTCCCTTCCATACACAGGCAGGGGAAGCTTGCTCCTCATAAATCACAACCCCAAACTGTACAGTGAATGTTTTGCTTTATTTAAAGAAAAAAATGTTTCTACTTGGATCCACTGTCCTCCCCGGAAATGACCACATGTGATGGGTGCCACCAGATCAAGACATGGAGAGTACAGAAGCAGCGAGAGGTGGGTAAGGTGGGGAGAGAAGGGAAAGAACTTGGAGCAGCACAGTTAAAATTCCTTTTGCTGCTGCAGGGGTTGTCACTGGGCCGTTACCCCCATGTTCCCCTGCTGGTCCCCTTGGTGCTCTCACAGTCATCCGGCTTCTGCCCTGTCTCATTACACATCCTATGCTGTGTTATGAGTTCCCGTGGAGAAGACAAGGCACCTGCCCCACCACAGGCTGCCAGAAACCCCCAGAGAGGGACATGGACTTGCTGGCGCTCAGCCAAATCCCCCTGCTAACTCGGAGCCTCCCCTCACCCGCAGCCCAGCTGTTGGTGCTGTCCCAGCGCACTCCTTCAAGCTAATGGTGCCTGCCCAGGACCCCAGGACAGTTGGCTTCTTGAGAGGCAATTTTACTTGGAAGGTAATGAATCCCCAGGCAATGCAAAGAAGCAAACAAACAAAACGTCTGGAGCATCTAGTGTGGCTGACTTTGGAAGTGAGTGGAAGACAGTAGAAGCAGGAAGGCGGAAGTCAGACGCTTGGCAGTTCTCTCTGACCAGGTCCCCTCACTCTTTTTTACCTTTGTCTTTCCGATTCTAACCAGAAGAATTCACCTACTATGGGTTTGGCAGGCACAGAGGTGAGTAAGACAGTTGCAGCCCTGCCCGTGAAACTTACCTTTGGTGTGGGTAAGTTCCAAACAGTGCACAGGCAATTACATTAGAGTGAGCAGCGGTTTTCAGACTGAGTGAGCACCACAACCATCTGAAGGGCTATACAGCACAGATTTGGGGGCCCCACCTCAAAGTTTCTGATTCAGGGCTTGTGATTGGGGCCTGAAAATCTGTGTTTCTAACAAATGTCCAGGTAATGCTGATGCTACCCAAGGACCAGACCTTGAGGACCAACTGCACTATATATAGCATGATTAGTGTGTGAACATAAAAGCAAAGGGTGTAGTGGGAGCTTATAAAGGGGGACCCTACCAAGACTCGGGTCAGGGAAAGCTTACGGGGGAGTAAGCCAGGTGAAATGTGTTCCAGGCAGAGACAAGCACATACAAAGCAATGGCAGCAGGACTGGAATTCAGAAACCAACAGGGGCCATGGTAAGAACAGTGTTGAGAAAACAATACCTTCTTCTTCTTTGGGATTTACCCAAGAATCCAGTGGAAGCACATTGTAAAAGCAGGAAAAGAAAACGTTCATTCTATATAAGCATAAAGGTATCTTTGCAAAACAAAACACCTCACGTGGGGGAGTGTGCTTTTTTATTTCCTCCTAAGCTTCAAAATGGGGTACCTCATTTCCCTCCCTCTGAAAATGAGCCAGGCTAGTCTCACTTCTAACAAATACAAAATGATACCATGTGACTTCTGAGCTTAGAGCAGAGAAGGAATTGCTTCTTCCTGGGTCTCTCCCTTGAATCACTCATCCTGAGGAAAGCCAGCTGCCATATTGTGAGGACACTCAAATAACCTATGGAGAGGCCCCCACTGGGGAAACTGAGGCCTCCCACCAACAACCAGCCCCAACCTGCTAGCCATGTGTGTGGTCACATTGCAAGTGATCCTCTAGCTCCAGTCAAACCTTCTGATGATGGCAGCCCTTCATGAGAGATGCAAGTCAGAACTAAGATACTCCCAAATTCCTGACCCACACAAATGTACAGATAACAAATGTTTAAGGCTGTTTTAAGTCCCTCAGTTTGGAGAAGCATGAAGCAATAGATAACTAATAAAGACAACGTTTATGGTTACATCAGAAATATCAAGAATCTAGGAATCAATCTAACAAAACCTACCTAAGAACTATGCAGGGAAATTTTTAAGAGATGCTAAAGAAAACCTAAATGAATGGAGAGATCTACACCACACTCATGAATATGAAGCCTTAATATCATCAAGATGTTGATTCTTCCCAAAGTGGTCTATAGACTTAATCCAGTTCCAGCCAAAAGCCCAGCAAGGTTTTTTCATGGAACTTGATAAGCTGGTTGTAATGTTTAGATGGGAAAATAAAGCCGCAGAGTAATCAGAACCTTTGTGAAGAAAAAAAAAAAAGTCAAAGAGAGCTTGTCCTAGTAAGAGATAGCTGGGTTAATGCTAGTATAATTTGAGTGCACCTCAAATCATCTACCAGAAATCCCACGCTCTTTCTACAGAATGTAAATCTGGAAGGAGCTAGCCTTCGTAGCTGGCGGCAGCCATTTATTTTGTGTCTGAGAAGAGAAGCTGACCGAGAACGCCCTCAACAGAAGAGAATGTGAGTCCAAAGATGAGAAAGAAGAGGGGTCATTTAGAACTAGAACTGCTCCTAAAGCCAGTCCACTTCTAGATTTCCAGTTACTTAAACAAACAAAAAAAATCCCTTTTGAGTAAGCAAGCTTTTCATTATGTAAATGATATTGATTACTTTTTAAATTAAATGTATTGGGTGACATTGTTTTAATAGGTTTCAAGTGTACATTTCTATGCTACATAATCTATATATTGCATTGTGTGCCTACCACCCGAAGTCAAATTATCTTCTGTCACTATATATTTGGCCCCCTTTACCTTTGACTAGCCCTGAATCCCTTCCCTCTGGTAACAACCATACTATTGTCTGTGCCTATGAGTTTCAGTTTTACATCCCACTTATGAGTGAAATCATATGGTTCTCAGCTTTTTCTAAGTGACTTATTTTGCTTGGCATAAATTCTCAATAATAATATTTATTATTTTTATGACATTTAATAATAAAAATTAACCATGCAGTAACTTTATGCCAGATTACTAACTTAATGCTGGTCAAACTGGACTTCCATTTGGGTAAGCAAGTTTGGATAGTCTCCCAACAGCTGCAACAGGTACGGTTCTGACTGACAACCACCCCCTTGTCAAATGACCTGAAATTTCACCATCAGAGACTCATTTCTTAGCATTTCTACCTCTTCACACTTTCATCTAAGGCAGGGGTCGGCAAACTACTCTCTCTGGGCCAAATCTGGCCCACCATCTACTTCTGCAAATAAGGTTTTATTGGAACACAGCCACACTCATTCATTTACATACTGCCTACGGCTGCTAAAATGGCAGTTTAGCAGTTGTGACACAGATCATATGGCATGCAAATAGGTATTATCTGGCCCTTTGCAGAAAAATTTTGCAGGCCCGAGTCTAAGTCCTTCTGAAGTTCTGCTCAATACAGTACAGTAGTCCCCACTTTTATGTGACGCAAAACCCCCAGTGAAGCCTCAGACTGTGGATATTAACAAACCCTATATATCCTTTTTTTCCTATACTTGTATACCTAAAGTTTAGCTTATAATTTATGCACAATAAGAGATTAGCAATAACTACGAATAAAATAGAACAATTACAACAATGTACTGGAGTAAAAGTTATGTGGATGTACTCACTTGTTTCAGGGGACCCCTTCTGAAGTCTTCCTACAGGCCCCGTGCTTCCTGGAGCAACACATTGCGTCCATTCATGATTTCCATTCATGTCTCCCACCCACCAATTCCACGGCTTTCCACCTCAACCAAGCACTATCACACACTGGGGCCATAACTTGTGCAGCTTGCACCCACAAAACTAGCACGAGTTTCTTTTTCCGTCTTCACAATTTCACAGGTGGAAGGTTCGTTCTTAGCGTAGATGGTGGCGACCTCAGGCTGTGATCCCTTTCCTTCCTTATTAACCAAGGATCGCACCGTTTCCCGTTAAGGAAGCACTTCGTGGCTTCTCTTTGGCTTTGGAATTAACACCACGCTGCTCCCACGCTTTGGGTCCTTCCTTAGGAAAACGGGGGTGACTGGAACCCAAGCACCGCGGCCCGACGATAGCTGACAGGTGCGTCCGCAGCGTGGAGACGCTGGACGAGCACGTGGCTCACGTCCTGAGCGGGAACCAGGAAGTCTCGCGAAATTTCACCACGCCGCTCAGAACAGCGCAATTTCAGACTTCCTGTGTACTTGGGGGATTTTCCATTTCATATTTGCAGGCCACCGTCGGCCATGGGTGACCGGAACTATGGGAAGCAAAAATACAGAGAAGGGGGAACTACTGTGCCTCGGCATTGTGCTGCCTGTGTAAGTGTCGCCTCCCCAGCCCCACGTTCTGAAGAGCAGGAGGCCCGTAAAACGCGGACAAACATTGGTCCCTGAGGGGGACTATGGAACCATCTCTTGTGATCTTTGAAAACGCGTGCAGGGCCCAGCTGGTCTGGCCCAGAGACTAGAGCACCGGCCTGTGGACTGAAGGGTCCGGGTTCGATTCCCATCAAGGGCACATGCCCAGTAGGGGGCGTGCAGGAGGCAGCTGGTCAATGATTCTCATCATTGATGTTTCTCTCTCTCTCCCTCTTTTCTTCTCTGAAATCATTAAAATATATTTAAAAAAAGAAAATGAGTGCCCATTCGTGTGGGCTAATTCAACAGGTGTCCTTCCTTTCAGGTTGGACTTCTTTAGACAAAGGTCTCTGATCTGTGTCCCTGGATCCCCAGCACCCCCTGCAGCCTGCCCGCCCCCACCCCAATCTATTCCTCATTAGCGGCCACTGCCCGTTTCCCCGCAGCCTAACGAGGGTGGCGGTGAAGGTCACCAACAGGCCTGAGAAAGCAATTTGTCAGCCTTACTGTCTATCCCGCTGGGAGCTGCCCAGAGCTGAGGAGAAGGCTGCTCGGCACCATGTGTGACTGAGGAAGGACCAGACCCCGCTCCAAGATCACATCGCCCTTTCTGATCGCCTGATGCAGAGGAAGCCGCGTCTGGGTGAGGGAGACAGCGGTGCCCCCAGCAGGCCATCTCCCCAGGGTAGAGATGGTGGGCACTCATGAGCAACCCACAGGGGAAGACTTTTTCCCCCCAGCCGTCTCCCCTGAGTCAGCCAGGCACCCCCAGCCGTCTCCCCTCCTCTGGCACTTACTACAGGCTTTTATATCTGACGAGATGAGGGAATTTCATGTTTTCTAAATGGGCTTTTATGTACAGAAAAAGATATTCAGAAGTTACTTTGGTTTGTTAAGAATAATATTAAATTTATTCAAGAAAATTAAACCTAATTCTTCCTTAAGCTTTTGCATTCAACTTTTATTATTTTATATATAATTCTAGTAAATCTGACCATCACTTTTAGGGGCCTTTAGCTAAAACTGGTCCCATTTACAAAATTAATTAAGCATTAAACATTTAAAATTGTATTTATAAATTCAATATATTCTAGTTTATCTTGTTAAATTATTTTTTTGTTGTTAAAGTAACTCATGCACATAATTCATAGCCAAATAGTACAAAAGCCTTATAACAAAACAAAAAAAATGTAGTTTCCTGCCCTTGCCAGGTGGCTCAGTTGGTTGGAGCATCCTCCCATGCACCAGAGGCTGTGGGTTTGATTCCTGCTCAGGGCACATACTTAGGTTGTGGGTTCGATTCCTGGTAGGGGTGTGTACGGGAGGCAACTGGTCTGATGTATCTTTCTCACATCGATGTTTCTCTCTCCCGCTCCTTGCTCTGTCTCTCTCTTTCTTCCTCCCCTCTCCCTTCTTCCTTCTCTAAAACCAATTTTTAAAATGTAATTTCCCTGCCTCACCACTCACACTACCTGCTCTCTGTTTTTCTAGACATTTTTTGAAATATACACTCCTCCATATTTCTAAATAATATGCATATGCTGCTAACTTTTGGTCACTCAATTTGAGTTATTTCTCCTGACCTATAATAACAGAAAAGGATTTTGCTCTCATGCCACCTTCCTCTTTGCTTCTCCAGATCACTGTCTCACTACAGTTATATCAAGGTCTTTGGTTGAGGCAATCCTCAGTGGTCACATTATGTGTCTATGAGGTAAACATTATTCTCAGCTGTGCATCGTAAGACACTATGATTCTGTTTTATTATTTTTTGTTTTCCCTGAAGTTAACAATTGCTTGCTTTTTAAAAATTTGCTTAGAGGTTTTTGTTTGTTTGTACATTTTGCTTTTTCTTCCAAAACTCAGTACAACATTTCATAAATGTTATAATGTCAGACTCTAACACAGCATTGTCCCTCTTGGAGGCCTCCCTCCTGGAGAATCCCATTCTCTGGCTCCCTGGCTGGTCTAGGCCTGCTGCAGACTGTCGCCCTGATTCTCTGTTCTGTCATTCCAAGAATTCCCTCTGTCTTCTGATGAGTAAGATCCCTGTTTCCTGGATCTCATGTCGCCCTCCTTCTTGGTTTACTCCCCCATTTTGTGGGAGCACATCCTCCAGTCGGTTAACTGATTTAGAAGGTGGGGACGATGGCCAAAATGGTGATGACAATCCGTCCACCTCTTGAGTCTCATTGCAGGGCACCCGACACCTCCCTTCTCCACAGTCCTGGAGATTCCTTGCACCTGTGCCTTATGCTACACTCCAGTTTTCTTAACCCTGTATAATTTATATAATAGAATACTTCAGACTTATCTCCTATTTAAATCCTAACCATTCTCAAATGCCCAACATTCTGTCTAACACAGAGCCAAGTGGCCCACTTTCTCACCCTAAAAGAAAATCAGAATATAGAAACTCAACATTTTCAGAGTTTCCTTATAGGATGGACTGTTAATTTCCTGTTTTGGTGATGTACATCCCCCACTTACTTCCCAAGAATGTATGCATGGTAGCTAAATCTTTTGATATTTCTGTATCTGGAAATATCTTCTTTCTACCCTCACATTTAATTACCATTTGTCTGGGTAGAAAATTCTAAATTGAAAACTGTTTTTCCTCCAAATTTTGAAGTCATTGTTCGGTTGTCTTCTAGTTTCTATTATGGTTGTTGCAAAGTTTCATCCAGTTTCAACTATTAATTTTTGAGCCTTTTTATATTTCTTGTTAGCAGCTATGTAACCCCAGAATGATGATATTCTACGTTCTGTGCTCGATATGGACTCTTATCGTCCATCATGCTGGTAACGTGATGAGCCTTTTAAATCCAAAAATTCCTGTCCTACAACTCTAGGAAATGTTCTTAATCATTTCTTTGATGATTAATTGAGCTATTTTTTTTCTTTCTGTTTCTTTCTAGAACTTCTGGTATTTGGATGTTGGTTGTCCTAAGTTGGTCATCTAATGTTTTTCTTTTATCCTCATTTTTTTCCCCACCTCTATTATTTTGAAGATTATCTGGAGGAATTCTTCACCTTTCTTTCTTTTTTTTTATTTCTTTCACTTGTGCTATCCTGTTTTTCATTTCCAAGGACCTTTTTTTATTTCCTAAACCTTCCTTTTATCCCGCCTTGTTCTTGTTTCATGGATGTAGTACATGTGGTTATTTTTGCTTGTTGCAAGAATCACATTATTTATGTTTCCTTTCCCTATGTGGTCTCTGCTTCCTCCCACTCACTGGTTTGTTTGTCTTGGTCTCTGTCATCCATAGTAGAGATGTCTAGCAAACCCTGTTTGACAGACAGAAGCTTAGCTCTCAGTGGCTGTTGGAACTGAATGGGAAGAATGACTTGGTGAAGGTGGGAGCGGGGGTTCTGGGGAGGTCTCAGCACTCAGCATGCCATGTGCATACATTCATTTATTTACCCTACTTTCTTTGGCACAGTGCTCACGCTGTCACCTGTGTCTTCGTACCCTCCAGTCCAGAATCCCTCTGTTTGATTCTGCTTCGAGAAGAAACGTCCATGTTTATTCTGCCAAGGATGGAGAGAGGCACTCAGCTGGAGGTTTGCAATGGGGGATGTGATCTAGGGCTCTAACTACTTTTAACCAATGATCCTTTTTTGACCACTACCTCCACCTTCTTCCCCAGTTTCTGCTCTGAGTCTTTTGAGGGTGCTATGGTTTAGATCAGGATATCCTTGGCTTTCTCCATTTCAGGCTTAACTTTCCAGCTTAAGTTTTCTTGCATCTGCTAAGTAAATTAACAGTCATCCATCTGCTTTTCAGCTTCCAGAATTTATTGCCTTTGTCTCCTTGCCTTTTCTCTCCATCTTTATGGGCTTCTGTCTTAAAAAAAAAAAAAATCCCTTTGCTATAGCTTTTCTGAGGTTTCAAGAGAGAGGGAAGTGATGTGGATGTTAAATCTACCTTCATTACCATATTTTAGCCTTTTGAAGCATACCAATTGTCTGATTTAGCTTATAAAACCAAGTACTTAACCCTTGTAAAGCTATCAATTAAACTTATAAATTCAGTGAATCTTAATTTTTACATGTTCCAATACTATTTATAAAGTAACTTCAACTTAATATCACAAATTTAAATAAACTGAAGTACACCTATGAAATTGGAATTACCAGACATGCCTTTATTCTAACAGGCTGTTATTTTTAACCTTTGGAAATGATCATATATTCACAGATTCCTTAATGCAAAAAAATATTAATAATGTGTTTTTAGTTTTCTTTTAAAATTCTACTCAGAATTATATATCTGAGGTTAAAAGATTCAAACTATATAATCCCGAACAATTTTGGGATTGTCTCCCCAAATGTTTTTGGGGTTGCTGTGTCCTTTCTTGCTGTGATTTATTAACTACAGAAGAGGTTCCTCGTGGGACGATGACTGAGTTTTTGCCACAGCACTGATGGGACACTTGGATTCCCATGTGTTCATGAGAGGGACCATTTCTCAATTCTCTCATCTCTTCAGGCAAATTTGCCACATCTATCCATGCTGCTATACCGATTGAATTTTGCATTTCTTTGGCTTTTAAAAGATTTAGATCGTTTTTATGTGTACTCCTAAAAATCTTTGAACCAGAGGAAATCCTATAATCATTTCATCATCTCCCATTTAGGACAATGTTTCTTTTAGGAAATAAAATAACTTCCAATTACCCTCTTGAAATCCTTCTTGGCCACAACTTCTAGAGTTAGTCTATGGACATAATCAAAGACAAAAGCTAGAGAAGCCAAAGGAAAAACCAAGGTTCAATATAAAGCAAAGTGTCTGAGGAGATTTGATCTCTGCAGCCTCCTTTCACACATAATCTCAGGGGGTTCTGTTACCAAATGTAAAACGTGCTGTGCTCGCTTCGGCAGCACATATACTAAAATTGGAACGACACAGAGAAGATTAGCATTGCCCCTGAGCAAGGATGACACACAAATTCGTGAAGCGCTCCATATTTAAAAAAATAAATGAATGAATGAATGAATAATAAATAAATAAATAAATAAATAAATAAATAAATAAATAAATAAAACAAGCTTGGCTGGGCTGTGAATCCACTGGGGCTTCCCCCCGAAGGAAGGTGGGAGCACATGAAGGGAGGAGAACGTGCTTGTCTAATGGTGGGGCTGTGACTCAAGATAGACCAGAAGTGCGCATGCCAAACAGGGAAAAGGGAGGCTACCTCTAATGTCACCTTCATGTGAGCCTCAAGGTGAGGGGGAAGGCTCCATGGAAAGTGGCTTTACAGATGGCCACCAAGGTCAGGGAAGAACCAGGCTGCCAAGACTGGTTTCGGACACTAAGGATGTGCTATGATGTTCGCTGGGAAGACGGAGGCCACAGGGGACACTGGCACCCCCTGGTCTAAGGATTGCTGGGAAAAAACCTGGCAAAACTAGCTTCAGTCTCTCCACTACATGTCAATTTATGGTGTTACTCAGAGTTATGACTAGGAAACTCGCAAGCCCACAATCAGTTCCACTGAGGACAACTGAGTCCCAGTGACACTGTTTATGTCCATTTATATCTGCTCCTCTTCTAATGACTCAGCAACTGCCTCAGTATATTATGTTTTTTGCTCTCTCGTCAGTTTAACTTATCCCAACTTCAGCTGATTAATGACCCATCTTGGCTTGTGAGGTGCATACTTGCAGCCTTAGATCGTCTTCATTTCCAACTCCTGCTCTGCTCTTTTCTTAATAAGGTGGCCAGATCGTCCCGCTTTTGGCGGGACAGTCCCGATTTTTAACAATTTGTCCCGCGTCCCACGGCGTTTTAAAAAAGTCCCTATTTTTGGAAAGAATCTGGTCACCTTATATTAGGACAGAGTCTCTAGCACTTCACAGGCCACTGGCCAGCAAATGTTTACTTGCTCTTGGGTCAGGTCCCCACTCCTGGTCCAATCAGGTGTAGCTGGGGTAGCTGCATTAGACATGGTACTAAGGTATGGATATGAGAGATATTCCTGGACCTCTGGCCTAAAAGCCTAGGAGGAAAAACTCATTTCCTTGCCTTCTCTCCTTTCCATCAGGAAGAGCACTCAAAAGGCTGAGAGATCACTGGGAGTGCCTCGAGGGAACCAGAAACAAAGGCTTTATCCGCTTTTGATTAGGACTAAGGAGAAACATTTGGGGTTCAAGGCTCAGGAAGAGATCTCTTTTGGGATCTTAAAACACTTGGTTAATCAGAAATTTTAGTCAATGACAAAATTTGTAGCTACTCTTATGTTTGAGGTCTCAGGCATTTTCTGCTTAGAATGGCTCTGAAAATCCTACAGGAATGAGGATAGGCCAGAGGATGGGGGCGGGAGCTGCCTGTCTTAAAGCTTGTTTCAGTTTTAAAGGAGAGAGAAAAAGCAGGACCTTCAGGCTTCATTCTAAGTTAATTCAAGTGAACCTCCCATAGTGGGAGGTAGCAGGATTCAGGCCAGAAGTTACCATAGTTAACAACTGAGTCATTGCCTGAGATGTTCTCTGGTGGGCTTTCTGGAAAGCGAGCAGGTGAGCAATGAAGTTCATCACTGTGATGGACAAGAAGGAAAGTTTTGACCAAGATAAATACCACAAATCTATGACTAGAAAATCTGCCCTCTGCCTTTTGAGCTAAAAGATGGCATGCTGAGATTGGAGCTCATGCCCCCAAGTCTCTGGGCCAAGGTAAAGAAGTTCTTCTGGCTCTGGCCCTTGGCCAAGGGTGGACGCACAGCTTCTGACCTGCCCCTTGCAGCCTTCTTCCCTCCAGCAGACCCTGGAGCTCATGCTGTTGGCTCCCAGGGCTTCAGTCATTCTTTCGCCTGGGTTTCTACTAATCCCAGCCAGAGAAGTATAGAGAATAGGATTCCCTCCCTCGTTTTCCTGCCCACCCAGTCCATTTAACTGCTAAAATCCATAATAAAACAGATAAGGGTATAGAAGTCTTAAAAGATTTAATATCATATTAATGATGGGTCTTTATTGAGATGTGAATGGCACTGGTTGGGTTGTCCGTCATGAACTCACCACATTGCACTGTCTTGGGAGCCCAGTGACTCCCTCCTGCCCACCATCAGGAAAGGACTCTTGAGATTAAACATAGACCCCTTTGTCCCTGAAGGCTTGGGGGCCTTTATTTACATCCTAGTGATCTTCCTCCCCTCAAAAAGGAATAAGAAAAACAATAATAATGAAGAGGAAGAGAGGCAGTACTATGTACTAAAGGCTTACTCTCAGGCAGGTGCTGCACCAAGCTTCAACATACGTATTTTATTTAATCCTCACCACGGCCCGATGAAATAGATAGAATCTCTATTTTAAAGGGACACAGAGAGGCTAATAAGTTTGCCTAAGGCTACAAAGCAAGTAAAGAGAAGAGCTAAAATTCAGTCTAAGCTTTATCTGACTCCAAAATACTTTCATTTTTGTAAAAATAATATATTATTAAAATATCTATGCCCTGAGGAAAGGATAAAGAAGACAGTGAGAAACCACACGTAATTCCATTGCTGGGATATAATCACTATCAACATTTGGTACATTTCTTTGTAGACCTTTCCCCCCTAAGCATCCACACAGATACATGCATACACCAAGCACATATTAGTTCATATATCAAATAAGTTTTTAGCATCTGCTATGTTGTAGGTCCTGTTCTACATATTGGAGTATTCCAAGTCCCCATCCTGAATCTATAATAATAAAAGCACAATATGCTAATTAGACCAGACGTCCTTCTGGACGACCTTCTGTACAAAGCCAGGGCTATGAGGGAAGCCCGGGTCCCAGGTACCAGAGGGGAGCTGATGGCAGCAGCCGGGGGAAGGAAGGCCTACTCTTGCACGAATTTCGTGCATTGGGCCTCTACTCAGAAAATAAACATATAAGTGAATAGATTTATGCTAAATGTGGGCCAGCATGCATCCATCTACAGCTATGGATACTGTATCTGCCATTTCTGGAACTCAAGCGCTAAAAAATTTGGAGAGTGCCATGGGTGTAGCCTCCAGTCCTGGAAAATTTTAAAAACATTTTGGCCTAGTTTTATGTTAAATGTTTTTCTTAAAAAAAAGAGAGAGAGATTAAAAAAAAAGAAAAAGAATTGAAGGCACAGGAAGCCAAATAGCTTGCTCTAAATTTCTCAGCAAAGCAAAAGGACAAGCTTGGGTCTACCTAGCTCTAAGCCCTCGCCTCGGCCCTGTCCATTGCACTCTCTGACTCACACTGCCCTGCCACCATCACTAGCCCTTCCCAAGCTTCCTCAGGCCTAGAGCGAATCAACAGCTCTTCTGGGAACAGTGTCCACTCTGAGCCAAAGCCTCAGGGCTCCGTGGAGTCAAGGCCAGGGCCTTTCCACCTTCATCTCCAATCTTTTCTTCACAAGCTCTGTGAAGCCACACAGGCCACGTCCTATCCCCCCAACATACCCTGTGATTTCCTGCCTCCTGCCCTCTCCTATGCCCTTCCTATGTCCAGATGTCCTTGGTTGCCTCCATATGCTGAGTCTTACCCACTCTTTCAAGGCCCAGCTCAGATGCCACCTCCTCCAGGAAGCTTTGCCCAGTGTCCTTGGGCTTGCCCACCTCAGAACTCCTACAGCCCTTTGTCCCTGTCTTGTGAGCATTGATACTTACTACCTTATTTGGAGGTCATTTTCACATATATCTTTTCCCACCAGATGGGAAACTTCTAGAGGGAAGGGATAGTACCGGGCACAACCAATTACATAGGGTTGAAGGATGGATGGATAAATGGATGAAGGAATAGATAAATGAATTCCCTACCTATCCCTGGCTTGGTAACTTTTTTGAGGATTGTGTTTTATTTTATTTAAACTCTGGAACCTGTCCCAAGCTGTCCCTAAGTGCCCTGAAATTCCCCAATGTCCCCCTACCACTCCTGTTGCTACTAGTCACCCAGTTCCTCCAACCCACCTCCATCCTATCCCCCTAAGGTTCTTACTGTAGGTTTTCCATAATTTCCTCACTCAAATATTCCTAGCTTAGAAGTCAGATAATAGGCACTTAAAATATAGTCTTTGCCAGGGGGAAATGCATTTTAATAGGACTTTCCAAAAGGCAGAAATTATATAGGTTTCTAGTAATGAAATTGTAGACACGATGATAAGAGGTGGGGAGAAACCCTGTCTAATTATCTACTTATCCCCTGACTCGTAAGCCTGTGTGGCCAGGTTTCCTGCGAGAGAACAGGAATTACCATGAGGAGTCTGCATCCCTGACTCCCGCCCACAGCCTGACGCAGGAACTGAGGGGAGAACATCTCAGAGCCACTGTCTCTGCTGAAAGGCACCCTTGGCCACGCCAGAAACCTCAGCCAGTATCCACTTAGAGCTGCAGAGGCCACAGCCCCCGAGAGCAGTCCCCTTACGAGTTAGAAAGCATTAGCATGCCTAGTTCCTGCTCTAGATAGATATCGCAAAGCCAAGAGCAGAGCCAGGGGCCCTCCGCATAAACCCAGCAGGAGACAGGCAGCCACCATCTGCCTTTCTGGGCTCTGTCCCCAGAAGTAGGACGTCAGAGGGTCCTAGTAGGGATTCCTGAGCTTGGGAAGGGACTGAGCCCCAGCCTGACTCCAGGGAAGTTGACCCTGTTGCCCGACCCAGGCTGGTCTTCCCAGCATCCCACTCTGAGAGTCAGGGGCCCCAGAGGAATCTTTCAAACTCTGGCTCTGCACTCATCTTTGGGTTCAGTGAGTGTATAAAAGAAGGGCTGGTCTTGACTTGAAGGAGGGTATTAAGTGCAAATAAACAAAAAGCACGGGGCTGGGTTCTGATCCAGTTCCATCATTACCAGCTGTGTGACCTTGAGCAAATGCCCAACTTCCAGCAGCTTTTACTTGCTACAATTTTATAATAAAACAGTACCAACTTCATTGACTGGAGATGTAAGCACCCAGAATAGTGCCTCCATTCATAGTATGAGTTCAAGTAATATTAATAGTTGTTGAGGAAATTACAGACCGGCTGCCCAAGATTAGAAATGGCATTTAGGTAATGGACAGAAGGGGAGAGAAGTAACACCTAACACACATAGACCGCTACTCCCACCCCACTTTTGGATCTAGAGTCCTGCCATTGTCCATGCGAGCTAGCGCCAGCCACGGGATGCCTGGTGCTCTTCTGCCTGACCTTCAGGACCCTCCAAAGCACGTCCTAGTCTTGCTTTCAATCTTCATTTCTCTCAACTTCCTTCAAACCGCGGACACTCTGCCCATAGCTGACTGTTACCTTTCCTGTCCCTGAGGGCCTGGCCATCTATGTCGTTACCAGTGTCAACATCCCCTGCATCATTCAAGCCTTAAATCCAAACGCCGCCTCCTCCAGGAAGCCTCTCCATCCTCCTCTTAGTGTCCACAGCACTGTTAAGGTTAGTAAATCCAGGAGGCTCTGTGTTTCCTCACGTCTCCCTTTGAAGTGCAGGCACATCACAGACATGACAACTCTTCTGCTGAGTTTAGATACTCTGAGTATAAGACTCTGAGAAGGGACACAGCACATGGTTCAGCCACCCTGCTTAGTCATCAGGCCCAGGGCACCCTGGGCCCCGTGCTTCATTCCCAAGGCAGAAGGCTCAGCCTTCAGGAGCTAGTGCCAAGGTACTAGCTCTCCTTGTCCCTTCCCAGCCCCTGGGGAAGCAGAGCTGGTTCTGTCTAAGCGTCGATCAATTCCTCCCTGGCAGCCCGAGAACCCTGGCCATGCTCACAGCCACAGGATGCTCCTCTCACTCCCCTGCGGCACCTTTCTGGCTGTGGAACTGCTCCCAATATGTTTCACCTGCTGGTCACACCAGTCTCTGTTTCTCAGATTTTGTCAACATATTCTTCTGTCTTTGATACTTAGCTCCACAGCCAGCCAGCCTTGGGCACTCCTCTGATCAAGCCCCACATCCTTAGCCCTTGCAAAGCTCTCTGCCTTGGGCTGTAATCAAAGGAAACGTGGGCAACGCATCCCTACACCTCCTGTGGCGCCATTACTGAGCGCCTTGTCACCTACATCCCTGAATGTCTCCTCTAAAAGCCTCACAGGAGATACTTCTTTGAGAATTTACTGCTAAGAAAAGTTTTTTCGCCTGCCCTGAGGAACTTTCCATAATTCTCTCTGATCATCAGAATTATGTAACAGTTCATGCCCCAGTTTTGGTTTTTGACTGCCAAGAGCTTGGCAGCAGATTTGAGGCCCTGCTAAAGGAAGTTGGCTTTCGGCACCGTTCCAGGGCTCCTCCTCCTAAGGCTGCCCCTTGATGGCTACAACAGCCAGCCTGTTCTGCTTGTGCCCTTTGATTATTTCCACGTGGAGCTTTCTTGGGTGCAGGTTCCATCAGCTGCCTCTCTGTCTCTGTCTCAACAGGATGGTACCCCACACAAGCTCTCCCATCCTCTCTGCCTCCTTGCTCCTCGATCTTTTGTCTTAAGTTCCGCTCTTCTGGAAGGCAGCATGGGAGTTTAGGGAGTTATACTATTTGAGATGGGAATAAAAAGAGAGAACTGAGAAGTTAGTTGCTTTCCCCTTTTTAAAGAAAAATCAGTTTTATTTTGATTAAATGTACACCTGTACATAGTTTACACACAGTAATTCTATATGTCTTGTTTAAAAAACAAAACCAGCAGTTCTCTACCTCACTGTCCCCTTTCCCCAAAGGCAATTCTTTTCACCTCTTTCCGTTGATTCTTTTTGTTATTACCCTAAATAATCTGTCTATAGACTGACTGGAGAGTAGTATGCTAAGTGAAATAGGTCAATCGGAAAAAGACAAAAACCATGTGACTTTATTTATATGTGGAATCTAATGAACAGAATAAACTAACAAAACAGAGACTCACAAATACAGAGAACAAACTGACAGCTGTCAGTGGGGAGGGTTGGAGGTTTGGGTGAAAAAGGTGAAGGGATTAAGCAAAAAAGAAAAAAAAACCTCACAGACAATAGTATGGTGATTGCGGGGGGTGGAGGGGTGTAAGAGGAGATAAGAAGGAAAGCGTGAAGGAGAGATAAGTGGTGATGGAAGGAGACTTGACTTGGGATGGCAAACACACAATACAATATACAGATGATGTACTATAGAATTGTACACCTGAAACCTATATAATTTTATTAACCAATGTCACCTCAATAAATACTATAAAAAACTAGTGGATAAATGCCATTCCAAAATAATTGACTATAGAAATGTTCATGCTTAATAAATGATTTGATTCAAATCATTTTAGAAAAAAAATAATTTCCTTATAGATTATTTCTGCTACTTATATTCTGCTATTTCTTTGGGTTTTATTTTTAGGTTTTACTTACGAATTTCTCACTGAGGAAGATGAGGATGTAAATCTCACTTGTCACCACCACAATCACCAACTCTCAACCAACCAACACACCAGTGTTTGTCTTCCTCTATTCCTCTATTCTAAGTCATATGGTAATTGATTAGGTCAGTTTCAGTTACGTTATTATTATTATGACTCTGTAAGTGCTGGAGCTGAGCTATATAGTACACTATAATTACTTTTCCTTTCCAACACAACTTTTTAGTTTTCCTGAATTTAATATTTATATTGTTTATTTGTTTTCACTTGCTTGCTTTTAATGTTCTTGACACTAATTCAACCCAAATCTACCCTCCAGTTGTGTATCTCTTCCCTCAATACACCTTCAAGCACATTAAGGATTCTATTGTTTTCATCTTTTTGACCAGCAGTAGAAAGCAATAATAGCAAAGGGGAGAAACTGTTATCTGAAACTGGTAAGAGCTGTAGCCAGAGCAGAAGGATCACCCAATGGGAGTCATGGTCTTCTGTAGAATACAGCCTCTGCCCAAGTGAGGCCCAGCAAGGAGGAAGCATGGGGAACAAATATTATCACCTCAGTTCCTTCCTGCTGATCTCGTGCCAGCATCTCTGCTGGTCAAACCCAGCAAGGAAACCCAGGTAATAGAGTACATAGAAGTGCTTATATACCTTTTGTACAGGGAGCAGAATCAGAGGAGGCAATCACAAAGATTTATTTGTTTCATGGGATTCATTACAAATTCATCAACAGAACACAAATAGTATTACTCTCCATAGAGCTTTATACCATATATTTGAATGCTGTTTTCCAGATCTTAGAGCACTTCCATGTATTTATCCCCTTCATCCCTAGAGAAACCTCTCTATAAAGCAGACAAGTGCTACTATCCCCTTTTTACAAATGTGGAACCTGAAATTCACAGAGGTTAAATGATTTATCTGTAATGACTTGTCCAGCTTAGTGCCAGAGCCAAGACTACAATTCAGGTCTTAAAATGCCAAAATCAATGCTTTTCCTTTGGTCCATGCTTTCTCCAAGTGGTAATATTCCTACTTTTTTAAAAATTTGGAATATTGTGCTTTATTTTTTTCTATGATTTATTTTTATTTTTTATTTAATTTTATTTTTCAATTACAGTTGACATTCAGTATTATTTTATATTAGTTTCAGGTGTACAGCATAGTGTTTAGACACATATAAATTACAAAATGATCCCTCTGATAATTCTAGTACCCACCTGGCAACAATATTTCTGCTTTTGTAACTCACTCAGGATAGCATTCAACCCAATGGGATTGCATCCATTTCAAACATATTGTCCAGATTGGCCCATGATGGTCCACACCAGGACCATCCTTGTAGAATTAAAGGATCCTAAGATTCCTGGACTCTAAGAGATTCTGATTTATAAGGTCTGGAATGTGGCCCAAGAATCTGTATTTTTAAATAGTTCCCTAGGTGATACTAGCATGTAGCGTGATTGACAACCACTGCCCTAAAGGGCATGAACGTGATCTGGAGGGGTCTCCAGGCTTCAAGGTGAAGAAAATCAAAGGCCAGTTCCCAGAGTGTAATAATTTAGCCATCCAGATAGCAGGCATCCCAGCCTGCCACAGTCTAAGCTAATAGCTTCATCCCTTCCTCTCCTCCTCTTGGCCTTTGGCAGACCTCACTTCTGCCCTCATTACCTGGTCTGCCAACGCACATAATGGAGACTCCCTTGTCGGCTCCCTCCACTGCTCCATCTCAGCTTGTGGAACTTAAGGGACTCAACTTCCTGAAAAAATTAAATTGAAAAACTTCCTTCCTGATAACTTAGGATCTCTTGTGGAACTTGGCTCTCATAGGAGCCAGAGGAAAAGAATAATAAAGAGCTCTGCTAGTTGTCTGATTGGCGGCCCCAGAAATGTTATCACTGGCTCTCAGGTGGCCTTTTAGCTGGAAAATATAAAATCCAAATACCTTTAAGTCCAAGAGGGAGCATATTGGCATCAAAATGCAGGTATGTGCATACAAATGCACAGTAGTGCTCAGGGGAGGAGGCCTCTTTTCTAGAATCCAAAGGTCCCTGAGCTAAAGAAGGTCAAAGAATGACATGGACAAAGAGAAAGGAGCTATATAATAAGAGTCTTGGCATTTTATTTACCACTGAGAGTACGAAGACTGAGCCTATTTGGCGAGTGCATGGGAGAGACCACTCAGGAAGAACAGAGACTCATCTGGGTAAGAATTGCCCTGAAGAAGGAGCTGGTGCATAAATTTGTCAACAGTAATTCAGCCATTGGAAGAAAGGGATGACATTGAATATGGTTTGAGGTCTTCACAGACCAGACAGGCATGCCTCAGAGTACCCATCACTTCCAGAACCCTCTTTTAAGGGGTTCCTTTTATATAAGTCATTTTGCTAGTAACACAGAACCCTAAACTGCTAGCCCAATAAATGGCCTGAAGTGAGAACTCAACCCAAGGATGGTCAGTAGAGGCTAAAGGGGAATGCGAGGTAGCCGGGGACAAGATTTCTCCAATAGAAAAAGGGCAATTAAGTCTATCTGATCCTTTAAGAAATGTATTTAATGGATTCAACAAATATTTGTTGAGCACCAACTATGTGTAGATACTTTATCTTTTAATTTTATTTGACAAACAGTTCTACAGAACATACTCTATGTCAGACACTAATATAAATATTTTCAAATATTAATTTATTTTCATAGCAACCCTATTAAAGCTATTACCATCCCCATTTTGAAGGTAAAATAAATAAATAAATAAATAAATAAATAAATAAATAGCGAGCGCCTATGAAACCTACCCCAATGCTACTATTTATTAAGTGGTAAGACCAGTCTTTTAAGTTCTAGGGATATACAAAAAGAGCAAAATCCATGTTCTCAGCGAACTTATTTTCTACTAATGATTTCGTCTGGATGTCTGGGGAAGGAGTCAGTGGTACTTGGCACGGAAGCTGAAAAAAATCAAAGGGTGAAAGTTGGCAGCAGAGGCCTTTGAAGGAAGTGTGAGGGAGATGGTTGCAGATATAGAAGAAGTTCAAGACTGGTGGCCTGAAGGTGAGGGCCCAACAGGACTAACAGATCCCAAGAGCAGGTTGCCTGTCATTTTCATTTCCATGAGGCTCAGCTTTGTGGCTGAGTGTGCAGCCTCTTTTCCCTACAGTAGGTCCAGTAGTACTGAAGTCATCTGAGTGAAATTTTGTTCTTCACATACTTAACAGCCCCCAACATTCAGCCCTATGGAGCCCTAATCCTGCCTGAAAGCAAGGACTGCAAGAAATAAACACAAAACACAGTCTCCTTGAGAGGCTAAGAGTAGGAAGTTGCACTACTTTGGGATAAGCACAGACACAGAAAGAGGCACAGAGGGGATTACAGTTCTTTCTGCTTCAGAGACGTGTAGGGTTGGTGCAGGGCAAGGTCAATGAGAGTCAACCTCATTTAAGAATGTGGTGACATGCCATAGCTGGTTTGGCTCAGTGGATAGAGCATCGGCCTGCAGACTGAAGAGTCCCAGGTTTGATTCCAGTCAAGGGCACATGCCCAGGTTTCCAGCTCAATCCCCAGCGGGGGTCTTGCAAGAGGTAGCCAATCAATGATTCTCTCTCATCATTGATGTTTCTATTTCTCTCTCCCTCTCCCTTCCTCTCTGAAATCAATTATATATATATATATATATATATATATATATATATATATATATATATATATATATATTGCACCCTGACTGGTTTGGCTCAGTGGAGAGAGCGTCAGCCTGCTGACTGAAGGGTCCCGGGTTTGATTCCGGTCAAGGGCATGTACCTTGGTTGTGGGCACATCCCCAGTAGGGGGTGTGCAGGAGGCAGCTGATCGATGTTTCTCTCTCATCGATGTTTCTAACTCTCTATCCCTCTCCCTTTCTCTCTGTCAAAAATCAATAAAATATATATTTTTTGACAAAAAGGATGTGGTGACAGGCCTAGCCCTGCAATCCCCAGGTTTAGCATCAGGGAGGCCAACAGGACAATGTCACTGTACCTTAGGCATTACAACAGGGCATCATCCACACTAGTTTTTGGGTATGATGTGGGATAGCTTCAATTTTATCAACAGGATATAGAGGAGAGGCCCTCTCTCTCCCTCAATCTGGAGGGGAGTGACACCTGAGGAAGCTGACACTCCTAAGGTTGTCATGGAGAAGGAACAGAGCGAAATGGTAGCCACCATGTGGAAAACAAGAGGATTTATTTTTATTTATGAGCACATCTAAGATATCCCTTGGGAACTGTCAGAAATAATTGGGGAGCATTTGATAGAAGACTGGAATATTGCAATAGCATCTTGTAGTTAAAATGAAAGTAATCCTGTTTTTTCTTTTATTTCTCACTAAGAACCCATTTAAACCTTCAGTCTGATGAAAGCAAGGAGGTCATGAATAAGTCTTTTCTTTGATTTTCCTTTGTCTCACCCAGGTCTGAGCTCTTCTGCATAGGAGAAGCTATGTTTACTAAGGCTGTGCCAAATCCCACTGGTCCTCATTCTCACCTCTGCTGAGTCTCAGGAAGCCACATCCTAGCATTGAGTCAACACACATGCTGGTAGGGAACACTCAGCAGGAAGCTTCAGCGATTCTAATGCAAGTCGGAAGGATTTCTTGGCGAGGTCTGGCTCATTGGAATGTGGTCCATTAGGCAGAAGAGTTGGTCGTAGCTGCAGTATTGTAAGTGCCTCAAAGCTGGAAAGGTCCATAGGGATGGCCTCTCTAATTTCCTCACATCACAGATGGGAGAACAAGTGAGGATTCTCTGTAGCACTCTGCAGGAAGTTCATGTTACCATGCCCTTTCCCCCTATCATAAGCCTTATCAGCTTGAAGAGTGCCAACCCTCCCAGCCCCCTAAGCACACTGACCTTATCATCTCACCTCTTCCCTCCAGTTGAGTAGGGAAATACTTGGGAAAGCTTATTGTTGACCAGAATCACCAAACTAAGTTAGCTGAGCTGAACGATGGTGTAAGATTGAAGATGAAGATGATAAAGAAGAGCAGTAATACTAGTAACAGTAGTGGCTCCCACTTTTTAAGCTGGACAATATGCCAAATACTTTATATACATTTTCTCACTGAATGCTTACCATCACTCCTAAGAAGTAGGTATTATTATTCCTACTGTACTGAGGTTCAAATGCTGAGAGTCACGTGCCAAGTCACCAAGTTACTAAGTGGCAGAGGAAAGCCTTGCTCCTCAACCATCCCTCCTGTTAGATGCTGCTTGATACCACGTTCGCACCTCAGAAGTGAAGGGAGTTCGGCTGGGCCACGCTGGGCTGGAAGAGTGTCTCTACCTTGGTTCTCTGTGACTGGTTCCCATTCACTGGTTCCCTTGCCTCCCACCTCCTTGTAGGTTTTAGGAATTTTCTATTGCTTGAGGGGGGAAAAAACTTGGCAAGTCAAAAATCTTATTAAATTCTAAAAATCTTAGTCTCTTATTCAGTGCGGGGGGAGGAGGGAAGGAAACGTAGGGGCGAAAAGTAGCCTAAAGAGCCAGTCTTGAGGAAAATAAAGTCAACTACATTTCCCATTCTATTCATTTTCTAACCCATTTAAATGGGATTCTAATTGCACAAAACAACTAATTTTGTTCATTAAAGTTCAATTAAATTAGTCTGAAACGCAGGATAATGGCATTGTTGTTGAATAGCCATATTAAAGATGAAACATAATCTCTCTTGACTCCATTTACTTTGACAAAATAAAGTTCAGCTACTAATGAGCTCACTGTACAAGGTCTCTATTATAAATGGCAACAAAGGGGACACATTTGTGAACAGCAGTTTTTATTATCATCATCAACAGCCATTTTCTTTGTTACCAAAATATGCAGAAATGACTATGGGGTCCTTTTTCTCACTATGGCTTTGATTTTTGGGGGAAAATGAAGCAAGTAGCTTCATAATCATATCACAGCGAAGTCACACATTGAGAGCCCACAGGGGATGGCCTCAAAGCCTTGATGCTGGGCATTCTATAGACTAAGCAGCCATTTCCATTTTCAGCCTTGCAGGCCTCAAACAAGGCCTCACCGAGAGTCCAAATCTCTGCTTCAAGGCAAAACAAGAAACGTTTATCCCTATCCAGGTGGCCTACCCTATTCCTTTCATAGCCTCAAAGAAGAACCTGTTTGCTTTCTGGAGTCAGGGAAGCAAGCAGCAGCCTGCAGCATGAGCCTGCCTTGTGAATAAACCCCTCCATCCTAGAGCGACACCGGGCTCTTTCCAGGGGCAGCCACCAGGATGGCCTGGTGCCATCATATCCCGCCTCAGGGCCCTGCTGTGTTCACAGTTAACCTCCGTTGGCAGAGTGTCTGCCCCTGGTCAGCAGTACAGCAACTCTTAAGCCTTGTGATGTTAATTTAGTTCCCGGAGCTAAGACAAATGCCCTCAGTCCCTGTCCCAGGAGAGAACAGATCTGAGTATAGGCTCAGGGAGGGTCTGTGATGATCACAGGGACTATGGAGATGAGTAAGGCCCATGTTGCAGGGGTGAGAAGTGGGTATAAAATAAAAGGTCACATTCTCTTATCTGGAATCTGTGTGGCTAGATGTACTTTGTGTGAGTTCAGAATTTTTAGAATTTTAGGAAGTAATTTCATCCCTAATTTACATTATCTAACACCCTACATGAATATTCTATAGTGACATGTTAGAATATTCATACTAAATGAGATAAAAACTATAAACAGTTCAGGTCAGGTAAAATTTGCCTCTCAATGATTTATGAGTCACGAAAAATCTCTGGGAGCAATAGAGCACCCACGCAGGAGAGGAGGACCCCCGAGAGAGAAAGGGAAGAGGACTGGGTCATTTATAACATTCCCGGAAGAAACCACGGTGCGGTGACCTGAGGGAACTGACCTCTCCGGGACCCCGTGGGACTACTGCAGGTAGGGTGTGAGAGGCCCATCACTGAGTGTGGGCCGGGAATTCAGCTTTCTCCAAAGAGCGGCTGCAAAAGGCCCGAGCTGCAGTGTTCCCGGTGAAGCCGAGGCCACACTCCACCACAGGCTCCCAACCCAACCTTCAAGGGCAGCTCTGTGGCCAGGGAGTGCCTTCCCCCTGCGACCTGTCTGCCACGGAAAAGACGCACCACGGCCACCACCACAGTCACAAACCTGGCCAGATCAGCAGGAGGTGAGTCTCTATTTGGCCCAGTGTATAGTCTTTTCAAATGGGCATTTTAAATACGTTTAGAAGAATTTTCCATTCTCAAGGATATATTCTCATTACCATACTCTCCTTGGGTCTCAACCTCCAGGAGCTGCAGCAAAAACAAATGGAGTGTTTTTTAAATGTTGTAATGGATGAAGACAACGAACACTGTTCAGTCAAAACTAACTATACTGGTCACAGCCGCACGACTTTGTGAATACACTAAAAACCATTAAATTGTACATTTTAGAAGGGTGAATTTTATGCCATATGGGTTATCAATTTAAAAAAACTAAATAGTTAAAAGAAACTAGTTAATTCAGTGCAATGACTTGAAGCTCCACTCCATTCCCACAACCATACCCTAAGCCAGTGATGGGCAACCTTTTGAGCTTGGTGTGTCAAACTTCGCCAAAAAACTGAGCATAACTCGGGTAGTGTGTCACTTTGAGGAAAAAACTAACTCCAAGACTCTAGTCGCAAATGTTTCATCCTCAGGAGCAGCAAATGTTTCATCCTCGGCATGCGGCCGCGTGTCATTAGAAATGGCTACGCGTGTCAGTGCTGACACGCATGTCATAGGTTCGCCATCACTTCCCTAAGCCCTGTCATCACTGGAAACCCAACAGCAGAAACCTTAACTACTGCCCCTCTTCTGAACATGCTTCTGACTTGAAATCCTTCTCTCCCCTCCTCCTGCTATATCTGTTGGCAGTTGTCTTAGTTCCCATGGATACTATAGCACATTACCACCAGTTTACTGGCTTAAAATGACAGAAATGTATTTTCTTACCTTTCTGGAGGCCAGACGTCAGAAGCCGGTCTCACAGGGCTCAAGCCAAGGTGTCAGCAGGGTGGTCCCTCATAGAGGCTTTAGGGGAGAAGCTGTTTCCTTGCCTTTTCCATCTTCTAGCAGCCGCCGGCATTCCTTGGCTTCTGGCCGCTGCCTCTGTCTTTGAAGCAGATCACTTCGCCCACTGCTTCCATCATCACATCTCCTCTCTGTCTCTGACCCTCCTGCCTCCCTCTTATGACAGCCCTAGTGATTACGTTGGGCCCCTCCTGGTCATCCAGGATTACCTTCCTGTCTCAAGATCCTTAATTTAATAGCAATGACAAAGTCCCTTTTGTCATTGAAGGTGACACAGTCACAGATTCTGGTGATTAGGCTATGGGCATCTCTCGGGCTAGGGGGGCAGGGAAGGCCTAATCCGTCTTTTACAGCCATCCACTTCCTAGATCCCTCTATATTTTCCCAAGAAATCCCCTCTAGACACAGCTACCTTCCTTATTCAACCAAGACTAATGGACAGAAATACTCTCTTTAGCATCTTCAATTCTCTCACTCCCTTTTCCATACACCAAACACCGGGAAAGCCCCTTCCTGAAACAATTCTGTAACCTGCCATCTCTGCTCTTATAATCAGTTCAGTCTTTATGGACGAAATCTCCCTCTTCCTGTGTCAGGCCAACCATTTTACCTCTGCTCTCAATCTCCTTTCCTCCCTTCAGAATCCCTCTATCAAGTATTCCCTTTAAATCTTCAATATCTGACTTTAAACAAATCTCTTGCTCCATGCTCTTAGCAATAAATTATTTTCTCCCATCTATAATAAAAAGTGAGGACTTCTTGTCCTAGACAAGATAGAGACGACTTTGTTCTTCGGGCTCCTCCAGGCTAAGTATAACTCAAAACCATGGATGTAATACAACAAACAATCATAGGAGGACTATGAAATACTGAAAGAGGCAGGCAGATTAACGAGGCTCTTCAGGATATAGGAACTACACAGGGATGAATAGTCTGGGTTTGCTTTTTATGTCTCATGTACCCTGAACTTGGAACTAGAACAACCTACAAACTGGAACCCCCAACTACAGGCACAGAAAAAGAATTCTAAAGCTATAAGAAAAGTCTGCTCTCTCTAATCAAAGAACCCAAAGAGGAGCACCATACCATGACAAAATCCTTTGGACAATACACCACCCCCAATCAAACATAAGGAATGGCCCCTGCCTGTACAATCTCAGGAGACACCAAGCGGGGAGTCCGGAAGTCTGCCCCACCCCAGTGTTGTGTAGGTGGAGACTGAGTGGGGAGTCCGGACTTCCACCCCTGCCCTGACTTGGCATCAGCTGGAGGGCCTGGAGGGCACTTCTCTCCCTGCCAGCATGCTGTCAGTGGAGACTGAGTGAGGGTTCCAGTGGGAGGCAGCATCCCCACCTTCCTAAGGAGAGAATGGAAGGAGGATCTTGGAGAGCAGGGAGCTCAAAATGTGAATTCTTTAAACCTGCATAGGAACTCACTGAGCAGCTCACACGTGAAACTGACCTACATTCACTCACCAGCAAGTTTGAGAACTGAGCCAAAGTGCGGAATAGCACCCAGGTTTGCAGAGTGGCGTCTGGGCAGCACACAAACAAAGCAGAGCAGAGGAGAACCGTAAGACCACCGAACATTACATGGTCATTGGAACCACAGCCCATAAAAGTAGGCTAGGGCCTAGCACTAAACCAAAACAGGGGCACTTCCCACTAAAAGGAAAGATTTAAGTAGAAGCCAGTCTTCTAAACATAACACCCAAAATGTCCAGGTTACAGTTGAATCACTGGTCAGGCCAGAACCGGGAAAATCACAACTTAAATGAGAGAAGACAATCAATAGACACCAATACCAAAATGAGTTAGATACTGGAATAATCTGAAAAAGATTTTAAAGCAGCCACCAGAAAAAGAGTTCAATGAATAATCATGAAAACCTTCGAAACAAATGAAAACAACAGAACATTTCAACAAAGAAATAGAAGATATAAAAGAGAACCGAATGGGAATCATAGAACTTAGAAATACAATAACCAAAATAAAAAACTCACTCAAGGACTCAATAATAGTTTGGAGATGACACAGCATAGAATCAGTGGATGTGAGGGCAAATCAATGGAATTTAGCCAATCTGAACAGAGAAAATAGACTTTAAAGATCACCTGAATAACCAAAGACCCAACATTTCTGTCATTGTAGTCCCAGAAAGAAAGAAGAGTATGAGGTTAAAAAAAAATCCCAAGAAATAATGGCTGAAATTTCCCCCAAATTTGGTGAAAGGCCAACAAATTGAACAAACTCCAAACAAAATAAACCAAAATAAATCAAAGCCAGGACACATTATCATCACACTTCTGAAAACTAAAGATAAAGAAGAAAATGTTTAAAAAGAGAAGAGAGGGTGCATGTCCAATAGGAACACAAATTTCAATGTTGACAGATTTCTCATCTGAAACCACTTGAAATGCTTTCCTCAAGGTCACTCTTTCCATTACTCCAAAGAAGTTTCATCAAACCCTTTGTTCTCAATCCCTCCTTACCTCCAGCCCTTGGCAGCACTGATCCCTTTCTGTCCCTATAGTTTTGTCTTTGCCAAAAGGTAAATCTCATGTATTTTTAATAAAGATGATGCCTTCTTTATGACTCCAGTGCTAACCTGTCGTTTGAGCTTCAGACTCATCCATCCAATGTCTTTTATTTGGGTCAGGTTTAGAATCCTCTCTGTCCCTCATGCAATGAGAACTTTGAGTAATTCAAATCTTACTTAACCTCTCTGAGACTCAGTTTATATCCATGAAAGAGGGAAATGATACTTACTTAGTTTGCTAATTTCTTGGGGAGGCTAAGTAAGATAAACGCCACTAAGGAGCCTACCAGGCTGGGTATACACGACAGATGCTCCATACATCATTAGTGTCAGCTTCTCTCGATGAAGTTCCATTTCTACAGAGATCTTCACCTTCTGAGGATGGAGCATGGGGTTTTTACATTGTCAGCCCACTGAAGCAGAACTCAGGTCTCAACGCCAGGAACCATTCTCCCCACCACAGTGCTGCTTGTCTCTACACTGTGCTGGGTGAGAGAGGGCGTAACACCTCCAACGACTGCCATCTGAATTACCAGAAAGAGTCTGTAGTACAACTGAGTCGTGCAACCAACCAATTACTTCAGGTAATGAGAATGTCTCGGGATCTCTCGTTAGCTTCAAGTTTAGGGGGCTGATTAGTATGTGAAATAAAGATCGTTTCATTCCCTCTACCTTTTAATGAAAGGCAAAAATAAAGCATAGTTATCTTGCAGCATATCCTACTCCAATATGATTGCTCCTGGACCTCCAGGCCACTCACGGTCACGTAGGCATTTCGGCTTGTTTCCCATTGGATGGGTGCAGGGAGAAGTGGCAGACGGACCATTTACTCCCGCATATTTTTGTATTCTGAGTCCTCATGTTTTCATATATAATTACCCAATGGCAATTTATAATGTACTCGGAGAACCCATGGGATATTTTAGTGTTGGTGCTTCTTCTCAATTTCTCTCTAGAAGAACTAAACAAAAGTACCTTAATAAAAGCAAACTGACAAGGATCACATTGTTCTCATTTCAAACACACATAAAAGAACTAAAAGGTTGTGAAATGTCAAGCAGTTGTTACTAATCCTCTAACCTCTAGAGAAAAGGCTTGCATTTAGAATTACATTAGAAATATCACAGCTAGCAACTTTTTTTTTGTTTAAATACTAGAAGGACTTCAACTGATTTCATGCTGCACATACACACTGAAAATGCAGTTAGTGTAACGCAAAGCAATGAACATTACAACTGAGGTGTCCTGCAGTACGTGGAAAAGCTTTAACAGCCTTTCTGGTCATAGAACTAGTAAGGACTATGTCGGATGCAGTGACACCAAGTGTCTCTCTCCAGAGCCACGTACAACTGCGCTTGGCACTGTTCTGCTAAGGCTGTAGACAGCTGTACTTGGTTATACAGCCACTAGTTAGGTGAGACTACAAAAAGCAGCTGTGTTTGACATCACATAAGACTCTGTACATTCTCTCCCTGTGGCAGCCAATGAGCAATCTTGCTGACAGGCAAACATGTACAAAACGAATGATCCTGTTTAGATTAATTCCTCTTAATGCCTTACACAGGCCTACTTTCCTGGCATATCGTAGACACAGCAGGTCAGTGTCATTCAAAACCGAGAAATATAAAATGCAAGCTTGATTACCGGCTAAAATATCTGACTATGATGGCAGAGAATGTAAAGTGCTCAGTCTGTGAAAATAAAGCTGGCGGGCTCTTCCCCAGCTCAGAGTTCAGCCACGAGGCACTGGAAATTCAGCTCTTTACTCTACCCTGTAACCCTATACATCCACATTCCTTGCCATGAAACTCTGAAATGCCCTCCAATCCCTGGCTGTGGGATTTGGCTCACAGATGTTAACCAACATCCCAGACAGGGCTGAAATGCACTTACTCAGCTGGGCTCGCTTGCTTTCTACCTCTGCCATTGACCTGAGAAGACCTTACCTGGGTTACCCACAAGGTCCAGTGGGCTGACAGGAGACATGTGGAGCAGATATGAGAGCCAGCCCAAGCCCAGGTCAACACAGCTGCCAGCCAAGCCCAGCCTGGTACAGCCAACCTACAGACTCATAAGCAAAAGAAGTGCTTCTCCCAGAGGCCACTGAGAGCTGGCA
This sequence comes from Cnephaeus nilssonii, assembly GCF_951640355.1. Taxonomy (NCBI): domain Eukaryota; kingdom Metazoa; phylum Chordata; class Mammalia; order Chiroptera; family Vespertilionidae; genus Cnephaeus; species Cnephaeus nilssonii. The sequence goes on along the minus strand of NC_137085.1, from coordinate 50,332,353 downwards.
GCTGTTAGGGGGCATCACTGCGGCCACCGTCAACAGGAGCATCACTGGGGACAGTGTGACCTTGGGCAATCCCTTTCCCATCTACCCCGACTCATCCTCTATGAAGCAAGGGAGGGGTTAAAGCAGTGGTTGGCAAACTCATTAGCAACAGAGCCAAATATCAACAGTACAACGACTGAAATTTCTTTTGAGAGCCAAATTTTTTAAACTTAAACTTCTTCTAACACCACTTCTTCAAAATAGACTCGCCCAGGCCGTGGTATTTTGTGGAAGAGCCACACTCAAGGGGCTAAAGAGCCACATGTGGCTCGCGAGCCGCAGTTTGCCGACCAAGGTGTTAGAGGATCCATACAGCCTCTTCTAATGGCAACTGGGGACCAAGAAAACTGGGATGAAAAGAGCCGAGACCCCAGTGCTCGGATCTCTTCCAGGCCTGGAGGCAGGAGTGAGGAAACCCCAGCTGGCACTGTGGGCAGGCGGAAAAGCCTTGTCCCCGGTGACTGTCCTGGCTGCCGGCACCGTGTCCATGATAGCCAGCTCCCAAACAAACCACATTTCCTATTGGTTGAAACCTAGGTGAATAAGCAAGTCAGAAGACAGAACTGGAGAAGATGGAAATCTTTATTTTTAAACACTAGTACATTTCAGGCTGTTTTAAAAAGGGAAAATCATATTAATTCAAAACTATGCATCAAAGCATATTTATTTAAACTCTAATTTTACAAACACATAATGAAAGAAACCTCTTATAAATATCTACTTAGAATATGTATTATGAAAAAAAGTGTTTAAAAATAACAGCCCTAGGTCTCCCTCTTTAAATATATAAAATTTCCATACAATTCATAAAATTTCCATACAATTCATAAAAATTCTTTCTCAAGAGCCAAAAATTTCACAAATGCCAACAACTTAGTTCTTAGCAGACACAATCAAAAGTAATGGGGATATAAAAAAATGTAAAAGTTCTGTACAAGGGAAATACAGGTAGCACATGGGTAAATCTCATCACCATCCATGCCATTTGTGGTTTAAAAATATTTTATAAAAACTGCCATTTAAAACAAGTAAGTGAGAATCCTTCCCTGACTGTGGAAAATATAGAAATGACACCCCCCGCCCCCCCCCCCGCCCCCCGTGGGAGGCTCCCACCTGCCGGAGGAGGGGAGTTTCCCTGTGTTTCCTGCCTAGGGGCCTAAGCCGCACCTGGGGACCCATGTCCTCCGGCAGGGGCTTTTTTGGTGGGTGACTCACTATTATTTCCTTTCACTTAGAAAAATCCTTTGGGATCATAAAAGACAATTGTGCACATGTGAAAGCAAGACGAGGGGATGGCTCCAGGTTGTCGTATCCGATTAACAATATGTGTATTCTGCGGTTTGGGTTACCTCGCTCTGGGAGCCTAGTTTTCCACCGTCAGACACACCCGCCACCTACCGCAGTGGACGGTGGCACAGCCCATGGCTGCCCCTGCCTTTCCTCTTCCTGCCCACGCCGCTCTGGTGCTGCAGCAGTCCACGCGACTACTGTCTCTTCTGGCACTTCTTCTGGAAAGAGCTCCTCAGAAACGTGCGGTACACGGGGTCGTCCACATATTCGTTTTTAAACCTGGAGCTCAGCACTCTTTGTCTCTTTTTCTCCCCTTGGATTATGTCTGCTCCATAAAATGTGTCTTCAAATCGCATGTCAGAGGCTGTGGACTAAAATTAGCCGGCGTTATGTTGCAGAAGGGCACGCATTTGACCATGGCAAGACTGTACAAAGACTGATCCAGGGGTGCCGGGGACAGGTCGCCAGCCCAGGGTGAAGGGCCCACACAGGTGGCTCTGGAACCTTCCTACCCTTCCCCTTCCCCTCCACCTCACCCCTCTTTCTTCAGGGTCTCCAACCCCAGGGACTTGCCCCAGCACCAGCAGGATTAAAGTCTCATTTAAATCTCCCTCATTCTCCATCTTCCCTCTGGTTCCTGCCCAACCAGATTTCTGAGAAATTGGTCAATAGTCATCTCTAATTCACCCCTAGTCCTATTTACTCTAGGTCTCTGCCCCCACAACCTCCCTGAAACTATCCTTGCTCAAGTCCTAGTTCCTATGACACTTTTCTATCCTAAATTTATTTAACTATTCTGTCACCTATTGCTCAAAGCTCTCTTTTCTGTCATTTTATAAGCCCCTCCTCCTGACTCCCTTCCTCCTCCGGGTACTCACTGTTGATGGCACAGGGGTTCCCCTTTCTTAACTATTTGCTCAACTCTGATGTCCCTGGGATTTTACATTTGGCCTTCTTCTCTCCCCATATGTTCCCCAGGTCTTCACACCCACATTCATGGCCTCAATTCCTGCATCTATTCCCATGATGCTGACATTTCTCATCCATTCAGACCTCCTCCTGTGCTCAGGCCTGTGTGTCCAACTGCCCAGCGGGCATCTCAGAGTGTTTACCCCACAGGCACTTCGAATCAACCTGTCCTGAATGAAACTCAGATTCTTCCTTCTCCATCCCTGTCCTGCCTATCTATATACATAAAAGCCTAAGCAACCAGCCAACCAGCCAACCGGTAGCTATGACGTGCACTGGCCACCAGGGGACACGTTCAATGCAGGAGTGGAACCCACAGGCATGAAAACATGGAACAGACTGATGAATCTCAGAGGAAAGGGGGTAAGGGGGAGGGCGGGAAGAGATTAACCAAAGATCTTCTATGCATACTAGAGGCCCGATGTACAGATTTGTGCACTGGTGGGGTCCCTGGGCCTGGCTGCACCCTCTCGCAATCTGGGACCCCTCAGGGGATATAGAAGAGTTGGTTTCGGCCCGATCCCCACAGGCCAGGCCGAGGGATCCCACTGGTGCATGAATCCGTGCACTGGACCTATAGTATTTGATAAATGGCACAACTATCCCCATCCATCTAGCTGCAATGATCAGAAACCTAAAAGTCATTGCAAACTCCCCCCACCTCCAGCCTGTCCAGTACCCCTCCTACATGAAGCCCTCCATCCTTTATTCTTTAACACCACTGACCCCATGGTGCAGGCCTCACACATCCTTTTCTGAAGCATTGAGACAAATGTGACACCCTCAGGCTATCTTCTACAGAACCTGTAGAGGAAAGTTCTTTAAAAACTTTCTGACTAAGGGACACTCATGTTTATAATCTTTCAATAAAGACAACATCCCAATGCCCTCAGCTGTACCTATATAACCTATCCCAAGCTCCGGTCAGACTGACTTGTTTCAGGTCCCGGCCACACTACTGGCTCTTCGTGCAAGCCTGTCTTTAGACGCATTGTTTCCTTTGCATGGAACAGACTCCATCTCCTCTGCCACAGGCACATCTGAAGCCCTCCTTTAGGGTCCCTGTGAGCCTTTCCATGGCAGTGCAGTGGAATGAGGGCAGTGGCAGGACAGGGACAGGTGAGTTTCTCCCCATCAAGGGTATCTCAAATCCCTTAAGGGTGAGGATATTAGGGACTGAGTATTGATTTTACACATTTTCTCAATACCAAGCAACATGCCCAGCTCTCGTCCACTGCTCAGTAAGTGTTAGCTGGGGAAAAGAATGTGGGCTTTTCTGTTAGGATCGGGTAAATTCTACATTATAAAGCACTGTTTTTGTTTCCTAACTCCCTACTATTTTGCCTCCTAAAATTATTCCCAGCTGGTTTTCACTGAGTTGGATCACACAGAATAATAACCAACGTGTAGAGCATCTTACTATGTCACTGAGGCCTCCTTCCCGGGTTGGTGACGGAGGCACAGTCCGGCTTTTAAGGCTTGAAAACACAGTCAATTGTGAAGAAGAGGCAAACAAGGGAATAGTTACAATGAAGCTTGAAAACTAAAAAATGGCCCAAGTGCACAGCGGGGCATGCTCCCTGCCAGCTATGAGACGGTTACCCAGGGTAACAGGCTGCTTCCAAGGGTCCCCAGACACTACCTTGTTTCACCCAGGAAGCCTGGTGGGTGGTTGGGCACTCTCTGCCATTGGGAGAAAACATTTTTGCTTCGTTCTTTCTGGGGAAAGTACTTCCTCTGAGTGATCTTCCCCTTTTATAAATGCTCAAGTTATCAAAGGAGAAAATAAAACATCGACAGCGTTGCCACTGTGTGAGAACAGCAAAACTCAGCCTCTCAAACACAATAATAAAACCGATTTACCAGTAGCTCTAGTTAATTATGCACTGTTGCTATGGTTATTCTGTGAGACAATAAAAGGTAATGGGGCTGTTTCTGAAGTTAGTGGGAAAGAACCCAGCACAATCACCGAGGTGGACTGCTGACTCTTTTGAAAAATTTCTTTCCAAATCAGCATGTGTCTGGGTGAGCACAATTCATTAAAACATGGAGGCCACCCAGGGAGGGCTACTAACCCACCCCTCCTTAAAACACACAAAAGAGATTTCTCTAGTCATAAATATCTCCCTTCAATGAGTTTTCCAATTAGAGTTGTTTCGCCAACTGGGGAAAAAATAGCAGTCACAGACAACTGCCCGAGGGCCAGAGGGCTGCATATCAGCCTGAGGGAAACGCCGTTCCTACTACAGGAGCGCCTGTCTTGGACTCAATAAAAGCACTGGCGGCAAGCTGGACCGTGAGCCTTTGTTCCTGAAGATATTTTCTACTAGGCTCAACTGTGCGACATATCAGGTTACATTCAGATTATATATGTGACATATATTTTTCACCGCCGTTTCTTAACATTTTTTCCTCTGACAATTTAAAAAAGAAAAAGGTTGAATTTGGTGTAATTGTTCAGAGAAATGAACCTTAGAAAACTCAGGAGCTGAGTTCAAATAAAGCCACATGAGAGGGTATCCTGGTACTAGAGCCAAATCTACTGTGGAACAAAGAGATTGTGGTCAGAGAAGAAAGCAGAATGATTTCTTTTAATGCGAATAAGAAACAGTATGTGAAATCTGCAAGACCAGGCGCATAGAATGCTTAACCATACATGGATTAGAGAGTCAAAGACCTGAGGGCTACTCACTCCATTTCCCATCCTCAAAATCTAGGCAGTTAAAAAAAAGTGTGTGTGTGTGTGTGTGAGTGTGTGTGTGTGTGAGTGTGAGTGTGTGTGTGTGTGTGTGTGTGTGTTTAATTTAAAAACAAAGGAAAGGGGAGGAGAAGGGAGGGCGGTGAGGGGAGAGGAGGGAGACGCTATGGAAGATATTCTGTGAGACCTAAGCATGTTTCCCGCTGGAGAGGATAAGGGAACTACAGGGCAGATCCCTGAGTGGCATTTGCCAGCACTTACAAAACGAGCTTTCACTCTCTTGGGTAACTCTTCATCTAGAGTGTAGATGTCCTCTCTCTTCATTGCTATCTGGGATCCATCTTCAAATTCAACCTAATGAAAAGTAAGACATCATGATATATATTAAAAAACAAATGAGCACTGACCACTTTTTTTCAGGGTTCCATTGAACAAGCTAAACAGAAAAAAAAAGGATAAAGCAGATAAAGGGAACTAGCCAACAGCCAAGGAAGGAAGTCTGGTAAGTTTCCCTTATCAAACTAAAGAACAAAATATGTTTTCAAACAAGCTAAAAATTCTTGAAAATGACTGTCTTGGAATATGTGATGTAAAAACTTTACCCACCACAGCAAAAACAAAGAACAGTAGCTGCTGCTTAAGTAACAGCTCAGAAACTGAGACTGTAGCCAATTTAGGACGGGCTGGGCCTGTCAGTACCATTTGATTCTTTAAGAGGTTCTGACAATATAAGAGGGAGGGCTGTTTCTCCATGAGAAAGAAATGATGACATAATAATCCTCCCAGATAAAATAATTTCTCAAGTTCTTACAAAGCTTTTATGTTCTGAACTCACTTTTGTCAAATTCAACCAAATGGCCAGAAAAACCCCAGGTTCTCACCCTCATAACAATTAAACCACACTAATGTGTAAAAACATATTATTACCTAAAATGAAAATGTTTGAAAACTTTTTTCAAGCTAATCAAATGGGAGCAATAATTTCACAACCAGTTTTCCCCCCAATATTTCAGCAGACTTTGTTAGAGAAAAGGGCATAAGTGACGCGGGTTAACAGAAACCTAGAGCATCTGGGGGAAGTTCATCAAATGCCCTATTTCCGTGGTCGGCAAACTGCGGCTCTTTGGCCCCTTGAGTGTGGCTCTTCCACAAAATACCACAGCCTGGGCGAGTCTATTTTGAATAAGTGGCGTTAAAGAAGTTTAAGTTTAAAAAATTTGGCTCTCAAAAGAAATGTCAATCATTGTACTATTGATATTTGGCTCTGTTGACTAATGAGTTTGCCGACCACTGGCCTATTTGAAGGGATTGTTCTTGGTTCACGTTTAATCCCAAATTAACTCTTTTAGGGGAAAACAACAAAAGAGATGCAAACAGGGTGGAATACCTAATGTGTTCTAACTCTGAAGCACTCAGAATATTTTTGAAGTCTCTAACTTGTCTGTTTGTCTGAATGTTTTACTTTTAAGAAATAAAAAATGCTTGCACTTCCAGTTAAAAGGTAAGTTAAACCATGGAGCTGAGCTATGTTTATAAAAATCACGCTGGAGTTTAAGAAAACATTATAATAAGTTACACAACTAACCCTATTTCCATGTCCTGCTCACATCTGACTAAGCTGAGCGGTGGAAGTAGGCCTCCCTCACAGGAGAGCTCCCTGTTACTGGGGAAGGCTGAGGCGGAGGCTTCTCTTCCTGGCCTTGTCTGATCACAATGGTTTCTTTAATATTTAATCAGGCCAAGGTGTCACCTCATTTACACAACTTGATAGCATAGCTAGAACCACCTGTGCCTACCTTTCTTCTGTTTTAGATAATTTGAAAATTGTTACAAGAGGAAAAGGCAATTAAAAAACGAAAGGGGAGTGTGCGATGGTGACTGATTATCCTGGCTGCCGGGGACTGAGGGATCTCCGGGATGCAGGACTCTCAGAGCTAAAATCAGGGGCTGCCCCTGCACTCTGGGGTGGTTGTGAACCATGACTGGGACAGAGCTGAGAGCAGATTCTGGCCCTTCCCTTGACCAGATGTGTGCTCTTAGTCAAATTATTAAATTCAATGATCCCTTTTGGCCTCATCTGTAAAATAAGAGTCAAAAACACCTACCTTATAGGACCCTACGTAAGGGTCCAAAAATGCATATACTAAGGATATTTATCACTGTGCAGTAGATATTTTAGTTATGTCTATTTTTATAAATGTCTTCGCTTATTCAATGGTGAGGTTGAATAGACACAAAACACAAAATGATCTCAAAAGGCCTCATGGTTTAATGAGGAATTTTAAACTACTTGTACTTGAGAACTAATTTTAATATTAGTCTTAACTTTTTCATTAAGTCTATGAATGTGCCCACAGTTCTGTTGATAGGCCATCATAAATTCACCTGAAGTCCACACATACTGATTACTAATTAGCCTGAATTTCAACATGTCCTCATTATACTTTTCATGGAGCAAATAGCTTTGCTACATGTGAGATGCTTTGCTTTTGCATTTATTGTCTAATTAAATGTAATTATTTTCTTTTGAGTGATGTAATATTCAATGATGCCTCTTTTCTAGGAGTCACCAGTATTATCAGCCTATCTTGTAATTTTTGTCCAATTTTGAACATCCTGATGCAAAGATGCTCTAGCATTTACCCTATTGTAAAATAGAGGCCCAAATTCTTGCACCACCAGTACACAATTGGGGCTGGGGAGGGACGCAGGAGGTTGGCCAGGCGGGGAGGGACCGAGAGAGGGCTCACTCAGTCCCAATCGGCCAGGACCAGCAGCAAGCTAACCTACTGGTCAGAACGTCTGCCCCCTGGTGGTCAGTGCACATCATAGCGACTGGTCAACCAGTAGACTGTCTGCCCCCTGGTGGTCATAGTGAGTGGTTGAGCTGCCTTAGCATATCATTAGCATATTACGCTTTGATTGGCTGAACAGCCAACTGGAAGACCAGACACTTTAGGATATTAGGCTTTTATTATATAGGACTAGTGGCCCAGTGCACAAAATTCGTGCGGGGGTGGGAGGGTGTCCCTCAGCCTGGCCTACACCATCTCCAATCTGGGACCCCTCAGGGGATGTCCGACTGCCGGTTTAGGCCCCATCCCACAGCAGTTGGGCATCCCTTTCGCAATCCGGGACCACTGGCTCCTAACCACTCACCTGCCTGCCTGCCTGATCATCCCTAACCACTCTGCCTACTGGCCTGATCGCCCCCAACTTCTCCCCTTCCAGCCTGATCACCCCTAACTGTCCCCTGCCCCCCCACTGGCCTGATCAACCCCAACTACCACCCCTGCTGGCATGATTGTCCCCAACTGCCCCCCCTCCCCCCCGCTGGACTGCTCACCCCCAACTGTCCCCCCTGCCAGCCTGATCGCCCCCAACTGCTCCCCCCACCCCCGCCGGCCTGATCTCCCCTAACCGCCTCTGCCTCGGCTCTGCCACCATGGCTTTGTCCAGAAGGTCTCCCAGAAGGTCTCCTGGTCTAATTAGCATATTACCCTTTTATTAGTATAGATGACCTGAACCTGTAAGTTTACATTGCCACTGAAGCAAAGGGGAAAATGGCCTACACATACACATACACACACAATGTAAATGCCCTCCCCTCCGCACTCCCCTTGCACTTTTCTAGACTTCAAAAAATGTTCTTCCCTAAGTTTTCCAAACTTTTCTGAATACTTTTAATGACACTGGGCTCCAGCCCCTGATGCACTGTATTGCCATGTACTCTTCCATTTAAGCCCCTTATTGATCTTTGAACAACTTCTCTGCTGAAACTGGCAGTCTTAGCATTCTCAAACTGTTATTTTCATTAAATCTTTATTATTGAAAGTATTACATATGCTCCCCTTTTTTCCTCATTGACCCCTCCTGGCTCACCCCTGCCCCACCCTATTGTCTGTGTCCATGGGTTATGTATATATGCATCTTTGCTGGATCTCTTTCCACCCAACTTAACAGGCCTGACCCTTCTTGCTTTTTCTCCTTTTACTTCAATCTTCCTGTTTTCACTCTACTGCTTAGCCTGGGAATGTTGATTCCACCTCCGTGTTACTGAAACAACTGCAGTGTATTGGTTTCAATAAATTTACTCCCTTTTAAAGACTTTCTGAAGGAATATAAATGCATGTGTGCTATCCATGTTATTTTCCTTGTTAGAGCTTAACTCATTCTCACTTTTGATAGGGATAAACTTCATTTTCTAATTGTATACATACTCTAATACAATGTAGTGTGCCCTCGTGAGCAGAATATCCAACTGATAGCTGTACTCTGCATTAGACAGCACTCCTTTAAGGTTGGGTGTACAACTGGCCACATCTGTGTCAACGCACCATTGGTTTAGGTTTGGGCATCTCAGGCAAAAGCCACAAATTCAGGGGCTGCTGGTGGTGAACAGCCATCGCTGTGTTGGCTCTGGAGAGACAAACTAGCCAATGAGGCTCTCCCCATATCATGAAAACACAGGAAAGCCGCCTAGCATCCAGCTGCCTACCCTTCCAGCCTAACAATGTTCTTTACCATTCACCAAATGTTATTAGGGTTTCCCAGTGGCAAACATGGTAATAAAACTCTAATATCTGGGTCATCAGACATCAAGTCTTTGCTTCCTTTACAAAATAAGAGGTACCCCATATTGATATTTTACTGATCAACAGCACAATGGATATGCCAGCTTCCCTCTGGCTTCTCCTGTCCATCTCAGCAAGCATCAAACACTGCTCAGTGCTCACCTGGTACATGTGGGCCACATTCAATCCGAGATATTTCGCTCCATAGAGTTTGCCATCGGGCCACTTGACTTCAACGACTTCTCCCTCCGCAGGAGGGCCCAGCTTCACACAGTCTCGGCTCTGTGGAATAAACAGAGACAGGCTTTTCAAGACAAGTGTCTAAGTGACTGCAGTTAGAACTCAGCAAACGATGAACTCCTGGCAATTAAAAGGAGTTATTGCTTCTGTGTTTTATGGATTATGATCCTGCATGGGTGTTCAGGGGAAGAGATATGAGCCAAAGGAGTAAAGATTCAGCCTACATCATAAACTTACAAAGGAACCACCATAATCCAAGCAGGAAAAAACAGCAGCATTTACATTTGTTATTTGACAAAAAATTGTTCAGAGGGTGAGTAAAATATACATAAAAATGCTTTAGCTGAGGAAAAGACCAGCTAATGATTTATAACACCTGACATTTATGTAGCATTTTGCAGTTAACAAAATGCTTTAACATACATCTCATTCCATTCTCATGATTACTCCATGAAGTAGGCAGAGGTTATTAATTACCCCATTTTACTGACAAGGAACTTGAGCTTCTGAGGAAGCTCTGTTAGGGAGGAGTAGAGCTGATAGAACAAGAGCTGAGGGGGGCAGTAAGGAAGATAGGAGTAGAATGAGATGCCAACTAGGAGGCCTTGAGGAAGAAGCAAGGAAAAAGAACTCAGGGAGCAACTGCAACACAGCAGGTGAGGCTGGGGACAGGGCACGCCTCCTCTGAAGACCCCAGGACCTCCCCCAAGAGGTATTCTTCTACGGGCATCTCCCAGTAAGTGACCAGCCCACTTCTTTCCACAGGTAATCATGGTGATAGCCATACCCGTCTTCTCACTTCAGGTATTCTATTCAACACTGCCTCCTCCTCAGAGCAAACTGAATTCATCCTGGAAAATGCCTCTTTTGGGGGCAGGGGAGGGGTACAGGTAAAACCATAAAATGCTTTCATAGACATAGTTGCAAACTCTTAAATTTATGTGTTCAGTATGGCACAATACAATTTTAATACAAATGAATTAAATACTTGACTACTTTGGTAAGTTTTTTGCACATTGAGCAATTCATGTTTTGCTAATACTGGTGTTTCACTCATGAGGCAAATCCGACTGATTGAAATGCACACTTGACCAATCAAGCTATAAATGCAGGTGGGGCATGATTCTGTGGTACAATGAGAGGCACACACAGGAAATATTTAGTTGTTTATGGTAAGAAATCCACCATGTGTTACTTTTCATTATTAATAGAAATTCTGCATTATAATGGAGTGGCCATTTTATTGTTGGGGTCGGAGTATACATGAAAAGCTCAGCTATTCATTTTCCCCTCCATAGGCTATGCTTCCATTTAGAGCTATGGACAAAGAAAGAGACTGCTTAGAGGCTCAGCAGAATTGACTGTCTGTATCGAACTTCGGCCAATAAAAATGAGTTTATTCTCGGCCTTCATAATATTTGACTTCAGGCATGCAGAATTGAAAGGGCAGGCTGTAGCAATGTATTCCATCTACGTCCCTGGGTTTATCACCTCGCTTTCCATTTCCCTTCCAAACATGTATGTGGTACTAAGAACACTAGAAGGTGTAACTTCTAAATACATGCCGTCCAGTCTCCTGGGTTAGTCCTGGGTTAGGGAGCCACATCAGTTCTGGGCTAACTCTGAGCTGAAACCTGGATGCTGTGGTGATGCTTTGGGACAAGAGTATGTTTCTTCCCTCTCCTCAAATTTCCTTCCACGTGCAGGAAGATCCATTAGAGTAATGCTCCTGGCCTTTTTTCTACTTCCTCGTTCATTCACTCTTCTAAGAGAACAAAGAGTGACTTAATTTTATTGTTGAGTTCTGAAGGAGAGTGCATTTTCCAACTATGCTCCATGGTGCCTTGGCTGCCACAGCAAACTTGCAGGGGCTCTGTGGGATATTTTCAGAAGCAACACTTACTACTGTTAACTTGTTGAGATGGAACTTAATTGGTTGAACCTTTTGGTATTTCTTTTGGCCTGGGGGTACTATAAAAAATGTGCCGAGAGTGCCTGGCCGGTGTGGTTCAATGGTTGAGTGTCGAACCATGCACCAAGAGGTCACCGGTTCGATTCCCAGTCAGAGCACATACCTGGGTGGTGGGTTTGATACCCAGTAGGGGGTCTGCAGGAGGTAGCTTACTGATGTTGATATTTCTCTCTCCCTTTCCCTTCCTCTCCCTAAAAAAATCAAATAAAAACATTTTTTTTCAATGTGCTGAGATATCGGGGGGCCGTGAGCCAGGGCACTTAGGTAACTCCGTCTTAACCCCTCACTTTCCCTTTCTCTTTGGAGCCACCCTGTGGGCAGAGAACTCATTCTGCTCTGCTCCTTCCCCCAAGAGGAGCTGGTGGTGTCCCTAGGAGGTCTGTCTAATCACAGGTCCAATATTAGGAAACCTCTTTGCCTACAGATTTAAGCCACACTCTACAATATCTGCTTTATTTTTAATAAAGATTTTTTAAATCTCCAAATCCTGGCTTCTTTGTCTTTTCCTTGAGGAGGATAAGTTCTATTTATTGGAGCCTTCTTCACTCCCAACAGAGATTAAGTCAAGGCCTCAGGGAATTATGGGGGCTACACTCCCTGTTTACTCATCCACCAAAAAACCACCACCAAGCAGGAGAGTTAGGACCTTAGTTTTACAGTTTTAACCTTCAACAGAAGTGTTCTAGCCTTTAAAATAACTCTCCCAAACACATCCTGACCCGCAATTTTAGGTACCATGTCACCATAATGTGGCAATGGCCACAGAAATATGGGCTAAGCAAAGTATAAAGTTTACTTCAAGTATTTATCACAAAACCATAGCTTTATTAATGAACGAAATGTATGCAACATTATCAAATGAGAAACAGTTTTTTTAAAAAAAGGTGTTTGAAAACCACATGCCAGAGATACAGCTTGATATCATTCTTACTATTTGTCAATCAACCCTTTAATCAGAACAAACCCTAATTTGGACCTTGAAAGGGCCTGGCCTCTAAGACCTTCTTACTCAGCCACAGCTTAGCTTTGTTCTGTATCAGCCACAAAGATCAAATTCAATTCATACTCTTCCATGTCAAAATCTAGGGAAGAGACTTCAGCTTGCTTTCTCAACCTTCTAGCTTTTAGAACTCTTTTTTTCCTTATCCCTAGTAGAAAAATAAAGGAAAAGAAACACAAACCAACAATATAATATAAAAGTTTTCTGCACCACCAGGAGGCACTATTCAATGTCATGAGGGCCAATTCTCATCCTTGGCCAGACCCTGAGGCTCTACAGCAGCAGTTCTCAACCTAGGTTCTCAACCTAGCAGGGTCGCCTAAGACCATCGGAAAACACAGATATTTACATTACGATTCATAACAGTAGCAAAATTACAGTTATGAAGTAGCAACGAAAATAATTTTATGGTTGGGGATCACCACAACATGAGGAACTGTATTAAAGGGTCGTGGCATTAGAAAGGTTGAGAATCACTGCTTTAGCTGGAAGTGGATATATCTGATTTGCAAATGCATTCGTTTAGTGAGTATTATTCAGTATTTAAATCCCAGCTACTTTCCAAATAGATTTAAGGCACTCATAGTAATACACAAAGAGTTATTTCTGTAGCATCTAGTTTCCTCCATAGAGAAATGGCTTCAATTCATCAGGTGTCTCAAAGTTTGAGTTCGCCAGAGACTTTCTATGTCTACGTGGAGTATAAAGCATTTAAACAGAAATGGAACCGGGAACATTTGAGCTAATGAGGAGGAGTTGAAAGGTGTGATATTTAGGTTTTCCTGATCCCTCCAAAGCCGAAGCTACTGTCACAATCACTAATCTAATATCTATTTACTGACCACTGACCGTGTGAGCCACTAGAGGGATCAACAGTGTCCAGCTCCCCAACCCACAGACAGGCAGGGGCCATTCTGTCTGCACCCCGAGGCCTGACACACTGAGCTCCACAGCCCTGAGGGGTGGGGCCGCAGGGGCCTGAGGGGCTGAAATAGGCACGGAGCATGTCAGCTTTGGCCCCCATGATTACTTCAATCAGAACACAACTTTTGATTTACAGATTGAGTTTCTGAGTAAGTTTTCATGTGGGAGGAAAAAATTTTATGCTATAAATAAAAGGTATGAAAAATAAAATGTCTAAACATGAGAGGATTTAGTTTATGGAAAACCACAGCTAGACCGTGTTTTAGAGGTCTGCCGCTGGCCCCCATGTCCCTGGGCTGTGCCCGAGGAATCAGCAAGCACAAGCTTCTTAAAGCGCGGTCCCAACCTCTGGAACACACGGCAAAACCGAGACTCCAGCCCCCTCTCCCACAGTCCTAAGTGACCTGGGTGAGTTTTTAAAAGGATTCTGGAATCTGAGATGTTATATTATAGGATGTACATGCTAACAAGGTCTTTCCTAATGCAGCTGGTAAAGTGCTGCTGGAGCAAGTACACACCTCTGCTGGAAAATCACATGCATTAAAAACATCGACTAATGCATTTTTCTCAATTGCTGTCTAGACCCTCAGAAGCAGTTTGCCCTCACCTGACAAAAATAGCTGTTTACCATTTGCAGTGTTGCCTCCAGAGATGTATAAACGTCCCTAAAAATCTGCCAGAGTCCTGTCCACGGGGACACAGGTGTCTGGAGCTGCCACAAAGCCAGTAGCTAGAATACTAAATAGATGATGTGAAAATAATAATCACAGTCAAGGGTGGACTTTCGGCTTTGATTAAAGGACTATGATTAAAGGGCTGAGATGGGTCACTGATCCAGGCAAGAAGACTGTTCATATATTCCTGCCAATGTCAAGCCAAACGCCTACATTGCTCCACCTACTACAGAGAAGAGCCAACTGCCAGTCTGATTATCTGAATTCTGAAGTTGTGTTCTTGGAACTATTCTGGGCACAAACTTTTACAAGCTGCTGTCCTTGACGGTTACCTGTCTTACACCCTCCTCCCCACCCACGCCCACCTCTACTCCTATCACGTATGAACCACAAAGCAGGCAGCCCTATCCATGCACCTGCACCAGGTGAAGACGCAGTGCGTGAATTCCCAGCAGTTAATCCACATCTGGTTTGGAGCCTGTGACGGCCCCCGCTTAGGAAAAGTGCTTAAGTGACCAAGAGCAAACTGGTGCTGGCAGCTGCTGGCATTTTGAGGGATAATCGCTTGCTCATTACTGGTCTCTGGCAGGGGTGAACAAGACTGACTGACAGCCAGGTACCAATCAGACTGGCTATCTGTCATTTGTTTGGCTGCCCAGCATCTGAATCCCTTTCTCCCCTTCAGAGTCTAAGTGGGAGCAGAGCTGGCCTGACATTACTGATGCTGGAAAATGCCAGATACTCCTTTGCCCTGCTTCCCTGGCAGCAAACACTGGCAGGGGCCTGGCCAGTTGGCTCCCCTGCCCAGGATGCCCAACCTTTGACCAGGGATGCAGAGAAACAGAAGAGGAGAGGACACTCTCAGAAGGCAGCAGTATCAGCTGAGGGCAGAGTCCAGGCTCAGGCTGACCACACGGGCAGGTGGCTGTGTCCCTCCTGGGCTGGTTTTAGACGATTGTATGTTTCTATGAATTGATCCGTTTTGTCCAATTTATTGACATGTAGTTGTTCATAATATTTTCTTACAATCCTTTTGGTGTCAGTTGTTACTTCTCCTCTTTCATTTCTCTATTTATTTGTATCCTCTCTCTTTTTCTCTTGATGAGTTTGTAACAGTTTATAAACATTGTTGTTTTTCAAAGAATGAGCTTTTGGTTTCATTGACCTCTTATATTGGGCTTTTTTAATATTCTATTTCATTTATTTCTATCTGATATTTATTATTTCCATTCTTTTACTCACTTTGGACTGCATTTGTTGTTCTTTTTTCTAGTTCTTTTAGTGTAAACTTAGATTATTTGAGATTTTTCTTATTTCTTGCCGAAACCGGTTTGGCTCAGTGGATAGAGAGTCGGCTTGCGGACTGAAAGGTCCCAGGTTCGATTCCAGTCAAGAGCATGTACCTGGGTTGCGGGCACATCCCCAGTGGGAAGTGTGCAGGAGATAGCTGATCGATGTTTCTCTCTCATCGATGTTTCTAACTCTCCATCCTTCTCCCTTCCTCTTTGTAAAAAATCAATAAAATATATTTTAAAAAAATAGAAGTTAACTCCTTATGCTATTAGAAACAGGTGAGATTCTGGCATGCAAAAGCTTCAAAAGGCATAGAAAGCATAAAGTTAGGCAGTTTCTTTGGAAATTAACTTTCTGGTTCTTAGAAGAGAGGAAGCATGGAAAAGTCGATAACCAGAGTCAGGGGTGACATTGGGGAGCTGATCTAAACAAAAGGGCCTGTGAGGGAGGGCAGGGCGGCAGTGAGTATATGTGGGCACACAGGACAAGGCAGGAGGCTCTGAAAGCCAACAAAGGCTCTCTGCATTCTAGGAACTGGAGAGTATGAAGAGAACTAAAAGCATCATTTATTCACCAACTCCCTGCCTTTGAGAGAGGCCCTTGCCCCTCTTTCCTCTCTCCCTCTTTCCTCCCTCACTCAGTTGAGTGCCTCCTCTGTGCCTAGTACTGAGCTCAGCATTGGGAAAACAGAGACGAAAATGGTCCTTTTGAAGTCCTTTCTACCAAGGACTTTGGAGTCCAGCAGGAGACTCAAACATACACATGAATATCTACAATATGAGGCACTATATCACCCTCCATGTAAGCTGAATTAATCACAGAGTCCCCATTTAAACTCTCCCGCACTCACCTGGCTAGGTAAGCTGTGGTGCGAGCAGGAAGCCAGTCCTTAAAGACAGGGGCCGGGGAGCAGTGAGCTGGCAGCTCCAGCAGTGTTTTGCAGGAGCACTGTTGGAGCCTCTGGCATCAGCAATTCCATGTTATTGGTCAGGCTGTCGCACTGACTATACGGAGTGGTGTGGCCAAGCCAGGGGGCCAGCGCTGTGGCCCAACCCCTGTCTCAGCCTCTCAAAGAGAGCTCTGGATGATCCCACCAACGGTCCCAGGTCCAATGCCCGTCACACCAGGGGCCAAAACACAGTCTTTCAAGTCCAATTCCTAAAAGCCCTTGATATACAAACTACTTGAAGAGGAGGTTTATATGTTTAAAGCTTTCTGGTACTTCTTTTAGATGGTCTTTTAATAACCTCTCCTTTGGTAAAGGCATAGAAGATGTATAATTTCCAAGTGTTACAAGGAGTCCTGTGCTCAGGGACCGGTCCCTCTGACCAAGGTGCTGACTACAAGTTACTGGCCACCACCACCAACAAAAATAACCACAGTCACAAACACCACCAGCGTGTTTATTATGTGCTGGGCACTATCCTAACTGCTGTATACCTTATATTTCAACAATTCCAATAATAATCCCAGCATTTACCTCAAATTTATGGATAAGATAACTGGTGTCAACTCCCATGCCCAGGGTTGTATGGTTGTCTGCTACACATCCAACTCTCGCCAGCATGGAAAGACAGGAAGCCCACATTTAAGGACTGCCCTGGGTGGCTGCATCCTCCTCTCACTTCTCCTGCAGACACTAATGCATAAGGACCCTAGGATGAACACTCCACACACCCAAATAAGGGGAGAGGATTCCATCTGCAGAGGACAGATCTTTCCCCTATTTATAGCTGTTGGAAGAAGCTAAATGCATGAGGGAAATATAAATATTTATTGTGTCAATAAAAACTCATGTTGCAAAATGGAGAAAGACAGGCTTGAGGGGAATATCTATAGTGGTTTCTTAAAATGAAGGTCAGTTCCAAAATCTGAAAAAAAGAAAGATGACAGGATAAAGATAAGCCTTGTGGGGAAAGAAGACTGCCCTGTGCTCACACGCCACACAGTGTGTGTGTGTGTGTGGGGGGGGGGGGAAACAGGGAGGGGAGAAGAAATGCTTTGAGATCAGAGCGCCGCACCAGCCAGCGCCGGCCCTCCCTCTGCAAGTTCCCCTTCTGTGCAGCGTATGTCTCACCTCCCAGAGCACACACGGGACTCACACAGGACAGTCATGTTGAAGCAGCATAGATGCGTGCTTCCAATGTCCCCAGTCACACTGCCTGGGTCTAAAAGCTATTTTACCGCTCTATGTCTTGGCTTCCTCATCAGTCAAATGGAGATGCTAATACAACCTTACCAGGTTGTTGGTAGAACTATAGCTAATATACAGAATGTCCCAAAAAATGTATACATGCCTAACAGCTGATATAGCTCCATTGATGTTTCTTTCTTTACGGATTTAACCCATTGGAATTAAGTGTGTATACATTTTTTGAGACCCCCTATAATTTAAAAGAGAATAGAAAAGCAAAGCACAGTGACTGGCAGCTGGAAAATTTGATGTGAACTGTGACTGAATATAATTTACATCAACAGGGAGCATCAGAGGATGATAGGAAGGGGACAAAAAACCTTGGTAGAAGGTGACGCTTGGGATTTAAAATTGTGAAGAATGCAGCGAGAAGCCAATAACCTACTAGAGAAGATCAGACAATGTTATCCTAGTTGAAACCCAAAACAACCCAGTCGAGTAGGTAGGCAGGTGTCAACCCCCATACAGTACAGAAGTGCATGACGTGCCCCGGGTTACACAGCTACCAAGTGGACAACGGGGCAGGCATTCACTCAACACCTCGTGTTCAAACGCCTCTTG
Organism: Cnephaeus nilssonii; assembly: GCF_951640355.1. NCBI lineage: Eukaryota > Metazoa > Chordata > Mammalia > Chiroptera > Vespertilionidae > Cnephaeus > Cnephaeus nilssonii. The sequence continues at coordinate 50,313,925 of NC_137085.1, read as the reverse complement.
TGCTCTAGAATCAGTGATCAGAAAAACAGATGTGGTTTTTTACTTCATGCAACTCTGGTGGAAAATACAGGCATTAAAATAAATAACAAAACTCAGTGTGGTGAACACACAATACAATATACAGGTGATGTATTATAGAACTGTACACCTGAAACCTATATGATTTAAACCAATGTCACCCCAACAAGTTCAATAAAAATTTAAATAATAAAAAAGAAAGATAAGTGTAAGAACTGCTATGTATAGAACTACAGTGTAAAGCAGAAGCTTTTAACAGAACGATTACTAGCATAGTATGTGGTTACTGTGTCTCAGAGGGCTTCAAGATACCTCAAGATACGGGAGAACTAACATGAAAATTTGACACAAGAATGTGAAAGAAACCAGATTAGGAAAATGAGTCACAATTTAAAGAATTCTCAGAAGGGTCTTTTAAAAAAATAACTTTTTTGCCTGATTATAAAAATAAAACATGCTCATTTGAAACTGTAAGAAGGTGGTAAAGTTGAAAATCATAATCACCTATGATTACACTCTCCAGAGATCATCAGTAACATTCTGATGCATTTTCTTTGAGGATTTTTCCCTTTGCATATTTATATTATATATGTAATTGGGATCATACTGTATGTCCAATTTTGAGCCTGATTTTTTCCATGTATTATATGAGGCCATTAACTACCCTGTGAAAACATGATTTTTAATAGCTGCGTGAACATTCATGGAGCTCTCCTCCTGGCTGCAGGGGGGGTGTCTGGTGGCCAGATCAAAGGAGCAGAGCTGCCCGCCTGCGTGGTCAGGGTTTGGCACTGTGTTCTCACACCTCAAAGGAACATTTTGAGTGGGACATTGTCCAAAAAATTCCATCCTGAGTCTCCCGGAGAAAAAGCACTCTGAAAACCACTTTTTCATTAAATCATTCATTCCTTGTCACAACAAATATGTACTAAGTGATTCAGGCAGGAGGACGGTTTAGTTTGAATTTGAGAAGACTCAGGAGAAAGCTGATAGCTCTCTACAAGCACAGAAAGAGCTGTGAGTGAGGAGAGAATGTTTTTTGGTGTTTTTTTTTTTTTTGTGTGTGTGTGTGTGTGTGTGTGTGTGTGTGTGTTTTGTTTGTTTTTGTCAGTTTTGCTCTAGAGGTCACAAAGTAAGAATGGCTCTTGGGGTATTTCAGAGGCAGTATTTATTTACTTTTATAAATAAATACTTCCCCCCCCCCAATAATTCTTTAATTCCCCCACAATAATTCTTTCCCCCCAATAATTCTTTAATAAATAAATACAGTCTTCTTCCCCCACAATAATTCTTTAATAAATAAATAAACACAGTCTTCTCCCCCACCCCAATAATTCTTTATTGTTGAAAGTATTACATATGTACCCTTTTCCCCACCACTGACCCCCTGCCCCAGTACTTCAGCACCCTATTGTGTGTGTCCATGTGTTATGCATATATGCATACAAAGTCTTTGGTTGGTTACCGCCCCCGCCTCCACCTTCCCTCTGAGATTCCACACTCTGTTCCATGCTTCAGAGGCAGTATTTAGAATCCACACAAAGAAGTCAATGCTTCCTAATAATTACAGCAATAAATTGGTAGTGAGCTACCTTTCGCTTGCAGTATTCAACAAAGGGTCTGAGAACCACTCACCAGAGGATGGCAGAGGAAACTGCCTGGAGTGGGTGGGAGTTTGAGGGAGTCACAGAGGAGGAGGGGGAGGAAATGAGGTGGGTTAAAGGCTGCGGTGGGAGGGGACTGCACACTTACCCCTTAGCCAGTCTTATTTATACAGCAGCCCTGAATTGAGCCATAGCTACTCAGAACTTCTAAACAAGAGACATCTTGGCTAAGATTCTCTCATGGGAAGACCTGCCCACTGGAAATGACAGGCAGAGCGAGGATTATGGTTCTGAAATGTCCCGAGCCCTTGTCTAAGTGCTCTCTTTTCACTGAAGTGTTGGGAATGGAGTATGGAAAAGAATGGGAGAAAGATCAGACACAGATGACAGTTGTTTCCTTAATCCAGTCTCAGTCACTCTCTTCGCTCTTTATAATACCAGCTTATGGTCAAAGAAAGGGAGCATCCTCCGGGACCAACACCCCAGGAGGAGACCTACTCATGCAGCACTACCTTACTTTCTGGTGAGCACACAGAAGGTCTGCTTTAACTTAACCCAAATGGGTGAAGCAAAAAGTGTAGGATTAATCACGCCTGGGCTGAAACCTAAGAATAGCTTGGTCTCCAGATGACACTGCTGTACACAAATGACAGACTACCATGTAGTGTGAAGTTATTACCCATATAAACAGCTATTTCCTAGCTTCTGGCCTCACAGTGCCCACACAGGTAGCCTTTAAGGCCTGGAATTGTAAAAGGAGAGCATGTGTGTGCAGAAGAGTGGACAGCTGGCCAGGGACAGTCCCATGCTTACAGTCAGAGCTGATTACGGACAATTGCATTTCTCCCCCGCCAGAAGCAGAGGAGGCCTATGAGAGCTCCTAGGTCAAATGCCCCCATTTTAAAGAGAAGGACCAAAAAATGAAATGACTTGCACAGAGTCACGACTCGCCAAGAGATGGCTACAATTTAACTTTGCATTTCACAGCCAGCAGTGCAAGGTTTTAAGCAAATGAGTAACATCTGGAGAGGATTTTAATGAGAGGATTAAAAAGGAGAACCAGAAAGGGGTGAAGAAAAACAAAAGGATTTGGGAGAACATGATTTGTCAAAAAATGTCAGCTCACATTACGTTAAATTCAGAAGCAGAGAATCCTGAAGTATATATGTACAAATTAAGTAATCCAGAATAGCCTCCAAGTTACAAATGTGCCTGAGCATGGCAATACAATGGGAGCAGTTCTATTGTATAAACACTTTCCATGTAAGCTACTGCTTCTATCTCTGTTCATTTAACATGTCCTTCCTTTCAGGTTTAATGGAAATGCATAAAATTAAACAATCATGTTCATAACAGACTATCTAGTGAAGAACAGGATGTAATTACTACCAGCCTCTTTCCTCACAGGCTAAATGGGAGACAGATAAATAAGATGGTTGAGGAGAGGATAATGCATCAATCTATTTACTCAACATTATTACCCCTACAGGGAAAGCAGAAATTTCCGAAACTCCCCAAATGATTCTTGTGTTGTCAAAAGACTGTCAAACCGAAATAATCTTAATGTGAAATTAAGGAGAACATTGCCGTTTGTAGGTTTCCAGACAAGAATGAAAATAGTATGTAGATAACACACCATTGTCAGATTTATCCAAACATGAGCTTTTAATCCAAAAGCTTAAGAATACATTAGAGGAAGGCAGTGAATTTGGCTTTACTGATCACACTCTAGCTTAGAATGCCTGCTTCAGCATTACATTGAGGATTATTTTATGCCCTTTTCCTGATAAATAACGAACCTTTGAAATACTGACTTCTCTGTTCTTTTTCATGCCAGATGTTAATCTCTCTTTGAAGCCTGATTCTTGCTATAATCTGATTTGCTTAATGATCACTGAGTAGTCAGTCAATTAATATTTCAATTATGATTTTTTTCCAATATCCCTCTCCTCCTCCCACCCCCCTCGCCCCCCAAAAAAGAACTCTGTGAGGTTTTGTTAGCTTCCTGTTACTTTCCTTAAAACAAACACCCATAGTATTGAATTGATACAGATTTGCATGTACTGGCAACTGTGAGCCAAAAATATGCCAAATGGGGGGAGGGAGGGCAGGATATATGGGCATATGAAACAGGGGGTCAGTGGAGGTGTTGATGGAGCCAGAACAGCTGAGCCTGGCTTTTATAGGTAAAAATAAGAGGTGGGGAACAAGCCCCGAGGGATGATACTGTGAAAAATAAACATGGAAGTAGAGGAACATAAAAGGTGACAGCTTTGCCAACTACCAGTTTAAGCACCGGTTTTAAACATCCATCACTAACAACTAATTAGCAGTAACATTAATAGTATCCAGAATGTGATTCCTAGCGTTTTCGCTTTTAGCAAGTCAACATGATGCCAGGTGCATTCAAACAAACAAAGATCTGCACGCGTGTGCACTCACACACATACGCAGTTTATCTATGCACTTGAAACACCTTGGGATATACAAGCAGCAGGCGGGACTGCACCCAGATGTGGGGTGCTATAGGACTACTTGTACTTTCATCTCATACCCTTCAGTATTTCTTTTTTAAATATATTTTTACTGATTTTTGAGAGGAAAGGAGAGGGAGAGATAGAAACATCAATGATAAGAGAGAACCATTTATCAGCTACCTCCTGCACGCCCCCATTGGTGATCGAGCCTGTAACCCAGGCATGTACCCTTGACCTGAATTGAACTGGGGACCCTTCAGTCTGCAGGCCAACGCTTTATCCACTGAGCCAAACTGGCTAGTGCTGTATTTCTTGAACTTTAGCCAGCCATGGGCATGTTATGCACAACACTGTACATATGCAATCTTCTATATATATAAAAAGCCAGTGACCATAACAACCGTTAATAACTGGTCGCTATGATGCCCACTGTAGCTAGTGAACCGGCCGATCAGGGTGTGGGGCCGGCCAACCTCGCGGCCCCTCTACCCTTCCGTCCTGCCCCTGATCAGACTCTCCCACCCCACCAAGAGCTGGCCACCGGCCGAACGCCCCCTCCCATCCCCCTGCACAGCCCCGCCCCCAATCAGCCCACCCCACCATGATAGGCCTGCAGCCCCTCCCCATGGCCGGCCCACACCTGATCGCACCCCCCATCCCAATAGGGGGCGGGGCTGGCCAGCCAACCTCCTACAGCCCCTCCTCCTGGCTGGCCATGGCCCTGATGGGCCCCCACCACCCTGATCGGCCCGCAGCCGCCCCTCTGCCAGCCCCCCACCCCAATATGCTGCTGGTCTCCAATCGGCACCCCCCACCCAATTTGGGGGTGTGGCCAGCCAGCCTACTGACCACAGACCCTCTCCATGGCCAGCCCCCCCAATCAGCCCTCCAACCCCAATCGGGGGCGGGGCCTGCTGGTCAATCACTCACAGCCCCTTCCTCCGGCCAACCCAGCCCTGATCAGGCCCAGATCGATCGGGGGTGGACAGACTGGCCAACCACCCGCCATCTCCTCCTCTCAACAGGCCCAGCCCCAATCCGCCCCAATTGGGGTTGGGCCGGCTGGAACCCACCCATGCACGAATTCGTGCACTGGGCCTTTAGTTGTTAAATATTAGCTGCTAATTCTTGTTATTACTCCTAATCACACACATTTTGTCTACCAGCATGTCAGTGATCCCTCTTTAAATAAGGTATACTAGTATGAATCTAAAAAATAAGGGGTATGCAAGACTCTGGAAGGTTATGCCATCTCCTTCAGAAAATGAGAGTTCTGCCCTGGCCAGGTAGCTCAATTGGTTAGAGCAGTGGTCGGCAAACTCATTAGTCAACAGAGCCAAATATCAACAGTACAACGATTGAAATTTCTTTTGAGAGCCGAAAACCGACTTCTGCGCATGGACCACGAAGTTCCAATCACACTGTACGTGCGCACCCGCACGTGGTATTTTGTGGAAGAGCCAACTCAAGGGGCCAAAGAGCCACATGTGGCTCGCGAGCCACAGTTTGCCGACCACTGGGTTAGAGCATCGTCCTGATATGCCAAAGTTGCAGGTTCAATCCCCAGTCAGGGCACATACAAGAATCAACCAATAAATGCATAAATAAACCAATGTGGGTGGTTTTTTTTCTCTGTCTCTCAAATCAATTAAAAAAAAATTAGCCCGGCCGGTGTGGCTCAGTGGTTGAGTGTCAACCTATGAACCAGGAAGTCAAGGTTCGATTCCCAGTCAGGTCACAGGCCCAGTTTGCAGGCTCAATCCCCAGTGCGGGATGTGCAGGAGGCAGCTGATCAATGATTCTCTCTCATCACTGATGTTTCTATCTTTCTTTCCTTCTCTCTTCCTCTCTGATATCAATAAAAATATATTTTTTTAGATTAAAGAAAGGGAAAAAAAGAAAATGAGCTCTTCAAAGGACCCACAGCAGATGCATCACCCTTACGTGGTCCAAGATGTGGGAGCCCTGGGGTGGGGGCGGCACAGACACTGAAGGCAAAGGGGAAGTAAAAGTCCCAGGGAGCCAAGGCTGCACGCACAGAAAACAGGGTTGGGGGAGCCATACCAATACATGAGTGCTCAAGAGAGCTATGGGCTAAGGGAGTTCTAATGAGCTCCACAGTGAGGTAAGTGTTCGTATGTGTGGTTACCTCAAATTAAATGTTTATGTGTCAAGATGAAAGCTCCATAAAGGCTAAATATGACTCATCAATTTTGGTGGCTATATTGTCATGTTGAAGGATTACTTGGGTAAATATTCACTGTTTTATCAAATGGGTGAGAGTGAGGTAAGTGTGTGTGTGTGTGTGTGTGTGTGTGTGTGTGTGTGTGTGTGTGTGTTACAATATATCCATTTAGAGATGAAAATGAAGGGCCATACTATTTTTGAAATATGGGATGTCTGTTCTCACACGGTGCCATGGGGCTTTCCACTCAGCCTCTTTCAACTCTGAGACAAAAAAAAAATAAAACAAAACTCCAAGCCTAAGCTTTGGAAACTAGGGGTCTTGGAATGGCCCTAAATGCAATAAATGCAGTGAAGCTGGAGTGACATGGGAAGTTACCTGTCAGTCAAACCTGAGAACAGAGATCACTGACCAGAATGGGCAGGGTCACTGCAAGCCCAGAAATACTTTGGAATACATAATCCCCTAAACAAAGGAGCTCACTCTCTTGGATCTTGGCTCTCCCACAGCCACAAGGACCCCACATACAATGGACTAATGGACTGCAGCTGGGAATACAACTAAGCTAGCCTGATGCTGGATTGGACACCTTTTCCAAAATGGAGCAAAAACTCTAGTCACTGGCTCTGATTTTAGCCAGTTAAAAGCAAAATGGGACTTCTTCCTTGGCAGGACAAAGGGAAATGGGACCTTAGAAACTCAGGGTTGTAATTCCACAAGAAAAGCTTTTTACAATACCTCATTTCTCCCAGGCAAGTCTCAGAAAATTCATTTTCTCCAGATATCGTAAGAAGCCCACTTTGATAAGCCACAGATGGGAACAAGCACCTCTCCCCACCAATAACAATTCTACCTCCTTAAGTGTATTTCAGATTCTTCCACTTCTCCTAACTTAGTACAAGCTATATTATTTCCTCTGATCTACTGCAATGCTCAACTAACCAGCCTCCCAGCATCCACTACCACCCACTCTCCAATTTATCTTCTCCACTATAGCCAAAGAAATGCTTCATACAAATGTCTTCATGTTGATTTCTGCTTAAAGACCATCAATGGGCCCTAACCAGTTTGGCTCAGTGGATAGAGTGTCGGCCTGCTGACTGAAGGGTCCCGGGTTCAATTCCGGTCAAGGGAAGGTACCTTGGTTGCGGGCACATTCCCAGTAGGGGGTGTGCAGGAGGCAGCTGATCGATGTTTCTCTCTCATCGATGTTTCTAACTCTCTATCCCTCTCCCTTCCTCTCTGTAAAAAATCAATAAAATACTTTTTTTTTTAAAGACCATCAATGGCTTCCCCCTGCTCTTAGAGTAAAGACCCAATCCTATAACATGGTCTTCAAAGCCTAACCTAGTCTGGCCCTTTTCTCCTCCACTAGGCTCATCACTTACCTCTTTTAGTAACCTGAGCAACTCCTTTCTGCCAACAGCCTGTGTATGCTTTGCCTGGAATACTCTCCCTCTGCCTTTTGTTTAGTTAACACATCCAGTAGATCTTAGCTCTCACACTGATCGCTTATCTACATAAGGTTTGTTTGTTTTCTACTACGTGTTCTTACAGGATTATATCCCTATCATCCCAGGATTTATCTCAATTTGGAGTACATTTTTATTAGTGTGACTGTCATATGTTACTCTTTCCCAGTAGGTTATAAATTCCATGAGAGCTCAAACCATTTCCATTTTATTTCTCATCATCATAATTCCAGAATAGGTACTCACTATAAACAAAAAAATTTTCATAAGGCTACTGCTTATGGAAGAGTAAGCTATCCCTTGACTACAGAATCCATAAATCACCAAATCACCATATGTAGGTACCCAGATATGGCTTATCAATGGTCTGCCCTGCGGGAGTTTCTTCTCTACAAGAGGAAGCACCTCCTGGGTGAGCATCAACCATCCACATCAATACAAACCCCTCACTCTTGGAGAAAGAAGAGGACTTGAGCACCACACACCCTGTTTCCCTATCCTCGTTATACCACTTCTGGAGGAAACCTACTCTTAGATAATGGTTAGATATTTGCCCTTCCAACTTCATGCAAACAAACAGAAAAGCAAAACACAACACAAAACCCTGTAAAAACATAACTAACGATGTGGGGTAGCGTTTCAGCATAAATAATACAGGAAAGGGGTTTTACTATTATTGAAATAAATTTTAAAACTCTAAATAAAATATTAAATTTCATACACAAATCATTTAAAAATTTCTTGCCAAGAAGAGAATAAAATACCTACTAATAAGCAAAGTTATCTAGCTGGTTTGGCTCAATGGATAGAGCATCAGCCTGCATATGCCCGGGTTGCAGGCTCGATCCCCAGTAGGGGACGTGCAGGAGGCAGCCAATCACTGATTCTCTCTCATCATTGATGTTTCTATCTCTCTCTCCCTCTCCCTTCCTCTCTGAAATCAATAAAAATATATTTAAAAAAGAAGAATTAGCAAAGTTATAGGGTCTTGTAAGGCTTCTTGCAAATACACACACACACACATATATATGTGTGTGTGTGTGTGTGTGTGTGTGTATATATATATATATATGTGTGTGTGTGTATATATATATTATCTCATTATATATTATATACATATATATATTATCTCATTATATATATATAATATATATATATATTATCTCATTATATATTATATACATATATATATTATCTCATTATAGAATGTCACCTATTGTTAATGGCACTCACATTCATTCACAGTTCTCTTAAAGTTCCTATTTCAACAGGGCTTCAGATATTGGTTACTTAGCATGAAATCACTAAAGCCTGATTTGTTATGTGCTAATCACTAGTTTTATGGTATAAATCAGATAAAATCCTTTAGAAGACTTGATTTTATCTGTAATTTCCCCCATCCCCAAAAGAGAATATCATATATAAAGGAATTACTGGGTCACATTATTCTTAATTAACGGCTAAAAAGGGTAAATATCAAGCATGTTTTAAAAACAGCTACCTATTCATATATCCTGAGAACTATACTACTGGAAATATGCATAATTTAAAACCCCCTTTCCTTTTGACAAAGTATTAGCCATTAATTGGCAAAAGGCATCTTTTTCAAGCACAGATCACATCAGCATTATTTATTAGTGGAAAATCCTACTCAGACCTGAAAAACCATGTATAAATCATTATACAACACATTGTACTATTATAACATTTAGAGGAGTTAAACATTCTTTATGTTTAATGGTCCTGGATAAGATATCTAAATCATAGAAGACTTAAAAACATCAATATCCTCCATTTTATAGTAGCCAAGAAATCAGATGGTGTGAAGCGGTTGATTTACAGAAATACACACAGCCAACAAAGGTTAGAGCAGGTCATAGCTTCCAAGTTTTCACCCACTTCTTAGCAGAGAGCATTTTCTGACAGTGGGAAAAATTAGAATGTGAAAGAAAAAAAATGTACCCGATCCAATCTCTTTCCATGTTTCCTTATATCATTGTTCTCCCTTTACCCACATACTCTGATCACAAAATATAATTTGTTTAGTAAAACAAAAGGCCACATTTAGTACTGGTTCTGTCTCACCTGATAAAATCAGCTAAACTCAAATAAGATGTGAAAATGAAATAGTAAAATGAGGGCAGTGTCAGTTCATCACTAAATAGACAGTATTGGCTTCTACTGGATACATTTGCCAAATAATAACCTGAGATCACTCTATTACCAAAATAGAGTCAAATAGGAACATACACTTTATGGTCAAATAGGAACATACACTTTAATTTATGAGCCCAATATCTTCAGGGATGTGTTATCAATGTATATGCTATATCCTGGTTGGGTAGAGGTGAAGGATAAGGTAGAAGAGCTGGCAAACAGGTAGTGGGAATTTGATGAGGCCTTCACCTCATAGGCTCCCAGGTCCTCAGCCAGGAAAGGGCACCGCTCCTGAGCAGTCAGATGCCATGTGCGCCATTCCTGAAGAACCCCCAACCAACCAAGTTCCAGAACCTTCCCTGGCAAATTTCCATTGATTCTAGAAAGGCCGTGGTAGGGGCTTGGGGGGAAGAAAGGTAGTTAGGGGCATCAGTCTGGAGGAAACAGAATAGATGGTCTGGGATGAGGTACAACTTCCACCTGGCTTGAAAATCGGGGCACCTCAACCCTGAGGAGCCAGGAGGAATCTGAAAGTGCTTCCTGGGGTCCCACAGTAGAGACTGCTGCTGGGAACAACTCTTTCCTTAGTGTCTCAACCCTGCCCCTCAGATGTTTTTTTTTTAAAATATATTTTATTGATTTTTTTACAGAGAGGAAGGGAGAGGGATAGAGAGCTAGAAACATCAATGAGAGAGAAACATCGACCAGCCGCCTCCTGCACACCCCCCACCGGGGATGTGCCCGCAACCAATGTACATGCCCTTGACCAGAATCGAAACCGGGACCTTTCAGTCCGCAGGCCGAAGCTCTATCCACTGAGCCAAACCGGTTTTGGCCTCAGATGTTTTCTTTTGCCTCCTTCCCCTACTTGCAGAGTGGAAACAGGAAGCTGTTTGTGTGAAATCTCACATAGGCACCGTTTAATATAACAAGTAGGAACCAAGTTCTGAGAACACATCTTCTAACCGAATGTCATCATGACCAGAAAAGACAGCATAAACTAGATGGCGAGGAAAATGAGGAGAAAATAATGGAGGCTGGCAAGTTTAAGCAATGTGTTTTAAAAACACCTGAGAGAGAAATAAATCAGCTCTAAGAACTGCAGTTTGCACCATACAGCCCATGAACTAAAGGCCTTGACAATACACCCCTACAGCCCTGAAGAATATAGTTCTCATGCTTCTTTCACACATCAGCCGAGGCTGAAAAATGCAGCGAGTCCTTGTGGAAATTGCAGTGTTGGACTCTTGCTGTCGAGTATCTAAATGGTTCTGTTTCTCTTTGCATGCCCACTGGTGAATGTCAAGCTCTCGTCCTAGAACTATCTAGATCCCATGCAGCAGCCTCCTTCCTGGAAATGAGCTCTAAGTTCAGACGAAAGGAACCTGTCGTCACTCTGGTGTCAGCATGGGCTGCCAGAGCTTAAAAGGGGACTCGGAATCTCTATGTTCCTTGAGTTCTCTCGGGTGGGCAACTTTCATTCCCATCAAAATAGTAGGAGACAAAAAATTCATCAGGAAGTGTGTCGCAATTTCATAGACCGACAGGTGGAGGCATGTCGCAATACATCTTTTATTACTGCCCCTGACAGCTACAGATTGCATGCTGAGTGTAACTGGGCTGATACACACATTCTGCAGGTGCACCGTGGAGAGAAGAATTTTTGGACATTTTTCTAGCTATCATAGAAATAAAGGTATGAAAATAAATTTCCTGGTAGTCCAAGGAATGTTTCTCTCTACAGCTTCAAATACTCTCTCTAGTCACGTAAGCCTAACATGGGCATTTTAATGCTTGGCAAACTTATTTTAAAACACGGACAGGCTGGCCTTCATGAAAGGTTCTCTTCTCTGGGTTTAGAAAATGATTTGTAATCAGTGATTCTATAAATAGGGAATGTGACTTTCCTTACTAAAGCATCAGGCTTCAAAAGGGAAGATATTCATGACATGCATAAATAGTTGGGATGATTAAACTTGATATTCTAAATCTGATTTTCATAGTTAAACAACTGAAATTGTGCTATACCCTTACAGCAGTGCTAGCTAGCGAGCACCACAGCTTAGAGAAGCTCATTCTTCAGTAGCCAGTAACACTGACGTCACACTGAATTTGAGAAAAGAACCTTTCCAGCAGCACTCACACCTGGTAAGCACATTGTGTAAATTAGTGTAGATGAATATCAAAAGTAGAAGTCAGACGATCACAGCAATTAAACCACATGGCCTAACAATGATGATGTAAACATATTTACATTATATCATATAGGGGAATCAATATAATTTTTATGCACTTAATTACAGTCATCCAATATGCCTTAAAGCTTAACACCAAATTCTCTGATCTCAAACTGAAGTCTAGGTGACAAACTCTAATGGCATTTAATTGTATAGCTTTCATTAATTTCAGTGAGAAGTATAGACCCCAACCAACCTTGGATAATCCTTTAAAAGCTTGCCTTAAAACCCCATGACTTCACCTTGTGAAGCCTGGACAATGACCAGGAACAAGTGCATGGCTAATGGACTGGATCGACAAACCGGCTAAAACAACGTGGCCACTGTTTCATCGAAAAGGAAATTACTCTCTGCCACAGAGTCCGAGCTCCCGGCCCCACAAGGTAAAGAGTCTTCTAAAGTGCATCAGGATCATACATTTGTGATGATTAATTTATGTGTCAACCTGACTGGGCTGCAGAGCACCCGGATATTTAGTCAAACATTACTCGGGATGAGTGTGTGAGGGTGTTTGGATGAGTTCAATATTTGCGTTGGTTGACTGAGTAGGGAGTGCCATCCCAGTGTGAGTGGGCCTCAGCCAATGAACTGAAGGCCTGAACAGAACAAAAAGGGTGACCTCTGCCTCCTCCAAAAAGGGAATTCCTCCTGTCGCCTGCCTTGAACTGGGGCTCGGCTTTTTCCTGCCTTTGACTCTAAATGAAAAGGGCTCTTGCTGGGTCTGAAGCCTGCGGCCTCACACCACACCTCGTTCTCAGCCTGCAGACTCCGATGGAACTGCACCACTGGCTCGCCAACAGCACACCTTGGGACTTCTCAGCTTCCATAACCACGTGAGCCAATAAATCACACTCTTACACATTTTTAATATGTTTATTATATTAAATACATACAAACACACTGATTGGTTTGTTTCTCTAGAGAACTTTGATACAATATTTTAAGGAAAAACACTCTCCCTATAGAGCCATCCAAGATGTCCTGGGAATGCCTCACTTAGTACCAAGATAGCAAAGAGCAGGAAGCCAACAAAGGGTGGGGTTACTAGAAAGTAGGTGAAATTTGAAAACACAACATGATTGAAACCTTCCTACTTGGTGTAAGAGGCCTGAAACAAGTAACCAAAAATGTCAGACATGGCATGGGGTGGGGGGAAATATACAGGGAGGAAGGATCGGATGAAAGAGAGAAGACCTGCTCGCAGATTACTATATTTTTGTCCTGAAGAAATTACCAATCACACATATTCAGGTAGGTCCCCCTCCAATCTATGCCCCTCATCACTGCACATGCTGTCCCTCCCTTCAAGGGTAGGGCTCTGACCACACACACGTGCCTACAAAATGGCCCCAAACCTTGGCCGGATATGCTAAGTAATGCTAACTAAGCTGTACAGAATTCTGCTTTTCCGTTCTTGTTGATTTCAATGCCATGGTGCTTCCAAACAATCTTATACATTTTAGAGCCAGGGTTCTCACAACACCCACACGTACTTAGAACCACACTTAAAGGTTCACAGAGAGTCGGAGTAGACAGTGTCAAAGGAAAATTTATGGAATTTCAGAAACTTCCAGGATCACAGACATTCTTTTCCAATGTACAAGATAAAGATGTTCCAGGGAAGTTTACCACCTGGCCGTCTGTGTACAGATGATATGCTGTAGATTGGGCACCTGAAACCTGTATATTTTGTTAACCAGTGTCACCCAATAAATTCAACAAAAAGGAAAAACAAAAACAAAAACTGGCTGGGTGTATGGAGGCTTGTGAAGTGAAAGGGAAGTTAGGACTCATATGTCCTAACATGGACTGAGACCTAACTATTTGCTCAGGTTTGGTGATTAGTGCTCAGAGGTCTTTTATCACATCCCACCATCCTCCCCACCCAAGTTTTCTCTCTTTTGCCGGCTCAGGATTCACAGTTTGCACAAAAGAAGGCTGGTTCTGAAGTGTTTTGCCTAGGCAAGGCTGGCCACAGCCATGGGCCTTGGTCTCCTGTATATGGTCGGCCTTTCTTGGCCTTGCAAACCACTCTCCTCCTGCTTCAAATGGCCTTTCTTCCCAGGGGTTAAAAACACATGCTCTAAAGCCAAGTGCTGGGACTGAAAACTCTTTCTGACACTTGCTAGTTATTTACCTCTTTGTGCCTCAGTTTCTTCAGAAGCAACATTTGGAAAACAGTCGTGCCTAACACGTAAGGTTGTGAGGAGAAAATGAGTTCATGCACATTAGGTTCCTGAAGCAATCCTGGCCTTGGGCATGCCAGTCAGTGTCAGCCCGACTAACCCTGGGGAGTCTCCTACTCAGTCTTCTGGACCCAACAGGTGATAAATTGCATCTGGTTTATTCATGGCATTGATCACAATTATGGAAAGCACCCATTTACTAGCCTGCTTTCCCCCGCAACTGAGCAGGAATCACACCTTCTTTCTTGTTATTTTGCCAGCTCCCAGTGTGATGCTTGGCACACAGGTACCCAGTGACTGTGCGTTGAGTAGCCAAAGGGACAACCTACTCTGACCAGTTAAGCACGTTACCTAAGGGCTGCAGTTTACGTGTGGCGATGGCAACGCAGCAAAGTGAAGCTCCAGTTAGAATTTTGCAAAGAAGCACAATTCACCCTTCTGGTGTAGGATCAAGTCCTGGGATTGTTAATTTGTCTAACTTCATTTGCTTTAAAACCTTCCAAATATGGTCACTTGTGTTTACAAATGTGTGTCTCTTAACAGCATAGAGAAGTAAGCATAAAAAGGTAACTAAATCAATGTTTATTTGGCCCCAAGAGACTGAAGTTCTAGAAATATCTATGAGCAATCTCATATGGTCATATCTAATTATCAACTGCACATAACACATAATTATTACTATCAAGTCATTAAAAGCGACCTTCTAAGTACAAAGAGAAAAGCATCAACAGACCTAGAACAAGGCATAAGTTACAAATACAGTATTGAGGCCTGGCTCCCCAAAACCATACTTCCCTTAAGCACATAAGGGTAACAAGATGACCACTAGACTAACCCTGACCCCAGTTATCTGGTTGATCTCCGTTTCAAAAACCCTTCCATGAAAATTGTTCTTCTTGTGAAACATCCTGCTAGAAACAGCCTCCTGAGACACATTCACCTGGTCCCCTGAATAATTCCCAAGGGTTCACTGAGGGGACCGAGGAAACAAGAGACAGATAGGCAGGTGGGTGCGCATGCATGCGCACACACACACATGTATGTTCATTCCAGACCATGGTTAAGAAACTCAGTATAAGTCACAGCCCTTTTTCTGTGTGACTTTTGGTACCGCTGTATGAAACATCTGCCAGATCACAGATGCCACTATCAGGTCAGATTAGTAAATGCCATGTTCTTTAGTTAAGCACAAAGAAAAAGAAGTAATAAAGGTATTCAAATGTGCTAATTGTAACAGGAAAGAATAGGTGAATTTGCATTTTATGTTCCCTGCCCCATATATTTCTCATTTAATTAAAAGAATTTGAGGAGATGAGTCTACATTTACCTGGCTACTATTTAGGATGATGAAGGCTAAGGAACCTCCTAGAAAACAATATTTATTTGTGGTGGGAAAACAGCACACCTGAATGAAATAATAAATGAAAGAGTTACTACCAAAGGCAGAAGGAAGATGCCTGAAAGGTTCGGTTGCTTTAAGTTAGACCAAAAAGTAAAGTGGGGACATGCACACCAGGGACTCACTTACCACGATATCCTCAGGGAACGTGTCTCTGCTGAAGGAGCCATCATCAAACATGACCTCGTAGAAGGTCTGCGATGTCACAGCGATCACTCTGCAGCTGTAGTACCGGGTGTTCCGGTGCTTCGTGATGACGGTCTGCCCCACAGAGATGCCCCTCTCGCCAGCCTTCAACTTCTAATGAGGGGTGGAGGCAGAAGAGAGAAAAGAAAGAGGAAAAAGAGAAAAGGACAGAAAAGAAAAGAAATATTTTTTTAAAAAAAACAGTAATTGGCTTAGTAATATCATTTTTTATTTTTTAACTTTTTATTGGGGAATACTCTCAGACTTAAAAGTTGCAAGGATATGTAGGTACAAGAGCACCCATATACTCTTTGACCCTTTATCTATTCCTATTAGCATTTTACCACTTCCTTTATTTGCATATTATACTTCTATTTTATATATGTGTATATATAAGTATTATATACAAATTGTGTGTGTGTGTGCAGGCGCGTGTGCACGCGCACATACACACACTAGCCCCTCACCACCAACCATTTAAGCTTTACTGGGCTTTTATTCATAAATACATCAGTGTGTGTTTTCTAAGAAGAGGTATTCTCCTTTACATAACCATAGTTATATAACAGTTACAGTTACTAACGTTAGTAAAGTTAACATCGACATGTCCGATTCTCTACAATGCATATTCCAATTTTGTCAACTGAGCCAATGATGACTCAGGGCCCCCGAGCCCCTGATCCCCACACTCCAGTGCAGGATACAGTCAAAGGTCAGGCACTGCATGTAGTCGCCACAGCTCCTGAGCCTCCCTTAATCTGGAACATTTCCCCAGCCTTCCTTTGTCCTTTATGATAGTGATACTTTTGAAGGATACACTCCTCCCTCCCCCTGCTTTGTGAATAGAGCATTTGTCTGATGTTTCCTCATGACCAGATCCAGGCTGTACGTTCTGGGCCAGAACCCCAGGTGATGCTGTGTTCCACTCAGGATATCACATCTGGAGGCACATGCTGCTTGTCTGCCTCTCCATGGGGATGTGAATTTTTATCATGGTCAAAAGTATGGTCCAATTTCTCCACTTCATAATCACCCTTTTCTTTTATTACTAATAAACAATCTGTGGGAGAACTTTAGCACCACACATATATCCTGCACACTTATGCTTGGATTTAACATCATGGATGAGCCTTGCCCGATCCAGCCTTTACTATGAGGATGATGAGAACTCCAAACTGCATTTCACTATGATATTTGTTCCTTTGTGCCTGTTATTTTAACACTGGATTTAGCATCTTACGGAGACAGTGGTTTGGATCTGAATTCTAAGCTCTGCTTCTTTAGCTATATGATCTTGGGGATGTTACTGAGCCTTCCTCAGCCTCAGTTTGCTTATCTACAAAAAGGGGATATTTATGTGGAAGGTCTGCTGTGAAATAGGATAAAGTACATAAAATACCTAGACTCATAGGCAATTTGTCCTCAGCAAATGTGAAATGGCTTCATTTCGGGAAATGAAGAACATACAAGAGACCCAGTCAGTAAACCACTTCTCCCTCCTTACTCAGTAATCGGTGTGTATGCCTGTGCAGCACCCTGATTTCACATGACAACGCTTAATCCAGCTCCAAACCATCGCTGTCCTGCTCTTCACCGCATCCACTCCTGACTCTAACTCTAGTCATAGCACAGAGCTATGGTCCTTAGGAAGGAAGGCATAGTGTGGTCTTCTCCCCACACAGCCCAGGCTCCCAGAGCCCTGTTTCTATCTCACTTAAAGCCCTGGCCAAATGTCACTTTCATGTACTGTCCCTCCTACGACAGGGCACATCCACAGGACAGCACTAGGACCTATCTGTCTTTTTATCCATGGCATCCAGCAGGGTGTGTACAACGCCGTTGCTGAATAATGAATGAATCAATCAATCAATCAATGAACAAAAATGAATGAATAAACTATGAAGATGGGTACAAACACATTTTCAAAATAAGAGAGAATTCGATTCATTCACTGTTTAGAAACTAGCATAGTAAAAGTGAGTTTCAGGAAGATGTTCTCTTTCTGGAGGTAAGGATGGATGATGTCGGTAGGGGGAGGGAATAAAGGAGGTTTACGGTGAAATTCACAGGGTGTGGTAAGTGGAAGCAGCCAGTCAAGGGAAAGAAAAGTGATACAGACTTGACAGAAAAAAAGGTTGACTCCAGACCACAACCATTTTCTTCCTACTTAGGACATGAAATTTATGCAAATTGACTGGATAGAAAGATGGCCAGCACACGGATTAAATATAAAGCCTTCATCTAAATAAAAATATTCATAAGCTTCAAGCATGACCATTTCATGGGAAGTACTAAGGAAAATAGATTTTTTTCATAGTGCTATTTTGATAGGATTTCTGATTTATTTTTGTAAGAAAAATTTATCGATAAGCATACTCCATAACTGATAATACATCCTCACAAGTATTTCCTGTCAGAAAAGCCCACGAGTCTATTGATGTTAAGAATGTCATTTCTGATCAGAGAAGACAGATGTTATGCAAGGGGGCTCCATCAGATTAAAGAAATGGCCACGGTATTTTGAAGATCAGTATGCAGACTAAGGCTGTGAAAGTCCAATTTTCTTTCATATGCACTAAGCAGAAATAACTGTTGTTGTTTT
The DNA here is from genome assembly GCF_951640355.1 of Cnephaeus nilssonii. Lineage (NCBI taxonomy): Eukaryota > Metazoa > Chordata > Mammalia > Chiroptera > Vespertilionidae > Cnephaeus > Cnephaeus nilssonii. The sequence goes on along the minus strand of NC_137085.1, from coordinate 50,295,402 downwards.
TATTTGTTTTTAACACAACTTCTTTTAAAGAAAAGCTAAAATCAGTCAGTTTGAGATGCTGGGGATGTGAAAAAAATGTTAAGTAAAAAAATGTTCTAGAAATTCTACAAAACAAATGTTCGAAGAGTTCCTAAGAAATAATAACACATCTAGAGTTTCCAACACATGTCGATATACATGAGAATTAAACTCTCTCCCAATAACTCTGTGAATAGATGAAGTAACTGAGATACAAAGTCAAGTGAATTTTTCAACGTCTCACAGCTGGTGACAGGCTGACCTAGGGCCCAGCAACAAGTTCTCTCCCATTACCAGTGCCTCGATGTCATCAACCAGAAGAGTAAATGTGGAAAGAAATCAGAGGAGAAATAAAACCAACCAGGAAAGTAGATTGATGGGATTTAAGCAGTTTCTTAAATAACTTTTATTTTCTTTTCCTTTCTTTTAAAACTATGATTTATTGAGTATCTACCTCCTCTGTTCTACATACTTCCTAAGGAACTTCTCATATAAAAATTCATTTAAGCCCGGCCAATGTAGCTCAGTGATGGAGTGTCAACCTATGAACCAGGAGGTCATGGTTCCATTCCCAGTGAGGGCACATGCCTGGGTTGCAGGCTGGATACCCAGTGGGGGGCATACAGGAGCAATTGATCAATGATTCTTTCTCTCATCATTGATGTCCCTCTCCCTCTCCCTCTCCCTCCCTTTATATTAAATATATAAATAAAAAGATTTAAAAAGATTTTTAAAATTCATTTAATCTCCCCAGTATCTCACAGCATTGAAATAGCCACTGGAATTTGAAGCCTATCTGGTGATGAAAAATGCAGAAATAATTGCATATGCTCTTGGTTTCCACATATGCATACACATGACATGCACACATATACATGCAGTAAGTTGCAAAAATTCCCACCAATTTCACTCTTCCCTTTTCCCACATCCTTGCAATGTGACTTTGAAGCCCCTCTTATCAAGAGCTGAAGTCTATTTCCCCACCCTTTGATCTGGGGTAGCCTTGTAGCTTAGCCTGCTTTGGCCAAAAGAAGACAGTAGAAGCAATAGTATGCCAACTCAAAGCCTTTTGCTCAAGAGGCCTTGCACATTTCCGCTGTCTCTCCAGGGGACCTAGATTCTGTCACGTGAACAAACTCAAGTTACTCTGCTGGCATATGAGAGATCACACTGACCAGAGCTGAGGCCCTAGACATGTGAGAGAATCCAGCCAAGAGAAGGAGAACTGTTCTGCAGCTGACCACAGATGAATGAGGCAACCAGCCTGGAACAGAAGAACCACCCAGCTGATCCCAGACTAAACTATGACCTACAGAATCACCAGCCAAAGAGTTATCATTGCTTTAAGCCATTAAGTGTTGTGATGGTTTGTAACACACAGAGATAATATATAAAATAAATACTATGAAAAAATATACTAAACTGTATAACTCCAGGTAATGGAATTGTACTTATTTGTTTCTTTATGTACTTTTCTGTACTTTCCATTACATATTTCTTTAATAATTCTGGAAACACTAAAATTAATAAAATACAAGAGTCCTTGCAAGTTTCTAATTCTTCAAATAGCAACCAATCCACAGTTAGACCTAGTTAACTGAGATGCTAAAAAAAAAAAAAAGCTGAAGCCAAATTACTTAGTAAGACCATCTTCAATATTTATCTTCCAGTTCAGTAAATATGATATAAGAACTTGAGGAAATGAACACTTTGTAAAGTGGAATGATACACAAATTTAATTATAAAATTTCATCTGATTTGTATCCTACATTGAGGCCAAATGTGATGTAACAAAAAGGCACTTTTATTTTGTTCTTAATAATCATTACTCATTACTAAGAAATGTCGTTTCAGTCAAATGAATAGATTATTTTTCTATTGATTTTAGAGAGAGGTGGGGTGGGGTGGGGAGAGAGAGAGAGAGAGAGAGAGAGAGAGAGAGAGAGATCCCTGTGAGAGAGAATCACCAATCAGTTGCCTCCTGTATGCTGGGGATCGAACCCACAATATGGGTATTTTATGCTCAGGTTTGGGGCTGTACTCATTTAAAATAACACACACACACACACACACACACACACATACACACACACACACAAAGCCTCACTGTCTTGAAACTCATTGCTATACCTGTCCTTCCCATCAAACTAAGCCACCTCTACAGGGCAACACCAATAATAAAAACTAATTGTTTAGACGTAAAAGAGTTTTCTCTCCACTGATACCATATTGCCTTCAATCAGGGTGGGCTTAAAAATTAAATGGGCCCTTATTACAAAGCTCTCTTACTTTCCTAAGATTCTAACCAATGTTGACATATATTTCCACACTTAGAGAAAAGATGGCTAATCATCAATGATTACAACCTGAGTAGGGAGAAAAATATGTCCCTAATACTGCTCATCAAAGGCATGCCAACATTCAACAGGCTGACTCCAGAACACTTAAAGCAGTGCTGGCAAAACAGGATGGAAAAATCACCGTTCCTTACCTGACAAGAACTTTACAGCAGTAAACTCTGAGCCAGAGCCAAGAAAGAACTGGCAGGCACACAATGCAAAGAGGAAAAGCGATGCATGGATGGGCATGGAGTGGGAACACGGCATTTAAATAGGCAGTTCCTGAGTGCTTATTACAAGCAAGGCACACTGCTAGGTGCTAAGGATTAAAAGAAAGGAGGGAGAGGGTCTAGTCTCTCAAAAGCTCCCAGGCAGAAGGGAAGACAGACATGGCTGACCACAGTGTATGCATTAAGAGCACCCAGGTAGGGGCAGGAAGGGGCTTTCCACAGAAGGCTTTACCCCTGGGAACACCTGAGCCAGGCCCGAAAGAGCCAGGAAGCCCACATGCACAGATGGCGGGAAGGCCATTTGCAAGCAGAGAGGTCACCTTGTGAGCCTGTGAACCGGCTCAGACTGATGTTTGTAACTGCATAAAATAAAGCACACAAGATTACAAAAGAAACAAATTATACTGGAAAAAAACACACAAATTTGTGGTTTAAGACCTATGCTTCTATAATAATGTATTAAATACTAATGTCTAGTGACAATGATGACATGATTACTACTGCGGACAAGTCACAGAAACTGCTAATGCCATCGCTGCCTATACTCAAAACTGACAGGATTGTCCAATTCTAGCTGAAATTTAGTGAAAGAAATTGTAATTTTTTCTCATCCCCTAACAAATATTTCTTAATACTAAATTATAAAAAAGATATTATTGTCTGGGATATTTAGATGTACAGCAGTCAGTCTTTTAACAGCAGTCATCTAGATAATGGTGCTTGTACACACTGTTCATAAAAGGACACGGTGGTGAAATGAAACTCAAAGAAGACACCTCTGTGACAGGTTAATTTATAGAAGCTGAAATGGGTAATTTTGGGGTAAAATGGTTAATTTATAGAAGCTAAAATGGGTAACTGACAAAGGAATCTAACAAGTTCTGGGATTGGAATATGTACTATATTCTCAAATATAATTTATCCCAATGAGTTTCTGACAGAGCAGAGAACAGTTAGTTCAATATGACCTCTACAGAGAGGGTTTAGAGGGAAAGAGTCCCGTGTGGTAGAGGGAAGGAAGATTCCTGTGCTCTTATCCAAGATTCCTAAAGTCTTATCCAAGACTTTGCAAGGCTGATCTGTGTTTACGCTGTAAATGAGGGTCACCCCATACCTGCCAAGCTGTGCCATGGGCAGAGATGTCATCTTGGGAAAATCCATGACTGGGTTAACCATCATACAATGTTACTGAAGGGCAACTAAATAAATCCAAATAAAACAGCGCACTCAGAGGCTCACAGAGCCAGCAAGGCAAGGGAGTTGAAGAAACAAAGCCAAGTAACTTATCCCATGAACAGACAAAAAAGCACATTCCCATGTTTAGCCAATGACCCTTCCACCTTCTCCACTTTATTACCGTATTTCTCCCTTACTTCTACAAATTAACAACCTTTGAGATATTATTGTACCTTTTCAAGTATCCATCTTATGAAAATTTCTAGAGGGATCTGAGTAAATGCATTAATACAAACTGTCCTTCTTTTACCAAACGAATGCAGCAGAAGTCACTCCTCTAAACCTGCCCTGTAATAATGACAGTTTTCTTCATAAAATTACAAGAGCCTGGTAAAAATCTCCTACCCAGGAAAACCTAAAGCCCTGGGGCTTCGTGAAGAAATAATTGCTCCTACAGACAAATGCACATGCACACTCATAAAAATGTCACAAGTATTTAATTTTCCACTTGTCTGCTTGTTCACATGTACTTTTATTTCTCATGGGTTTTTAAGTGCAAACATATAATAAGTGGGAAATAGTGGTAAGCAGTTTCCCAGCAGACTTAGGTCTTACTCACTTTAACGTGTATAGAAGTATAACAAATAGACTGCAGAAGAAAGTGGGGGGGGGGGGGGGGGCGGGGACTAATTCTTTTCCATCTGAGTCATGAGCTCACCTCATGGTCTTGTTTGGGAGGTAAGTGAAGAGAACTAGAATGGGAGAACTGTGCTTCCCTGTGTTAATGTAGCAAACTCTCACTAGGTAAGCACCTCCTACTTCCTATTCTGAAGAGTAAGCAACCTGCTACATAAAGAGCAGGGAGGAAGCTCACAGCAGGTAGACTGGTGGAGCTGGAGGGCTGTGGCAGCATCCCACTGCTAAGAGGGAACCTGATGTGTGTTCCTAAGACACATTCACTCTCATTAGTTGCTAGAGAACAGGTGAGTCTTCCCTGGATGCCTGCCCCGAGAAGCTCTGCCTTGGTATTTATATTTCAGGAGCCCTCGAGCTTCTTGTATAGCAAGAGTGAAATTGGGGGAGAACTATAACTTCAAAAAATCTCAATAATTTAAATAATTCTATGTGTATGTGTAGAAATTAACAAACTGATTCTAAAATTTATCTGAAAATGCAAAGCATCTAAAATACTCCAAACAATCTTGAAAAAAATGTTGAAGAAATTACAATTTGGGGAAATGATGGGGGAAAGCATTTGTTCAATTATAAGATAATACAACAATTTTGTTTCATTATCTTGGATGAGACATTTTCATTAGGAGAAGCAAGGGGCATAAGGTATTACTATATGGTACTCTTGCCAATAATGATTTTTAAATCTCAATTAAAGTTTGTGAATGGGATAAAAATAGCTAAAATAGATGCAAAATTTTTGTAAGGAAGTCAACCCAAAGCAAAACAGACTAATTAAATGGTTTAACAGTTTTTCTATACCATCAAGAAGGAAGCCCAGGTAAATAATGAAACCATGTAAGCTAATCCAAGCCATAGTCTCAAGTTGGAAAAATGCCAAAATAGCACAGTCTAAATGCCATGTGCTCTGGCTCTAATGACCTGGAAGTTCTGTAACTTCTAATGGCTGTTGAACCCTTTGAAGTTCCATTTCATCAGCTATAAAAAATAAATACAATCATAATACCTCCACACAAGATTATTTACTGTGAGGCCCAAATGAGATAATGTACTATGTATGAAAATGCACAGAAACTATGAAGGCACTATACACGTTATTATTTGTATTTACTTTATGTACATTGATACACTGCTACCAACAAAGGAAATGGTCACCTTGAACAGGAGAGAAAAATAGGGTGGAATAGGTCTTTAGTGGTTCAATAAAGACACACTACTTATTCTTTCAAAATTTTAGGAGAAATAGCCAAAGGAATAGTGAAAGAAAAGTCAGCCAAAAGCTTTCTCCTGCCCATCACAACAGCAGCAGCAGGAAGGCAGATTCTGCCCAGCTAGCTCATCTTGTTAACTAAGGGGAAAAAACCGTAGTCTTTACAGTTCATTACTGACCAAGAAGGTAATGGCCATCTTTCAGTCTATCTAGTGTTAATTAAATGCATGTATGGGCCTAGCACTGTGATGGAGAGAAGTGTGTGGGGTTCCTGTAGAGGAAGGGGAGGGGAGGGGAGGGGAGGGGAGGGGAGGGGAGGGGAGGGGAGGGGAGGGGAGGGGAGGGGAAGGAAGGGAAGGGAAGGAAAGAACTGAGAGACTCTATAGTTGTCACCCCTCTTTCCCGGTTTCATGCCTGCAGCCCTCCTGTTCTCTCATTTCACCGAGGGTCATCTCTGGGTCCCTACAGCCTCAGCAAAAGCCACTTCTCAGTCTCTAGTAAGGACGCTGTTTTTTAGTCCAAATATGTGACAAAGGAATATGTTAACAGATTTTAAGGTACAACTAAAAGTTACTGAATACAAGAGTTTTCAAATTCTGTGTTTTCTTCTAATTCCTCAGATGTATGGGAAAAGGCAGACAAACCTGACTAGAAGGTCTATCTGGTACTCAAGGAGAGAAACACAAAATGGGGAAATAACCCAGGAGGATATCCGAGGCCCACAAAGAGGGCTTCACTTCTCCCTGCCTCCTGCTCAAGCAAAAGCTGGTGCTAGGTCAACCCAGAAATGGCTGAAAGAAAAATTAAAAGAATGCTTCATTGAAGAATGTAGAAACAGGAATTTCTTATGTTTCTTTGGATACCACTCTATAAATTCACTGTCCCATTTTGCCCAGTGTGGGACAGGAAGACAAGAGGATGCATAATATCTCAGGATGAAAAGATGCCAACTTCAGATAAGGAGAGATCAAGAAACTGCCCATTTTACCAGAAAAGAAAAGAAGGATTGATCTGCATGTGAGAAATGTGAGAGGGCAGGACAAAGAAATTAGGGTATGCCAGGCTGCCTGGCTGCCTGTCAACAGGCCTCTGGAGGCCTTCCTAGTTAATCTAGACTTTTATACATCAGCTTGTTGAACATGGGCATATAATGTCGACATAGAGAATGGTCTTTCAGATAGAAATGTTGGAACTTAGTTAATTGCCTTTTCTATTGCTTGCAGTTAACAATCATAAAAAGTTATACCTTCAGTACATTTTGTCAATATCTATGGATTTCACTATGACTATACCATCTAATTACTGTTTTCTACCTGAAGGAACTGAAAATCCTGTTTCTTATGCTTTACAAGATGTTGGAATGTCAAATATCCTTTGCTGTTGTATGTCTGTTGACACATTCCATTTATATTTCCCCCCGTATTCATGGTGTTTGACTCTAACACCAATGTTAAAATATGGAATTAGTGTCACCACTTATTTTTCTTAACAAGCTATCAGACAATAATGCATGCCTTATTTTTCTTTTTAAGTTTTTTTTTTAAATATATTTTATTGATTTTTTACAGAGAGGAAGGGAGAGGGATAGAGAGTTAGAAACATCGATGAGAGAGAAACCGATCAGCTGCCTCCTGCACACCTCCTACTGGGGATGTGCCCGCAACCAAGGTACATGCCCTTGACCGGAATTGAACCTGGGACCCTTCAGTCCGCAGGCCGACGCTCTATCCACTGAGCCAAACCGGTTTCGGCTGCATGCCTTATTTTTCTAAAAAAGAAGTATAATTTGCTGAAAATCTTAAAATGTCCTGGGAACTGAGAAATATTAATGCTATGAAAAAGTGAGCATGAATTTTACATGGAAACACACATTGCCTACAAGAGAGAGAGAGAGAGAGAGAGAGAGAGAGAGAGAGAGAGAGAGAGAGAGAGAAGGAGGGAGGAAGAAGCAACCAAATAAGTTGTCCTTGGAATGGAAGACTAGATTTCCCTCAGTATGTGTGGTCCTTGAACTTGCTGAGTATCAAGTGTGCCTTGTAAATATTCCTCAGGCAGTTGGTCCTCACAATGGAGCCCCGGGTCTGCTGGGGGACTGTTGGCTCCACACACACTTCGTGGGGGAATAACAGAGCCCAGTGGGAAGCACAGCACTGCCAAGACTCCTGATTCTGATGAGCATACTCTTGTGATAAAGCCAAACACCTGCCTCAAGTTGCAGATTTTTCTTGAAATGTTTGTTTAAAAATCAGCATTAATATATATTTTTACAAGGCCAGAATAAAAAGTTAAAGTAAAATAGTCTACATTTTTTTACCATATATTACACATTCATATTATACTAGAGGCCCGGTGCACAAAATTCGTGCACTTGGGGGGGGGGTCCCTCAGCCAAGTCTGCCCCCTCTCACAGTCTGGGAGCCCTCAGGGGATGTCCTACTGACGTCTTAGGCCCGCTTAAGCCACAGTCTGGCCTCCTTCTGCAGGAGGCGACCAGCTGATAAGGGGAAGGTGCCACCCCCATCACCCTGCTGCTGCTGTCACTGCCAGCCGCCACAGCCACCAAGGTGTTTTCATCAACACAGACTCCAGTCCCTTCACTGTGCAAAAATGACAACTTTCTTTAGGCATTTTCAAGATGTCTCTTTCATAGGATATGACCTTCCTTCCTTCCTTCCTTCCTTCCTTCCTTCCTTCCTTCCTTCCTTCCTTCCTTCCTTCCTTTCTTTCTTTCTTTCTTTTTTTATCCTCACCTGAGGATATTTTCCATTGATTTTTAGAGAGCGTGGAAGAGAGAGGGAAAGACAGAGAGAAACATCAATGTGAGAGGGACACTTCAATTGGTTGCCTCCTGCATGAGCCCTAACCTGGGCCCCGGCCAGGGAGGAGCCTGCAACCTAGGCACATGCCCTTGATCAGAATCGCACCCAGACCCTGCGGTTGGCAGGCCGAGGCTCTATCCACTGAGCCAAACTGGCTAGGGCAGAATATGACATTTCTTAGCCCCTCCAGCAGTGGACCTTCATTTTCTCCTCCAGGAGTGAGGTTGAAATACCCTAGATCACCTTCTTGGATTCTTATTACCCAAGTTACCAAGAACACTGCGAGTGGCGTACAGGGAGCTTAACCAATGAGTGGTCAGAAAAGGTGTTTCCTCTGCAGCTCCCTCACAGAGGCAGACTGCTGGTGAGCTGCGGCTAGAGCATCCCCAGGCCCCCATGTCAGTATCTGCTCCCGGGTGGCCTGAGCCGGCATGGCGGCTTGGGCAGGCCCCCCTGTCTCCGTCTCCACTCTGGGCCTCACCTGCACGTGCAGCCTCCTCCTGACTGGTAGGTTAGCTGGATGCTGGGGTCCGGCCGATCGGGACTGAGTGAGATAGGCCGGACACGCCCTGGAGCCCTCCTGCGGTCCCTCCCCAGTTGGCCAACCTCCCACGTCCCTCCCCAGCCCCAATCATGCACCAGTGGGGTCCCTCTGCCTGGCCTGCACCCTCTCGCAATCTGGGATCCCTCAGGGGATGTCGGGAGAGCCGGTTTCGGCCTAATCCTGCAGGCCAGACAGAGGGACCCCACTGGTGCACAATTTTGTGCACCGGGCCTCTAGTCTATTATATTTATATCTATATATATAAAAGCCTAAGCGACCAAACAACCGGTCAACCAGTCACTATGAAGCGCACTGACCATCAAGGGGCAGACACTCAATGCAAAAGCTGTCCCCTGGTGGTCAGTGCCCTCCCACAGTGGGAGTGCCGCTCAGCTGAACAACCCGTCCAGGCTGCCCACCATCCTGGCAGCAGCCACTCACTCCCTCAGTAGTCCTGTGGGTCCAATCTCCAGAGAACGGGTCAGGCACTGACGGACTGGCGCCACCAGCATGATCCCAACAGTGCCCTGGCTTCCTGGAAGTTGGCCTTGAGCACTGCGGCCACTTCCCCTTCCTAGATGCTCCAGAAGAAAGAAACAATATAAAAGCGGCTGCCAGGTGGCTCCCGACAACTGTCGTGAACATCAGCAGGACAGATCCAGATCCAGATCTGGATCCCAGGTGGGCAAGGGTGTCCCACCACCCGCCCAGAGGGCCAATTGCATCCCAGCTGCCCCACCCCGACCTCCCTCAGGTCAGGCACCAGACGCAGGGCTCACGGCTGGTGAGTGCAGCTGCAATGGTGTGAGCCTCTCCTGATCAGGACTGACTGGGCGCGAGCCTGTGGCAAGTGCAGCAGGGCTGGGATGAGCAGGAGCGGCAGGCAGCATTGGACTGCCAGTTTCGGCCCAATCCCCACAGGCCATGCCAGGAGACCCCACCCGTGCACCAATTCATGCACCGGGCCTCTAGTTACACTATAATACGGTATATACTTGAATTACATTCTTTTTTCTCCAACCAGATTAAAGGATAAGAAATCAGAGTCTGATGAAAGGCTATATTTAAAGGCAGAGATAATATTCTGAGCCACCTGGGAACTGACTGCATTATGCCCCCAAATGGATATGTGGCCTTGGCCTGTGTCTGATGCAAGAGCCAACTACTTGCAAAACTTTTCCTAAATGGTAAGGCCCAGATGGTTAAGAGTAAATTTTTCCAGAATGAAGGTGTAAACCCCTAATATAGAGCAAGAGTATGGTAGCAAAGCACAGCTTCCACTCAGATCCCGCAGCAGCCAACCCTGGGCCACCCAGGGCACTCCGCCTCTGCTCTGCCTGCAGGGTCTCCACGTTCTGATCAGTTTCTGCATCCTTGGCTGATTAACATTGGAATCTGCAATGGAGGCATCTGTTTTCTCTTCCCACAGATTCAACACTTCTTGAAACACTGTAGCATCAGAAATGGGCCTGGACTGCTGCAGCTGGTGCCGGATGGGGACTGGCACAAAAACCCTTACCAAGACACCAGGCTTTGAAAGAAATCTGGAAAGAGGGGAAGGATGGAAGGCGTGGTTGAAGATGCCTCAAAGGAGGTTGAAGAGCCTCTGGCCGGGGCTGTGAGGTTACTGTGGGGACCTTCTGGGGACAGTGTCCTGGATCTTCTCCTGCGTGCCCCACAGCCAGGCCCTGTGACTGAACAGCCAAGGCCCCACAGAAGGCAGGATGGCCGGCAGTGAGACTCCCTGGCTCTCTCTAACTGCACTGACTAAAGGGGCAGGAACAATGGGCCCCAAAGGGAACTGAGCCCAGGGCACGGGGATGTGCTGCGGATCCACTCAAGCCTGTTCTTCTGACAGGAAGCATGGGGAGAAAGGCTCTAGGCTCCCTGACCCAGCCTGCCTGTGGAAACGAATACAGGAGGGGAACTAAAAAAGGAAAACAAGGCATATTTTAAATAGAGTGCAGAAGTTTAAAATGAGATACACTTAATTATCTCAATAAAATTTAGGAAAACACTACCTTCACTGGTTTTACCTGATAAAGTGAGCAAGGAAAAGACTGGTTCCAGATGTAAATATTCTAAAACGTCTGTGCTAAAAATTTTCCTCCCAGGCAAGCCAGGCCTTAACTTTTATCATCTGGCACAAATGGATTGAGATCTCAACAAACCACTTCTATTGATAACAAGGTGAAGGATTTCTTCTCTTTTTAAAATGTATGTTTAATTTAAGAAGATTGATCAGATTCAGGCCTCCTGAGTCACTATAATATTTGTTTTAAATCCTTGCTAAGAATTTTTTACCCCAGACTTTGCTTTGATCAGAATTCTCTCTGTTTTTCAATATCAGTACAAATTCAGCAGGGTATCTGGAAAATAACTTATGTAGAAGAAACAACCTATATACAAATACCAGATCAATATACACAAGTCTGATCTGAGAATAGTTGGTCACAATCAACTTTACTAAACAGAATGGATGTTAGCAAAATCTAAATCATTATAAGAAAGTAACCACCACCAAAACAATTCCACCGCCAGCTATACACAAAGCAGCCGAGTTCTGGAGACAGGAAGAGAGTTTGTGGAAATGGCACCATTCTTATCATTGTTAGATGAGTGTGAGCTAAATCCTGGTTCTCTTTCTAAAAAGTATGGAAGAGAAACTAAAAGGGGACATATTCAAGCCATGGGATTGGGCTCCAAACTAAATGAGGTAAAATAAAAAGGGAAAGAAAGGATGGAATCACCCCATAACTGCACTGGATGGGTCAACCCTTTGAAGCCACAGCAAGCTCACTGGCATTAGAAGGCCACACTGAAAGCAGACACAACTCTCACATGTGATGAGTTCTCATTATCTGGTTGTCTTTGAGACTTCCCTTCCCCCCCCCCCCCCGCCCCCAACACACACACACACCTGGTTAGTTACTAGGGCCTGTGAGGCTACCTCCAACAGGTCTCTAGAACCCAGGGGCTTCTCCTCACCCCTGACATGGCCACTTGGATATCCAGTTCCCCTTCTCCTATCACCTGCAACAGGACATCCCCTCCCGACTAGCTTTCCTGCTTCTTCTCATCTCTTCTGCTCTGTGTCAAGAGAGACCTACCACTCTCCTGCACATGCGCACCCCTATGGTGGACCTGTGATGATTAAAATGAAAGGGATTATCTGTGAACTTTCTGGTACATACTTCTTTCTACCTTAAAAAATATGAAAACTACCTATTTTTTCAAATAGTATTTTTTTAAATTACCGAGGTGCACTGTGTAATGAAAGAATTTTTTTATAACATTATGCACCATTATATTTTACACCCAAAGCTCAATAACATTGAATAAGCCATTATATTTAAAATAATTTGTGCCCTAGCTGGTTTTGCTCGTTGGATAGAGCGTTGGCCTGCGGACTGAAGGGTCTCAGATTCGATTCCAGTCAAGGGCACATGCCCGGGTTGTGGGCTCGATCCCCAGTAGGGGATGTGCAGGAGGCAGCCAATCAATGATTTTTCTCTCATCATGGATGTTTCTATCTCTCTTCACTGTGCAAAAATGACAACTTTCTTTCTTTCTCCCTCTCCTTTCCTCTCTGAAGTCCATAAAAAAATATATTAAAAAATAAAATAATTTGTGGTATTAAAGGAAAACTAGAATTTGCCTTAAGATGGTCTTTTTGATGCAAAATGCAAATAATTGGAAAAAACAAAAAAAGGGGGGGGGGGGACAAAAACCCCAAAGTGGGTAAAAATGGATATCCTATTGAAATAGATATATCTTTATACTTCATTTCACCCAAATTGTACAAGCATCCTCTGTTCTGGAAAAAGACAGGGTTAGGCTGCCAAGTTAGCTTGATGTTAACAGTACTCACTTCTATGATTCAGCAATTGCTCATTACTCCCAAATACCCGAGGCATGGCAGAGAACATAGACAAACCATAGTTCTGACTCTCGGGAGCACATGGCCTAGCATTCACAGTTTCACAAGGAGAAATACGTGAGTGAATTTGGACTTCTTTATGCTTGAAAAGGAAAGAACGTTGGATGCAACAGGGGCAATCACAATGCTCCTCCCTGGAGTTGCTGTCACACATTTAGGGGAGGACTCCATACTTGGAGTCTAACTGAAGAATACTGGGTAAATAAGAGCTAACGAGAATATTTTTTTCAGAAATCCTGTGCTCGTAGTGCTTCCCACTAGAGAACTTTGCAAAGGCAATTTAGAAACATTAAAATTCTTCCCTCATAAGAAAAGATTGCCACATGTAATGTTATAAATTATGTGATGTTTTCCCTGCCCTTACAAAGCATACCATGCTCAAAGGGAAGAATCGAGAGTAGTTTCTAAACCACCTCAAAATAAAATATTTTCTTTTTCATCATCATTTATGGAACATTAGTAACATAAACGTGACTGAACCACACACATCATGCTTCAGAGGAACAAGGTCCTGATTAAACACCTGGATCTCTTTAATAGCAAAGGCTATATAATCATCAGTAACCACAGAACTTTGGAATATTAAAATGGCAACGTATGATCTCCTCTGCCACAATTCAAGGTTTGAGGTTTGGAATGCATTCACATACTAGCACCTGCCACTCATTAACTGAATCTACTTGGGCAAGGAACTGAGCCATCTCTGAATTTAGGTTTCTTATCCCAGTTCCCACAGGATTATAGTGCCGAAGCCAGCAGTAGTAGTGGTCATTGTAAAAAGAGAAAGCAGTGATACCACTTCCATCTTCTGCGGGCTTACTCTGTGCTGTGGTCTAAAAGCACATGGGGAGGTAGGCAGCCATTTTGTATGTATGGGAGGAAGCGGAGGCACAGACAGAAACCTGCATAAGGTGCACGTGTGTTACCACTGGCAGAATCGAGGTGTGAACATCAAGTGCTCTGACTCCAGAGGTCATGACCTCATTTACATCTCAAGAAGCATCCCCCCATGGCATCTAATGAGGTATTGCTACTAACTGGACATTGTAAATGGCAAAGCACCACCGTGATGCAATATGGTAACAATGGAACATTTTTTAAGTTGCTGAAATGTATTTTCTGCTGAATACATAATACTAATCTTAGCAAGAGTCCATGAACTCATGGAACTAAAGAAAAAGCACAAATAAATATTCTACTTGAGACCTAAGACAATAGAAAAATGTGGAAAATAACTTTTAGATGACATAATTGGTGATGTCATTTTGTACATTTGCACATTCACACACAACCTCACAGAGTAAGTCCCAACCTACTGACATTAAGAATCTCTCAAGACACCCATCGAAGTTGCTGGAATTGTTAAAAAATTTGGGAGACTTGTTGTGGGGGTCATGGCTCCACAAGCCCATACTGATGACTTGGCAGGCTGCTCACAGGAGGTTACTAGAGACATAGACAAGCATGTTAGGCTGCAACTAGTCTGTGGCCAAGCCTCCCAGGAATAACAAAGGGCAGCAAGGTAGTGAAGCTGAGCTTTGATACAATGCTTTAGCCTCCTCACTGGCAACTGAAAACAATTACGGTGAACTGGAAAGATAATAGGAACACAGCAACTATCTCTACATTGTCGTAACATTTCTAAGCATTTAAAAGAGAGGAAAGACTCCACTCACTCAGGACAGGTAAACTGAACTGTAGTTAAACTCACATGCTATTTGTTGCAAACACTCTTTCCCCAGAAATAGGGACAGTCCTGAGTGAGATGGTCAAGGCAGAAGAAATTGATCTCTAAACTTCTCTTCAACGTTTCCGCTTTTCGGAGACTGCCCTCACCCCTCCCAGGGCCTCATGCTTCCCCTAGTTTATCCCATCTCAGGCAGCGAGGCCCCCAATGTGTATGACCACCCCTCTCGCTGTCCTGTGTTGCTCTCTTTGTTTCTTCTAGAAGAGATGAAATAAACTCCAAAGGCCAGAGTGTACAGTTGTGGAGATTAAGCACCACATAATCTAAGGTGGAGCTCTCACATCACTCCGTCCCAGAAATGGTCTCACCCTCACCCTGATACTGCAGTGCACAATCTGCATAACATTTAGCAGCCCTGTACACAAATCCAAAACCAGAACAGGCATAGTGAGTTTCATCTGTTCGTTCATTCATTCATTCATTCACTCACTCATTCAACTCGAAAAATATGTATGTGTGTAACATGCACCAGACACTGACTGGTCCTGGGCAAATATGAGTAAATAATATTATACAATCCCTGCCCTCCAGAAACCCACACCTCAAGTCTAGACATGTCAACAATGAATAACATTACAGAGTAGAATTCATACACATCTTGGCACCTGGGAAGGGAGAGCAGGCCTTACCACATTTGGGTTGGCCTTATGTCGAAAGCACGTGATGTTCACCACGTATGGCCAATCATCAGGCTCCATCAGCACCCCCGCGGCATGAGCACATGTGACATGGAAGGAGGCCGGGCAGCGGCCGTAGGAACACTGGATGCAGGCTCCAGAGACCTTCTTAACCCGGTGTCTGCAGAAGATGCATTTCTGGAGAGTTAAAACAAAGAAGAACATCAATTCACTCTGTTAACAGCCAATTTCCACACTTCACAGAATAATAGCTATTAGAGATGAAAAAAAACTCATTACATCAACAAGCCCTGACCCTCCAGGGGCCCAAGTAGTGACAGCAACACTTTCAAGAAAACACACTGCTACGGTCACATACTCCCAGACATGTTGAAATACTTCTTGTGGTTAGAAAAAGCCAAGCCCTTCTGTACATGGTTCTCCAGGAGCAGAGCTGAGGCAAGGCCCAAAGGTGCACCCATGAAAGCTGAAGCGACTTCTCCTTTATTTCCTGCATGGCATGCCTTTTTGTACATCAAGAGATAGAATGCAGGTTTGGAGGACAGGCACACACTTGCCTAAAATAGATGAGGTCTTCAAAAGTACCCAAATAGCACACAGATGGACTAAGTTTTCCATTTGCAAGAAAATATAAGAGTGTTAAATGGTCCAATGTGGAAACTCGGGGTTCAAGCGTTTAATAATCCAAATCCAAACCCTTCATGACTGACAAAAATATGCCTCCCAAAGTGAGAAAATTGAAAATCATCCCAAAGGGCATAATTTTGTTGAATATCTATAGCTGACTAAGCCTGGGGAAGAAAGAATGAAAATAAAAACAGCAATAATGATTACTACAATCTGAAAATTAAATTGCATACAATTAGCACTAAACATCATCAGTACAATTCTTATGAGAGATGGGAAAAATAAAACAGCTTCACTAAATATAAGATCTGTGAACTAATACTTGGGTTAGGAAAAATATTGATTGTAGAACAACATAAAAAAGAAACAGAATGATCGAAACACTCAACTTTTCATTCCTAAGGATAAAGAAGGCCTGCGATCTGACCAAATGCTGGAATAACTGTTCTTCTTTTTTAGGTACATTTTCCTTTCTCGGACAAAAAAAAAAAAAAAGTACTTAAACGCAATGCCTTTTGGGGGCTGTAATATTTTATCACAGAGCTGCAAGAATCAATGTGCACTTAACTTCTAACTCTTCTTTGCCTTCACATCTAATCAGCCACTTCAGTCTTATAGATTCTGTACGTTAATCTTGCTTTGATCGCTCTCTGCCCATCTATACCAACTGCCATTGCCTCTGCCTCTGCCTCTGCCCATGGTGTCTTGCCCAGCATAGTAATGGCCTTCTAACTGGTCTCTCCCTCTTCTATTTCATTCCATTTCAATTCATCTTCTCCAGGCCTGCCAGAGTGATGTCTTTACAACATAAATCCTATGTCACCCCCTGTGTAATGTTCTTCAATGGCATCTCCTTATCTCCAAGACATTTTAGAAAAAAAGCAACAGTATGAGATGGAAGAGGAAAGCTTATAAAAGGCCCTTCACGGTCTGTCTGAGCCGTATTCTCTCTCAATCGTCCCCATAAGAGTCCTGCATCCCGGGCATTTATCTGATCCTCCTCTACATCTGGATTTAATGGACAATTAAAACAATCTAAGTGGGGAGAGGGGTAAGTATGTGGCTTAGCTAATTAAGAAATTACAGAAAGAGAGAACACACCATAGAACTAAACAAGACCCATTATAATATGAATAAAAGCATTATTTAGTATCTTATTTTAATATATTTTTATATCAGTGTCAATACATTATTCGTAATACTTGGTATGTTGGTATCTTTTTGACAATTCTAATCATTCGAAATGTGATGACAGATATAATAGCAAAACTCATACCAGGAGCCCCAGGCATGATCAGATAATCTTTAAAGAGCCTAATCATAGAGATCAGCATTTGATAAGTTCAGATAGTAACAGATGTATAAAATGAGAACTTGTTTCCTATTTTCCTAATTAAACAGGACTTAGGAGTGGGAAAGAGTATTATGACTTCACTAATTAATGAATTAGTAACTCTCAGCCTCCTCCACCATCAACTCCTTATTAAACAGAGGCCTTACAGAAAGGGTGGAGATAGAAAGAATACACTTAAGCCCAGGAGGATCCAATGCTTGGGATCTAGTAAGGGAAGTGCCTCCTTTCCCAGGATAGAACCAGTATCCTTGGAAAGTTGATCTAACTATAGACCAGCGATTTTTCAAACGATGTGCCACATGAATTTTAAAAACATGAAAAACCTGACTCTTTTCCCTTAGACTGTCAAATAAAATAAAATAAAATGACAATAGTCAATACAACAAAAGCCATCTGGTGTGAATGAATCGAAATATAACTATATTTTTGTCAGATTGGCAAAAAATATACTTTTTTGGTGTGCAGAATTTCAGTCATTTATGTGTGCATGAGATAAAAAAGGTGGGAAATCACTGCTATAACTATGTAATTCAATACTTTGGAAGATGTTTATTCAGAGGGTTGAGAAATTTGACTTAAACATCAAATAGGTTCCTGCTGAGATAGAGAACTACACAAAATCCAGGGGAAGCCATTCTGTGCCCTGCAGGACAATCTCTGTGGTACAGTAAGACCCCAGTTGATACTGTTGATAGGTTCTGGGACTTTAAGCAAAAGGATGTATAATGAAACCAATTTTACCATAGGCTAATAGATGTAAACAAGAGTTAAATTCTTTTTTTTTAATTGTTTAAAGTATTAGATATGTCTCCTTCCCTCCCCCCCCCTCACCACTGATGCCCTCCCCGCCACTCCCATCCCCGAGG
Source organism: Cnephaeus nilssonii (assembly GCF_951640355.1). NCBI lineage: Eukaryota > Metazoa > Chordata > Mammalia > Chiroptera > Vespertilionidae > Cnephaeus > Cnephaeus nilssonii. The sequence goes on along the minus strand of NC_137085.1, from coordinate 50,277,201 downwards.
GCAAGCCCCCACTGCCCCAGTGTCTGTGTCCATTCGTTATGCTAATATGCATGCATACAAGTCCTCTGATTGATCTCAGACACGCCCACCCCTTCCTTGCCATTTGTCTCTGGATCTATTTTTGTTCATCAGTTTATGTTGATTAGTATATCCCACATATGAGTGAGATCATGTGATATTTATCTTTCTCCAACTGGCTTATTTCGCTTAGCATACATAATGCTCTCCAGTTCCATCCATGCTGTTGCAAATGGTAAAGTTCCTTCTTTTTTATAGCAGCATAGTATTCCATTGTGTAGATGTACAACAGTTTTTTAATCCACTCATCTACTGATGGGCACTTAGGTTGTTTCCAAATCTTAGCTACTGTAAATTGTGCTGCTATGAACATAGGGGTGCGTATATCCTTTCTGATTGGTGTTTCTGGTTTTTGGGAAAGAGTTAAGTTATGTAAAAAACCTATACGCGGAAAACTACAGGACACTGAAAAAAGAGATAGAGGAAGACATAAACAGATGGAAGAACATACCGTGTTCATGGATTGGTAGAATCAACATCATCAAAATGTCCATACTACCCAAAGCAATCTATAGATTCAATGCACTCCCCATTAAAATACCAACGGCATATTTCACAGACATAGAACAAACTTTCCAAAATTTCATCTTGAATAAAAAAAGACCCCGAATAGCTGCAACAATCCTGAGAAAGAAGAACAAAGTAGGCAGGATCTCAATACCAGATATCAAGCTGTATTACAAAGCCACTGTTCTCAAAACAGCCTGGTACTGGCACAAGAACAAACATAAATCAATGGAATAGAATAGAGAACCCAGAAATCGACCCAAACCACTATGCTCAATTAATATTCGACAACGGAGGCATGAAGATACAAGGCATGAAGACAGTCTCTTCAATAAATGGTGTTGGGAAAATTGGACAGATACATGCAAAAAAATGAAACTAGATCACCAACTTACACCATACACAAAAATAAACTCAAAATGGATAAAGGACTTAAACATAAGACAGGAAACCATAAAAATACAAGAGGAATCCACAGGCAGCAAAATCTCAGACATATGCTGAAGCAATTTCTTTTCCAATACTGCTCCTAAGGCAATGGAAACTAAAGAGAAAATAAACAAATGGGACTACATCAAAATAAAAAGCTTTTTCACAGCAAAAGAAACCATCAACAAAACAACAAGAAAGCCCACTGCATGGGAGAACATATTTGCCAATGTTATCACCGATAAGGGTTTAATCTCCAACATTTACAGGGAACTCATACAACTTAACAAAAGGAAGATAAGCAACCCAATCAAAAATGGGCAACGGACCAAAATAGATAATTTTCGAAAGAAGACAGAAGGAAGGCCAAGAGACATGCTCAAAGTCACTAATCATCCGATTGATGCAAATCAAAACAACAATGCGGTACCATCTCACACCTGTCAGAATGGCTATCATCAACAAATCAACAAACGACAAGTGCCGGTGAGGATGCGGAGAAAAAGGAACCCTCCTGCACTGCTGGTGGGAATGCAGACTGGTGCAGCCACTGTGGAGAACAGTATGGAGGTTCCTCAAAAAACTAAAAGTGGAACTCCCATTTGACCCAGTGATCCCACTCCTAGGAATATATCCCAAGAAACTAGAAACATCAATCAGAAAGGATATATGCACCCCTATGTTCATAGCAGCACAATTCACCATAGCTAAGATTTGGAAACAGCCTAAGTGCCCATCAGTAGATGAGTGGATTAAAAAATTGTGGTACATCTACACAATGGAATACTACGCTGCGGTAAAAAAGAAGGAGTTCTTACTATTTGCAACAGCATGGATGGAACTGAAGAGCATCATGCTAAGTGAAATAAGCCAGTCAGAGAAAGATAAATATCACATGATCTCACTTATTTATGGAATATAATGAACAACATAAACTGATGAACAAAAACAGATCCAGAGACAGAGAAACATGGATCAGACCGTCAAACCTCAGAGGGAAGGTAGGGGAAGGTGGGGGTAAGGGGGAGAGAACAACCAAAAGACTTGTATGCATGCATATAAGCCTAACCAATGGACACAGACAACAGGGGAGTGAGGGCATGAGTGGGGGGGTGAGGAGGGTAATGGGGGATAAGGACACATATGTAATAACTTAATCAATAAAGAAATTTTTTAAAAAAAAGAGTTAAGTTATTCCCGGAGCAAGAAGAGCCAAGCATAACAAAGGAAAGTGAGAGGCTGTCATCTCAGTTGTTTCTCAAAGAAACAGCTTTGAATGGAAAAACATCTTATTTGAGGACTTGCTGTATTCCAAGCCCCATCCATGATCACTTACTGAACCAGCTCCCTGCCCTGGCTGAAGCATCTGTGGCAATCTGACAGCTACATGTGTCTGGGCTGCAGAGTTTAATCCAGTAAGGCAAAGAGTCAGACAAATAAGACACTTCTTAAGAAGGTTACAGTGGAATGAGCACTGTGAAAGAATTAAGGACAAGACACTCCGTGGAACGAGAATGGCTGCTGCAATGCGTTATGCTTAGGGGCAACATTGGGAAGAAGGCTTTAAAGAAACACAATGACTGACTGGTTCAGTCAACCGCTGCTACCATCCCTCCAGCCCCAAAGCCTAAATAAAGATATAGCAAAAGGAATGAAAATAGAACTAACAAAAAAGGGTGTAACTAACTCCAAGAAGCAGATCCCCGGCAAAAAGCTATTAGTAGGTATCTCTGAGGGGACAGTTCTCGCAAAACCAATGCCAAGAGTGGGAGCCAATACCTAAAAAACAAACTACCTGTCAGGCCAGCCCCATGTCCCACCCTGTCCCCAATCATCAGTAGCACGTGAGATAACCTGATTTGATCTGAATCCAAGTCCTGTATCCAACCCAACATTCAACAAGACGAGTGGGCTCTCATTGGGCTGTGGAAAGAACAAGCACACCCAAGATGTGCAACAAAAATACCAAGAGATACTTTAAAACTCACAAACTTTTGAGGAAAACCAATGTCATAAAAGAGAGGTGCCATGATTAATAAGCAGAAGAATATTTGACCTCAGGAGCCAGTTTAGGGAAACAAGAGTTTAAAAGAGGTACATATTTTGATAGAGATTCTAAAATATATCCCATCAATTTAAAAAAAAAAACACAAAAACAGTAACAACTCTACAGCTACCTCTAAGAATTTTTAAAATATTATTATAAAAAAATTCAAGATGTGCTAAATAGTGGAATGGATCTCACTGGAGATCAAATTAGCAACTGGGAGATGGAGCCTAGAGATTGTACACAAAAGAAAATATCAAAAAGAAGAACAATGGAACACAAATGCTAACCCGTATGCAGAAGCAATCCAGATGTCCTATCTCTTAAAAGGCATTCCACATGAAAAGAAAAAAAGAACAGAAAATTCCCAGACCTGAAAAAGACCTAATATGTAAGACTGATTTTTTTAAAAATCTCTTAACTACATCCTAGACCTCCAAATAAAAAAGAAAATCCCCAAATCTTCCAGAAGAGAAAAATCAGATTACCATAAAATCTCTAATCTGCAACAGTGAATGCTTAAAGACAACAAAACAATGTCTTCCAGCTTCTAAAGGATAATTAAATCAGGTCTATACCCAGCCTAATTATCATCCAAATGTGAGGGCAAACATAAAGATTTTTTTCTTTTCCTTTGAACATTCAAGGATCAGAAATATGCATGAAGAAGTAAAAAGGCAACCAAAATTCTAAACATGTAGGTAAATCTAAATGAATATTGACTTTGCAAGCAATAGTAGTAATATCTTCTGGATTTTAAATATAGAGAGAATTTAAATAAATGACAATAGTAGCATATAAGGAGGAAGTGGTAAAAGTGAAGTTTTAAATATTCAATCATTCTTGAATTGTTTGGGAAAAAGTAAAAGTACCATTTAACTAATCATGTGACTGTAACGTATATAAAATAAACTGCCATTCTCCAGAGCATTTTCTCAACCCATTGGGATTTTACTTCTGGCAACTGTCAGTTTGGCTCAAATAAACTTAAAATTCTCCATAGGTTTGGATGTTTCTTATGTTGACAGAAGCCAAGGAAATTCAGAGACAAAGGATGGTGAGTACTCGGGCTAGGGAAGTGGCTATTAGGAGGAAGGTAAATTTTGAGTGTTTTTTACTCGTTACTCCTTGTCAGAGACTCTATATCTTCCTCTAAATAGAACTACTCTATTTAGCTCAAGGTCAGGGTTGGACAGTCTGTCTTCTGTGGGAAAGAACCTCTCTAGCAGCTGCCTAAGTCTAAAAATGGATGAGTGTGGAGGCGACGCCAGTTTCTAGAGGAATAGGGATGGAGGGGAGCTGGTGAACAGTAAGATTATCGGGCGTTTAAAAGTAGGGAAGGTTCAGAAAGACAGGGCCATTCTTCCTCCAGGTCACTGGGGTGCCAGTGAAAGGGAATAGAAGCCCATTTCAGGATGGCAATTAATAAAGGAGGTTTGAGAAGTCAAATGGGGCAGCCTAGAGAACCATCATTCTGGGTGCTGCAGCACGAAGTCAAGGGGGGGGGGGGACTGATGTCCAGGGAGACCAACAAACATGGCATACCAGGAAAATGCTGCACAGAGTGACTTTAAAGTGTCCTTTACCTTTATGGTTTCCTAGTAAGGATGCCTGAGACATAACAGCTACTCAGTAACGTTTGCTGAATTAAACTGAATCCAAGCAAGACTTTTTGCCAAGGTCTGGCCCTCTCATCTATGCCCTCAACAGTGAAAAGGGACGCCTCATTATATAACTACTAGGGGGCCAAGGCACGAATTCGTGCACTTTGAAAGGAACTGTGGGCCTCGAGGCTGCGGTAGGCACAGGGGCGGGTCCCGGCCCATCCTCAGCGCCCCCACCCGGCCTCTCCCTCTGCAGCCTCCGGTTCCCTGTCTGCCGGCAGCCCTGCTCCTGCCGCCGCTCCCACACCACCAGCTGCACAGTCAGTGGGTGCGAGTGGCAGCTGCTGCCCCAATCCCTCCTCAGGAGCAGGGGGAGGTGGAGAAGCTCTCAGGGCGATCAGGGCTGACAGCCGCCACGCCGAATGATCAACCGGCAGCAGGTACAAGCAGCGGCTCTGGCGCTGGCTGCAGGTGTGAGGGCAGGGCGGGAGCAAAGAATTTCAGTAACCACCAGAGGCTTGCCCAGATGACAGCGACCAGCGCCCCGCCTTGTTATGGTGCCCCCACTCACCTGCCCCACCATCCCACCAAGGCTAACACCCGCCATGTTCCACACATGCCCCCTGGTGGTCAGCGCACATCATAGCGACCAGTTGTTTGGTTGTTCCGGTTGTTCCACCATTTGGTCTATTTGTATATTAGCCTTTTATTATATAGGATGCCACAGTGGCTTTAGAGCACTTTGGAATGACTGGGAGGCCTTCTTAAAGCACAGCTTGCTGGCCCTACCCCCAGAGTTGTGGGGAAGGGGGAGACATTTAATTTGTATTTTTAACAAGTTCCCAGGGATGCTGACCATATTGATCCAGGGATCACACTTTGAGAACTACTGGGTTGGAGGATGAAAGGGTTAAAGAGTGTCAATTACTGAGAGCCTCTATAATACAGAATAAGGGAATTCAGGAAGCACAATGTTTTTCATCTATTCTCTGTGTCAAGGGCTGAGAGAATCCTCAGGCGAGTATGATTTATAGAGCACTGTACTTTCTTGGAGGACAGGATTTCCATACTCATTCCAATGGCATAGGCCATTAAGGCTCCTAATGGATTGAGGAATTAATGAAGTATCTGGCAATGAGACTTTGTGTATCATTAGATTCCTTGAACATACAGCCTGACAAAGGGTATAAAGAAATGATGAGCTGTGAAGGAGTTGGAGGTTCAAAGCACATCCCCTTCCCTTTTTTTATTTTAATATTATTTGTAGTATAATTTTATTGTTGTTTCACCAGTTTTATGATTCTTTTTTCTTCCATAAATAGGCAGGTAATTCCAAATCAGGCACAAATGCTTTTTGTTTTAATTAGTGCTTCCCTTTCAGACAAATAACAAGCTAATGATAATGATATATTAGCGAATTCCTTTTTCCCTTAGCTCTCCAAAGTCACTCCCCCCTCACCCCCCACCCCAAGGACTACACAGCAAGCTAACGTTCCCAACTCAAAACTGGGAATAACGCTGGACTCAATGAATGCCACTATTGTTGTAGACAAGTCAGAGGATTGGGGTCAAAAGTTTAATTCTGCTCCAGGTTTTTAATACTGGTTTTAAAGCAGAATTTTTTTTTAACTCACAAAATTTACGTTCTGCTCATCAGTATCATTAAGTGAAGCACTCCTGTGCCAATACTGGCCAGCACTGGGAGGACACTGAGTTCTACAGCAAGAGCTCACAGTCTAGGGGAGGAAACTGACAACTTAGCTGAAGGCAAGCAGGATGCAACAGCTGTTAAGAGAGCAGGTTCAGAAGGAGCAGAGAGAGGAGAAGACTGACACCAATCAGCTTATCCACGGAGGTAAGGAGCAGTTGGGGAGGGACAGAAAGGGGAATATTGAAACCCCATGTCCCTGGTGGATGGAACCTGCAGGGTTTGGGCTGCTTTTGTGAGAGGCAGCAATTGATATGTAGTCTCATGTCACTTTAGTCACATGGAATTGTTCCTATCTCAGCCATCTAACAGCAGACACCATGGAATGCTACAGTAAAACTCAATTCTGACCATGCATGCATCAGCTCATAACATGGTGAGTCCTCTGTCTCTCCACACAGCCACTCCCTGAGAAAAGTTACTTCTACACTTCAAGTTCAGAGCATTAAAATAAATGGCTCATGATGTCAAGTGTGTTGAATTAAATCCTTATTTATGAGATGTGTCAGAAGCCATTTATCTCATTGCTTTTTGTTTGGTGAGATTCACCCTGCAAAAGGTGAGAAGCTAAGAAGTCAAGTAGCAGGCTGAAGAGGAAAGGGCAGAGGAATGAGCTCAGCCAGGCCATGGGCAGAGCTAGAGGAACAGGAGGAGGTGGCAGGGGTCAGAGAGAAGGCTGCACTCACTCCGAACAAGGCTAGAGCGTCATTATCAGCCCCGAGAACTGCAAAAAAAAAAACACACAAAAGACGGCCAGCACTGGAAAGGCCTTCGCAGTTCAGACACAAACTAACAAATTAACAAATGACTCTTGAAATGCACTATATGAACAGCCCAATCACACTTCCTTTCACTTTGGATCAGCAGATACTCCACAGAGAAGATCACCAAAGAGGAATCTTTTAATCCCAGCACCAGAACATTACTGCACACAGTCGGTGCTCAAGAAATACCCACTGACTAAATGAATGATTGTTTCCTTATATAGTATGTTAATTCATTCTTGCAGCCATTTTTTAATACTTATTAAGTATCTTCTATATAAAAGGCATTATACAAAATGTGAAAGAAGATGCAAAAATACTAAAAAACAATCTGTGTATTCAAGGAGCTTTATGTGGCATACAAAAATAGCGGTAACCGAAAGCTTCGCAGGGGTAATTACGATAAACAAGTTAAAGTGCTACTGGACTTGGAAGGAGAGAGGGGTGGACTAGCTGAGCAAAGGTGAGGCCAGCACGTGTGTCTTGGCTAGTTACCTGCCTCCACCCCAGCACTTCTCTACTGAAATCTAGAGGAGGATGAACTTCATGGCAGCCACTTAAGGTACAGGACAAGGATGTGATTCTGCCTGAACATCTCAGGTCACGTGGCAAGAGAGCTCAGGCAGGCGACCTGTGAGCCACTCAGAATGGAGGGCCATGAGTCACCAAGTCGAGGCACTGCTGGGTGAGATCCATCGGTCTGGCTCCTGAGAACTCGGAATAAAGTATAATGGGGTTTCTCCAAAGTCAGAAGGGTCCTGTAATGAACTTCTTGGAGTTCAGAGGCCACGTGTAGTGCTTCTGCCCCAGGCCAGGCACTGCCTTGGAGAGCCGTGGGGGCATGCTGCACACTGGCACAGGGTCTGCCATGTGCCTTGGAGAAGCCACCCAGCAGGCTGTGGAGAACTGGGGAAGTCAGCAAGAGCAGGTGGACTGTGAGCTCCTCTTAAAGAGCTAGCAGGTTTCAGACAATGAGCATGCGGTGGAACGAGGACAGAGGAAGGACATTCTAGATGGATGCAACAAAGCTCAGAGGTGGGAACCATGAGGCTGAATTGTGCTAAGAAGTGTGAGCACAGCTAAGGGATGGCAGGCTGGAAAGGCAAGAGCCCAGCAGATCATGGGCAGGAGCACCCTGACACAGATCTCACTTTCACGTGCCAAGGGGAAGAAAGATGGTGGCTTAGTAGTGGCAGCTAATTTTTAGATGAAAAAATAGGACTATTATTTTATTACAATTTTCTGAGCGGCTTAGTTTTAAACTTCAGGCAACCAAGCAACTCTCTAGAGCAGCCCACAGAGAAAATCAGAATGACCTTTGGCTAAGAATGCCTTTTATTCAGGCATGTCTCTTTGCTTGACCACCTTTTGCTCCTTTGGGCTGGACAAATTCTACTCATCTTGTTATCAAAGGCACCTGGTGCAGTGTACAAACTAAGTATCTGGGGAGTACCTTGACCAAATAACCACAGTCTTCCTGTCTTCCCTATGTGAACAGTATTTCATCGTTTCAGAAGCATGAACTGGGAAGTCACACCCGAGTCTGAATTCCAGCTCAGCACAGGTACCCGGGCAAGTCACGTGAATAGCAAAAATAACCTGGCAGGAGCAAACAGAAGTGAAGGAGAAAGGTTGCGGGGAAACAGGCTAGCCTCCGAATGCTTCCTGCCTTTCCTTCCTACACGCCCCCTCAGCTTTCCCTCTGCACTTATGACCTGGGCTGTCAGACATATAAGCAGCATTGTAAATAAATTAACTACTAAAGGCAACATCACAATCTCATGTCGAAAGGGTCATTTCTCTAATAGTATAGAGCAGCATTTGCTGAATCACAAAATAGGTAATGTTATCTATGCTGAGAAAAATCAATCACTTATCGTTTCTACTTCTCTAACCACCTATTTGGGTTCCATCCTTTATTTCAAGTTTCTTTCCAATATAAAGGGCAACAGGGGTGTACAATTACAGTATATACAGAGCACTAGAACAAATCTTCTTGGGTACTCATGGTCACTAAACATCTTTCAGCTGACGGGCAGGGAAAGCAAGTCTTCTAAACCACAACATAAACATCTCTAAGTACTTCTGCACTTTTATTTCTTAACTAGAGGCCCGATGCACGAAATTCGTGCAAGAATAGGCCTTCCTTCCCCTGGCTGCCGGCACCAACTTCCCTCTGGCACCCAGGACCCAGGCTTCCCTCCTCCGGCAACCGGCTTTGTCCTGAAGGGCGCCTGATCTAATTAGCATATTGTGCTTTTATTATTATAGATATTTAAAAGCACCTGTTTCCTTGAGGAAATTTCATTCTTTGAAATTATTGTTTATAAGAGATCAAACAGAAATTCTTACTCTCCTGAATAAGGCATTTAATAGAAGTCAGAATTACTGAATTGTTTACTTTTTTAAAAAGGCACTCTTTACTTTTTGGTATAACTAGGCCCTGTTAAAGTAGCTAATGTGTGTGCTCTTCACCCTATAAAAACACACTCAGCTTTGTGAAGTTACTTATAACTTAGGAGGATTTCTTAACTCTATTTTATTTTTTTTTTAGATCTCCCTGAATTAATGTTGGAAATAATATTTCGATCATTTAATTCTCAGTTTTAAATTTAAGAAGAAACACAATTTTCCTGTTTGACACAATGTAGGAAGGCTGGTTAACAAGCTTTCTGCTGTTCCAAGGACAGGCGAAAAAAGAAAATCTTTATTATAAATATCGAATATGATTTGTTATTAGCATTATCAAATCATGGATTAGGACACATTTCTATTTATTTCTGGCCTCGAGCCTGAAGGCCTAAAGATATCTGACCAAAAGCACAGAATAAATCAAAGACAAAGACTAATTTTCCTTCGCTGTATTTGTTTTGAGACAGTGCAAACATCCAACCCCATGAAAGGTGCTGTTTTGTTCAATGTGTATTTTTAGAAAGGTGTATATGTTTCCCAAATCCCCGTTTTCAGTACATTTACTGAAACTGCATGCACTGGTGAGGTCGGGGACTAAATAGTAAATGTGCCTCCTATTTGCTAGTCTTCAAGGAAGGAATTGGATCCCACAAGTCAGACTATAAGCAGCTCTCTCTTATCCAACTTCCCACAGGCATTTCTGAACCATTTAAATGAACATTTATACACATTCCTGCTGCGTATGCTTATCTTTGTGCATGGTACTGACTTAAACCGTTGATAAGAGGAAAAATAAAGAGATCTTGTCACTTTTCTTTGATAATGACACAAGCTGCTACTCTGGGGTGTGCTTTCTGCCTGAACACCAGACGCTATCCCCAGGCCTCCTGACCCTTATTAGAAACTGTCACCCACGGATCGTTCCGTCTGTGGCCTGCCCCAACCTCTTTGCCTCTTGTCTTTCAATTATGCCAGCAGCAGACCACATTGAAAAGGCTAATGCTTAAATTAAAAGTCTCTGGCATCAGGTCCCCATATAAGACTGAGGAAGCAGTGATGAAACGCTATGAAATCAATGCAGAGCGGGCGTGTCCGGGTGACCTGTAGGAGGGGTGATCTTTCAGAGGAAGGACCTCTCTGGCAGAGTAACTGTGGCCCTGAGAAAGACTGGTTCAGGGTAGCTCCCCTGTGCACACACAGACTGTCCAGCCAGAGCCCATCCCTTCTCCGGCAGCCCCTAGCCTTCGCCTTGCTTGGTTCAGATGCTACGATGGTTGTTTCAGGAGAAAAATCACCCCGCAATGAGTTTGGAAATTTGTCTTCTAGATAAGACAAATTTGGGGTTGCTAATCTCCAGTGGCCCTTAGGGTCAGTTAGAAATTCTTTTTATCTTCCCCAATTTAGGGAGTGGACGAAGATGGTAAAACAGGCTCTGGTCAAAGGTTTGGGACTGAATCCAAACGCTGTCCCCACTGTGGCCTCACACTGCATCACGAATCAGGACATTGTTCTGGATTAGTTAGGCAGACTTCCTTTGAGGGCTAGTACATGGACAATATTTTTTTCAATGAACTATTGGTGGGTAATTTCTCCAAGATTAGTCGCCTCACTGGTCAGGTACAGATGACAACATCAACTCCTCTTCATGAAGCTGTTCTCGGGGTTAAAAGAAATAACATACACAAGAGGCTTTGCACAGTAACTGAGACATAGCAAAAGCTAAGCAATGACGCCTCCTATGTCCCAAAATCTTATCACTCTCCAAACCCAGCCCAACTCCTCACACCCTAAGACAACTGAACCTCTTCCTTCACCCAGATAATAGGGACCCTCAGGAATGAAATTCATCAACCACCCTGGCCCTTCTCCATTCCACACTCAGATCCACAGATGGTTTCAAAATATCTATGCTCATAATTACTCAGAAATTATGTAACTATGAATTTGCCAATGTTGTTATTTAATGTACTGATAGAAAAGCACATATTATCATAACACAATTTTAAAGAATATTTTAATCAGTGCCTTTTAATATTATTGTTTCCTTTGTAATCCTATGTATTTTATTTTAAATATTTAAAAACATTTTTCTGAAAAGAGACCCATAGTCTTTACCAAAAACTGCCAAAGGAGTCCATGAAACAAAAGAGTTGAGGACTGCCCTAACCGGTTTGGCTGAGTGGATAGAGTGTCAGCCTGCAGACTCAAGGGTCCCAGGTTTGATTCTGGTCAAGGGCATGTACCTTGGTTGCGGGCACATCCCCAGGAGGGGGTGTGCAGGAGGCAGCTGATTGATGTTTCTCTCTCATCAATGTTTCTAACTCTCTCTCCCTTCCTCCCTGTAAAAAAAAAAAAAAAAAAAAAAAACAATAAAAAATATATATTTTTAAAAAGAGTTGAGGACCTGGACACAGATTAAAATGCCTACAATCACTATAAACAGAGAGATTACAACCAGGTACACATATGAACAGAGATTTCAAATAAAAATTAAAAATATCATGTTCAGATTAGTGGAATCCTAGGTTTTTCTTTTTCTTAAAGTTGTTGTTGTATTGTTTGTTTGTTTTTTCCAGTAAGTTTTTTTTTAATTTCTTTATTGATTAAGGTGTCACATATTTGTCCTCATCCCCCCATTCCCATCCCACACCCCTCCCCACGGATGCCCCAACCCCCTGTTGAACTTAACCATTGGTTAGGCTCATATGCATGCACACAAGTCCTTTGGTTGATCTCTCCCCCCTCCCCCCACCCTCCCCTATCCTCCCTCTGAGGCCCGATAGTCCGATCGATGCCTCCTAGTTTCTGGTTCTGTTCTTGTTCATCAGTCTATGTTGTTCATCATTTCCCCTAGATGAGCGAGATCATGTGTCACTAGAGATATACTTATATGAACTGAATGTGAGATGAGCAATAATAGTTATGCTGACAGGCAAATGAATCAGTCTGTAGTGAGTTTCTTTCTGGACCAACAGTTCTTTTGAGACCCAATATCAATGTCCACCAGTTCCTTATGTGTACATGTCGGCACTGACCCCTCAGCTCTGGATGGTGGACAAATGGTGGTAATGCAGGTTCGATTCCCTCTGGTTGGGTCTCGGCCGGACCCAGGGGCACGGCTTCATCCGGACCCAGGGGCACGTGGCCTCACCTGGACCCAGGTGTGCGCGGCTTCCCCCGGACCCAGGACCCAGCCTCACCCGGATCCAGGGGCACACGGCCTCATCCGGACCCGGGATCTAGCTTCCCCCGGACCCAGGTGTGCGCGGCTTCCCCCGGACCTGGGATCCAGCCTCACCCGGATCCAGGGGCACATGGCCTCACCTGGACCCGGGATCCGGCTTCACCCGGACCCAGGGGCGCATGGCCTCACCCGGACCCAGGGGCGTGTGGCCTCACCCGGACCCAGGGGCGCGTGGCCTCACCCGGACCCAGGGGCGCGTGGCCTCACCCGGACCCAGGGGCGCGTGGCCTCACCCGGACCCAGGGGCGCGTGGCCTCACCCGGACCCAGGGGTGCGTGGCCTCACCCGGACCCAGGGGCGTGTGGCCTCTCCCAGACCCAGGGGCGCATGGCCTCACCCGGATCCAGGGGCACATGGCCTCACCCGGACCCGGGATCTAGCTTCACCCGGACCCTGTTGTTGTATTGTTTTTACAATAAAAGACTAGAGCTAATGACACAATTAGAGCCATTTATTTTCCTCTCCTATCGCAGATTTGCTCCCACAATGAATCAAAGACACAATGTACCACCCTCAGCTTCCTGTCCTTGGAACTAGCCATAAACAGGTCATGAAAAAGTGTAGCTGCAACAGGTAATTCCTAACATGCAGGAAATTCATCATGGAAATAATACTTTATCTACATTATCTACAATGTCATGAAAAACTGGCTGACCACCTTCAATGGTAAGAACATTACTTTCTTTTAAAAGCTCCTTTCTATTACAAGTTAAGTATTTTTCACAGGGTAGGCCAAATCTGATTTATTCTTGGCGTGGCTTTTATAATGAGCCTTTCATTCTCCCTCTATTTCTTAATGGAATTTTCTCAATATTTAAAAATTCCATTTCTGTGAGATCCTTTCAAACTGAACAGTGAATTACCCAAGCAGATGTGTGAAAGAACGTGTTCATACTCTGAGAGACATTTACTGCTTATATTATGGCTCACTGGCAATCATAAAACTAAAGTGTGGTCTTCTATCATCCACATATGATTTTAAAAGATGAAGATAATCCGGTTCATCCTGAAATCACACACTTCCATTTCTCTCGTGTGTGTGCTTAGGTACAAGGAGAGCCCCTTTGCTGCTCCATGCAAGAAGAGCCCGGCAAGCTTTAGGGGAGTAAACTATACACTGCTTTTGTCTAAGTGTATGTATATATACCAGTACATATACTTTAGTGCTACAATATTGAGTTCAAAGTGGTACTTTTCAATGGTAAGTTATCAAGAAAAAAACATTATTATTTGGAATCTTCTTCACATGGCCTTGGTCAGATTAATGCAAAATAAGGAAACAGAAAGAAGAGTTCAAGTCCTCTAGTGTTTTTGTTATACAGGTAAAATTATAACCTTATAACGCTAACCCCTGCCCCCCACCCGCCAGGGTAGAAGCGCTGATGGAGGCTGTGGTGTGAGTGCCAGCTCTCCCACTGAAGAGCAGGGAGCAGGGTGCCTGGGTGAGTTCCCATGTGCCTCTCTGAACCTCAGTTTCCACAGCTGTACTTGGCAAGATCACCATGGAAATTAATGGGCTAATGGATGCAGAAGTGCTCTCTAAACAAAAAAAGGCTTTACAAACATGGCCATTGTTACTATGTTCTTTAAAAGAAGGAAAAAAGAAAAAAAACAGCAGAATGTGATAATACATCAGTTCCTTTCAGGTTGCCAAAGCAAAAGTCACAAGAGCGTGGGCATACAATAAAGTGGGGCAGGAAAACGGATCACACTGGCTGTCGGGAGTGCAGCACCAAGGGACAAGAATGTGACTGTTCAATCTCCACAAAGCAGTGGCAGCACGGAGGAGCCTGTGGCTGGAGCCCTGCGTCAAGACAAGCCCCCTCGTTCTGCCTTGCTCAGCGCCATGTGGTGTTTTCCTGACAGCTAGCCTGTATGCTCATCCTTCAATCCCCGCTCCTCGCTTCCATGGCAAGTGCGTGGGCCGCAGCTGACCTCTTTATCACCCGTGTATGTTTTTCAGGTATTTTATGATGGGAGGGGGAATATCTTACCATATTCGGGGTTTCCATCCGGGATTTTGAAGTAGTGTCGTCATTTTTTCTACACTAACCATGTTTAGTAAACTATTTTTAATATCAGATACCAAAATCATGTACCTACCGAGCACTCGTCAAAATACAAGACACTAAGATACCTGGGCTCACAGACCCTTCTTGAAATATAGGGAGCATCTATTTCTGCTTTCTTCTAGAGGGAAAAACTCTTTCTTTAAATGATTTTCAGTAAAGATTTTTAGTTTTTAAAAGAACAACATCTATATAGTGGGATTATATTCTGTTCTGTTACTAGACTTGTGTGAAGCTGGACAAAATGTTGTACAGGATTTTCCTGTTTCTCAAAAGTAAATTCAGACCTTGTTTTGGACTTGAGTTGGTTAAAGCTGTTCCTGTGAAAGTGACACACAAAGTTTCCACTGAAAACTGTGGGAGCCCCAGGGCGGAGAGTCCCCTGCCTGGTTCACTTGGCATATTCCTGCACTCGGCAGAGGCGCCGACTGAAACACAGCCCCAGCAGCAGAGGATTCTGCCCAGGTTTAATGCAAAATGAGGAAACAGAAAGAAGGCTTTATGGTGGTCTTTTCACAGGTTGACCCACCTGCTCATAAAATGCCCATGTCCCACCAGGATTATATTTTATCTGACAAACTTTCACCTAATGAACAAGAACAAGATGTAAATGAAATCTTCCCTTTGCAAGTAGTGTAGTTATCAGTAGCCATAGGAGAAAGTGTGACAATGGGTTGATATTGTGGTATGTGCCTATTTTTTGAAAGAAACAGTTGGGCACATAGGATATGTATCATAGGAAACAAAAACTCTTACAACATCAAAGGAAAATATGCTTAGGAAGTTGTATCTGTCGTGGGTAAGGGGATACAACACATGTCACAAAGTCAAGTGAAAATGGTACTGAACCTTCTGTGGGAAGGTCAAATGGGGCATCATGAAAAAAAAAAAAAATCTAGCCCATTCCAAAGCCATTCCTTTATTTGACCACACCAGACACTAATGCTAAAGGAAGCTTAACTCTCCTGAAAACATTTTAAACCTGGTCGAATTAAAAGCAGCACCGGAGGGATTATTTTTCTTAGCAAGAACCCACAAGCAATCTACTTGACTAGAGGCAAAAATGCAAAGAAATCCTTTATCACAAAATAGTTTCCCAAATCTTTCCACCAATAAACTTTTCATCCACCCAAGAATGCCTATCTTCCCTGCTGATAACAAGCTCTGGAGATAAATATTTTATTTTTCTATATAAAACCCAAAATGATGTTTTCAAATAAAATAAAATACTATATGCCACTATCAAGCACATGGTCCTAGAAGAAATAAATGTCATTTTAAAGTCTGTGTTAAAATATTTAGGAGGAAGAATCTACTTGCCAAGTTCCTACAGAAAGCTCTGAAGAAGTCATAAGTGCATTTATCAAATTTTCATCTGCCTTGGGTCTGATCTATGGGGGGAACCATAGAAAGCCTGGCCTGTGTAAGGGGGTGGGGGTGATAAAGTTCTAGACAATAACCGGGTCACTATCAAGAACAAAGACTCCGGGGCTTGAGAGAAATCCTTGGAGGATTCCCCAGGGAAGCCACACTGGCAGGGGGCGGCAGGCAGCGGAGTTCTGCCTTAAGCCCCGGTTCAAGCTAAGGACCTGAACCCATCTGATGGACCATCAAACTCCTAGAGAGAATTCTGACCTCTCACTCCAAGCCTCGCAAAGTGCTCTCCGTCCAATAGCAAAAGGAAGGCCAGGCCAGCAAATCATGGGAATGATTTTTTTTAAGTCTAATTTAAATAGCTTCCATACCTTACACTTTGGGAATTATATTCAGTAACTTTTTTTAACTAGGAAAATTTGGTTTTAAGGAGCTTATGGGAACATTTAACTTGACCTGGAAAGGTTATTTGCTCAATGTTGGGCTAAAAGCCAAAATCCACTTTTAGCCAGAAATGATTTTAATATTATACCTCACAAGAGTATTGTGTCATGTGAGCAGGCGGCAGCGATAAGCAGTGTAGTAAAGTTATGACTTCCCCCAAAGACTCATTAAAATGTATTATTAAATAGAAAAAAGTTCAGAAATTCCAAAAAGAAACCGTCTGTACTATCTCAGACACAGTAAAAATTCTTTCCAACTTATCACTTCTTTTGCTCTGCCTTCGCTACAAATACAGCAAGTAAATGCTGTGAGGAACTCAATCCTGATACAAAGAAGGATGAAATGCCTTAAAGTTGTATGCCACTATGATGCGCTGTATATAATTTTTCCTTTAAACATACCATGCAGGACTATATAACAAATTTAAGTGACTGTAAAAAAAATAATAAACCTGCGAAGACGCCATGGTTTTTTTAAAAATTAGTCATCTCACAAAACACAGTAAAAGTAGACCCATTACTTTAAAGAAAAAAAATATTTTTTTCCAATTTTAATGTTTATAATTCTAAATTTTAATAACTCCAATATTTTTCTTCTTTCTTTCTATGTTGGTTTTTAACTTGTCAAATATTTTTCCCTTCATCGATTCTTAGAAATGTTCTCCCACCTCTTCAATTAAAAAAAAAAAAAATTAATGACTTCAGTTAAATCAGCCAAGTGTGCTTTAGAAAGCTCGACCAAATATCGACTTTCTTACACAATCCTGCAAGAATGTAAAGCACATTTGCAAAGGCGTTCCAAGCTGCTATGGAAACGACATTCTTTTTTCACAATAACAGTACAGGCTGAGGGCTGCTGGCATGCAAGCTCCCAACACAAGCCCACTGACAGCTGTGGAGTGGACAGATGAGGCATGGAAAATACTTTAAATTAGTTCATTTATCTTGTTGAGACACAGGAAACAGCAACAAATGTCTCACATGAAAGAAAGAAGAGAAAGAGGAAGACAACACACCCCTAGCAATGTGTAGAAAATTTAGTCCATTAAGTCAAACCCTCAGACTGTTTCATAACTGCTTAATGAAAGCCCCATGTCATATCCTGAGGGGATGTTGCATAACCCAAAGATCCGGAAGCATGGCCAGAAATCACTGACTGCTCCTGATTTTCTGATGGACTTGAGTTTTGGAAGCCAATTTGTTTTAAAATGCATGGTTTTTGACTGATCTCAGGTACATCTTGAGCCAATATTAATCCTGATTACTCAATCTAGAAAATTGCAGTGAAGAACTGAAAGTTCTTAAAGGAGAGCTCAAAAGTGCCACCTTTTAGGATGAGCTGGGCAAAGATCACTTAAGGAGAGGATGTGAACCTCCCTTAAAAGTGAATGGACAAAACAGTCTGTCCTAGGTCACCATCCCACGATGGCCAGGCATTTTTTGCTTCGTGGTTCCTTCCCACCTGAGTGTCTGCCACTGTACCACTTCCTCAGCGTCTGTCACCTCCCACCTCCTGAGCCCTTCCCAAGAGGACAAAGCAGGGCTTCAGGCCTGGGAGGAGAAGCAAGCAGACACACTGGGATTGGCTGCACCAGAGTCGCTGGGAATCAGGGAATCTTGTTAAAAACAAGGTCCCGCCGTGGCTGGTTTGGCTCAGTGGATAGAGCGTCGGCCTGCGGACTGAAGGTTCCCAGGTTTGATTCTGGTCAAGGGCACATGCCTGGGTTGTGGGCTCAAGGGGATGTGCAGGGGGCAGTCAATCAATCATTCTCTCTCATCATTGATGTTTCTATGTCTCCCTCCCTCTCCCTTCCTCTCTGAAATCAGTAAAAAATAAAAATAAATTTAAAAAAATAAGGTCCCAATCCCTCCAAGTATGATTTCTGATTCAGAGGTCTGAATGGAAGCTAGAAACCTGCATTTTTAAAAGGCACTCCCAAGCCAGACTTGGAAATCACTGTGGCATCCCAAATCAGTCTGCTTCAAGAGCGAAAAGCAGAGAGAATTTTTAAAATCTATGTACTCCCTTGCATAATTTTATGGAAACACATAAATTCCACATCTTAATTTTAAATAATTGTGAAAGTTATAATTCTTATGTATTAAATATTGGCATTTAGAAATAAGACATGAGTCTCTAAGTACCATGGTGATTTGATACCTCCATTATCCACTTAAAAAAAATAAAAGAATAAGCTCTTCTTTAACAGTTTTTATAGCATTCCTTATTCTCTTAAACTTATACTACCTCTAGTCCATTTCCCCAAAAAAATTTTATCTGAAGATAAGGTACTTTTATGCTTAAAACTCTTTTCTTGACTACTCTAACATAGTCCTCTGTATAACAAAAACATGCATATTAGATTCAAGTTTCGTTTTTTTTAATTTTCTGTAACATAGCTCTATGTTTAAAAAACTCATTTTAATAATAATTACACTTATCTTCAGTTTGTAACTTGTAAATATTAAAGTAAAAGGGTAATTTTCTTTGGAAATGTATTCGTCAACCAGATAAAGAATTTTTAAATTATTTATGCAAATATGGGTATACATCACACTGCTAGAATAGACAGGTTTCGGTGTCATTTTAATTATATATATGTAAAGCATTCACATTAATAAGTGGATAGGATTGGAGTTTTGTTGCAGCAATGTCTCTCATTTTCTAACTCTTCCCAAGTTATATGCCTAAAACACACAGCAACCACCATCCATCACAATCAGCTTACCTCTTTTGGAGACTCCTTTAATTTTGTCAAAAGTAAAGGAGCCACCTGTGTTGCAAATAAACACCTGTTACTGGTTCATTACATTCATTCCTATTTTCAACTTTACTAAGACCAACATTTTGCATCATTCCGGTTCAGTGTGCCAGAGGTCCTCCAACACAGAGCAGGTGCCACTGTAAGGGCAGAGATGAATGAGAGTCGAATGGGACTGTGAGCGGGTGGAGGACAAGAACCCTTGGGGACTACAGGTCCGAGGGGAAGAGCACTCTGCCTGACAGCAGCTCAGACAGGAGAGAGGGCTGACCAGGACAGTGCCCAGTGCAGAAACTTCTTCCCCGGGGCAGTGTGGCAGGGAAGGCGGGGAAGGAATGGAACTGAGAAGGTGGGTGGGCATCTCTTAGATCAGCTCCAAAGTGGACTCTCCCAAGTACCCCCCACCCAGCAGCCTCACTTTCCTATAAAGATCCCATTGAGAAACACGGCACAAAATGTGGATAATTATTCCCCCACGTAACAGAAGGCATGTTTACTCAACAGAGTAATGATTATTCTGACACCGTGTTTCAGCAATCGAAGTGCCTAAGAGGACACACAACTGGAATCCTGTGTGGCCCAACTCAAAATTCACAAAGTAAGGCCAGTGGAGTTTTAAACTACAGAACTATCTACCAATTTTGTAAACTTTCCTGCTTGCTCTGGGATTCAAATGTGCTGGAGATGAATAGCTTTTTTAAATGAAAAATAATAAAAGAGAGAGGAAAAACCCTCAGCTCTTCTTCTGCATGCTCCATTCACTTCAGGAGGGGTTAACGTCTAAACCCGGTGGGGAGCACCGCTTTCCATAAATGCTGAAATTATCTCACCATGCAGTCTGAGATGAAAACACCACAACAGAAAAAGCTTTAAAAACCCACACTCCTGTGAGCAGAGAAGGGGTGCAGGACCACAACCCTAACTCCTGCCTTTCTGCATCTTTCGGAGCTACCACCAGGGTGCCATCCTCAAGCAAAACTAAATGCCATCTGAGGACCTAGAGATGCCAAGGGTCAGCCATCATGACCCCTATTTCACAGTGCAAAAGTCGGGTTAAGCACCAGACCAGAAAGAGCCCATTTTTACCCTCCTTTTGGCTGTTCCTCTTAGTTCTCTCTAAACAAGTTGGAGTTTATAAGAAATCACTTTCAGCACAATCTCACTGGCTCTGAAACAAGGGACAGGAAGGGCAAGAAAAATCCTAGAACAGGAAATTTGGAATGGAAAGGATCGTTCATGTTAGAAATGAGAAACTGAGGCCTGAAGGTGTCTGCCCACGGTCACACAACCATGGCCGAGACGCCCCCCAGAAGCCACACTACTCCGGGCTTCCTCCCCCTCTGTTGGGCCCTAGCCCCTCTGCTACTCCTGCCCCCACTGGCTCCTTCCAGTTCTCTGATGTGCCTAGCTTCTTCCTGCCTCAGGGTCCTTGAATACACCACTCCCTCTACCTGGATCACTTATCCCCTGTCACCCCTCCAAACTCTACTTTGATCTTGGCTACACCTACTCATCTTTCAGTTCTTAAAGGCCATGCCTTCAAGGCCATCCATTCGTGGTTGTCCAAATTAGGTTAGTCTCCCTGCTGGCCATTCTCGGGGCACTACACCTCTTCATAATTAATCATTTTCTAACATCTCTCCCTTCCTAGACCTAGAACTCCAAGAGCACTGGAACCAGTATGTTCTTAAAAGTTCATCCTGATAAGCCCTTGTAAGTAACTGCTCAGGACCTGAAACATGATGTATACTCATTAAACACTTACTGATAAATTTAATAATATTTACATGTCAGATACTGCTTTGAGGGTATTTCACATACTGTACATTTAGTCCTCTAACCCCCCTGAGACAAGGCAATAGTAATATTCCCATTTTACAGATGAAGAAACGGAGGCACAGAGCAGTTCAGAAACTTCACCAAGATCACACAGCTAATAAATGACAATGTTTAAAATACACATAAAGTGGCACTAGGCATCATTTATGGCAGTGGTTTATGAGTGGCCATGGAGGCCTGCAAGAGGACACAATGCGTGGAACAATTACTAAAGAATACGTCCATGAACAGAGTGGGCCCTATTATAGGACACTATATGACATTTTCCAAAGCATATGATAGCAGATGTATGTTAATCATCTTTCATGCTTCAGTTCTAACAATCTTCATACCTTCAATGGCTAACACCATAAAATGTTTGTTTCTTGCCCTGGCAGGTTTGGCTCAGTGGATAGAGCATCGGCCTGAGGACTGGGGGGTCCCAGGTTCGATTCTGGTCGGGGGCATGTGCCTTGGTTGCGGCACATCCCCAGTGGGGGTGTGCAGGAGGCAGCTGATCGATGTTTCTCTCTCATCAATGTTTCTAACTCTCTATCCTTCTCCCTTCCTCTCTGTAAAAATCAATAAAATATATATATATATATATATATATATATATATATATATATATATATATATTTAAAATGTTTGTTTCTTGCTCATTTTGAATGTTGGCTGTGACTTTGTCCTAGGTGTTCTTTGGCCTGGCCCAGGCTGAGGGAGTAGCCCTATGTGAACCAGGCCATTCTCACAGATGGGAAACAGAGGTGGCGGCACCACGCAGTGGCTCCTAAAGCTTTCTTTTAGTAGCAGCACAGGCCATTACCGTTCACGTTAAATTAAAAGCCCCGGCTCATTATTTTCTTTCCCGAAGTTCCCCAGTGCTTTAGAAGCAACCAACTGACTCCATTAAATGCCTTATTTTCACTAAAATGTTCTCTATGGCAGCAAATACTTGGTCACACAGAGCCTTGTCTTCTCTAAGCACTTGATGACAGCGTTGTAGAGGTGATCATTTGAGTAATTCCTTGCCCTGTATACCATCAACTATCAGTTGAATCTTTCCTATAATTCTCCATGGCTTTTAGTCCTGTCTTTACATAATGCTTTTACTCATTCCATCTTCTTCCAACCAAAAACACCATTGAGGACTTGGACCCACATTCTCAAAGAGGTACAGTGAAAAGGCCTCTCCAATTTTTTCTTTGAGAGATGGGATGATATGGAAGGAACATAATCTGTCCAACAACTTTACTGTTTAAATTATACCACCTTGTCTCATAAAGAACGTAACTTCCACTTGCCTCAGGCACTTTACCCGTAATAATTCATGATTCCTGTGTCTCATTTTACAGGTAGCAATAATTTAGATAACTAGAGGCTAAATTCCTTGCCTAAAGTTTCATACCCAGCAGCAAAACGGGGACAAGATCCCTTTTTAGTGGTCTGCCCTTTGCATAGAAATGCTAACCTAGACTTTTTGATGATCTTGAGCTAAAGTTAGGACATGGCCAAAGTCAGTATCATCAACCCTCTCCCCTGACATACACCAATGCATACATCCACACACACTAACACATATTTCATATGTGTGTTTTACATAAATGCACACAAACACATGCACAAAACCCTGACTCAGAATGGGAGGAAATGTTCCTGAAATATTGAATGCGTGCAAGTTGGTGAACTCTACTTATTGGTAAATAATTAAATACTGTGAAAATAGACAATAGTGAACCGCAGGTCTCATCTTTGCTTGGGACTGAATCCGAACAATGTCTAGGATCATAAATATTAAATGAAGAACAAGTCTTTAATGTTTGGTGCTATATAGTATCATTTCTGCTAAATCTGACTATCTCCTTTGATTGCATACAACTTGATCATTCATTCTGTTGAACAATACACATAAGTTCCTATTGTCAGCTCTCTGTTGTGCTACTGCAAATGGTTGACAAAATTGCTCGTTTCATTTTTTATTCCCTGTAGATCTTCCTGCCCTCAAGGAAGCAATTCTAAAGCAGCATGAGATCCAGATGAAGTGTCAAGTCAGCAGACAATGCTGGCTGCAGGGGCAAAGCAGGCTCGCAGGAAAAGGACTGCCTGCAGCCCTCGGAGGCACCCGGAGACTCACAGGCAGGAAGCCTCAGAGCTCGGCTTCTGCACATGGCTACAGGAGAAGCACTATCCCTCCCATCGTCACCCTCAGAGAGGACGGAATTGCAAGGCACTGGAAGATCCAGTGAGGGTTTGTGGAGCACTCTAAATGGGATACCTTTGCCCTTAGTGTCTTATCCTGATCACAGTCTCAGTGACAACACCTGACTTGGTTCTCCTTCCAACTTGTCCTGAATCTCATCTGCTAAGGATTCTGAAATGAAACTTGGATGAGCACATAGTATTCCTAATGGAACGTTAGTCTGAGTTCCTCTGTGCCTCCCAGTGGGTGAGGTTGGAGGGAAACCTGTAACTGGTCCATGCATTCATCATTTAAACCTTTCCTGAGTAAGGACTGGGGCTCCACATGAGGCTCTAGTGATGCAGAGATGAACAGGTCAGTCTCAGCCCTGGAGAAATGACAGAATCTCCAGGGAAGGAGGCCTCGGGAGTATTTCTTTGATGACTCCATTCTCAGAGTCACTACCATGCCATTCAAAGGACACAGAACAGACAGAGTGGACGGCACCTGATGTCCAAAAATACCCATCCAAATTTCTTCCTGAAAAGTCCCTGTAGCCAGCAATTAGCTCTCTAGGATCCTGCTGTCATGCAATTTCTATAGCAGTGCAAGAGAGTCAGGAAGTGCATCCTGCCCTTGAGTTTCTGCAGTAACATTTGCTGTTCCTTACTGCACCTCACCTGTCTTCTACTATTGCCCCTCTCAACTCATCTTCAGGGCTTCAGACAACTTGTTTTGTAGACTCTAGAAACCTAAAGGATTCCTTCCATCAACATGAAGAGGTCTGTCTTCCTACTTATTCATGCAAGGCAGTTGTTCTACTTCCCAGATTTCCCCATCACCCCTACAGGCTCTGGGCCTTTAGGAGTTCAAAGTTTTTCAATAGAAATGCCAGCTGTGATCCTGGCATTTATGATTGCCAGCATCGTCAAAGTGGATGAGTGCCAGGGACACACTCCTGGAGACACTTAGTCTATGGGGGGAGAGGGGGTACCAACTGTGAGCTCTGCTGGTGTCCTCCAATCTTTCACACAGCCACACGGAGGACAGATGCTCAGGTTTCCCACCGTTCCTTGCTGCAGCGAGTTTGCTATGCCTTGTGGGGCACAGGTAGGAATGTTCCCTTAAGTTATTTAAAACCCTATGGGCACCAGGCTTGCCAAATCATAAGTTTAGGAAATTGCATTCTGTTAAACTAAGTCTTTCTTTGAGCACTTTAGTCACCTAGTTATTCTTCAATATCTTTCCCACAAGCACTTGGCCCAGATCCCGAGGTCCATCCCATATCTGTGTCTCCTCGGCACATAAAAGAGATTCAGGAAAGGAGAATGAACAATAAAATTTCAGGTTTACTGGCAGCACTAAGTGAAGTAATCCCCCTATGCATACACTTTTCTTACAGGAAGATCACTTATTCAACCTTTCCATTCACCTGCCAGATGAGATCTACATATATTTTAAGAGGGTAATTTGGAAGACTTACAACAGCAGAAGTTGTTCTGTAGCATTAGTCTGTTTCGTTTGTTTTAGGTTTGCCCCAAACATTTAGCTCATTTACACAAGTGAATAGCTAACTGCCTGGTTATTAATCAGGTCAACCAAGACTCATTCAAACTACTTACTAACAGCCCTCTTTTATATACTAGTGTTCTTCAAATATTCTTGTTTAATAGTTCCCAAAAGAGTTTTGCAAAATGACATCTCTCTTTAAATATGTTAAAGTTGGCCCTTATAAATTTTTCAATTTTAGGAGTAAAAAAAGTAAACAATATTATTTTCCAGCATAGAATTCCAGGATATAATTATAGGTGTGCTTTATATATTTTGTGGTCAAACTTTGAGACTGCAAATTAAGCCAAATTTATGTCAAATGTCTGCCATATAGACAACCTAATAGACAAAGGCAGTCCTCATTACCGAACAAATCTGCCAAAACAGATTTATTTTTCCAAAAAAAGTCTAAATTATTTTTAAACATATTAACATGAATAAAATAAATATTAATATGAAAAGCATCTCATTTCTGAATGTTAATTCTAAGAGATAATCAAGGGTATCTATCTATACTAATAAAGGGGTAATATGTTAATTAGACCGGGAGACCTTCTGGACGTCCTTCTGGACAACACCATGGTGGCGGGGCTGTTAGGGGCGATCAGGCCAGGAGGGGAGGGCAGTTGGGGGTGATCAGGCCAGCGGTGGGGGGTGGGGGGGAGTTGGGGGCAAGCAGGCTGGGGGGGAAGTTGGGGGCAATCAAGCTGACGGAGGGGGGCAGTTGAGGACAAGCAGGCCAGTAGGGGGGCAGTTGGGAGCTAGAAGGCCAGTGGGGGGGGGAGGGGCAGGGCAGGCCAGCAGTCCTGGATTGCGAGAGGTGCAGGCCGAGCTGAGGGACACCCCCCCCCGAGCATGAATTTCATGCACCAGGCCACTAGTATTTAGGATAAAATATATGCCCCCAGCTATGTAATGGCTTAAACACAATAGAAATTCACTCCTGCCTTACATAACAGCATTGGGCTGGCAAACAGTTCAGTGGGTTAGCACTGCTCCAGTCGTTCAGGGACAAAAGTTTGGGCACTGAGGTCACTCTCTAGGCCAACTCCATTCCTGAAAACAGCAAGGAGGAGGGCACATGAGGGTATTTAGGAGCCAAGCTGGGAGTGCTATCTGTCACCTTTTGCTCTGACACCTCTGGTGGAGCTCCTTCCAATCTGCAAGGGAGGTGGGATGATGCGGACTAGCTGTGGACCAGGGAAAAGAGGACCATTGCTTTTGGTGAGCAGCTGGTAGGTAAGGTCACCACTTTTGCAGTAAATGTATGGCCTAGGTAAAATAACATGCTGTTTTCCAGTATTTATTACCTAATCTATCTTTGCTTTGCTCTCTCCAAACATGCCCTCAGAATCTTTCCCTTTGTTTCTCTACCTGAGAGAAATGTACTTATTCTGTAAAGAGAAAGGAAAACCAGCAGCCCCTTCCGGGTTCATTCTCATCCAGATCAATTATGAGGAGAGTATGTATGAAAGTTGAGGTTCTGTCCTCTAAGACAGTCTTCCCATAAACCTTGGGTACTTGGACCCCAGTTTGAGAATCATTTACATAAAGTATTAGAGAACATACAGAATCATAGAATTCTAAAGTGTAGCCCTGGCCCATGTGGCCCAGTTGGTTGGGCCTTGTCCTGTGCACCAGAAGGTCAATGGTTTGATTCTCAATTATGGGTTGTAGGCTCAATCCCCGATACGAGGGTGTGCAGGAGGCAGTCGATCAATGTTATGCTGTCACATTGATGTCTCTCTCTCTCTCTCTCTCTCTCTCTCTCTCTCTCTCTCTCTCTGCCTTTCCCTTCCTCTCTATAAAAAATCAATAAAATATTCTTTTAAAGTAATAATAAATAACAAAATGCAAAGTATACCCTGGCCAGGTAGCTCAGTTGGTTAGAGTGTTGTCCCAGTATGCCAAGGTTGTAGGTTTGATCCTGGATTAGGGCACATACAGGAATCAACCAATGAATATACAAATAGGTGAAACAACAAATCAACGTCTCTCTCAGAAAAAATAAATTAAAGTTGTTTTTAAAATAAAGTGCAAAGTAGTAGTGCATTTTACAGAGGTGAAAAGTGAGCTAGAGGAAAGAGGTCCAAAGCCACCCTTGTAGAAGTTAATGAACACAGTGGGGCCATTCTTTACTCTAGCAAACTCATTTTTTGCCTTTGGTGAAAATGGCTATTTCTAGTTTTTATGGCACAATGTCTAGAAAGGCTGGACACTGCTATCCTTCGAAAGTCCTGCTTACAAGATTGGCTTGGCAGGTGTGTGGGAACCTACATTGTGAATCTAGAATGTTGGTACATGCCAGGTAGAGGGTGCCTATGTGATCAGTCCTGAATGGAAGCTCTGCACACTCGTTCTCTAACAGGCTTCTCTGGTTGGCAACATCCCCACTGTGTTGTCACAACCTGTTCCGTGGGGATTAAGGAGTCCTGTGTGACGCCACTGGGAGAGGGTCTGGAAGCTTGCGCCTGGCTTCCTCAGACTTCATCCCCAGGGGCTTTTTCCCTTCACTGATTTTGCTTTGTATTCTTTCACTGAAATCATGGCTGTGAGTACAACTATATGCTGAGTCCTGTGTGTCCTCCTAGACAAGCCTCAAATCTGGGGTGGTCTGGAGGCCCCAACACACATAAAAACTATGTTTGACAGACAAGAATAGATTAAATGTAGGATATCAAGAACATCGTAAAGATTGAAATTTCAGTACATTTTGATTTAAAGTTATTTTTTAATATGGAACCTCTAGAAAAGGGTAAAGGCAATTTATATTCAATTTAAATAATCTACACACTTTTAAAATGACATATAATGAAAATCACTTTAAAAATACAGAGCTTGGTTATAGCTAGCAAGCAAAACTTAATATGACTACCAGGACATCAAAAGGGAAACTTCCATACTGAAAGGAACCATTAAAGAGAAAATAAATATGGAATTGTGAACATTACAAGAAAAAATTGTCTATAATTGAAAGAAATAACAAAATAAAACAAAAAATGACTCAGGGTGTTTGTGCTGAAAACAAAGGGAGAAAACCCAGAGACACACTCTGACACTCCTACAAGGGAGCACTCATACAACTGTCAGCTGATTTCTCAACAGAAACTTTGCAAGCCAGGAGATAGAGGCAAGAAATATTCAAAGTGGTGAAAAGTAAGAACCTAAACCAATATTACTCTACTCAGCAAAGCTATCCTTTAAAATTGAAGGTCAGACAAGAAAAAGCTAAAGGAGTTCATCATCACCAAACCAGTATTACATGAAATGTGAAAGGGTCTTCTTTAAGAAGAAGAAGAAATATAAAAAATATGAACAATAAAATATATATCTATCAACAATTGAATCTAAATATCAAAATAAACAAACAAACAGAACAGAAACAGACTCATAAATACAGGGAACATTTTGATAGTTGCCAGACAGGAGGAGGGTTGGGAAGATGAGTGAAAAGGATGAAGACATTAAGAAGTACAAGTTGGTTGTCACAGAATAGTTATGGGGGGTATAAAGTACAGCACAGGGAATATAGTCAATAATCTATAATAATAAAAGGGTAATATGCTAATTAGACCAGACGTCTTCCAGATGTCATTCCTGACGTCCTTCCTGAGGAAGCTGGGGCCGAAGGGAAGCCAGCCCGGGTCCCAGGTGCCTGCTGGCGGCCGGAGGAAGGAAGGCTACTCTTGCATGAATTTCATGCATCGGGTCTCTAGTATTCTAATAAGTATGTATGGGGTTAGATTTGTACAAGACTTATTGGGATAATCACTATAAAGTTATAGAATGTCTAATCACCAGGGTGTACACTTAAAACTAATATAATATTGTATGTCAATTGTAATTGAAAAATTAAAAATAATTTTTAAAAATACAAACAGTACAGGCAGCACAGTGGGTGAGAGTAAGGTGCATTTTACAGAGGTGAAAACTGAGTTAGAGGGAGGAGGTTCCTCTTACAGGCTGTATGAGCAAAAATTACTGAATTCTTCTTAGTGTCAGTTTTATCAAATATAAAATGGGAATAATGATATCAACCTCAAAGAGTTGTTGTAAGATTACCTAGACAATGCCTGGTAAAGAGCAGCCAAAATGAAAAAGAATATCCAACACAAAAACATTAGTACATCTTACTAACCACTAAAATAGAATAAGCTACCCTACTTCATATTTGCTTTTTTAGCACAGGTCGGGTGGAGGTGGGGACAACTTTTAATTACCTCCAGAGCAATGCAATCAAACTACAAAGACTCATCCAAGAGACATGCAAACAGCATCTTTAATTCACCAGACTGTAGGTGCTCCATTCTGAATGCTAACGACCTGTCTTCCTACAGCATGCGTGACAACAGGAGCTTCACCAACAGGTCCATTCTAACATCTGTCAGCTCTGTTTCCACTCTGTTTTCAAAAGCAAAAATTATCACCCAGACAGAATTTTGATGAATGAGTGATAGTTTCTCCAAAACTCAAAATACGTCGGGTTGCTTTGACGCACTGCAGGAAGGCAGGATTCAGACTGAGAGATGCAAAGTGGATTCCCCCCCCCAAACAAGCCTCGGGGCCTGTGATGTGCTGCAGGGTTACCAGCTCTACTTCTAAGGCTCCTCCTTAAATGCCTCCATGTTACAGAGGTGACCCCAGGATGTACCAAAATCATTAACTCGATGGAAAGAATTTGATTTCAGGCACTATTTTGGAGGCTATAGTAGGATATATGTTAGACTCAATTACAAAAGGAAAGAGGTTCCAGGAGAGGGAGAGTACACCAGTCAAAAGATGTAGCTTTATCCACACATTAGGTCAACAAACAACACTTAAAATATCTGAGCACAATGTCCTAAGGTTCCAGGGGGAAAGCACAGGTGACATATCTTAGGAAAACCCCATGGACTGACTCAGCAGGAGCTCAGGCTATTGAGCCCCATCCTAGAGATGCTGCTGACTATTCCCATCTAGGATGAGAAACAAGATCAGGGTGGGAGGTGGGGGGTGAGAGGGAAGAGGGTGTCAGGAGAGGAAGCGCCAATGCAATTTTCCAGTTCTTACTGAACTGCGGTTTTCACAGTTCATTATTGTTGTTGTTCTGTGTCTGAATTCCAAGTCTGAAATGCACAATGTATGAAAAGTTACAACAGTCCAAATGCCAGACATTAATGAGTTTTTGTGCAAATAGCAATTGTTTTAGCTGTGATACAGGTCAATTTAATCCCAGGCCAGCCACTTCCCATATGTATACCTTAAATGAATTTCATTTATCTTAATTGCCTTAAAATCATCCAAGTTTCCAGTAAAAATGGGTTGAAATAATGCCCAGCATAAAACCTCATGAGAGCAAGAACATGGGGAGGGGGATACTGGTGTTTTTACTGCTGTTTCTTTACAGGAGGGTGCTTACAAAGGGGCATGGCAAGGAGGGACCTGAAATTGCAGCACCTCGAGAACTGCTGGGGACCACATGGGTGGCAAACGTGACGGCACTGTGGACAGCACCCAGTGCAGGGCACACGCGATACATGTTAGCTCCATGACTGGGGCAAGTGAGGGTTGACTTGTTTCAAGAATAATAACAAGACAAATCATTGAACCAAGATTTCAACTCTCTCCCAAATCAAAATCTTTCAAAATGACTACAAAAAATGTCCACGAGAAGAGGTCTCTCTCTCTCTCTCTTCTCTACCAGCTAGCTTATCCTTTCTGATAAGTAAGGCCAACCCGACTAAACAGGTGCTTATATACGTAAAGATTCAGACGTTAAGAAACAAATCTGATAATGACAACTTTGTCTCCTCTGTAAGGTGAGCGGCACTACAGTCTTTTCATCTGAAGGCAAGGTTGGATTTGCAGTGCTTCCGACAGCAAGTTCCTGTCTAGAACTGTCTTTTTAAAAGCTGTCAGTGGTAAAATGCTGTTTCTGGTTAACAAAACCCCAGTGCCCACATCACTGTGAGTTAGAGTTCTCAGACACCTGCCACTGGGCAGAGTTTATTTAGGTGATAGATTTATGTGTCTCAATACACCTCTCTGAGGCTTTAGCTGTCTCTGACATACCAACTCTTTGTCAAAGCTTTCCAACAGATCCGACACCAAGCAAGAGTGAACTAGAGTTTGACAGGCCCTGCAAGGCTAATGATGCTGTGTGAGAATATTTTAAAACTTAATTTAAGAACACTTCCCCCATTCTCTTGCAAACTACTTCTCCCAAGGACATAGCGCAGACATCATTTTAAGTACTGCATTCGTTTAAAGTCCTCCAAAATGAAAAACAAAACAAAAAACAGGTAGCATATCTGAAATGAAGTAATTGTTTTCATGGCAAATACTGGAAACAATTAACTTCTGTACATTCGTGTTTGTTATCAGCCTTTGAGATCAGGAAGCTACCTAAGTCAACAGTGAATGTAGCCTACTAGCAAAGAGCATGGGATTGGGGGTCAGGATGCCAGATTTGACACAGCTGTTCAGTTATTATCTATATAACATAACCACTTTAAGCCTCTGATTTCTCATCTGTTAAATAAGAGTTGACATCATCACTTCATTATTCGGTGCCACCATTGTGCTAATGTAACAAATATCTCATTTAATCCTCAATGAGATAATAATTATGATGATGCAGCAGTAGAAACTAAAATGAATCCCTTTCTTAGGAATGATTTTGGCAGTAGGATTTTAGCTATGGAAATAGCTACCTCAGATCAGAACTTTCGGAATGGAGGGAGATCCGTGAAAAGCCTTCTGAGGGGATGATTCCATCCGCAAGTCCAGTGTTGTCTAGAAGGAGTGTACACAGTGAGTGTGGGGTGGGATGTGGGTGGTCAAGGACTCTTCTTCCCGAAACATTTCCCTTTGTACTGCCATCTACCTTCTCTCCTTTCATTCCTTCCTCTACTTCTCTCACATTTCCTTCTTCCTATGCCACAGAGTTATCATTAGTTTCATTAGCCAAATCCACAGTAGGTCTAGCGGCATTAACAATCTTGTTTTACATTTAATTTTTAACAGATAATGTAATTGACATGTAGTAAAATTCATCCTTTAATGTTAATACTTTTATAAATTTTGCAGTCATGCAAACTTCACCTCAATCAAGATATACAACAGTTCACTAGCACAAAAAATTCCCCGTGTTCCTCTGTAGTCAACCGCTCCACCCAGGCACAGTCCCGGCACTAATCTGGTTTCTGTCCTCACAGGTTTTTGTGTGTTTTTTCCAGATTGTAATATGCATGGAATTAGATAATATGGGGCCAACACTTAGCATGACCCATTTAAGATTCACCCACACTGGTGGTATCAGTGGTTTGTTCCTTCTTAGTGCTACAGTAAGTAGTAGTATTACATTGTGTGGATGTACCATGGTTGGTTAATTCACCAGTTGACAATGGCCTATTTCCAGATCTTAGTCATTATAAATAAAGCTACCATAAAAATCACTTGTAGGTTTTTGTGTGAACAAAACTATGGTTGTTCTTAGGTAAATTCCTAAGAGCGGGGGTGCTGGAAGGCACGGTAAATTGTATGTTTAACTTAATGAGAAACTGCCAGTGCTTCCAACGTGGCCGTGGCATCGTGCATTCCCACCAGCAATGCAGGAGAGCTCCTATTGCTACACGGTGGCACCACCCCTTAGTACTGTCAGTCAGACTGATTTCAACTATTCCATAGTTATGTAGCAGCTTCACATTGTGGTTTTTACTTGCTTTTACTTAATGGATAATGACATTAAGCATCTTATCATGTGCATACATGCTACCTATATTTAATTTCTGGTGAAATATAAGATCAAATTTTTGCACAATTTTTATAGGATTGTTTTATTTCGTGTGCCAAGAGTTCAATGCTAAAAACCATATACATTACTATTATTTTTGCTTTACCTTCCTTTTAATCATTTCTGTAGAACTAAATTTCCTTGCAATAAAATTACATAGAACTAGCACACATAGTGTACCAATGTTGATTTCCTGGTTTTGATATTAGACTATATTTATATAAGGTATACTCAAAGGGGCACACAGGAATCTCTATACCACCTTCACAACTTCCTGTGAATATGTAATTATTTAAAATACAACAGGTTTTTTAAGTTAAATAAACATTTGTGAATTTATTGGTACTTAATTATTTGTAATATTTTATATATGAGAAAATGTATTACAAGTGATAAAAGTAAACTTTAAAACAAACCTAATATCATTTATTTATAAATTGAAGATTATCTACAGTTATTTTAATATCATTTTGTTATCATAACAAAATTACTATCATAATATAATCATACTACAACTATAAGAAGAAACATTTTTTGAGAACTTACTATAGCCAGGTCTGGGTAAAAAACTCCACATGCCTTATCTTACTTGATACTCACAACAATGTTAGAAGGTACTATCATTGTGATTACCATTTTACAAAATCCTTCCTGAGTATGTAAAGAGTGGGAAGAAAAGAAAAGAGCTTCAGACAGAAACTGGGAGAACATAAACATTCCAGAGAAAGATAGGGAGAAACCTGAAAATCAAGTGGCCAATGGGAGAGAAGGGGGTGATCAGGCTGGCAGGAGAGTGGCTAGGGGGTGATCAGGCTGGCAGGCAGAAGCAGTTAGGGACAATCAGGGAGGCAGGCAGGCAGGCAAGCGATTGGGAGCCAGCAGTCCTGGATTGCGAGAGGGATCCCAGATTGGAGAGGGTGCAGGCTGGGCTGAGGGACACCCCGCCCCCATGCAGAAATGTCATGCACTGGGCCTCTAGTATTTTTATAAAACAGATTCACATATGTGTCTGAGTATCACACATATATAGTATGCTATTGAAACACACTTAATTATAACACTGTATGGTACAATGCTGTATCCTTCCAAGCTGTTTTCTCCACAGAAAAGTCAAAAATATTACTCCCATATGTTAAATATGATCACCTGGATGGAGTGGCACAGAGATAGAGATGACTCTCATTTTGTATTTTGAACACTTTGGTTTTTAAAAAATAATTTTTAAAACAGTAAGTAAATAAATCTTTAAAATATAATTTAAAAATAAGAACCAAGAGTCTTATATGATCTATATGTTAAAATTCTAACAATAAATAAACAAGTCAAAGTTCGAAAGTACGATTTAGCCTTATCAGTGGTGGAGATGCCCTGGGCCCTGCGTGTCAGAGGCTGATAACCTGCACTGAGCCTGGCCTGTCATATTCCTGGAACATCTCTGGGAGAGAGAGAATGCGATTAAGAATGAACACATCACCCTGCCTGTTTGCCTTCCCCGGGGCAGGTGGGCTGTCATCCCCTGCGTGCAAATGGAGGTTAAAAGGCTGTCGTGCCTTATCTACGCAGAATGTACACTGAGGTGGTGTTATGTGCCATAGCTGTGGGGTCAGCTCCCCAAACCAAAACGTGGCAAAGAACACAGACACAGTAAGGCTGTCATGGGCAGGAAAAGGAGACTCACTAGTTCTAAGCCATCACTAAGATAAATAGAATTTGGAAATTAAATGGTGATTGCCCCCTGTCAAATTGAGAAGCCTAAAAATGCACATACATTAACTCCTGGGCCTACCAGGAAAAGGAGTGATTTTCATTTGCTGGCTTTCTTCATTTTCTAATTATAAAAAAAGGATTGTTAAAGAAATGGTACCTAAGAGCAGTTTTTTAATTTTCTTGTTGTTTCTAAAAACATTTGGGCCACTGATCTCCCTCTACGTTCTAAGTCAACCTGCCAACTGAAATGTTCTGTAATGGTCACCTTATTTGAAAACCACAGGGCTGGGTAAAGTAGGCTTACTGTTGTAAGTGTGTGAAACACAGAGTTTATTCTTGTATTATTATTTATTAATTAATGTATTCCTTTCCACACAAACAACTGTAAACCTATTTTTGCCCGGCCCTATATTTTTAAATAGCTTTGAGAAACCTAAGAAAGGGCTGATACCAAAGGATAATTACCTCTAGATGGCTTCTTCCTAGAGACTTTTCAAAGCATATTTCTGCAGCAGTAGTGAGTCTCTGCCTTTTATTGTATATTATAAAAGAAGTGACAACACAACCCCGCAATTCTTTATGATAAAAAACTTCAAGATACTGTGATACTTGAAAACTATATATTATGAATAATATTTCATTACTTGAAGTGTTTAATTATTTATAAGATATTTCTTTTTGTTGTGAGCCATGAATAATTTGAAACTTTATGTTAACAATATAAGACCATTTGAAAACTTTTGTTTTTTTTAAATATGTTCATTATTATTTCTAAAATGATCTCAAACCAATTTCATCATATCTGAAAAAATACACTTCTAATATTTTTATATACTTGTTCGAAATTATCTACCCTAGATAAATATCCTGACATCAGGAAACAGAAATGCTTATTGCATATCTCTGTAAAGAAATGCCTTAGGCCTGGCCAGTGTGGCTCAGTGGTTGAGCATTGACCTCTGAACCAGGAAGTCACGCTTTGTTTCCCCATCAGGGCACATGCCTGAGTTGAGGGCTCCATCCACATAGGGGGCTTGCAGGAGGCAGCCAATCAATGATTCTCTCTCATCATTGATGTTTCTATCTCTCTCCCCATCTCCCTTCCTCTCTCTGAAATCAATAAAACCATTTTTTTAAAGAAAGAAATGCCTTAGAATGCTTTAATCTAGGCCTTCCCTTCTGCCTTCCAAAACTACCAAAAGAACAAATGGCACCCTTAGAAGTTCTACATCTAAATCCTTCCAGCATCTAAACTCCATGAGAGGAATGACCCTTGTCACCAAGCACCAAACAATTTGATCAGTTCCATAAACATTTGCTGAATAAAAAATTAATAAATGCATGAGAGAAATACTTTTATTCCACAATTTTCCTCTAAACCTTTAAAATGACAAGCTGGAATCCTCAAATTATGCCATGAAAGATGACTATATTACATTTCAAATACAGGCTTTGTGGTATAAATTATTCTGAGGAGATCCCTACAATACTAAAGAAAGCTGTCATTCTTCCATTGCTCCAAAACCAGCAGCTGTCAAATCTACACCCGTGACATCATTAAAGCTGGGAAAAGAACTGAATGGATCTGTAGATCATGATTTGGTTTTTTATTTGTTTGTTTAACTATAGTGGGTGATTGACTTATTACGTTTCACACCACTTAGAGTTTTTAGGATTAAATGTGGGTCAACAATGACTAAACACATCAACAAGTGACATTCATTGAAATAAATCATACCAAATGGCCAGCACATTATAAGCTGCTGTGACGCTACCACTGCTTTCATAAATAAAAAATGAGAATTAAACTTTGATAGTAAAATATTTCACCAGACTAGATTGCAAATTTTGACACAGTCAATTTATCATTGTAAAAAGCAGATGAGGCTCAGTCAACTCTGGTCAGAGAGCTCATTAGTCTATTAAAATTATACCTTTTGCCAGGATATCATGATTCTTTTTACTGAAAAATATCTGCTATTTACTGAAAATATTTCATACTATTTTTTGCTTTGTACAGAGAAAATAAGTGTTTAAAATTGATGGATTTTTAAATCAATAAAGAGTAACAGATGGTGCTAGGAAAATTTTTTTGAAGTTTTAATTAACCTTATACACTATTCCTATAATAAAAAGTGGCCAATTTATTTGACTACTTTTTCTATTTATTTAAATTAAAATATTTGGTTTCTAAAGAAAGATGGAATTTTATATTCCAAACAGAAGAAGAATCCGCAACTTAAAATGTTATCCTAAAGGCAGTTTGAGTTCCAAAACTATTAGTGAAAAGCTAATTTTTTTAAAAGTGAAATTTAAAAGCAATTCTGAAGTGAATACTTTTTCATAGGTTTGTACAATCCTGTGTGATTCTTACTGCAAATCCCCTTTCCTATGTGGTCACACACCTTGGCAATGTTATCCCGCTATAGGCTATGTTTTTATTGGTTTCCAGGACACATTTATCTTTCGTGAGAACACTGAACTTTTCCTTCTTGCTCAACTTTTTGCAAATTAATCTATTTTATTTCTATAGGTTTTGTTTGCATTATCAATGTATTTCATTTCTTGGCTCTAAGAGAAAGCATAAAGGAAACTTACAGAGCTTACACTGTTCTACCTGATTATTACACTTAAAAAAGAGCACGGAGCAGCAGATACAGTATTTTCACGAACCAAATTCACATCCAGGCAAAGCACGATTGTTCCCTGCCCTGAATTACTGACCATCACAGGCCTCCAGACCTAACAACCTAGGATCAAGCTGTGAAATTGCTGCACACCCATGAGAGTAATGTTCTGGCACATCTCTCTCCTGAGCCACCCAGATGAACTACAAAGACCTCAAGTTAAGTGTGTCCAAAATGTGCTTCCCTGTGCACAGCATGACCACGCCCCCAGCCGCCTGTGCCAGCCTGGGCTTCTTCCACACCTCTAGTCTGAGCCACCCTCTCATCGTCCTAGTCCACTTCCTCACAGGCATTAAAGGTTCTCCGGTGTGTTTGGGGTAAGTACAAATCCTGTAAACCAGCGCTCTACAGAAGAAATACAATGCGAGCCACATGTACAATTTTTAATTTTTTAGGTGCCACATTAAAAACAGGTGAGAGAGGAGAGAAGGGGGAGATACAGACTTACAGTTTAGAAACATGAGAAGGTTCTGGAGACAGATTTTCTGGAGATTCAAGAGAGCAGGACTGGAGGAAGAAAGGGCAGTTTCGATAATCATGTGGGAGTGATTTGTGTGTGAACCGGGGATAGACAGAAGCGAACTGATCAGAGGCAGGTGGCTCAGACGAGCCGTGGAGGAAGCTGTGAATGTACTTAGTGCCACTGAACTATACACCTAAAAATGAACAGAATGAAAATGTTTAAAGAATGTTTTACCACAATAAAAAAGGGTAAAATTAATTTTAAAAATATATCCTATTTAACTCGACAAATCCAAACTATTATCATTTTGACATATAACCAACATAAAAAAATATTATTGAGCTGTTTACATTCTTCTGCATTCTAAGACTCTGAAATGTGTAGTATATTTACACTAACAGTACATTTCAATTTTCAAGGGTGTTAGAAATGTGAAATATAGACTACTAAAACTATAGCTGTGTTTCATGTGTTTATGCTGCTGCAGTTTTAAATTTTAGCTTATTTTAAATTAAATAAAACTTAATGTTCAATTCTTGAGTAATACTAACAAAGGCTCCACAGCCCCAAGCGGCCAGTGGTTACCGTATTGGACGCATCAGATCGGAGGCTTCCTCTTCTCCACACTTCCCTCTCCCTCTTCCCTTCCTGTTCCAGCTCCACTGGAATTCCACTTCCCAGACCGTCCATTTCTCTCCCACCTCCAGGCTACTGAGCATACAGCTCCTTTCCCGGCCCCTCTGCGAGTTCTCATCCTTCAGGTCTCAGCTTGGGCATGATTAGCCACTGCTTCTTCCAAAAAGTTTTCCACGCCCCTACACCGCCAGCCTTGTATCCCAGATCTACTTAGGTCCTTCAATACGTTCTGGATTTATATATATATATATATATATATATATATATATATATATATATATATATATATATATATATTATTATTATTATTATTGATTTCAGAGAAGAAGAGAGAGATAGGAACATCAATGATGAGAGAGAATCATTGATCGGCTGCCGCCTGCATGCCCCCTACTGGAGATTGAGCCTGCATCCCAGGCATGTGCCCTTGGCAGAAATTGAACCTGGGACCCTTTAGTCTGCAGGCTGATGCTCTGAGCCAAACCGGCTAGGGTGTTCTGGACTTTTTATTGTAATAGATGTTTTCATAGTGCTTTGCAATTGTGTGTCTCATTTTCAATAGCTTCCATTATTCTACAGTATCTATCAAAGTGAAAATATAGTACATCTATCACCTAACCACAAAGCAATGCCTAAGTAAATATCTGTTGGACAAATGAATGAATGAACACATGGGAGAAACCAGAGCCTACTCTCCCCTTAGAAATATTTATCTGCACTGGTCCTTCTGGCTGGAAGGCAGCTTACAGAGATTTATGCAGCAGGGGTTGCATCATTAGCAGAAAGCAATGAGGAACCTTGAATGAAACTACATGCCAGGCCCTTCACTTGTTCATTCATCCTCACACCACCCACTTTACAGATGAGGCACAGAGAGGTTAATCTGCAAGGCCAGGTTTGCCTAAGTGGAAGATGCAGGACTCCATTCAGAGCCTGCACACTCAACCTCAGTGGCTTAGAACTGCAAGATCCAAAGGGTAATCGGGGTGAATGCAGAGAGCCTTTGGTTTTAAATCAATGAATCCCAGCCGTGGATGCCTAGAGCAGTGCTGGTACCTGCATATATGAGCTCATGTGAGAAAACGACATCACTCCTTTGTGGGACTAGGCCTAAAATATACCACAATGACATATTAAATTAAAGTATGGAAAGATTCTCACTTTCTACAAAAAGCATTTTATAACTTTTTGTTGATTTTTAAAACAACCTTCTGAGGGAATACAGTCTAACTTATCTAAAAATATTATAAAAATAATAATGAATCTACTGTTTTACAATAATGACTGTTCCTTTGGAAAACTATAGCCTCTCTGCTGTCAATCACTGTTGATCAAGCAAAACCCTGGTGCCTGTTTAGAGCTGTCTGGCAGCTGCCTCAGTTTGGCATGTGCTTGTTGGTATTGACCCAGTCAATGCTGGAGTGAAAGGGGTGACCCCATCTCTGAAACCCTGACCCCAACTCACTCACTCAATTAAAAAATCCATCAGTAATCACTCCTCACACAGACAAGATCAGAAAAAAATGGACCATTCAGCAGTACAAGCTAAAAATAAGATTACTCCCTCACAATACTCTAATAATAAATTATCTGAAGTTTTACTTATCTGTCTAATAATGTTTTTAAAATTAGTCCTCAGGGGGGAAAAATGAGTTCAAAACTAAAAATGTAAAGGTTCCAATCAATTTCCTTTTGCCTCCCAGTCTTCTTTCAACAGATAAAAGAAAAATCCATAGTAACAAGATAACATTTCATGCACTTACACATTTTCTCCTATAGATATCTACAGCATTCAGAAAGTATATTATTTGTAGTCATGCCCATCTGACATTTTCCATTTTACTCAAAAGATTTTATGGTTTGGTATTACAGCAATATACAAATTTGACAGCTTGCAATAGGATCTACTCCCTGCAGCAAATCATTCTGACAGTTAAGAACTATACAGCTACTAATGTACCTTTTTTTTTTTTTACACTACACTTATTTAAAAATCTTACAAAGTTAGGGACATGTGTATGTTTAAGTCCTGAAGAATGTTCCTAATGACATTGTAAATTTTATGCTGGACTTGTTAAATAATAGGACCCTACACGCCACCCCACAATTATGCCATTTCTAGTATTACTCCTCCTTCAGTAATTCACTATTAAAAGCACATTTTTCCTCAACCTCATTTAAACAATAAACTTGCTCATCATTGTCAATGTTTATTATTCTCTTAGAATTCCTCTTTTTCTTAAAAAATCACTGAAGATGTGAATAAATCAGTACATGAGTTAATGCAGAACATAATGACTTTTTTTATTGCCTTTACAATGCTACTTTTTTTTCTCTTAAAGTGATGAAAGATCATCAATATGTCTTTACGTTTCCCGAAATGCATTAACAGAGGCTCTGTCAAATACAACTGTGATTCCTCTACAAAGAGAACAAAGCTGCTCTCTAGCACTGTGGTAACATTAACTAGATAGGAGTGATCTTACAGCACGAGAGGCAGACCCCATCTCTCTCTCAGTAATTCCGTTTTTAGTATTCAATACATCTGATAACATAAGCCAGTTAGCAAGAGAACAAGTGCCTTCCTTCTTCTAAGAAATGGGAAGCCTGAATGCATTCCCCACCTCAATTCAACTCTTCGGATGGAATACCACAGTGAAACCACTCTATTTTCAGAATTGATGTACCTTTCAAAACTATAATCTTTGGCTTTCAAGTTCACTATTATTTGCCTTCAGGTACAAATTTTAAAGTGTATAGAGGCTTCTAAGCAGAATAGTTGGTCTCAGCCAGATACTAAAAGGCTTGTAGCTCTGCCATCATTGCAGTGTAAATTCCTTTTCAAAATAATGTTCTTCACTCAGAGAACACTTGTGCCTGGTTCACTTGTCAAATACAAATCTGATGGAGGTCATCGAATGCCTGGGGGCAACTTCAGCTACTCCAAAATTCATTTCTCCCTCTATTTGGTTACAGAAATAGGATTTCAAATGTAAAAATTCTAGGAATGTCTACAGATGTAGAAACCAAAGGCACGATGCTATGCCACTGAGGGGATGTGTGGTCCATGAACACCACCAAGTTTTGTATGCAATGTCAACAATAGAGATAGACATCATTTGCTTTGATACATGCAATTTAATATTTAAATGTTCTTACAACACTTCTATTTGAGAATTTTCCCTCCAAACAGGAAGAATGTTTAAAACTAATGGTTGCATTTAGGGTCTGCTGTAATTTTCTAAGATTTCTTAGAATCCACAAACTTGTCTTACTGTTCTACTGATTAATTTAATCTTCATAAAACAATCAATGTATGTAATAGATATCCATGGTAAGTATGTAACAAATACCAAAACTTTATGCTGTTTTACACCTTTTTAATGTTCTTCCCTTAAATTTTATAATTAAATCTAATGATTTTTTGGTGACCTGCTTCTAAAAGACCATATGATACTTGAGACCGTTTCAGCAGATGATACTACTGTCTTCTGAGAAAACCAAAAAGATACATTCTAACTTCCTGTGTGTTTTATATCTCTCTACTTTTGTGTGTGTGTTCTCGTCTTTGCACAATTGTGTTCCTATTCCAGAGACTCAGTTACGACCATGGGCAACCAAGACAGAAGGAAATAAGAAAAGGAAATGATTGCATAAATTCTAAAATCTACATCATATGGGGGCAATTGCTTTCTTTCTGTCCTCAGGCACACCAAGCTTCTGTGGCTCCTCACAAACCCCTCCCTGGCGATCCCTGAGCACACCATCAAATGCAGAGCGGGAGGTGTCCTCAGCATCCTGCCAGGGGCCCAGGCTCTGATGCTCTCTGGACATGCGGAGAAGGTACTAAAGCACATGGGAAGTGGTGGGGAAAGACAAGACTTGTCACATGGATAACTTTTCCTATGTTAAAAAGTCAGTTAGAAGCAAAGTAATTCATGCTAAGTAAGAAAAATACTAAGTAATCTAGAATCTGCATTAATTAAGCTGACAGAGAAAATGGTTTTCCCTCTCAAATATGACTTTGGATATAGCCTATTCAGATAACTTTTAGCCATTTCTTTCCTATAAAAGGACGGCTCTGATTAATAACCTAATGCTTTTGGATAGTAACCTGTAGCATTTTTCAGATGAGACAGCAATTACTTTAATCCCTGAGATAATTATTCTTCATAAAAGCTAAATACTTTTAAAGATAAA
The DNA here is from genome assembly GCF_951640355.1 of Cnephaeus nilssonii. Taxonomy (NCBI): domain Eukaryota; kingdom Metazoa; phylum Chordata; class Mammalia; order Chiroptera; family Vespertilionidae; genus Cnephaeus; species Cnephaeus nilssonii. Next base: position 50,234,745 of record NC_137085.1, on the reverse strand, counting down.
AAGAAAAGAACAACTAATTAGATAAAGACCATTACAGCCAAATATATTTTTGCACTAAAATTTTGTTGTTTTTTAAAAATAAATTTTATTGAAGTATTTCAAATTATCAGCAATGTAAATAAAATACAATACAGTTACTTGAATATAAGTCTAGTCTCATCATTGCTGTCCATTTAATTACCTGATGAGTAGAGGCAACATCTATGATATTACCAAACCAGGTGGCCAGATGATATAAAGGTTCTTCTTAAAGCACACACCATTTTAGGATCAATATAATCCACTGAAGAGCACTGGAACTCTTGTTTTCCATTTCTTGCCTCTTCTTTCCTAGTGGTCTTTATTAAGCAAGAGCAAAAATCTGCTAAAGCCAACAAACCCTTTCTTACACCCTCAACAAAAATCTTCCTACACAAATAATTGTACAGAGGGGTATTTCAAAAGCTACATGTTGACCTTATGAATAAATAACAGGCTAACAACAGTATTACTAAAATATTCAAATACTTCTGTGTAAATACCAGTATTCCACAATCTAGAAAGATTGCTAATAATAATGAGCATTTCTTTTAAATATGTAGCTTTCATATATCAGAAAGACATTTTAAACTCATGTTGGCCTCTTGCAGTTACTGGCTTTTACTAGTGTTGCTTAGTATTTATATAGAAAACACTAACTTACCCCAAGGGAAAGCAGCTCTTTTCAGATGACTAAATGAAAAACTGAACTAAAAATTTGCCCTCTGGAATTCATCACTTTGAATGCACAGCAAGCTGCACCTTCCCTACCCTGCTGCTATCCCTTAGGTTAGAGCACCCTGGCATGCATCCGCAAAGCATGGCATGTATCCGTGACACACACACACACACACACACACACACACACACACACACCTCTACCTCTGCAGGTGCAGGCAACTTGCTAGGAGAGGTGATTTAAGGGCAAGGGGATGGAATGGTACACCAGCACCACCTAGTGGGCAGTGGAGAGAGGCTCAGAGCCCCCTTGCTGCTGCTTCATGGATGAGCAATTTGTTCTACCTCCATCAGGTCACTCGTTTTCAATCCCCAGCTCACCAGAGAGGTTCCAAGATCAGGACTCACAGACAATAGGGCAAGTGCTGCACAGATGCTCCACAGGCTCTCTGAAATACTGTGAGGCTCTATAACCTAATCACATGTACCCTGTGATGCCAGCATGGAAATCAATACCTTGGCTTAGAGCAGTGAGCACAGAACTGTGCATGAATTTACCACCACAGCTTTCTCAGTGGAAACCATAAAAAGGCACAAACCATTTAGCATTGTCTGATCAAAGCGTCCAGGTATAATATGTTAAGCCAGAAGTACAAATAATAAGCAACCATTTTCTGCCTTTTATTTATTCCATAAATATTCACTTAGTAACTACCATATGCATAAGTGTGTGCACACAAACCTCACAGAATTTTAATATTTATGAAACCTGATTATTTTTCAAGGTTGTTCAATTTCTATAAAAACAGGTGTTAAAATACTAAATCAGATTATATAACTAATACAGTAGTAAATATACACATATGTTGTCAAATTCTATTAATTTATTGACAAGAAATTTGAATAATTGGGGAAAAAAGATCTCTAAGATGTTTTTAAAAGCAATTAAGAATTTCTGTTCTCTCAGTCTCCAACTTACTTCTTTCAATCAAAATAGTCTCTGTCTGAAAACGAAAATTTTCTCTGTATGTCTATGTCTTCTCTGTAGACCAGTGGATTTTCAGATGGGGATACGTGCCTCCCAGGGGCTACGTGGCACTGTCTGTTCAAGGATGCTGCCGTCTGCCACGCATATGACAGTCACCCACAGCAAAGAGGTATCTTTTCTAAAAGGTCAACAGAGCCAACGCTGAGAAAGCCCACTCTAGACTATAAGATACTAGACAAGAGCAATGTCTTATTAAAAAATATACACTAAGTATTTGGTAAGGTAAGGTAACTGTTTGGTGAAATAAGTTGGCACTGACATCTAACTCATTCTTAATATCCCCGTCCATGTGAAGAGGAAGGTGGGTGGGCAGTCTGGCATTCAGAAAAGGGTTGGCTGCAGCCCCAGAAAAAGACTGAAACTGACACCAGCAGACACACACGCGTTCACTAGATAGACATAGTGAAGTAATTTGCCTGTACGGACAGTGGCCTGTGTGAAATACCACACAAAACCACTGCTCTGACTTCGGATTGGTGATGCACTCACTAATGAATGTTCAAAAGAATGCTAATGTCGGAAAGCACATCCTTGACTGTAACAGGGCAGAGCATCCTATTCTCTGGGAAGGTGCACTCCACCCACACACATGAGCATTTGTAAATTTTGTTATTCAAGGCCAGCCTGTCAGAGTCCAATCACCACGGGACACTGGATAATACCAGGGCACAGACGGCACTAAGGAGGTCGCAGGTGATGGTGCTGTGATGAGGTTTCTTGGTGAAAAAATTAGCCAGGCTTCTGACCATTGCCCCCTTGCAAACAATTACAGCACTTTTGAGTGATTTCCCATCCCCCTCCCCCCCCCACACACACACACAAAATGAAGTTTCTCCTTGAAATTTCCCATTTAAGGTAACCACTGTGAGCATATCGATAAATATATTAAGACATTCTCTAAGGATATAAAATTATATTTAAAAATTGGGGGAAATCTGATATATCGCCTGCTATCTTCACCCAAATTATTTCATGGATATCTGTATGTCAATAATCAGCTCAATAACAGACATTAGGTGATCTTAAATCTTAAATTCACTCAAGACATATTGTTGTAAAGGTACCAATTGTTTAAGGATGGAAAGCATAAGGAGTATGTGATATACACAATCAAAGTTAGGCACGGCATTGTGAAGCAAACAGTAAGCTTGCCACCTTCCCATGCAATCATCCGATTCCAGCCTTCTAGACACAGCTTCCTGAACAGCCCTGAAATGGTCGTGCTGTCCCTCCTGCTGTTTCCTTACAACCCAGGTGGGACTGGTATGGGTAACAATACACCATTAAGAAAACACTCATGGACAACGGCAGCAAAATGAAGGTCCAGCTTCAGGAGCCGTGACCACTCATTCTGAGGGGCATTAACCTGGGGAACAGAAGTCACTTTCAATGAAGTGTTTAAATTTTTGAAAATACATATTACTTGTAAATCATAAAAAAAGTAAGATATTTGTTAGTATTTGTCACATTCAATATTAAAAATTCTTTGACATATGAATTCAACATTTTTTTAATAACCTGCCTGAAAGCAGATCTTTTTCTTTCTTATTGGTGATTTTTTTTTAACCAAGATATGATTTCAAGCTTTCCTATGGAAGTCCAGGAGCCAAAGAATTGAATTTTAAAGGGCCTTTTAAATGATCCATTCATTTCCATCTCATTTACAACCCTGAGCATCCCAGTCCCACGCTCACATCTGCCCAGCAATCGTCAGTTCTACAAAGGGTCTCTGTTTTCTAGCAATGTGAAATCCTAGAAAGAGCTATAATGAAAAGTAAGTGTTCACTTTTCCTTCTGGGGGAGGGGGACAACAGATTAGATTCCAAGTACCTAAGATAGAGAGAGTACACCCCGTTCCCTGTTGGGGAAAAGAATGGTAATGAACAAAACAAGTAATAGGCAGAAGGAGTGCTACAGCTACAGTGCCTGAGACATTCTCAAGTGGAAGTACCTCAAGTGAAAAAAAACAAGAACTGAAGACATTCTTTCTAGGGAATTAAGTCCATGTGTAAGATACGCTCCCATATTTTAAGGTCATGCAATTTAACTTTAGGGAAAATTCTCATTAAATATTAATTTTAAGGGCCTAACCTAATGACCTTTTGGCTACCAATTGAATAGAACTCCAAGGTTACTTCAATGTTAAGGACATTAAAGGCCTATCTTTTCAATAAAACATACTCTGAACAAAGAGAACCACTGGAAAGATTTTTATGAAAGTTTCTAAGCAGGTCAGAAGAAAATCAGCCTGAGAGTTTGGCACATTAAATGACTTGTATCTTATTAATAAGTGAGGAAATCCCTGGGTAATAGTAATAATTTGTATTTCTCTACCAGTCTTTTGGTGAAGAGATGATGAAACCAGGTTAGATGCATTTTGCTAAGTCAAGACCAACCAAAGAGAGGCAAGAGAGAGAAACAGAAACTCTAAACAACTTAAACAGAAATAGATAGTTCAGGTCTGTTACGAACAAACCTCACCAGATCGCCTATAGTCTGAAAATTCACATTAACCCAGGAAATGTATTCCTTTGCCTTATTTCAGACAGAATTTGAGGAAGGTTATAAGCATACTTACAATATAACAGGAAAGTGTATGTACAGATAAGTAAATTTAGCCTAAAGGAAAGAAAGGGTAGAACAATAAAATGAAGCTAAGAGAAAAATCACCTTGGAAATGTGTGTATTAATAAAAATATTCAGAACTTGAAATTAATACTAATTTATGAGGTAAAAAAGCTTTGCCACTCACCAATTTTAACCTCTGTAAAGGTATTCTGCCTACATCTATCTGTGTCCTTTCTGGGACATTAGTGAATCGAACTTCTGGGACCGCGACGGCACACATGACATGGGCCCACCTACAGAAAAGGAGACATTAAACATAAACACAAGTTCCCTAAGCTTATATACCTCGTACTTCAACCAGGCAATGCAATTCTCACAGAGGGGAAACACACAGATAAGAAAGAAAGCCAAGAGCCTGAATCCATCACAAACAGACTACTCTTTGAATTTTAAATCTATTAGACAATACCTGGATGGATTCAGTAGCACACATGCCCAACACTGTGACATGAAAAACTAGGTAAAGATCAAAGACTCAATCCTATCAATATGTGTATGGTTTTCTATGCTTGACCTGCAAAATACTGAAATGTAGGTTTGCTGTTTCATTTGATATTGCAATACAGATGTTTAATATACTTTAGCTAATTAACATGTGGCAAAAGATTAATTCAAATAATAAGAGTTAAGAACTGGGTATAACACATAATCTTTTTACATAATACAAAAGCCATAAAGCAAACCAGAACAAACCACAAGTTTTCTAAAAGAACTAATACTGATTAAGTCTTTAATTACATTGTCTCTCATTGCAAACCCACTATAATCAAAGGAACTTATTAGAGACAAGAAGAAATGAAATTAGCTTGCTCCCTTGTTTCCTACTTAAAATCTAGCATCTCCTTTCAAATTCTGAATTGCTCCAGAAAATGATAACATCCCCACTAACACCATTAAGTTTTTAATCAATATTATGCCCCACACAAAAAAAAGACTCTTGAGGTTTAAAAAGATCTTGAAAGAATTATCAATTCATCAACCTATTTTTAAATCAAACAATATGTATTTCACTCAAACAACACAAGATTCCGTGCTGCCTTTAAAAACCACAGGAGAAGACAAGTGTCAACCCCATCAGGGCACACTCTTCCATGGCTAGATAAATACTATAGTTCCATGGCAAACACTTTTTGTCCTAGCCCAAGAGTAGGAAAAGAAGCTCTTATCATCTCTGTCTTTACAGGAGCCACCTAAGTAATCTCACAGTCTGCATGACTTGTACAACATCCTAGAACTAGTCATTACTTTTTAGCAAAGTGCCAATCACATTAACTGTGAAAGATGAAGATCCCAAATTAAGCGAAAATACAGTTTCATAGACTACACTTTATTCTTCCTTATAAGCAATCAGAAACACGTGCACATGTGCACAATTATGCAAACTCCATCATTACATTACACTCAGGGTCCCAAATCCAGTGCCGGTGGGACCTCGCAGGACATAAACAAATAGAGTACAGTTTAAATCATGGGAACTTGGGGAACGCATGCCCATTTAGATCAGGTTCTCATCCCAACTTGTTATGGCCATATAGAGAGGCACAATCATTTTTTTAAGGAAAGATGAAAACTTGTATTTTATTATAAAAACTCTCAACTTTTAAATTTGGATCAAATGTATAAAATGTGTACCGGTCAACTAAAACATACCTTGGGGCTGAATCTGGCCCTCAAGTGCCAGCTTAAAACCTCTGCCTAAACCATGTCTACATGTTTCTATTTCTAAAGGATTCTATAAATACTTTGCCCCATTTTAAATAGTAAATTCAGGTCATGAAAATAAAATTCACACAAAAATAATTTCAATAATTGCCATAAAATCCAGATTACCTTTCGTTTATGTTCACATAAGACTCTTCATATTCTCCAACTGTCCCCTCTAAATCTTAAAATCAATGTTCTTCTCTGTATTTCTATTGTAGAATATATACTTTCTTGTTAGTTTATTGGTGTTAAAAAGAAATGGTTTTGCTTTAATGTTATGACCATGATTGATTTTATTTATGTGAAGATAACAATTTCACTGTTTTCTGGAATACTGTTTTTATTGAACAAATAGGATTCATCATATTAAATGCTACAATTCCAGTGGCACCCAGAATGATATGGGCTGCCTTTATTTAAAAGACTCTGTTAGTACAAAGGGGTTATTCTTCATGGTATCAAAGACAGAACAAAAACAAGAGTTGGAACACCTTTGTCAGCAGAGGTGAATGTGGTGTCAGTAAAGGTCTCTGCACAGAGTCCCAACCTCAGATCTGGACAGCACAAGCCTTGGAACAGTGTGTCCAATAATGACAGGTAAAGCAAACTGCCATCCAGAGGCTCAACCATTCCAGAGAGGAGAAGAAAACAATGAAACTCAACACATGAATGTATTACTTACTTATTGTCCTTGGTTTCCTTAAGAGCACCCCCTCTCAAATTGCAGAGACAGCACTCCTAGAGGAGGAGGAAAAAAAAAAAGCCACACAATTACCAGACCTATATAATAAAATACTAGTTAACTAAATGTTCCCATAAATTCTCATTGTTTTACTTTAAAATTAAAACCATTAGGAATTTTATTAAGGCCTATCTCTGAGCAGTTTGAAAGGGAAAAGCAAAAGAGAGGTGGGAAGCTGAGGCTGTAACCCAAAATGTCCTCATATACATATCTAGAAGAAAACCATCATTGTGTTGGTACCATGTTCAGCTGCCACCTGTGGAGGAAAGCAGTGGCTCAGAGAACTTGGTACCTGGAGAGGTATGAACTACAATTCTAGAAGAGACCATGACTGGGTTCTCGTGATCTGGGAACCAGATGGCTAAAAACCAGAACTGGCACACTTCATTCCAATGTCAGGAGAAGCAGGGAGCACTTTGTAAAAGATGTGGCTAGAGTAGTGAAAAGGGCCTATTACAGAAATTGCAGTGTTTAAGAAGCATGAAAGAGAGGCCTGTTAAAGGAAGCTGAGAATCAACTAGAGATCATAAAATTATCATTTTGGTCTTTCTGTGAGCAAATGGTATTGAAAAGATTGTTCTGATAAACCCAGGCTATCCCGCCCCAGAAGACAGGGCCATAAAAATGTTTTCCTTTGCTCACATAAGTTTTATATTTTTGGCACTTTTATGTGTCTAAGATTGACATGGACGTTTTCACTCCAAGATGACTCCCTTTACTATAAATACAGACTACAGTCATCATTTCTCATTATAATCTTAGGGAAAAATCTATGTGTAAGTAGGGCCAGAAAGCAATGCAATGCCTTTTGTTGACCTAGAACTTGTTATTAAATACTTAAGTAACTCTTTTTATTTTCAACTTCAAGCTTGTCCTCCCAATTTACTGCATTAATAGAGTTTTTAAAAATAGTTATAGGCTTTGGGAGATAAGCAAATAATGCAGTATGCAGATATTTTATTGAGGTGTACAACTTGAAACCTGTATGGTTATATTAACCAATGTCACCCCAATAAATTCAATTAAAAATAGTTTCAGGCTATTTTGTTCTTTTTTCTCTTAAGTGGTATGCATAAAATTTCTTTATCTGTTCTCCAAGGTGACCTGTAAGTAATTTTAACAGATCTGCCTAGCTTTAAAAGGACTCTAACATATCAACTATTAATAATGGAGTGTCAGACTCCATAGCTTTTATTTTTCTGAGGAGAACAATAACAAACAACTGAGGAGAATAACGTATCTGTATAACCCTTAATAGGCAGCAAAAAAAAGCAAACAACCGGAGACATTCAGTGGTTTTATGTGTCTGGATCATCTCTGCACATCCATTTGAAATTTCCTAGGTGATTATCAATGGTTCTGAGTAGCAAAAACCGCTCTGTGTACATACATTTGAATCCATAATAAACTCCGCTCAAGGAGATAACTCAATGGAGAATTTCTCTATCCACATCACAAAGCCTTTGAAAGAACTTGTTTTGATGCAGCACACAATAAAAGAAATATTTTAAAATCCAAGTATTAAAAATGAGAATTGCAATAATTCAAATTACTTAAAATATACAAATTATTCCATAATAATTTCATATACCATTACTAACTTTATTTTTTTGCCATTAATTTAAGACACTTTCCACAGGTGTGTGGGGGGGGGGAGAATGAAAATGAAAACAAAACACGAGGTCAAAATAATATATAAAAAGATAGTCTCAAAGTGGGAATGCAGCAAAGGAGAGCTGTGGACTGCGAGAAGCTCAGACACTCAGAGAATTAGATGTCTGATTAATGAAACTAGTAGTGAGAAGATGCCTAAAGGGACAAGTTAGCAGAGTTAAATACAGCAAAGCAGCATGGATGCTGCTTTAAGCACCTGATTAGGATCATTAGCAGGTACACATGTTGCAGAGCGCTACTATAACAGGAGGAAAAGTCCCCTAAAGTAGAATATGTAGACTTAAGATTTTCAATGGAGTTGAGGAGACTCCCACCTTCCACACTGTGAAACTTGCTCTTTCTAGGATCACCAGTAACCCCCATGTCACAAAATCTCACAGATCATTCCAAGTCCTTGGTTTGCCTGACATCTTAACAGCATTCAACATTGTTGATCATGTCTGAAACAGTTTTCCCCTGTGGTTTCTATGACCCATAGTTTTCCAACCCCTAACCAACCAGCAAAGGTAACAACTGGGATTCAAGCTCAGGTCTGCTTGACCACATGTCCAAGCTCTTTGTCTTCACCATCCTCTGCCTCCAGGTACAAGGCAAGACACGGGATATCAAAATAGAGTGCCAAAATCAACGAGAGACTGTGCCTGCCCTAGGAAGCTCACAATTGAGAAAGGGAGAAGACCTGTGGGTACTTAACCATACTGGAACTAACCAGAATCTGCTAACTTTGCCAGAATCTTTCATTTGCATGAAGGACCAAAATAGGAACCACACTTGTAAATTTCACTTCTATAAAATTATGCTTTCCTTTGTTCTCTTTGGAGCATAGGTTGCTACTTGAATCTGTCCCTCCCAGGTTGCAACCTTTTTGGTCAAACAAATGCTTTATGTTCTTTATTACAACCAGAACCTCTTCTTTGGTTAACACAAGGAACAAAATATGGATCTGTCACTAATAATTCTCTTGAGGTGCAAAAAATAAGATGCAGAACTGGGGAGAAAAGAAAACTCCCCAGGAACCCAAAATCCGGCAGCTAGTCTCTAAAGCAAGGAGAGGTCTTCCACGGCTCGAAAAGCTGCCAACTCAGCTGTAAAAAGCAGAGAGCGCTGAAATCTCCACAGTGCTCAAAGAACAGACACTGCCAAAGGCAAAGCCCTGCTCCCACCCTCGAAACATATGAAACCAGAGTAGACAAAATCAAACTAAAGCTGCAACAAAGCACAGACACCGATCAAATACAAATCAGAATGACTTCACTCCCACTCTAGATATCTGACAGATGAAGAAGCAGGCCTTTACTAGAAATAGTAATATTGATTTCATTTGCGATAGACAAAACGTCCAGCACACAATAAAGGGGCCACCCAGAAGGTGCCAGAAGGTCAGAGCATCATGCTCAAGGCTTCGCAAGAGGCTACAGCACCTAAGCCACAGAGGTCCTCCAGCAGTGACCTCTCTGCCAGCCCCAGTCCTGTGCCAGCCCCCAGTCCACATACACAGCACACCCAGACTCAGGGGTGGCAGAGAAAGACAGAAAGAGACTGAGTTTTGTGGCTCTAAGGTGAAGGAGGGGGCGGGGAAGAGAGAGAGAGAGCGAGAGAGGAGAAGAGAGACATCAATGTGAGAGAGACACATCAATTGGTTGCCTCCCTCACATGCCCTGAAAGGTCAATTGACAAAATAGTAGCAGTAGTTTTCTATAGAAAATGAGATTTGAGATTTGGCAAAGGAAGCAAGAGTATACAATGGAGTCAAGACAGTCTCTCCAATAAATGGTGTTGGGAAAATTGGACAGATACATGCAAAAAAAATGAAACTAGACCACCAACTTACACCATTCACAAAAATAAACTCAAAATGGATACAGGACTTAAATGTAATATGGGAAACCATAAAAAGCTTAGAAGAATCCATAGGCAGCAAAACAGCAGACATTTGTCATAGCAATATCTTTACTGATACAGCTCCTAGGGCAATGGAAACTAAGGAGGAAATAAACAAATGGGACTACATCAAAATAAAAAGCTTCTGCACAGCAAAAGAAACCATCAACAAAAACAACAAGAAAGCCCACTGCTAGGGAAAACATATTTGCCAATGTTATCTCTGATAAGGGTTTAATCTCCAAAATTTACAGGGAACTCATACAACTTAACAAAAGGTAGATAACAATTCAATCAAAAAATGGGCAAAGGATCTAAATAGACACTTTTCAAAAGAGGACATACAGAAGGCCAAAAGACACACGAAAACATGCTCAAAGTCACTAATCATCCAAGAGATGCAAATCAAAACAATAATGAGGTACCACCTCACACTTGTCAGGATGGCTATCATCAACAAATCAACAAATCAACAAACGACAAGTGCTGGAAAGGATGCAGAAGAAAAGGAACCCTCTTGCACTGCTGGTGGGAATGCAGACTGGTGCAACCACTGTAGAATAACAGTATGGCGTTTCCTCAAGAAATTAAAAATGGAACTGCCATTTGACCCAGTAATACCACTTCTAGGAATATATCCCAAAAAAGCAGAAACACCAATCAGAAAGGATATATGCACTTCTATGTTCATAGCAGCACAATTTACAATAGCTAAGATATGGAAACAGCCTAAGTGCCCATCAGCAGATGAGTGGATTAAAAAACAGTGGTACATCTACACAATGAAATACTACGCTGCTGTAAAAAAGAAGGAATTCTTACCATTTGCAACAGCATGGGATGGAACTGAAGAGCATTATACTAAGTGAAATAAACCAGTCAGAGAAAGATAAATATCGAATGATCTCACTAATTTGTGGACTATAAAGAACATCATAAACTGATTAACAAAAATAGAGACAAAGAAGCATCAAACAGACTGTCAAACTTCAGCGGAAAGGCAGGGAAGGGTTTTGTGTTTGTTGTTGTTGTTTTTTTTGGGGGGGGGCGGGTAAGAGATCAACCAAAGGACTTGTATGCATGCATATAAGCATAACCAATGAACACAGACACTGGGGTGGGGGGGGTGGTGGTTAGGGCATGTGCCAGGGGGTGGGGTGGCCAGGAGGAGGTCAATGGGGGGGGAAAGGAGACATATGTACTACTATTTGTAATACTTTAAACAATAATAAAAATAATAATAATAAAAAGAAAATGAGATTTGAGAATCTGAGAGTGTTGGATATAGGAGACTCCTCTAACAATATAGACATATGAAGAAATTAAACCTTTTTTCTATTAAATAATTTAATTTAATATAACTGTGGAGGTTTATCCTATTTTTCCTTTTTGCACTTAAGTTTAAATTTTAAATAGGACACCTATAATTTCTTCCAGAGTTTTTCAGTGTACTAAAACTTCTCTCTAATCTAACCTATGGAAATACCAAAATTGTGCAGCCTTGCAGAACAAAATAAGTAAAATTAAACAGCCAGAGTTCATTGCCATCCTTGTTTTATCTTATGTGTAATGAGCATGCTTTTCCAGGAACAATAACACCCAATATAAAATGACTATTATAAAAATTTAAATATACTGCTAGTCAACCAATGTTTCCTCTAACAAAAGAAGACAAAATATTGAAATGCCATTTATGACATGATTACTCTATAAGGCTGCTGCTAATCCTGACTTCCAAGTGCAGCATTAAAAGATTCATTCTATTGGGTCCCCCAACCACCACCCCTGGGTAGCTGAAAGCTGAATGAAAAAATATAAATTCGGATTATATATTCTGAACATTGTACCTTTCCCTCACCTAATTCCATGCACAAAAATCACCTTTTAGCAATACCAAGTACTTTAAAAACTTTGGTTCCATAAAAAATCACCCCTGAGATGAACAGCTAGTACACCAATTTACAACATGGAATGATTTTGTTATGGCTCAGTTATTAAACCATGAAAAAGAGTGTTTATAATCAAAGTGCTGACACAACATTAACAATGGTGAGAAGGACATTGTTATGATGCAGCTATCACAGTTGTTCATTATTTGTAGTAGAGGGAATTCATGTTCCAATGCCTCTTCTATAAAACATCAGTTAAAGAAATGCCAATACCAACATTCTCAAGCTGCCTCGTAAGAGGCTCTCATTTTAGCTGACATATCCGTAAGTGCCACTAAAGCCAATTTTCAGAGCTATAGAAAAATTATGAGACTGAAGTACCTCCCCACACCCTTATTTATCTGACACATTCATAACAGAAATGCAAAACCGTAAAATAAGGCTGTCTGAGCTGGGAAAACAAAAAGTAATTAATCACATTAACGGAAAGCTAGCTTACAAAGTGCTGATCAACAAAACATGGAAGAACCATTTCTGAAGATGTGGCTCATTTATCAGGGTTGGCGAGAGGGCAGGATCTCACATTTGGACAGGGCTGGCATGAATTCTGAGTGATTGGGAAAGTGAACAACGGGTTTCCTGCAGCTATCTTCTGAATGGAAATTCGACAGGCTCTAATGAATTTTATACTAGCAAGTGAGTTCTGCCATTTAGGACCCACATCTAATTTGTATTAAAAATTAAAACCACCCAGCTTGTGTGGTGCAGTGGTTAAGAATTGACCCATGAACCAAGAGGTCACCAGTTCAATAACCCATCAGGGCACATCCCCAGAGGGGAGCATGCAGGAGACAGCTGATTGATGTTTATCTCTCATTGATGTTTCTATCTCTTTATCCCCCTCCCTTGCTCTCTCTCTAAAATCAATAAAAACGTATTTTTTTAATGAAAACATACCTTCAACAAATATTGATTAATCACCATGTTCTATACACTGCGCAACAGCAGTGAATGACAAAGACCCTGTCCTCAGTGAACTTACATTCTGACTGGGACAGCAGTAAAATAAATCAGGAGATTATTTAGATGTTAGAGGATGTTAAGTACTACGGGAATGGGCCATGGAATTACCTAGAGAAAGATGATGCCAGCAGATCCTGCTAGTCAGAAAGTAAGTGGGAGCCCTAGCTGGTTTGGCTCAGTGGATAGAGCAGTGGAGACCAAAGGGTCCTGGGTTCAATTCCAGTCAAAGGGCACATACCTTGGTTGCAGGCTCCTCCCTGGCCCAGGTCCTGGTCGGGGCAAGTGCAAGAGGCAACCAATCAATGTGTTTCTCTCTCATCGATGTTTCTCTCAGTCTTTCCCTCTCTCTAAAAGATCAAAGGAAAATTATCCTCAGGTGAGAATTAACAAAACAAAAAGAAAAAGAAAGTGGGAGAATATCTGATAAGGCTTCATAGGTCATGAAAAAAAGGTGATGACTTTACCATGAGAGAGATGGAAAGCCACAGTAAAGCTTGAGCACAGCAAGATGATCTGACTTATATGTTAACTAGAGGCCCGGTGCACGAAATTCTGCACGGATGGGGTCCTTAGGCCTGGCCGGTGAACAGGGCTGATCAGGGCCTTCTGGCTGCCAGCCAGGGCCTTCCTGCTGGCTGCCACTTTCTGCCGGCTGCCAGCCAGGGCCTTCCTTGGGGGGAGGAGGGGGCGCAGTGGGAGGAACCATGGGAGGTTGGCCAGCTGCGGGGAGGGACCAGAGGAGGTTGGCCAGTTGCAGGAGGTTGCCTGTGGGAGCGCACTGACCACCAGGGGGCAGCTCCTGGATTAAGCATCTGCCCCTGGTGGTCAATGTGCTTCATAGCGACCGGTCAATCTGGTCGCTCCATTCCTTCCGGCCTTCTGGTCACTTAGGCTTTTAGATATATATACTAGAGGCCCGGTGCACGAAATTCGTGCACAGGGGCGGGGGTTGTCCCTCAGCCCAGCCTGCACCCTCTCCAATCGGGGACCCCTTGAGGGATGTCCGACTGCCCGTTTAGGCCCGATCCTACAGTAGGATCGGGCCTAAACGGGCAGTCGGACATCCCTATCACAATCCAGGACTGCTGGCTCCCAACTGCCTGCCTTCCTGATTGCCCCTAACCGCTTCTGCCTACCAGCCTGATCACCCCCTAACCACTCCCCTGCCAGCCTGATTGATGCCTAACTACTCCCCTGCCAGCCTGTTTGCCCCTAACTGCCCTCCCCTGCAGGCCTGGTCACCCCTAACTGCCCTCCCCTGCAGGCCTGGTCACCCCCAACTTCCCTCCTCTGCTGGCCTGGTCACCCCTAACTGCCCTCCCCTGCAGGCTTGATTGCCCCCAACTGCCTTCCCTTGCAGGCCTGGTCCCTCCCAACTGCCCTCCCTTGCTGGCCTGATTGCCCACAACTGCCCTCCCTTGCAGGCCTGGTCCCTCCCAACTGCCATCCCCTGCTGGCCATCTTGTGTCCACATGGCGGCAGGATCTTTGACCACATGGGGGCAGCCATCTTGTGTGTTGGGGTGATGGTCAATTTGCATATTACTCTTTTATTAGATAGACTAGAGGCCTGATGCATGGGTGGGGGCCGGCTGGTTTTCCCTGAAGAGTGTCTTGGATCAGGGTGGGGGATTGCCCCAAGGGAACCCCCACCCTGATCAAGGACACTCTTCAGGGCAAACCAGCTGGCCCCCACCCGTGCATCAGGAGCTGCCCCCTGGTGGTCAGTGCGCTCCCACAAGCAACCTCCCGCAACTGGTCAACCTCCTCTGGTCCCTCCCCGCAGCTGGCCAACCTGAGGGACACCCCCCGCCCCTGGCCTGGGCGAGGAGCCTGTGGTGGTTTGCAGGCCGGCCAAGGATCAAGGCAACCCAAGCGGAGGTCCTGGTGTCTGGGATTTATTTATCTTCTATAATTGAAACTTTGTAGCCTTGAGTGGAGCCAAGCCTCCTGCTTGCTCCATGGCCGCAGCCATTTTTGTTGGGATTTATTTATCTTCTATAATTGAAACTTTGTAGCCTTGAGTGGAGGCCTGGGCCGACCAGGGCAGGCGGAAAGCTTGGCTTCCTCCATCGCTGGGGGCAACCCTAGCCTCCTGCTCTCTCTAGCTCCGTGGCTGCCGCCATTTTTGTTGGGATTTATTTATCTTCTATAATTGAAAGTTTGTAGCCTTGAGTGTAGGCCTGGGCTGGCCAGAGAGGCAGGGAAGCTTGGATTCCTCCATCTCTGGGGGGCAACTCAAGCCTCCTGCTCTCTCCAGCTCCGTGGCTGCTGCCATTTTTGTTGGGATTTATTTATCTTCTATCATTGAAACTTTGTAGCATTGAATGGAGGCCTGGGCCGGCAAGGGCAGGCAGAAAGCTTGGCTTCCTCCATTGCCAGGGAAACCCAAGCCTCCCTCCGGCTCTCCGTGGCCGCAGCCATCTTGGTTGGGTTTATTTGCATATTCGCTCCTGATTGGCTAGTGGGCATGGCTTGTGGGTGTAGCAGAGGTAGGTCAATTTGCATATTAATCTTTTATTAGATATGATAGATTAGATCATGCCAACTGCTATGTTGATAGCAGAGGATAGAGGTTCAAGGGTAGAAGTGAGAAGAGAAGTTAGCAGGTTACTGTGTTAACCCAGGAAAGAGGTAATGAGTAGATTGGTCTGGGTAATATAAGCAGAGGTAATTAAGAAGTGGCTAGCAGTAGATGAGTGGATAAAAAAGCTTTGGTACACAAAAGACAAGTGTTGGTGAAAATGTGGAGAAAAGGGAACCCTAGTATACTGCTGGTGGGAATGCAGACTGGTGCAGCCACTGTGGAAAACAGTATGGAGTTTCCTCAAAAAAAAAAAAAAAAAAAAAAGGAACTCCCATTTGACCCAGTGATCCCACTTCTAGGAATATATTCTAAGAAACCAGAAACACCAATCAGACAGAGTATATGCAACCTTATGTTCACAGCAATAGTGCAGTGAAGGCCTGGGGAGGGGGCAGGAACGGGCTGAATGAGGTCATGGGAGAGGGGAGGACATCTGTAACACTTTCAACAATAAAGATAAATTAAAACGAAAAAGTATCCAGGATTCTAGATTATTTAAAAGCAGACAAGACAGGTCAGACAGATATGGGGTATGAGAAAAAGAAAAGCATGTCTGACTCTAAAGTTTTAGGCCTCAGCAGCTGGAAGTTCTGGAAATTAGGAAGCCCGCAGGAGAAGAAGATCTGGAATTCAGTTTGAGACAGGGTGAATTTGAGCTACTCACTGGACATGCTGCTCAGGAAGTTGGCCATATGGATCTGCAGCTCAATGGAGAGGCTGAGCTGGACAGAGAAAGGTACCAATGACTAGATGCTGTTAGTGTAGAGAAGAGGCCCACATTTTGAACTCTGGGGAGTGAACGCTTGTGACTGCACCCAAGTAACCAAAATAATCTTCCTCTCATAGTCAGCTGATTAGCAATCGGAATACTATCTGCTACCATAATTCCCCTTTTCATGCAACAGAACAGACCCTCAGGTTCCAGGGATTAGAATATGGACATCTTGAGGAGGGTGGGTGTGCTTGCTACATTTTAACTACTTAAATATCATTAACCATTTGTATGAAAAGAAGATAACCGAAGAATAGAAAGCTACACTTTGTGTTGGTTTCAATTTTTTTTCTTAGATCTGTCTTTCTAATGCCATTGCTTACACCAATATAAAAATTAATTTGAGGTTTGCAGAGCACCTGTTTGGTAGCAAGCCAGACACACGCTTAGTGGCAAGGAGAAGCACCTCTATAATTGAAGAGCGGTCAGAAGTAATGTACATGGGACTTACTGCATTTACATAATGGTATTTCCAGGATCCTGAGCAAAGTACTTCAAGTTGAACATCTTACTTTTTTAAAAATGTACAACATTTGGCTTTCAAATAAAAGCTCAGCTGGTTTATTCTTTCTTCCCAGCATGACCTTCGATAATAAATAGCAAAGTACATGATTTCTTCACCCTGCCACTGGATTAACTTTTGCCATTCATGAGAAACGCCTGCACTGCGTTTCTAAGGAGCTGTACCTTGCATCCCAGTGACCTCCGGGCATGCACATCCTGGTGTAGAGTACAGTATGTTATGCTCCCCATAATGTCAGTCATTATTCTTCCTGACTTTACTTGTGCTCTCTGGTTGAAGCACTTAAGATTAATGAGGCATTTGTTCTCAATCAAGAAGCTATTTATGAATATAGTTCCACTTACAATAAGCTTTGTAGACTTTTCTTTCTTTCTAACCATTACCAAAAGGGGGTGGGGGCGGGGGAGGAATGATTTTTCTTGAGCAAAAGGGAGAATAGAAAAAAATGATTTGTGACTTTATAGTCTGTGAGCAGTTTCCTAACGCAAAGGCCTCCACATCACAGCTATGCTCTCAGGATAATTGATATACGCAAATGTGCTGTTCTGTTTGGTTAAAGTCAAATAATTATTAATGCCCTGGCCTTTATGAGCCAGGGTGCAGCTAATCAAAATTACGTGCCTCCTTAGGAGGCAAGAGGTAATTTTGAACCCAAATGCTTTACACCTCAAATGGGAGCATGCGGTCCTGGCTACAGGCTTACAGGATACCTCAATGGTGTCACATGGCTACAAATGGCCACTGCCCACCTGTGACTGCCCAACTTTATCAAGAATAGAGCCTTTCAGCCCGGGCGAGCATGGTTCAGTGGTTGAGCATCGGCCTATGAACCAGGAGG
The DNA here is from genome assembly GCF_951640355.1 of Cnephaeus nilssonii. Classification (NCBI taxonomy): domain Eukaryota; kingdom Metazoa; phylum Chordata; class Mammalia; order Chiroptera; family Vespertilionidae; genus Cnephaeus; species Cnephaeus nilssonii. Next base: position 50,216,741 of record NC_137085.1, on the reverse strand, counting down.
TCACAGTTCGATTCCTGGTCAGGGCACATACCCAGGTTGCAGGCTCGATTCCCAGTGTAGGGCATGTAGGAGGCAGCTGATCAATGATTCTCTCGTCATTGATGTTTCTATTTATCTCTCCCTCTCCTTTCCTCTCTGAAATCAATAATTATACATATATATATATATATATATATATATATATATATATATGTGTGTGTGTGTGTGTGTGTGTGTGTGTGTGTGTGTGTGTTTTCTTTGTGTTTTTTTTAAAGAACAGAGCCTTTCAGAGGGTCAATGAGGGAAAGAAGGCGGGGGGGGGATATTTGTAATACTTTTAACAATAAAGTTTTAAAAAAACAGAAGAGAGCATTTCTTTTTTTCTACTAGTTTTGCTGTATTTGAGGATCAAAGTCAGCCTTTCGGGCTGACAGCCTCTCATCACCAGGTCTGGACAGTATCCCATGGAATAAAAAACATATAGCATAAAACGCATCACAAAGAGCGCAGTGTCACAGTGACCTCTCAAGGCCACAAGCCAACCTGATCTGAAAATCAATAGCTCTAATCTACAAAGCCACTTCAGAGCTCTTTGCAAAAGAAAAATGTCAGCACTGTTGTCAGCTGGGAAATTGAATTCAGGAGATTACCCAGTTCTGGGACAGGTTCTCCAGACAGAAACTAGTGAAAACGTGAAAGGGTACAGAAACTGATCTCCACAACTACCCAATAACACTAATTATTCCATATTAAGTAGATAACCAATTACACCAGAAATTAGTAGTGTCTTTATTTTCAGTGTAAACTAACCAAAATCATTCAAAAATGTGGGTCAGAATTAGGCCATCTGTTCAGCCTTCTTCTCACTCTAAACATAAATAACTGGAGAGGGGAAAAGAGCCAGGGCCTAGGGATCTGGAGGCTGGGTATTGCCCTGAATGGGGCTCCCTCACCATAAGTGGGGTGATCCTGAGCAAGACTTACTCTTTCAAACCCCTGGTTCATTATCTGCAAAATGAGATTTCTGAGACAAAGAATTCTTTAGTCTTTGTCAGTATTAAATTTTATGAAAACTAGAAAAATTCTAACCCTGCCACATATATTAGTTTACATTTAAATCAACAACTATTCTGGATTTGTAGGTCAAAAGTTAACAAGTGAAATTTTACTTTTTTTAAAATAAGACTTCCAAGGGCCAAATGATTGGCTATTTTTAACATCTATTATCATGACCACTATTTTTATTTAAGTTGGAGAGGAGCTACAAAGGTTGTATTATTGTAGAGTAAAGGTAACATAATCCTCAACCACACAAATTTTCTTTAGTAATTTACACCCTAAGAGAACTCCTACTTTGGAGAGAGAGGAGAGAAAGCAGTATCTTCAGATTCAACAGTGTGTTAGGGTTGCTCCATATCCATAAAACCTAGCCTCAATGTAATGTGGGAGTCAAAGACTCTACCTAACACCAGGGGTTGTTAGGGCTTCCTACTTTCCGAAGATGTCAATAGTTTATCAGTTTTCCAAGAAGTTGAGCACATTTACCTGAGACTTAAGAATCGAGTGTTAATGAAGTATGTGATTGTTTGACCACTGTGCTCTACACCTGAAACTAATACAAAATAACACTGAATGTAAACTGTAATTAAAAAAAAGAAAAAATTGAGTGTTAAAACTAAGATACACTCCAAATATCAGAAGTTCAGATAAATATGTTCTAACAAATGACTTAGCCCACAAGCTTGAGCAGCACTGTGGGAGTGGATTTTATAAAGACCACTATACCTCAGGTACCTTGTAATTTTGCAACTATGATTTATGCAAAGAAAATACTTCACTTTCTTTCCAAAGCCAAATAACATAGCTATGTACAGCCTTGGAGGGCATGAATGGCAACCATTATCCAATCTATAGAAGCCACTGATTTACAATGAAGCAATAAAATAAAAAAATAGACACCAAAATGTTTGTTTTTAATCATCACAATTACATATTCCACTCTAAGAGAAAAGAAAATGCTAATTCCAAATGACCATCAAATTACAGTTTGCTTATATCTAATTGTTACTCTATTTTAAAAAATAAATAAGCAAAATAAAGGGCACAGTGAATAAATGTATATATAGCCAAGGTGAAAAACAATTTTATGCCTGGGCTTTGCTTTCTTAAAACCATTTTGGGGGGAAAAACTAGAATGTTATGTTTGTCGTTCATATACTAGTACAATATTGTTCTACAAAGTACAATAGATATTCTTCAATAGATATGTGTGCAGTTATCTAGTTTATGCATTTCATTATCCAGAATAAAAATTCTAGTCTATAAAGTGTTTTCTTAAGTTTTTCATTACAAAATTTACTTTCTCATAGCATGGCAATATTCATCCAAGAATATAATATATAGTTCCATGTTTTTTAATACTGTATTACTTTCAAATGAAAATATTCAAACAAATTCCCCTGAAGCAAGTGAAATAGGATATCTATCTATATAATAGAGGAATGTGCAAATTAGCTGAGACACCATAACTTCACGACCAAACAGCAGAAACCTGAGGCTGCATGGTGCCTGGCCGGGGCGAGGGACCTCAGGCCATGTCCCTACCCGGCAGGGCTTGATGGGGGACCATAGGCCGTGCCCCTCACCTGGCGGGGCTTGACGGGGAACCATAGGCCATGCCCCTCCTGCCCCATTGCCAGGCCGGGGGACCTCAGGCCGCGCCCCCTGCCCCAATGCTGGGCCGGGAGACCTGAGGCTGCGGCCCCCGCCCAGAGGAGCTTAACAGGGGTGGGGCCGACCAGGTTTGGGTCTCACCCAATGGGGGTGGGGCCGGCCGGGTTTGGGTCTCCTGCGTTTTCCAAGTGCGTACAGGTGGTGGGCAGGGACTTGACTCTCGGTCCTGCAGCATGCCTCAGACTCTGACAGGAGGGAGATTTTCATAAACATTTTACTAATTTTCTTTCATCTCTGACACTTCTATTATAGAGAAAGGGCAAATAGCCATATTACAATATTTCCTCTAATTAATTCCCTTTTAATGTGCACAAATTTCGTGCACCAGGCCACTAGTATTGAAATAAAAAGGAATTTCAAGGATAGTGCCTATTGCTCTGCATTCCCAAACAGCAGGTAGATAAAATTATAGTAAGGCTCTGAGATCATTGTTTTTTTAAAAACCAATGAAAGTTTCCTTTAGCTCATAAAAACTACATTAATTTTACCAATAATTACCAGCATCACTTCCATTCATATATGTTTCTGTTATTCATCATCTCTAGGTTAAGAAGCACAGAAATAAGTTTAGTTTCCTTGAAGGTCCCCAATTCTTAAGGAAAACTAAAGAAAAATGGAAATACAAAGCAACACATAATCAAAGCATTTTAGGACCAGAACAGGCCTTAAATATACATTTCTGGTCAAACCTTCACATTAAGTTACTTTTAAATCTCCCTTTAATTTAGATTCTGTTTAGATTATAGGTATGTGAGCTACTGCATCTGCCTTGCCCACCCCCAAAGAATTATTTAAGGTAATAAAAGAGCTCCCTAGTAAGACACAGAACAAATGGTAACTTTATTTGGAATTCTTCACACTGACAATGAAAAACTACAGCACAGGCTTAATGCTGCCATGTACAGAAAACTGGCAACTCATGATTTGTCACAGTCATAAATCTGTGTATGATGTGACTTTCCATGATACGTATCCGATCTGTACATTCAGTTTTCTCTCCCATCTATGGCAATAACACAAAACCTCACAGACCCCCACCCCAAAGATCCCTAAAGAAAGAACTACATATCTGGAAAGAAACTACATTATCCCTAATGAGCTACATTATCCCTAAATTTAAAAAAAAAAAAAAAAAACACCTTATCAATATTCCTTCTTACCCTCTTAAATCTGTTTATATTTATTTACTCTTTAGAATTCTATACTATAAATTCTTCAGAAGATATTATAGAAAATCCTCTTATTTTTAAATACTCTACATAGTATTAAGCATATGGGTTATTAATTTTTAGAAGTATTTAGACATTTAACTAACATTTTCCTTCATAATTAGAAGTATAGCCCTAAAATAGTATTCTGTATTTTACAGAAATACCCAGACTTAAACAAACATTTTTAATGTAGGGATATAAAAGAAAATAGTGGAGACAATCCTCAAAGAAAATAATGTAAATTCTGCATTTTTACAGTGAAAATGTTAGCACTATGTTTTTTATCAGTAGTAACTTATAGTCATTACACCATGGAATTCAATTAACAGATTAGACATACACTACAGTAATTTAGGTCAAAAATGATTTGTTCCACATTAACCTTTTGCACTCGGATGTCAAGTGTGACTCGACACGGTTAGCATTAGAATAAAGGAATCAAGAAAAAAGCAAGTGAGTGCAAAGGGTTAAGTATCAACAAGAAACACAACTAGAATCAGAATACTGACATTCAACACCTAAAAACAGAACTAGGTAATGTTTGGAATGTGCTCAGGAGTTGTACTATAATGAAGGAGTAAAAACTGTTCCACTATGAATTATATAGCCACAAAAGGGAAGAAAACAAATAGCTGAAAATAAAATAATCTACTAAAGCTGGGTTTTAATAAACCATAAATGCAAGCATAGCATTCACATAGTTTTGTCTATTTATCTGAGCAGTACTGAAATAGGACAAATAGGCCCAAAGAAATGATTTTAGTTAGGATGATGAATATACAACCTGAATCTCAGGACAGAAAGGTATTGGTGAGGGGAACAGGGATGTCTTGGACTGTTTCATTTCATTTCACTTGAACTGGGGCATAAAGCCAGGGTCCTAGAATCCAAGTTAGGGTATAACCCAAAATTTGTACCTATTCTCTTTCTCCAACACATGAAGTCGCAATAAAGCTTCTCCTTTATTATCTTAATTGACATGAACGGATAAAGTAAAAAAAATGGTAGCAAAGTGAAACAGTGAGCACTAAACCAAAACTTTGGAAATGGTGAAAGCAATGAAGGTCACAGACAAAGGCCTGGCCCATATCATCATGATCACAACCTTCCTAGTTTATGCTCTACCAGTTCAGAAATGAGACTAAGTTCTTGCCTCCAAGCAGGGCTCTAGGGTCCAGAGTGATGCCCACTCTTTAGAATCTATACTAATAAAAGGGTAATATGCTAATTAGACTAGATAGACCTGACATTCTTCCAGACAAAGCCACAGTGGCGGGGGCGAAAGCAGAGGCATTAGGGGTGATCAGGCCGGCAGGGGAGAGTGGTTAGGGGCAATCAGGCCGTCAGGGGAGAGTGGTTAGGGGGATCAGGCCAGCAAGAGAGCAATTAGGGGCATCAGGCAGGCAGGCAGAGGCAGTTAGGGGTGGTCAGGCAGGCAGGCAGAGGTGGTTAGGGGTGATCAGGCAGGCAGGCAGAGGTGGTTAGGGGCGATCAGGCAGGCAGGCAGAGTGATTGGGGAGATCAGGCAGGCAGGTAGGTAGGTGAGTGGTTAGGAGCCAGTGGTCCCGGATTGCAAGAGGAATGCCCGACTGCCCTGCAGTATCGGGCCTAAACTGGCAGTTGGACATCCCTCGAGGGGTCCCAGATTGGAGAGGGTGCAGGCCGGGCTGGGGGACCCCCCGCCCCCGCATGAATTTCGCGACCCACAGGTTGAGAACCGCTGCTGTAGCACCTAAGACCATCGGAAAACACAGATATTTACATTACAATTCATAACAGTAGCAAAATTACAGTTATGAAGTAGCAACAAAAATAATTTTATGGTTGGGGGTCACCACAACATGAGGAACTGTATTAAAGGGTCGCAGCATTAGAAAGGTTGAGAACCACTGGTCTAGATGATCATTGTAAAGTTCTATTCAAGAGTTCCATTTCTATTGCAAATTGAAATATTTACATGATATCAATATTAAATTACAAAAGGCTTACTGTATATTCTGAGGGTGTTGAGGGGTGAAGATTAATAGAAAGATGTTTTAAATCAATTTCCTTCTTAAGACATGCTTAAGGAAAACAACACAATTAATCAGACGCAGCCTTGGAATCAGGGTGAGTGGCCTAGCTCTAGCCCTGTTCTGGCATGCAAAGAACAGTGGTACCTTGAATAAATATAGGATTGCTCCGTGTGAGAGCACAGGTGCCAAGCAATAACCAAGGATCCAACAGAGAACTCTTCTCGGCCTGGTGACCTGGATTAGCATATCTCTAAACCTACACCTGAGGGAAAAGGAGAAGATATCCCTGGTCAAACTGATTTTACAAGGCTTTGCTTCGGTGCCTACAATGGGAATAGGAACTGCATAGTAAATAAGAGTCGAATGTATTTATTATAGGACTTCCTGGCTGGTTTATAGATGCTCTGCATTTACATATTTTTTGTTTGTTTATTTGTTTGTTTGAATCCTTAACCTGAGGATAGTTTTTCCATTGATTTATTTTTTAAAAGAGAGTAGAGGGGAGGGAAAAGGGAGGAGACAGAGAGAGAGAAACATCTATGTGAGAGAGACATAATGATTGGTTGCCTCCCACATGCAACCAATCCAGGGATCAAGCCTGCAACTAAGGTACATGCCCTTGACCAGGAATCGAACCTACGACCCTTTGGTCCAAGGGCTGGTACTCTAACCACTGAGACAAACCATCCAGGGCTACATAGTTTTTGTTAACATAATATCACACTAAAGAAAATACCAACATGTTTTCTGAACCCACTAATGAAAAGACCTCTCAAGTTGAAGATATAATCTCTAACATCAAATGTATCAGATTTCTCAAACTAGAAAGAGTGCCTACATTTTCATCCATTTCCCCCTCACTAGCCAAGGTGAATGCCAGCAAAAAAGTATTCAAACAACATCCCCACAGACACCTTTAATTTATAGTTACCATATGTCTATTTCAACAATGAGAGCTAAACATACATAATCATGACATAAATTTGCATGATGCAAGGCATTTTCCTTATATTGTCTCCTTCAGGTTTTTAACTCTGGTTACAAGGATATTTAATTCATTATCATTATTCGCTAAGGAAGAGAGCAATTGCTACTATTACCATCAACACCATCAAGCTGAGCATATACTCTAAGATCGAGAGTGGGTTATGTTATTAAAACCTGACAGATTCTCCCTTTCAAGAATGTTCTTATACCTCTTGAAAGAAATGATTTTATGAAAAATTCAGATACCACATAATTAAATGGCAAAATGAGTGACATACTGGACTAATGAAACAGGACTCAATGCTAGGATATAAGCTAAAGTTTCAACAGGGCTTCCAGGAAAACAATTTCAATGAAGAGGGATCTGTGTCCCCCAAGTAGGGGATCATTTGTTGCTGAAGATTCTATCTCAAGTTCACAGCAAATGCCTGGGACAAGAGTAGAACTCAAAGAGAGGAGAAATCTAAAAGTATGAATATAAGAATAAATAAGTGGGGAAGTCCTCAGGCTAGTTGAAGAGTTATGTATGAGTGTGGTTTCCTCAGAGAAGATCCCCACCTTGAATAATTATTTTCAAGAATCGCAAAATAGGACAATATTTTGGACCTGCTCTGATAAACTGGCAATCTCTGTAGGTTCCAGAGATAAGAAGTGACACCTAAAACTTTATTTAATATTTCTACAATGACTATAAACAACACGTAGGATGACATAGAAAGAGAAGACTAGAAATACAGTAAGTGTAGAATTGTACACAAAAGCATGTATACAATCTTACCTTACCACTAGATGTAAATGTGTCCACGGTGGAGGAAGTGAGATATTAACATAAGCTACTTACTGCTGTCCATGCATTTCTTTTGCACCGGGCACATAACCATCCATCAGAGATTTCATGAGAAGGGATACCATAACAACCTATAAAATATTAATATGGATTAAAGAATTAGGTATTTTGCATTGTGACAATATTCCACATGTTAGCACTGATTAAATAAAAGACACTACCTACCCTACAGTTTTTGATTCTTAGAACAAAACAAAGATACTTTGGGTTCTCATGGATATCAGTTCCAGGAAATATGAGTGTGGGCATTAATAGTAACTAATGCTCACAATAGTTATTGTAGAGAATACTGATAATTCCTGAATGGGCAATAATAAAACTTCAGACTTTCTTGTCTACTCCTTTACTCATGCAAAACATATTTTAAAATAAGTTGCAATTCAGGAAACAAAGCCTGGAGAAGTTTTAAAATAAAACAAACTTTGACAATATTTGAAATTAATGTAATTTAAAATTACATTTCAAATATTATGTTTAACTAGCTTTAATTTCACTGATAGGGACAGAGGATACACAATTCGTGTTTAGTGATAAAGTGATGTGTTCAATTCCACTTGTTTATTCTGTACATGCCTGACTCAAAAGAACTATGTAAGGAGATAGCTGATGATGCCAATACAAATAGCAATTATGCAGAACCAACAAATATGTTAATCTGACTTCTTGAAATAAGGTTTTCAAAGATTTAAATGAGTAATTTTTAATATCACATTTCTATAACATTTGAGATACGAAGAGAAAATAACAAGTGTAATTACCCAAAGAAAAACCTATCATAGTTAAGCAGAACCATAAAATGTTTAGTTCAAGCACATAAAATATTATGGTTAAACTGCATAGCTAGTATATTCAGAAACCAAGATTAAAATCCTAGCTTTTTTGTGAAATGATGCTTTGCCTCTGATATACATATAATAATGTAGGGTGAGTATGTGTGTGGATACGTGTTATGAATTGATATAAATACAATAAGAAGGTTGCTATAATTATATTTCAAGCAGATTATGTTCAAATACTTTGGGGAAGCTAATAGTATCTGATTAATAAATACATGACAGACAGTAAGACTACCTCAAACCTAATGTAAGATTGGTATTACACTGGGGTAAATACAGTGTATATTATATTATAAACCATTCATACTACACTGACAAGGAGAAACCCTGTAATTCGGTATTGTATAAAACTGGAGAAAAAAGAATGATTATACCTACTCATACTTTCATTTTTTACAATGTGAGAAAAAATGATCTAATATACCAATAGTTCAATGCCAAAGATCTGGCAGGTTACATAGGGGTAAGAAATAAAGACTGTGAAGCACTAAAAGCCAATGATTGATGAGTGAGAGATTCATTTACTTGCATGAACCCGTATGCAGCACTTTGCACAGGAAATTAGAAGGCTTGTTCCATCCTCTTCCAGGAAGGCATTAGGTGGCGAATATTCTATATTTTCTTCGCTATAAATAAAACACATCTCTGGAATGAGGGGCTTAGTCTTTCCTCCCGAAGCAACCACGTCATCTAATTTTGTCTCCCATCTAGAATCATTTTCTTCATTGCTGCTATCTGGCTGAAAAACACAATATTTCCACATGAGTGAAAAACATGGAAATGAACTCTTTAGTTCTGCTACTCATATCTACTAACAGCTGTTCCATCCACTAACTTTCAGCTCCTGTTCTTCCTCTTGTTCTCCTTGACCCAACTACTAGCTTTTTCCTAATGCTCTGTCTCAGGCTCCCATCAGGTGCTAAGCTATAGGAACAAGAAGATACTCTGTGCATCTGCTTGTACAAGAAAGTACTGAGCTACTAAAACTATGTTCTTATATAAATAGTTCATGTAAAGCATCAGTTTTTCTAATGATTTTTTTTTCATTTCTTTATTTGCATTTGGTTAACAGAACTGGTTTCACTTACTGAAGAATCTTACCCAGTTACACCTAACAGGAGTGTTATAAAGACCTAAGCTTAAGTCTGTGTAAAAGTATTGAGAGAGTTTTTGAAGGCTTCTGCCTTTCCACAAAGTTTGAAAACATCAAGACAGAAAGATCTGGCAACTGTCATTAAATAAAAAATATAATGTGCAAAACAAAATTGTCACCTCTTATCAAAATATATGGAAAATGTTTACTGTTTATTTGAAACTCTAATAACTATCGTATTATCTACAGAGATATATTAATTTCCCTAAATCTTATCATTTCTGTGGGAATGTTTTAATTAATGGGGAAATATACAGGCATATTACAATATATAAATAAGAATCAATAAAAGGTTGTTTTCCCAAGAAAACAGAAATTTAGTGACTTAAAAGGAAAACAAAAGTGTTTGTCACTCACCAGGGCCACATTCAAAGATGAGCAAGTACTTACTTCCTATTTACAAAGGTCTGAAAATGTGAATTTCACACATTTTCATGCTCTGAAACATCTGAACAGAAAAGCATTTACTTTACATGGATCTTGAGGAGAATATTTCTGATTCAATTAGTGAAAATATAACCCGGAACACAATGTTCACATCAATACACTTTATTGCACCTTAAAATAGATCATGTAGTTCCATCACCCTTACTAGATTCCTAGAGATCATTTTGTCGCTGTTAGAGCTGGAGAATGTGGTCCTCAGGGAGCTAAATGCCATCAGTATAACAGATATGGAATGATATTGAAAACATCATGCATAGCTGGCATCATGCACAGCTGGCTGATGAGTGTACGCTGGACAATTCAGTTTGAATTTAATCCTGTGGTGTCTTTTGCATGGGAAGATAGACACTTAAATGTGGTCCCAGAGCTAACATTTATATTATTGAGAGTGATATTTTCAAGCATAAAACAGAGACTAGTTCTAAGATCTCTCTTGTTAAGCTTTAAGGTCTGTGTTTCTTGGTGAAAGGGGTGGAAAGAAAGGTTGGAATTGTCCCCTGAATGAAATAAACTAAGACCAACAAGTAAACCAATCATTTATTCAAAAGTGGTAACTCACTGTTAGGGAAATGTCTCTCAAGCAGCACTTAGAAATTCTGGTTGGGGCTCTATGATGGCCATTAGCTACATAAATATGAATGTCTTCCTTTCCATGTGCACACTTACCTTACAATGACTCCCTGTGCTTTCACGGCCACAGAAAGAGTGCATCAGTGAGAGGGACCTTGACAATGACCCACCAGCCTCCTTACCTTGTAGTAGGGCATGAGGAGAGCACAGATGGCACAGTGTGGCTCCATTCTGCCCGTGGCTGCATTATACTCCTGCTCAGCCACGAAGTTTGGAGCCTTTGTCTGCCAAAGGTGGACCAGAGGCTTTGCCCAAGACTCCGTTTCTTCCACTTCCTCCTCAATTAATGGAACCTCAGGTAATTCTTAAGAGACAGGGCATGAAAACACAGTAAGTATGAGACCCAGGGTAAAACATCCCTGGTTATAAAAGAAGCAAACATTCCAAAGTGTCTGTGATATTCATGTCAGACAGGAAACCTATTTTATCTTTCAAATAGATTCGGAGAGAAGAGGAACAAAAGTTTCCTTTTCATCCTCTTCATCTTCAAGGACTAGATCAAATATGATGGCCAGACAACCACCCTCCTTTTGACAATATCTCCTTCCCTGCCAGGAATAACTAACCTGTTCAGTTCCCTCCTTTCGACTACACTACTTCCGTAATTCTACTGCTACCAGAACACCTCCCACGGTAAGAGTTTATATGTGTGAGTTAATCTCCAGGCAGCACAGGCATCTGCTAACCCAACAGCTGGCTTACCAATATTTTTAGTTTCCTCACCTAACATAGTGCATGGTTCTATATAAATTTATTAATTAGAGGACTTCATTTAATTAACTTTGGGGCTCAAGAATTCATGACAAATAACATCTGCAGAGCATCTATCATGTTCCAAGCAATATACTGCCATTACATGGATATGAAAGACAATCGCTATGTCAAAACTTCTTATTTGTTCAGTATGATGTCCCCAGAGGGTCAAATTTCTTAAGTATGTGCATCTGTTAACATAAAAGGGACTGAAATACACTCCATGAGAATACCATTTTAGAAAAATTTTATACAAGGGAGAAAAATACAAAAAGACCTAACAGGTTAAGAGAAAAATATTCTTCACTTCAAGAGCAGAGGACAGTGTATCAGAGCAGGTGGGAGCAGCCATAGCTCTGCCCAGTATTTAGTGTCTCGAGCTGTGGCACACTCTAAAATTCCTCACCAGTAGCTTACACAGGCTTAAGAATAAATATTGTGGACAATGTCGTCAATTCCCAAGCATGGGTGTTCCTATGAACTAATGTGCACCAGCCCTGGAATTGTTGACTTACCTATTTTAGAAAAAGTCAAAAGAGATTTGCTCAGATGAAAAAATAAGAAGGGCTCATGAGGCTGAAAATAACTCTAAAGAAGCTAACTAAAGCAAAAAGGAGCATACCTGCTTCCATGTTGGCGGTATTATTATTGCTAATTGCTTACAATGGAAAATGCTTAGTAATCAGGCAGGGGCAGTGGTTTGAAAACACAACAAAAGGTAACAACCTTTGCCTATCTGGATTTGCGATGCAGTAATCTTACTCTAAACATAAACTGCTTCCACCTCAGTTTCCCTACAATAATATTAGAATACTTACTACAAAGACTAAGATTTGAAAAATGAAAGATGGGAGTGAAAAGTTAACCAGGAATTTGAAATAATATTAAACCTGTAACCTATAGGCCAATATCTCCCACATATGTACTAAAAATGGATCTAACAAAAAAGAAATCCAAATTTGAGTAGCTGTTGCTACCACTGATATACAATAAATTCATCATATCACTTACTTTATTATAAAAGATTAAAACACATGCTACAGATAATGCCCTTATCCCTTTAGTTGGTCATAAGTTAATCTGAAGAGTTGTCAAAATATTTTTAGGAAGGGAAGAAATAGTATTTAATTCCTAAAAGCCTAGCAATAATGAAAAAGAAGTAGTGAAAAAGGACAATTCCTGACAATGGACAGAGAGCAAGGGCTACAGCAAGACATGACCTATGATAGCCTATGTAAATTGAGCTTGTCCTCAAACCCTCTCAACACTGACCTAGTAGAGGACCCAGGTCTACAGCTGTCCACCAAAGATGACGCTGTACTCTGGCCCAAGACCATCTGTCTTCTGTTTGGATGCTCCCCAAGCTGGAGTATGCACTGAACACAATAAGTATGTAATACCATACATTTAAAAAAGCACATCAGCAACACTGTGCAGCACCAAGTACAGGGACCTGTCAGTCCAGAGACCTGAATTTAAATTTTAAACCCTTTGAGAAAACTGGACAGATAAATGCCCCCCCCAAAAAAAAGAAAGGAAAAGAAACTAGACCACCTTCTTATGCCAAATACTAGAATAAACTCAAAATAGTCCAGCCAGTGTGGCTCAGTGGTTGAGTGTCAAACCAGCAATCAAAAGGTCATTGGTTCAATTCCTGGTCAGGGCATGTGCCTGGACTGCAGGCTCAATCTCCAATAGGGGGAATGCAGGAGGCAGCTAGTTGACGATGTTTCTCTCTAATTGATATTTCTAACTCTCTATCCCTCCTCCTCCTTCTCTCTCTCTAGAAATCAATAAAAACACATTTTCAAAAAAGAGACTAAACTTAAAATGGATTAAAGACTTAAACATTATACCTAAAACCATAAAACTCCTAGAAGAAAACTTTTTTCTTAGTAATATTTTTCTGATATATATCATCAGGCAAGGGGAATGAAAATATAAACAAATGGGAGTACAACAAACTAAAAAGCTTTGCATCAAAACTAAAAGAAAACCTACTGAATGGAAAAAGATATTTTCCAATGATAGACCTAATAAGAGGTTCCAAAATTTATAAAGAACTCAGACAACTCAAAACAAACAAAAAAAAAAATGCAATTAAGAAACAGGCAGAGGACCTGAACAGACACTTCTCCAAAGAGGACATACAAATGGCAAATCCTATATAATAAGAGCCTAATATGCAAATCGACCGAAGGGTGGAACAACGGGCGGAACGACCGGTCGCTATGACACGCACTGACCACCATGGAGCAGACGCTCAAAGCAGGAGCTGCCCCCAGCCTGCAGGCCCCAGGCCAGCCAAGGTGGGTGCCAGGGGGGCCCCCAATCGCCCCTCTTGTCACCCCACAGAGGGAGGTGACCGCCGGTGGTGGGGGGGGGGGGCAGGGCCAGCAAGCGGGTGGTGCCAGGCTGGCCAAGGCAGAAGGCCCCCCAATCACCCTGCCGGTTGCCCCACAGATTGGCCCTGATCACTGGCCAGGCCTAGAACCCTACCTTGCATGAATTTCATGCACCGGGCCTCTAGTAGACATATAAAACTATGCTCAATCACTAATCATTAGAAAAATGCAAATTAAAACCACAATGAGCTAGCACCTCACGTATCAGAATGGCTATCATCAGTAAATCAACAAACAACAAGTGATGAAAGTCCAAGAGATCTGTGAAAACATTACCAGCATAAAATTCCCTTCTTTCCCAACTGTATTCTCAACAAAAACAAAAGAAGAATTAATAGTATAACAGCAGTTCTCAAGATAAGGAGTTTATGGACTCTAGGAGACAAACACACATAATTTCACAGGGTCTGTATGGTCAAAAATACTTTTATGATAATACAAACCTGTTATTTGTCTGTCACCCTGTCAACATTTGTTATGTGTGATTCAAAGCAATGGAGGGTAAAACTATGCCTTCACTTGAATTAAGGCAGTGGCACCAATGCAGTCATTATATTCGACTACCTTGTAGTGTGTGTGTGTCTGGGAGGGAGGGAGGGAGGGAGGGAGGGAGGGAGGGAGGGAGGGAGTATGGATGGGGGACAGTTTTGTTTTTCCATCTCCATGTGAATTACCTTCCTGCTCTCTGAAGTCCAAACCACAATCCTTTCTCCTGAGCTCAAAATGGCATATAAATCCCTCAACTGCCCCATTTGTCCTTGGGTCTCATATTCTAATGGATCCCCCATGTGTACATACATATCAACTTTGCTTATTTTTCTGTAAATATACATGTTAATTTGATTAATGTCCTCTGTAAAAGTATCCCCCCAAAAAGTACCCACTTAAAAATATATAATTATGGCATGGCCACATTATACCAGCATTAGAAAGGGCGCTTTTGAAGAATATTAATGAAGTATAACATAAATACATGTTTTATGTAACATATAATACTAAGTAAAAATAAATATTAACTTAGAGAAAAATCAGAACATAAGACTGTATATAGAGAATGATGTCAATTCTATAAAAATTTATTTAAAAGTCTGGAATAAAGGACAGGGGTGTTGTAAGTTTTCATAATTATGAAAATACTAGAGGCCCGGTGCATGACATTCATGCACTGTGGGGGTGGGGTGGGGGTGTCCCCTCAGCTTGGCCTACACCCTCTCGCAGTCCGGGACCCCTTGGGGGATGTCCACTTGCTGGCCCAGGCCCCATCCGATCCCCTCCGGGGAGATGGGGCCTAAGCCGGCAGATAGACACCCTCTCACAGTCCGGGACCCCTCGCTCCTTACTGCCTGCCTGCAGCACCGCTGCACTTGCCAGCCGTGAGCAGAAGCCGGGCTCGGTGCTCTCCAGCGCTGCCATGGAGGCGGGAGAGGCTCCGGCCACCACCACAAGCCCACCAGCCACAAGCCCGGCTTCGGGCTGAGCAGCACTCCCCCTGTGGGAGTGCCCTGACCACCAGGGGACAGGTCCTGCATTGAGCATCTGCCCCCTGGTAGTCCGTGCGCATTATAGCGACCAGTCGTTCCGCCCTTCGGTCTATTTGCGTATTAGGGTTTTATTATATAGGATATAATCTTTAAAGTTTGAAAAAATGTGTTCAGAATAATATGAGGTAGGTCCTATTCAGATTTATTCACTTCTCAGTACAAGATTTTTGAACAAATTTTACTTACTCAATGTAAGTGGATTTCTCAATAGAAAAACATTTGGGCGATTGTGGAAGGGCTGCTGCCAGGACTTGCTGGTGGAGCCTGGCAGATGGGGAAAGCCATCAACTCTGCTACAGTACAATTTCCCTTTACCAGTCACCACAATGATTTTGCTGCTGAGGTTAGGTTCCAGAGATGTGTTTTGGCTGGTATAGCACTATTCTCTGCTATGAAGAACACAGCAGCATCTGTTATCTTTCAGGTACTTGAACAAAATCTCAGCCCTGGGAAGCATTATATATATGATTTCAAATGTCCTAGAGGAAATTGGGGGTGGGGGGAAGAGGGCAAGAATGAGTTACTCAAAAAAAGCAAAGAAATTCAAATTTGGGAACGTTATTGTTCCCATACAAACTATTGCACAATCTGTTGTCAAGCTGTATTTCAATGATTTTTTAAAACTCTGAATTTCAAAGGTTTGTAAAGGTATGTTCAAAGTACAAAAGGGAAAAAACATACCAAGTACAAAAGAAAAAAAATCACAGGGCTTTTTACATATGATTTTACTAGGAAGTGGTGACATTAGGGGAAGTGGTGACATTACAGCACACCCCTTCTAATTTCCTATTACAAAACAATGCCCTGATACTTGTACCTCTCAGGGTTGGGGGGTTTTCACTGAGAACTTTGGCATTATCAATGTTGCTTAAATTTCTTAAAGAATGTTCACTCATATTTCACCAATGTGTGTTTTCTTACAATACACACGGACAACAACAAGGAATACTGCAGATGATCTACTATCGCAACAGAGATGGCTGGTTCTTATCAGACATTTATACGTGCTCACTTCAGCTTCTTTTATCAGTACTGAGCCATTATTGGGGTTGCTAGTGTGATAAAGTAGAAGGAGTGCAAACCTAGGAATGAGACATAATTTAAAGCCTGTTATCTACCAATTGCCAGCCTTGTGACCTTGAACAAGTGAATTAATGTCTCTGAGCTTCAGTTTCCTCAGCAGTAAAAATGATAACACCATCTATCTTTAGAAACTGTAAATAGCAATTGCTAATAATATGTACAGTAGGAAGAAAGCAGCATGGTAAATTTCCATATCTCAGTGGGGATGGGAAAAAGAAAACTTCTAACAGAAAGTTGGCATATCTTTAGAAAACTTGATGACAACATGGCATCAAAAGGAACTTATTCTAATCATCAAATCAAAGGTAAGTGAAGAAAGAGTGAGCATATACAACTCACGTTATGTTAGGCCAGTGGTCGGCAAACTCATTAGTCAACAGAGCCAAATATCAACAGTACAACGATTGAAATTTCTTTTGAGAGCCAAATTTTTTAAACTTAAACTTCTTCTAATGCCACTTCTTCAAAATACGACTCGCCCAGGCCATGGTATTTTGTGGAAGAGCCACACTCAAGGGGCCAAAGAGCTGCATGTGGCTCGCGACCTGCAGTTTGCTGACCACGGTGTTAGGCAATATGACAGATCCTGGAAATAAATAGTCTCCTGCCTTCAATGAGTCCAAAATTTCCCATGGAAGAAACCTCCAGTTTCTTATTAAACTATTTCATTAATAGCATCTATAATACAAAGTAAAAAAAAAAAAAAAATGGCAGAATAAGATCTACAAGCATGTTGCAATTTACCTGAAAAAAAAAAAAAAAAAAGGTCCCCTTACCTAAAAGTCAGTTCTTGTCATCTACGTAAAGGACAGCAGGACCCTGAGACATATTGGCCCCAAAATTAAAAGAAGTATCATCAGGTAGATCACACAAAACAGCTGCTAAGGAGAAGGAAAAAACCCCATACAGGGCAGCCATGATGCCAACTACTGGAGAAACAAGGGTATGGACTAGCCCATAGAGAGAATGTACAGAAAGAAGAAAGGAAAGGCAGCAAATGTCCATTTTGTCATTCCACATCCAAAACCATCTGGTGGTCCAGTCAGCTATACCTCTTGCTGTTCTTCAAACATGCCACACTTACTAGCCTTTGGGGCTTCTGTACTCATTGTCCTCTCCCACCGAGATTCTTACCCCCATATTCATGATAACTCACTTAAAGACATTATCCTATATAATAAAAGGGTAATATGCAAATTGATCCTAATGGCGGAACAACCGGTCACTATGACACGCACTGACCACCAGGGGGCAGATGCTCAACGCAGGAGCTGCCACCTGGTGGTCAGTGCGCTCCCACAGGGGAAGCTCTGCTCATCCACAAGCCGGGCTGATGGCTGCAAGTGCAGCAGTGGTGGCGGCAGCAGCGGGCCTAAGCCGGCAGGTGGACATCCCCCAAGGAGTCCCAGACTGCGAGAGGGCGCAGGCTGGGCTGAGCCCTCTCACCCACAAGTGCACTGGGCCTCTAATAAAGTATATTTCCTTAAGAAAAGACCTTGGCAACTATGAAAATATTTTAATAATATTCAAAAATGTTCACATACTAGTACTACTGCAAACCTTTTCTCCTTAAGTTTCTACTCTTTTTGATTAGCACAACAAAAATTCCTACACTTTCTTGAAAATGGTTCCCCAAAACAGAACATTAGCAGTAAAACAATAGACATCAGTGTAGAATTTAGAAGTCCATTTGACATATATAAAATGAAGTCATGTCATCATTTCCCAAAAACTGGGAACCTAAGACCCAAAAAAGAGAAAAGGAATAAAACAACACTTTATACAATTAAAATGATCATAAAGTGAGCCACTCACTATCTGGGAGCCTATAAATGGCACTTAACCCACAAATCTACCTCCCACAAAGTGAAAAGTCCCTTTCTAAAATCCATGACAATGGTCCCCAAATGTCAACCTACAGAACATTGCCAGCCCGGGACTAATTTTTCAATAGTCAGAGGCAAAATATGGAAAATGAAGATCATAAAGTAAATTTTAAAACCTACGAAAATTTAGCAAACTTTGCATGCTTATTTTTGATCTTCACTGTTAGTTCCATGAACAAACAAAAGGTGGAAATAGAAATGGAGAAAATTTGGTACAAAATAAAGGATAATTCAATGCCCTGCAGGGTTAAGACATCTTTGTCTCCTAGGAAAGGGAGTTGTGTACAAGTTTGAGGAAATGTAAAGCAATACATGTGAGTTAAGTTGTACAAAATTACAGTTTTGTAGAAAAAAAAAATCAAACATTACCAATTTCATCCGTTTCAACCAATGCAGTAATTTATTTTTCTCAACATCTCAAGACTAGAATGAACCACACACTTACAGTATCAAAAGCTGTTCCTGTTCCTCAGTTGTTTCCTTCAAGACTTTAAGAGCAACAATGCATACGTGAATTTAAGAGTCTGAGTCTTAGCTATCATTTTACAATCCCAACGCTCTCAGCACATTCAGACCTAACACTTTATGCCAACCACATTTAGAAAAGTTTCAAGAATGATTCTGAAAAGTATAGAAAGCAACCATGTAAGTTTAAAACCTAACATTTTCCCTCTAATTCAATCAAACCCTTATGAAGCCACTAGCATAATAAAAGAAAGGTGTTTTTAATTTTTATCCCCTATGTTACAGTAAAAGTCAATGCCAATGGGGCTCCCAATATAATTTATGGGCAAAGAAATAAGCTAAACTGAGAATGCCAATTACTACTCAGCTGAGTGCTAGATAAAATAGCCATAACATCTGAATGCCAAAAAATCTAATGTTTTATTGTCCACATAATGCAGGAAAACATTTGCTGTGATCTATCAACAAACATTCCAAGCCAATCTACTTAGTAATCTGCTGAAGTTGCTGTTTTAAACAAACAGAAAATATAACTGTGCTTAAACAAACAAAAAATGTAACTGTGCTCATTCTGAAGGTATGATATTACCTCAAGTTAATAAGAATTGAAACAAAAAGAGATCATTTTATAAAAATTAATAACATTTGGAGCATGACACGCAACAGTCATAAAACAGCATTTGTTTTCAAAATTGGCAGAGAACGGAAGTTTTACGGAAGGGAAACACTGTTGATTAGGGATGTTCCTATACTTCACTATTTTGCTTTTCAATGAAGGCTAGTATGGGGCATGGGGACTATATAATATCCTCTCCTATTATAATTTCAAAGAATCAAAGACCTTTAGAGTTTGAAGGAAACTTTGGGATCAGTAATAATCCAACCATTTCACCATACAGAGGAGTAAACATCTGATGAGCCTTAGAGATTCCATGATTTAGCTCTCCAAGGAGCAGCCATTAACAGCCAAGGAGAGACCAGAAGGCAGGCAGGTCTCAGGTTTCCTACCATAAACAGAGTCAAGTACCCATTACCATCCAGCAAAACAAATAAATGGGTGCTTTTTAAAAATATATATATATTTTATTGATTTTTTACAGAGAGGAAGGGAAAGGGATAGAGAGCTAGAAACATCGATGAGAGAGAAACATCGACCAGCTGCTTCCTGCACATCCCCTACCGGGGATGTGCCCGCAACCAATGTACATGCCCTTGACCGGAATCGAACCTGGGACCTTTCAGTCCGCAGACTGACGCTCAATCCACTGAGCCAAACCACTTTCGGCAAATGGGTGCTTTTAATATTTAAAATGAAAATTTAATTTCATTTAATACTTAAAATAACATTTGTAAAGTTTGAATCAATAAACGACACTATTATTACATTTGGTCAACATATCCTTAATAAAACCTTGAAGTAAAAGAAATAAAATGAAAACCAACAAATCTATACCAATACTCTTAGAAAGGAAGGAGCTATAGCATGCCAGGGGCAGGAGGGCATAATTCTCCCCAAAATATCTATCTACCAAAGGTAAAGTGAAAGAGCCAATTCTAAATAATGTCCCTTGTGTGAGGAGTAAGTGGAAAGTTCCCAAGAGTCAGCTTGTGCACCAGAAATAGCACTTACAGTGACTACTGACACAGGGTAAATTTCATAAAATACCACAGGAAATATCACACAATCCCAGAAGAAAACAAAAATCTCCAACAAAGTGAAATCAGTGGGTAGTTCTAGTTTTTGGAATATATACTCAGGGCTGGTTTAGTATTCAACTGCATCATAAACATGAGAGCTTTAATAAAAAGAGTGTGAAACAGAGAAAACCACTGGGAAAGTAATCAAACTGTGTCAGACTTGATTTCCTGAGATTTTCCTCACTTAATTGCACTTAAATGTATACATTTTATTCTTTAAAATAACTGAAAACCTAGATTAAATGGGTTAAATAATGGTCAAACACCAATATAATCTCTAATTAAAGCAGCAATTTCCATCTCTTCCATCTTTGTATTTAAATATTTAATCCATTACTAAATGAATTATAATATTAATAAAGACAGACTGTCCAAAAACTAAATTGCTGTTACATAGCCTGAAATATTCTCCTAATCAAACTCTCAAGGCATGCAAACATTACAGAGATAGGGATCAGGGTCCAAGCTGTCTTTAATTTCAAAGAGATGCTTAACAGCTCATTACAGTGTTGCACTTGCTGAATTGATGAGTTATAAAAAGTTATCCAGACGGCGCTCAGATTACAGAAAATAAGAACCATAACCAAGGTTTTAATCTGAATCTTGTCAATTTTCAAACTTGTAGGTGGGTCACCTCTGCACTTGGGTGAATGCAGTATGGATGGGTACCTGTACCTTTCAACCTTTCTGTATAATTATTCTAGAAATCATAAAATTATAGTTGAAGAGTAACAAATAAAAATTTAGTCTAATGGTGATGAGCTCAGCATATTACCACAAGTTATTTCAGGATAGCTGAAGTGCCAAAAATCCACTCATGAACCTGTAGGTTAGGAACCCTGATAATTAACGACCAGTCCTCATATTTTACACAAAAGGAAACTGAAGCCAGAGAGAGGACTTGTCCAAGGGCAAAAAACTTATAAGGGACAAAGCCAGGACTCCAGTCAGAGAGTTTACTGTCATGAGTCAACCAGATTCCTCTTCAAAGTGATTCAAAAAGATTTGTCAACTGCTTCTGCTAGATGCCCTGGAGGCTTTAACAGGCAGTACCCACTTTTACTTTAAATTTCTGACTTGGAATAAGGAAGTATAAATGTGATACCAGTCCTACGATTAAGAACTATTAGGATAACTTTCTCGTCTTATCCTATCACCTGTCCTCACACAAGCCCAAACCCAGGCATCAAGTCCAATTGTCCTCTGCCTGAGCCTAGGTCAGCTGTGGTTTGCTTTTTCTCTAGTACATCCTTAACTAAGGATACAGGCTTGTAAGAGTCCAGCTTTGTGTGTCTGAGGGACCTATGAGGTCTCAGCTCTAATTTCCCTACGTCCACTCCAGTCCTGGCGTATTTCCCCCAAAGAGCCACAGCATTAGCTCTTCCTTCCAATCTGGATGTCATTTCTCTCAGAATCTCCTCTGGAGTTCCCTCATTGCTTGAGAGCTCAGCTATCACCCTCCTCCTGTGCTTTGCCACATACCAGGTATAAAAGGATATGGAAGTACTGCATGTAGTTTCTTACTCAAGATGGTGTTCGTAAATTTAAAAGATTCTAGTTAAAAATCCTGAAAACGTCACAAGCCTACCTTCGTCACTAGTTGCCTGCTGCTTCACCAGAGTCATGGGGGATCTTGCTGGAGGCTTGCTCAGTGGATGGCGCCAACTTTTAGCTGTTTTGGTTTCTCCCTCTATTCTCTGATTACAAAACAAAAAATGGGGGAGAAACACAAGCAGTTATTAAAAACTTGTTTTAAACAAAACAATGATTTATAACAATTTAATTATGAAGAACTCTTGTACTTTTTTTACCTCCTAGAAAGTTAGCCCTTTTATAAAAAAAAAAAAAAGGAAACCTTTAAGTAAAGAAATAGGAATCTATTCTATTAGTTATTTTACCAAAATATCCATTAACTATCCTTCTGCTTCATATTAAAATACTATCTGTATGTAGTTCAGGGTAGGCTTATTCAGCCAGCAATAAATTTAGCAGTTAGCAAGTTTTCCAACGTTCTTTAAAACTAACTTAAATTTAGGGTTATATTTTCATAACAATATAGGACTGTGGCACTTGGTCACATCCATGCTGGTCAAATGAGAATATATAGCATATTATTTTGCTTTCTATCCACACACAAAACCACACTGCCAAATTGAGCCCATACACTTCCTTTCATTCAGACATGAATCATCACTTCTCTGAGGATTAAACACGAAATCAAAAGTGTTTTTTTGCCAATATGATAAATTACTGTCATCTTGAAATCACTTACCTTTTTTTTGTTTATGGATTTTAGAGAGAATAAAAGGGAGGGGGATAGGGAGGAGAAAAACATCGATGTGAGAGAGACACATCGATTGGTCGCCTTTCGAGCACTCTGACCGGGGCCAGGGAACGAACCTGCAACCCAGTACATGTTCTTGACCAGGAATTGAACCCTCGACCCTTTTTGGCTTGGGCTGATGCTCTAACTACTGAGAAACACAGGCCAGGGCTGAAATCACTTAAATTTTCTAGAAAATCTGGGTTCTGTAAACTACATTTTCTTTTCAAGGGTAGAGAAAAAGGGCTATGTGCACCCTGACATCTTCCAGACAGAACCCACTTGCAAGCTTTCTTGCCCATTCAATCCAAAAAAAGAAAAAGGTAGGGAGACTCCCAGAGAGAGTTTGAAATTACTAGGTTTATATCAACAGTTCACTGGGGAAAAAAGGACTCAGAAATTTTCCTGTTAGCTAAAACAGCAATGGCCAAAAGTGGAGAAACTACCCTGGCATCTGACAGCAAAACAGGATTTGCTGAAAAAACGTGTGAGCACGTTCTAATCAAAGCTATGAGAAGGAAAAGTGAAACAGGATGAGTTTTATCTGTGGTTTGGGAAATTATAACTTAGTCAACAACAAAATATTTATTAAGCCCTTACTATAGGCCACACTGTTGTAAAAACTGGGTTACAACAAGAAAAAGTACATTTGCCTGTCACCATAACCATTATTGCTTGTCTCATTTTCGGTTCTTATAAGTGTATTTCTAATAGCACATGATCTCACTCATCTAGGGGAAATAATGAACAACATAGACTGATGAACAAGAACAGACCCAGAAACAAGGAGGCATGGATCAGACTGTCGGGCCTCCGGGGGAGGGTAGGGAAGAGGGGGGGTAAAGGGAGAGATCAACCAAAGGACTTGCGTGCAGGCATATGAGCCTAACCAGCGGTTAAGGACAACAGGGGGGTGGGGGCATGTGTGGGGAGGGGTGTGGGATGGGAATGGGGGGACGAGGACAAATATGTGATACCTTAATCAATAAAGAAATTTTAAAAAAAATTTAAAAAAAAAAAGAAAAAGTATACCAGCCCCTGCTTTCAAGGAGTGTGCTCTATAGAAGGGGAAGAGCACAGACAATAAGTAAAAAGTAAATCTCTATCAGGTACTACTAAGCAAATATGCAGTAAAGAAAAAATAAAGTAGAACAAAGAAATGGAACGAGCTAGGGTGGGGCTATTTCCTACAGGACAACGGAGAAGGCCTTTCAGATGAGGAGGCGATGGAGTGAACCCTTGAGTGCAGTGAAGGAGCGGTGCACTCAGGTCTCTGAGGAAGGAGTACGTTGGTCAGCAGGAATAACAGGTAAAGTGGTAACATATTTGGTATATTCCATGGAGCCCAATTATAGACAGAGACATAATGTTCAAAAATTAACCTAGTATTTCTTGAGAAGATTTACTAAAGCTGATTGCTACCAGAATACACATAGTATTACACTTGATAGGAAGAAACGCTGCTCAAAACTATATAAACATTGAGATAGATCTGTATTACTTAGAGGGGCTGTCTGACACTATGGTGTGAGAAAAGAGTACTAATCCTGCCCTGGCTGGTGTGGCTCAGTTGGTTGAGTGTCACCTACGGAGGGGTTGCCAGTTCGATTCCCAGTCAAGGCACATACCCGGTTTGCAGGTCCAATCCCTGGCTGGGATGTGTACAGGAAGCAACCTATCCTTGTTTGTCTCTCAAATACATGTTTCTCTTTCTCTCTCTCTCTCTCTCTCTCTCTCTCTCTCTCTCTCTCTCTCTCAAATAAATAAAAACATTTTTTAAAAGGAATATATAATCACAAATAAAATTATAAAGGTTATTAGGTCAAATTAGAAAATTTATTTATATATTATTTAACGTTTTTAAACTACTTATAAGTAAAATATTTCAAGTGGATTTCCTTATCTAATCTCCCTCGCTACTCCAAGATATAAAAAGGACTGTGGTGATTGAAATGAAAAGGAGGAATGAAGAGGTGGGTCTGTTCAGGGATTCACTCTATCAGCTCCCACAATTGAGGCTCTCCTTACTCATCCACTTGAATTCCTTCAAGTTATACAGGTCAAAGAGGTTAATGAATTCTGATGATCACTATACACAATCAGAGTGTGTGATTACCTGATCCACTCACAACCTTATGGTCACAGTAACAGTTTATGCTGAAACCATATGACATTAACATCATATGAGAACATATGAGAAACAGGGCGGTCCTATGCAAACCGATAGAATGGAGAGCTTGGTAATCAAGAGGGGTATGAGTTTTCCAAGAGGTAAATGGCCTGTTTCTGGTAGTGGGCAGGGCCAGAAAGGTCAGCCTGGCCCTGGAATCAGAGTCCATGAAGAACGTATCAGGGGGAGGTGTGACCAGGGGAGTCTACTGTTAAAATAGAGGCTATGGGACTTACAGGAATTTACTGTTGGCAGGAGGAGATCAAAGCCCTGAAGGTAACTCATCTCCAGTCTGGTAAACATTGCAGGTAATAGAACCACTCTGTATCTTGACTGTGTCAATGTCAATATACTGTGATATCTTAGTACTAGAAGCCCGGTGCACGAAATTCGTGCACGGCGGGGGGTTGTCCCTCAGCCCAGCCTGTACCCTCTCCAATCTGGGACTCCTGGAGGGATGTCCGACTGCCCGTTTAGGCCCGATCCTGGTGGGATCGGGCCTAAACGGGCAGTCGGACATCCCTCTCACAATCCAGGACTGCTGGCTCCCAACTGCTTGCCTGCCTGCCTTCCTGATTGCCCCTAACCGCTTCTGCCTGCCAGCCTGATCACTCCCTAACCACTCCGCTGCCAGCCTGGTTGATGCTTAACTGCTCCCCTGCCAGCCTGTTTGCCCCCAACTTCCCTCCTCTGCCAGCCTGGTCACCCCTAACTGCCCTTTCCTGCAGGGTTGATCACCTCCAACTGCCCTCCCTTGCAAGGCTGGTCCCTCTCAATTGCCCTCCCTTGTAGGCCGGGTGCCTCCCAACTGCCCTCCCCTGCTGGCCATCTTGTGTCCACATGGGGGCAGGATCTTTGACCACATGGGGGCAGCTATATTGTGTGTTGCAGTGATGACCAATCTGTATATTACTCTTTTATTAGATAGGATAGAGGCCTGGTGCACGGGTGGGGGCCAGCTGGTTTGCCCTGAAGGGTGTCCTGGATCAGGGTGGGGTTCCCTTGGGGCGAGGAGTGGCCTGAGTGAGGGGCCTGTAGTGGTTTGCAGGCGGGCCACGCCCCCTGGCAACCCAAGCAGAGGCCCTGGTATCTGGAATTTATTTTCCTTCTACAATTGAAACTTTGTAGCCTGGAGTGGAGCCAAGCCTGCTGCTCCCTCCGGGGCGGCAGCCATCTCTGTGGCAGTTAATTCACCTTCTACAATTGAAACTTTGTAGCCTTAAGCGGGTGAGCCCGGCCAGGGTGTGCGGAAAGCTTTACTTCCCCTGTTGCCGCCGGCAACCCTGGCCTGCTCTCTCAAGCTCCATTCTGCCGCCATTTGTTTGAATTTGTTTACCTTCTATAATTGAAACTTTGTAGCTTGAGTGGAGGCTTAGGCCTGCAACGGCTATGGAAAGCTTGGCTTGCTCTGTTACCTGGGAAACCTTGCTCACTGTGGCTGTAGCCATCTTGGATTGGGGTTAATTTGCATACTCGCCCTGATTGGCTGGTGGGCGTGGCTTGGCTGGTGGGCATGGCTTATGTAGCGGAGTGATGGTTAATTTGCATATTACCATTTTATTAGAGAGGATAGCTTTCCAAGAAGTCACTACTGGGGGAAACTGGCTACACAGGAGCTTTCTGTACTATTTCTTATAACTACATATGAATGTATAATTATCTCAAAATAAAGAGTTTAATTTTAGAATAATTTAAAAATAAAATTAAGGTTCAACATGTGGTAAAAATTTCTATGCTTTCTGAATTATCACCGTGTGAGCCAAAGCTCACAGAAGGCTTACCTCCCAATCATGGAAGAAAATATGATGAAGACCCATACACTGTGAAATGTTATTTCTGGCCTATAGCAAGATTCAGATGCACAGCACAGCTTTCAGAAAGTCCTCTCATCACACAATAAATACAGTAAAAACAGACATTTCCACATACACTGGGGACTTTGAAACCATTCCTCTCTCCACTGGGGACCGCTGGGACTTCCCCAGGTTCAAGGCCACTCACACTGCCCTCTCCTTCTGTCAACAATCCATTACTTGCAGGCACTGAGGAGCACGACTCTGGTAACTTTGGCCATGGATGTTTGGGTGGGTCTGATTCCTCAGAGGTCAAATGGCCAATAGATATAGAATCAGCGGTTTCTCTGGTGTTCGAAGATGGAATTATGGCATAGGCTTGGTCATCCTTAGTTTTTATTTCCTCCTTCACAGGTGTACTTAAGCAGCTGTTTCCTGAGGAGTAAAACAAAAGACTTAATAAATCTTGCATTGTGTTATTAGTGAGTACAACTGTTAAACTATTCTCAGCTAACTTTCTATCTTCCAACTTCCCCTGTACTAGTAAACTTCCACAGACAAGGGTAGAAAAGGTCACGATAGCATCACGCAGCCTTCATAGTTGTTAAGGTGAGACCTTGGAGTTTGGCAAAAGAATATACTTACTGACAAAATAAGGAATTAAAAAGAGGTTTTACTACAGACAAAAGCCAGGACAACAACAATAATTATCTAAAGCAATAGCAATTTGAAATATTTCTAAAAATAAGAATTATATTCTAATATATGCCAAGAGATCCTACTGAGGAAACATTCCAGTTCAGAGGATGTATGTAAAGAGCACATGTAAGGCTGAGCAGATACAGTAAAAGTTATTTCCTACACTTAATGCTGTATCAAACAGTGATCATAAGCACTTCTCCACTGCCTTCTCTATTCACCCTTCTCCTTCCTTACACACACGCACGCATTATTTCACCTGTCACACTAGCTGTGGTGCTGAACCTAGCCACATCTTCTACTTAAGTGTTCTGCAGGTCTCTACACCTGGAGGTTAAAATGCAAGGAAATGTGTAATAAGACTGTGTGCCCTTGGCCTAAATGACCCAGTAATTAAACTATGGTAACAGACTCTATAAAGAAATAGCCATATGTATTGCATAACCGTCTTCTCGGCACTGCCTGCTGCTGATCCCTTCTCTGCCTTCTCCACTTTCCTACCTCCTATCCATTTATCTCAAGTCAATTCAATACCACCTACTCCAAGAAACATTGCCAGTCCAGCCTCCTGTCCCTTCAGGGTCTTTCTCTGGCATACCAGCAACATTCTATGCAATCTCTAACATGGCACTCACCACACTGGCTCTCCACTAAAGTATGAACTCACTGAAGAAAAGTCTATGATTTAAACTCTATTAATAAAGATATTTCAAGAGCAAAAGGTAATGAGCATGGAGAAGCAGCTGAAGGTCAGATGAATCAGGACTATGATAAGGACATTTTTTACACTAGAAGTGGAATATGAATAAAAAAGAAAGAAGTGGGGATAAGACCTAAGCTACACAAGACAAAGGAGCCAGCGCATGCTCACCCTCTGGGGAGCAGCCCCACCATTTCCTTTCCCCTCTCCTTCCCCACAGGCATGCACCTCCTAAACCCTAAAGGACCCCATGAGGCTTGCAAACAGGGGAGCAATGGGCACCGGCCCCTTGTCCCACACTAACCCCTGAACCTGATCCCAAGTGCCCAGAGAGCTAGGGCAGCCCAGCCTAGACTCTTCTGCTTCTTCTATGCTAAGCCCTGTCTTGTTCTACTGTCCCCGGCTTTAATGAATGTTCCCTCATAGTAAAAAAAAATAAAAATAAATAAGCTAGTAGTTTTCAAAGATCACTGCCATATAGAGAACTGACTAGCAGAGGTTTCTAAAGTGAACACTGGCAAAACAGGAAGAAAGCAATTCCTGCAATAACCCAGGCAAGAGAAAATGGTGTACTGAAGGAGGAGAAAGCAGGGTGAGCTCGGGGGGAGGCAATGGCTGGATTCGAAGAGTCTATGATTGAAAGACAGACTGGTGGAGGAGCACAAGAAAAAGATAGGAATTACCAATAAGCTCGATTAGTAAAAGGACAAATGCCCCAACATATATTAAAGCAGCAAAGTGTTAAAGCAGTTTCAGAGATATATGCAGTTTCAGGGGGGAAAACAAAGTAGTTGAGACTTGCAGATGATGGCTTTAGTATAGAGGAACAGCCAAGGGACTATACATACCATTTCCCAAGACTAAGTAATATTTGTTGTTCTTTTTTATTCTCATTTTTTTAATTTTTTTGTTGTTGAAAGTATTACATATGTCTCCTTTTCCCCCCATTGACCTCTCCCCGCCTGCTCCCACCCCCAGCACAGGCCCTCACCCCCCACTGTCTGTGTCCATTGGTTATGCTTATATGCATGCATATAAGCCCTTTGGTTGATCTCTTGCCCGCCACCCCTCTACCCACCCCTGCCTTCCCTCTGAGGTTTGACGGTCTGTCCGATGCTTCTATGTCTCTGAATCTATTTTTGTTCATCAGTTTATGAGTGAAATAAGCCAGTCCAAGAAAGGTACGTATCACATGATCTCACTCATTTGTGAAATATAATGAACAACATGTTGTTGTTTTTTTAAAACCTTATTTTTTTGTCTTAAAATTAAGTAAAAAACTAAGAATTGGCAAAGAATTACCTATATTTGGTTTTCTCTGTTCCATATGAGCTCAAGAGAAGCTTTCTAAAAATGTAATGTAATTGAGTTGCACAAAAAATATTTTTTTCCATTTTAGAATCTTTTTTTAAAATATATTTTTATATATTTTTATTGATTTCAGAGAGAAAGGGGGAGGAAGAGAGAATTTAACATCCATAAGAGAGAATCATTGATCGGCTGCCTCCTGCACACCCCCTACTGGTGATCATGCCCACAACCCAGGCATGTGCTTTTGACTGGAATGGAACCCAGGACCCCTCAGTCAACAGGCCAAGGCTCTGTCCACTGAGCCAAACCAGCCAGGGCATTTTAGGATCTTTTTTATTTAACCACACAGGACCTGCAGGCTGTATGCCTCCCAATTCCACTCCATGCAGCAGGGGTGCTCCTGACCGGTACAGCACTCCCTCGGCTTCCCGACTGAATTACCCCAGAACTCCAGAAGGCTTCTTGGGTAAGCTATGTGGAAAAGGGAGACATATGTCCCAGTGAACATAGACCAAAGGCATGAGATCATCAACCACCTACTAGTTATATGTGAAACAATCAGCCAGCTTCTCACCTGAGAGCCCGATATTATCTGATAGATTCTGGTCCAGCTGCATCCTGCTAGCAGAGGCCACTCCCTCTAAAGGTACTTCTATGTTCTCCAGCTTCACTGCTGCTTCTGGCTGTTCACTGACCTTGAGGTCGTCTGGGTCTGGGTCAGGGGTAGGGCCCTGGGCCCCATCGACTGCAGCTGACAGTTCCTCATCCTCCTCATTCTTAGGCCGCTTAGAGTGAGAACTAGTGCACTGGAAGCTATTAACAAGAGAAGCTGTGGTCAGAGCAATGTTTGCAAAGAACAGGATAAAATATACCAATGCAAATGTTATTTTCACTTACTGAAAGAAGAAAAAAATTGATAGTTTTTTTTTAATTATCTTCACAATTAAAAGATTAATTTTGACTTTGAAATCTTAAGTTTTAACAATTCACTAAAAATTAAAATTAAGCCCTAGCCAGTTTGCTCAGTGGCTAGAGCATCAGCCTGCAGACTGAAGGGTCCTGGGTTCCATTCCAGTCAACAGCACATGCCTGGGTTGTGGGCTCGATCCCCAGTAGGGGGCATGCAGAAGGCAGCCAATTCTCTCTCATCATGGAAGTTTCTATCTCTCTCTCCCTCTCTCTTCCTCTTTGAAATCAATAAAAATATTTTTTTTAATTTAAAATTAAAACAATTGTAAATAATTGATTATTATATACTGTTGGGGGGAAGTCTTTGCTAAAAGTTTATAACAATATTGAAAGAAATCTAAAAATAAAAAGAAAGTGAAAAATGATGACGTGGGGTAAATCTAATCAATGAATCAAGTATTATTTAGTTAATGAGAAATAAAGACGAAAATGAGGAGAGCCCATAAAGCCATTGTTAAAATCTGTGTAGATTTGCGTTCCAATGTGAACAGGTGACCACATTTCCCTGATTTTTGTGTAAGTCTTAAGTTTTCATTAAAATCATTAAAAAATAAATGCCAAATCATCATTAGCTAAAGGAAATAAGAAGAAGGACGGTCAACTGTATGTATTTGACATTTATATCAACTTATTATTTTCAGAGTGGACACCATTTTTTAATTTTTTCCTCTTTCAGTATTTTCCAGCAAGTCACTTGATAGCTTTGTCATAGATGCCTTTTGTATATGACACAACATTTCTAACACTCATTTAGGAAAAAGTGCAATTCAAATCAAAGCAATATGTATTTCAGTGCCCCCAAATACATACACATAGACACACAAACAGCACAAAGGAAGACAGGAAGAGCAGAGATCTGAGATAAAGGGGTAGGTTTGGATAACCTATGTAAATTGGCTCTGGCTGTTGCTGGTAGTGATAGTACTAGTACCAGAATCACCATTATCACGTGTACTGAGAACCCATGCATGGGCCTATGTAGAAAATCTTCACATTACTAATAGCATAGTACACATAAAGTTAGATAACTGACATCTCTTTGAGATTTCAATGAATCATTCCCTACATCAGATTTCCCTAGATAGGGCTTTACTTAAGGGAGTCAGAGAACTATGATCAAGCCGAAAAGCTGAGCATAATCAACAAGCCCCTTAACATTAGCTTTTCAAACTAAGTGAGCATGAGCAAAGTCCCCTGATTATTTTAACCTGCTGAAGGCATTTCAAATCTGTTCCATGTCATGAATCTATGTCTCTGTCAACCCAAAAGGGCCACTGTGGTTAGTAACTAGGAGACCAGGTCATACAGCTAATTAAAGTATTGTATTTTTTCTGACCGTTAAAGAGAAATTCTCAACAAGATCTACTGGTGTTTCTTCTGAACTCAAGATTAACTACTGCCCCCTTCCACAGCTAGTGTCTTTCGTAATGTGGATTAACATGTTTATCAAAGGCATTGACTCTCTAAATCTTGTGTTTCCCAAACTGTTTTTAATGCAACCCATAATAAGTTATACATTCTAGATGGTGACACAACACACACATGCACACATACTCATACATGTCATGAGTTAATACTTACCCTTCCCACACAGGAAGGACTATGATACTTTTTATTCTATTTTACTTCCTAATTTAAAAGTGTTGTTCCTAACCTACTAAATTGCTCTGAAAACTAATAGTTTGAAAATCACTGCTATAAACTATAGGGTGAAATAGAACACCTCAGTTTGAGTCCTGCTACTAAATCTGTGCCTCAGGGATTTCTCTCATAAAATGCGGAAGTTTGACTCCATGTTCTTAAGGTTCCTCCGCTCACTATCATTCTAAAATAGCAGAAAATAAATGTCAGGAAAAATAAAAGAGAATCAGAAAATAAGCATCAAAAGTGTGGGCAAAGATTTAAAATTACAGTGTAATTTTAGTTAATAGCAAAAAAACTGGAAACAAGCTACAGGTCCAAACACAGGGGATTAGTTAAATACATGCAGTCATTAAAAATCACGTTGTAGCAATCATTTGATTACATTAAAACACTCACAAAACTGGTCATCAAATTGCTAATAGAGCGTCGCCCCAATTTTAGAAAGGCATATAATACTATATGATATAGAATCAATATATATGTAAAGGATATATACAAAATGTTAACACTGGTTATCTCTGGATTGTGAGGTTATGAGTGATTTGGGATTCCTTCATTATTCTTTTCCTTATTTTACAAATTTTCTCCAATGCACAAATATTACCTTTACAATCTGAAAGAAAAACAATGAGTAATATTGGAGAGTAAAAATGTAATATAACCCTGGAAAACATCAAGAGCCTAAAAATGTTGCCTGAGGACCTGAGCAACATAACACATACCCTATTCAATGGGTTTTAAACTAGCTAGATACCCATGACAGGTGTAAAAGCTTCTGAAATGGCCCTGGCCACGAAAATGGAATGTAGAATAAAGTTCACGGGGACAACCATATTACAGAAACACCACATGCTTGGCTTTCTATCTCATAAAAGAATAAAACCAAGTGTATAAAATGGGGCAAAAAATAGGCATCCTGATGAGAAAATTAATATCAAATGAAGAAGAAAACTACTGAAGTCAGAGAGAAAATCAATAGCAAAATGAAAAGGTTGGAAATCAAGTTACTGAAGTTAATAAAAGTATGGAGATGAATAAGGAGCACCACCAATACAACTTTAAAAAACATTAGTATAAGAGATCCAAGAGGTTCTAGTATTGTTTTACTTGCCATGTGTAACAACTTCAGGAATATTTTCAAACACAAAATACAACTCTTTCTACTTCTATTTATTTATTACATTTCTCAAGAATTAAAATATTGTTCCTCAGATTTTCAGTAAGATATGATGTAAACTTATGAGGAATAAATTTTCAGCAAGGCAAAAAGTCTTTGAGAATATCACATCATAACCCATTTTAACTGCATAAGTACAAGTGGGATGGGGGATGGTGGGATCGTTACCTCCTGGATGCTCTTATTTTCCTCCTCCTTTGCAGCCATGCTTTTACTTCAGGGGTGGTTTCCGGAGTAGGCTTTGTGTGATCAATGGTGTATATATCCTTTCCTTGTTTCCAAAGCTGGTATCTGTCTGGCTGAAATTTCTTCACAAAAATATCCATTGAAATTTTCACCATGTCATTCCTGCAGGTGCACTGAAACACAAAGGGGATGTTCTGCTTTAAACATTTCACTAGCTACTTGTAGCTACATGACTCCTACTTTAAATGTGACTCACAAGAATATTTAGTCGCCACATATATGAGGATGTTTTACATTTTCAAACATTCAGTGAGGGGTAAATTCAATTTCTTCTAAAGGGAGGCGAGAACCTGCATATTCACACTTATAAATGGTAAAATAATATGCTCAAAGGCATGGTAGAGTTGATAGGGAACTGTGTACCAGGAACAACTAAAAGGAAAGTGCACTCATTCAAAAGCATGCCTGCAACAGAAAGATTAACCTCTCTCCCATCAAAAAGGCTGTATCAGTGAGCTGAATGCTGAAAGGTCTGTGAAGCTAAAAACCTGGGTTCACAAACAAAAGTAGCCAATGAATGTGATTAGAATAATTAAACCAATGGGAAGAGATAAATTTTCTTCAAGATACATTTTAATCACATTATGTTTATTAACAAACATATTCTCAAAAAGTGGCCAACAATTAGGAGCAAAAGAAGATTCTCTTCTACATCATATCACATAAAACACACCCACTACAAAACACTACTACAAACATATCCACCAGGAAAAAGGAATAGTATTAAAGTGAGTTCAAAGAAAAGATTATTTTGAATCCACTAAGACTTCGATTTTCATGAATATATACTTACCTAGCACCTAGGAGACATATCTTATAAAGCAAGTTTCCTATAAAGACTTCACACAGATTCAATTGCATCCAGCCCAAACTTCATCCAACAGGACAGACATTAATCAAATAGTGGTAGAGAATTGTCTCAAAGGTGTAACTAATAGCCCTAACCAGTTTGGCTCAGTGGATAGAGCATCGGCCTGCGGACTCAAGGATCCCAGGTTCGGTTCTGGTCAAGGGCATGTACCTTGGTTGTGGGCACATCCCCAGTGGGGGATGTGCAGGAGGCAGCTGATTGATGTTTCTCTCACATCAATGTTTCTAACTCTCTCTCCCTCTCCCTTCCTCTCTGTAAAAAATCAATAAAATATATTTTTTTAAAAAGGTGTAACTAATATACCTTGGAAAACCCAACACACCGGGCAACAGACTGGTTGACTCAACAGCAGCTTTGAAACTGTAAGTCTCTCAATATTTTGTTGATACAATTATCATCTCCATGCAAATTAATTACTGTTTTAATAATGTCCAGTACAAAACTTCCCTCCATAGAATTCAAATGTTGACAGGCATTATGATTTAAAAGTTCAGAGAACAACATGCCTTAAAACAACTTCTACTGCAAACAAATATGCTGTTGTCAATGATATGACAATTCTTCCAATCTCCTACATACATACTCAACATTTCCTAATCCATCTTTCCCCTCTTCCCTTAGAAATCCAGTCTGTCATCAACTACCATTAATTCTTCTTCTGAAATGTCTCCTGTACAAATTCCTTATACCAGTCTTTCTTAGCACCAATTCATCTTTACAGCTGTCACTTTAATCTCCCCCAAATGTCTTGTAATCTTTTGTATCTGAGTTCAATAGAGTGTAATCACCCTTTAGAATTAAGTCTCAATTCCTGAGCAGGGCATTCAAGGGCTCCAAGATTTAACTCCACCAGTAAAATTTCCAGGTTTCTCTCCCATTGCCAGTAAACATGAATATTCCTCTTCAACCCAAGAAGTATAGTCACAGGAGCACAAGTGCCCCCTTATGCTTCCTCACCTCAACACTACTGCTTCTACCACAAAGCCCTTCTGCTCACCATTCTGCTATCCAAAGAAAATTCATAATAAACACTGGACGCAAATTGTACCGAATGTCTGCTTGTGGGACTATTAATCTACATCACTGCTTTTTATTGTTACGTACAGAGAGAGTTCTTGTTGTACTCATCTTGGCTTAGAAATATGGAAAATGAGGATCCTGAGAAATTTTAATATATTTGGTTTAAGATGTAATATTTCCACTAAAGAAAAAAATAGAAGCTTAGACTCATCAGCAGAAACTTTCTTATATTCTTATAGTGTTACTAATATTTGCTTCATGAAAAATAAAATTGAGTGGACAATATAGGTTCTATAAGTTTCTTTGTCAGGGAGAATTCTGTCTCACACATTTCAATTTCCTATGACCCTCTCCCAGAAGTCTTGAATTTTGTAAATATGCAACAAGATCTACCACTCCGCTGACTGCTTGACTCACTGTAATTACAATAGATAAATATTATCTTTAATCTTAAAAATTCAGAAATGAAGTAAAAAATACTCAAAATAATGAAAGAAACAATGTCAGAGTCAAAAACAAGTTTCAGCAGCACAGTGAAAATCTACTCTTGTTAATACTAGAAAATAACATTCATCTAAACCCTTGTGAAGATTAAATGAGATTATCTAAGAGAATGCATAGTAGGAAATGAAGATATTAACAGCCTCATTTAGAAATAAAGAAACTTAGTGACTACATAATGGTACAAAGAGCAATAACCAGGTAAAACAGGTAAAACTTTTCAAGCAAACTATTTTTTAAATGAAGTCAAAATACCAATATGAATGGCTTTTGTGGCTTTTCCTTTTAAGAACATACATATTAATTTTAAGTGTTAAGTTCAAATTTAAAGAGAATTATCAGGAGTCTGTGTACATTGAATTCTTCTATCTTCACTACCCTAAGATTTATTATACAGAATCATGATTATGTTGTTCCTGTCTCCAGGAAGTCAAATACATGCTCTCCATTATTTATACTGAAAACCAATCATCTAATTTAAATATAAAAATATTTTTTTAAAATAAGCAACTTTCTAAGACAGAAAATAGTAAGTTAGAATTTGAATTATAGAATTAGAAAGTTCATATAACCAAAATATAAGATTAAAAAATAAGAAGGTAATACTTAACAAATACCTAAACTAAAGTATTACTTTACTATATGTTTTTGTGACACACAGCATGACTAATTTTTTAATTGCGTTTATGTGCAAATTTCTGGTAAGGAAGGCTTTGAAGGTATGCAAAAATGTGTGAAATTACTCTGCTTTTCAGTATATTTACAACAATTAAAATGATAATTAGGAAAGAACAAAGGAAAAAATATCTTAAAATACAACAAAGTAAGCCTCTTGATGTACCTGTTAAGGTTGTTATATGGTTGTTAAATGGGTATTATGAGTTGAATTGTGTCTCCCTGCAAAGGTATTGTTAAAATGCGAACCCTCCAGTCTATCAGAATGTGACCTTATTTGGAAATAGGGTATGACAGAAGTAATTACTTATGGTCATATTGGTGTATGAAGATGCAGTTACCCAGGAAAGATGTGTGGAGGACCCTCTTATCTGATGGCTTGGGCATCCATGAGTTATACAGAAGACCAAAACAGTTTTTAAAAATTTTTAAGAAATGCTGCCAGCCTGGACTCAAAGGGACAGAGGAAGCATGAAATGAAGGCAAATGTCCCTAATGGCAAAGCCACAATGAAGAGGACTGAGACTCGGGCTCTCATCAGGCTGTTACAGAGCACATAGAGATAGCCAACAGACATATGAGGAGCTGCTCAACATCACTAGTCATCAAGGAAATGCAAATTAAAACCACAAAGGGAAATAGCCACACTGATCAGAATGGCCATCATCAATAAATCCAACAAACAAGTGTTGGTGAGGATGTGGGGAAAAGGGAATCCTTGTGTACTGCTGGTGAGATTGACAACTGATGCAGCCACTATGGAAAACAGTATAGAGATTACTCAAATAATTAAAAATAGAGCTTCCATATGACCTAGCAATTCAACTTCTGGATATTTATTTTATATATATATATAAAATAAATGAAGTAATAAATAAATTTAGTGTGAGTTAACAGTATGGAAGTTATATATATATATTACTTTGTTAATATATATATATAAGTTAATATATATTACTTTGAAAAGATATGTGCATACCTATGTTCAATGCAACATTATTTTCAATAGCCAAAATATGGAAGCAACCTAGCTGTACACTGATAGGTAAATGAATAAAGAAGATGCGATATGAAGATGGAGTAGGTTTATACTACATCATACCAAACGTATAGAAGAGAAAGGCCCAGCTCTTTGGGAAACTTCCATACTGTTAACTCACACTAAATTTAGAGATGTCCAGAAATCTGAAAACTTACTCTGCTATACTAAGCATAGTTATTTCTGGTTCCAAATATAATTGAGAGACAAAATTTTGCAATATGCACTCTATAAACTAGTATTTCTGATCAGTATTTTCTAGCATTTTGTTCCAATGAAGAAGCCACTCAACTTTTAAGGAATTTAATCAATTATTTTATGAGAAACATGGTCTAATATAGAGTTGTTACATAAAACAAATTTAGAAAATAGATAATTATAAGTTAGTAAATCCAGCATCTATTGATATTAATCTATTTATAGAAATACCTAACCTAATGAGATATTACAAAAATTGATGAATTTTTTTCTTTGCATGTTCACCAGACAACAATAAAAAGTATTTAATATGTGAATTAACTACAAAAAATACAAAGGGATCAATTTATGTCGGAATTCCTCTAAATAAATACCAAAAGGTGAGTAAAATACTTCTGTAGCCCATTCATTCTTTTATCATAAAATTTTCATTACCAGTTACAAATTGGAACTGAATTTCACCCTCTTTGGAGTACTCCCAACGGACTAGTATTTCTTAGCTGGCTTAAGAAATTAGAAATTTCATTCTAAAAAATTACATTCAAAAAGGGGAATTCACAATCAGTGTAATAAATGTAGATGAATCTAACATACATTATGCTGAGCTAAAAAAAAAAAGTCAGATTTTTTTAAAGTCCACAATGGTGGTTATTCCAACAAATTAATGAATATGGCTATGTTTAATATGATTAATAAGCAGTAGCCATATTTCTCTTTCTGCTTGATGAATCGTGGTCTGAGTTTAGCTCCTTTAGCTCTTCTCATTATTAACTACTTAAAATTGGAGAGACAATGAGCTCTGAGTCATCTTCTTCATATAAAAAATGCTTTCCTAGCTCTGTCACAGGGGCTCAAAATCAAAGTGTGTAAACATACTGGACTCCACAAAAACTGAAGTAAACTCAAAATGCTGTTGTAAACCAAAGAAATTTTTCATATTTTCAGTTTTTACTCAAATACTTATATATTACAGTATGTTTTTTCAGAGATGGTAAAGATGTGTGATCCTTCTGATAGCAAATCAAAGCTTAAAAATTTTACAAGAAACTAATGCAATAATAGAACAGAAAATGCTGTTTCCTGCCAATTTCTATCTATGGAACATACTGGGCACCCACCACTGTTCACCCACCTTATTATGTAACTAGAGGCCCGATGCACGAAATTTGTGCACTGGGGGGTGGGGGTGGGGGTTGTCCCTCAGCCCAACCTGCACCCTCTCCAATCTGGGACCCCCTTGGGGATGTCTGACTGCCGGTTTAGATCGGGCCTAAACCGGCAGTCAGACATCCCTCTCACAATCCGGGAATGCTGGCTCCCAACCGCTCGCCTGCCTGCCTGCCTGATCACCCCCTAACCACTCCCCTGCCAGCCTGATCGACACCTAACTGCTCCCCTGCTGGCCTGATCACCCCCAATTGCCCTCCCCTGCCAGCCCGGTCACCCCCAACTGCCCTCCCCTGTCAGCCCAGTTGCCCCCAACTGTCCTCCCCTGCCGGTCCGATCGCCCCTAACTGCCCTCCCCTGCTGACCCGGTTGCCCCCAATTGCCCTCCCCTGCAGGTCTGGTCACCCCCAACTGCCCTCCCCTGCTGGCCTGGTCGCCCACAACTGCCCTCCCCTGCTGGCCTGGTCTCCCACAATGACCCTCCCCTGCTGGCCATCTTGTGGTGGCCATCTTTGACCACATGGGGCAGACATCTTTGACCACATGGGGCGGCCATCTTGTGCAAGGGTGTGAGGGTCAATTTGCATATTACCTCTTTATTATATAGGACTAGGGGCCCGGTGCACGAAATTCGTGCACTGGGGGTGGGGGTCCCTCAGCCCAACCTGCCCCCTCTCACATACTGGGAGCCCTCAGAGGATGTCCTACTGATGGCTTAGGCCCAATCCCCACGGGAAGCAGGCCTAAGCCGCAGTCTGGCCTCCCTTTGTGGGAGGCAACCGGGCTGGTCAGGGGAAGGCACCAGCCCCATCACCCTGCTGCTGCAGCCACTGCCAGTCACCACAGCCACCAAGATGTTTTCATCAACATGACTCCAGTCCCTTCACCAAGAAAAAATGACAACTTTCTTTAGGCATTTTCAAGATGTATCTTTCATAGGATATGCATTTCTTTCTTTTTTTTTTATCCTCGCCTAAGGATATGTTTCCATTGACTTTTAGAGAATGTGGAAGAGAAAGGGAAAGACAGAGAGAAACATCAAAGTGAGAGGAACACTTTGATTGGTTGCCTCCTGCATGAGCCCTGATCTGGGCCCTGGCCATGGAGGAGCCTGCAACCTAGGTACATGCCCTTGATCAGAATCAACCTAGACCCTGCTGTGGGCAGGCCGAGGCTCTATCCACTGAGTCAAACCGGGTAGGGCAGGATATGACATTTCTTAGCCCTCCAGCAGCGGACCTTTATTTTTTTTCTCCAGAAGTGTGGTGGAAAAACCCTAGATCACCTTTTTGGATTCTTATTACCCAAGTTACTAAGAATATTACCAGTGGCATACAGGAAGCTTAGCCAATGTGCAGTCAGAAAAGGTGTTTCCTCTTTAATTCACACCAATCACAGGCTGTGCCCTGCCCAGGCCTAAAGCCTCTAGCCAAAGCTTTAGGCCTGGGCAGGGGACCTCCAGCTCCCTGTGATCGCAGACACCGCCCATTGGGCAGGGGACCCCAGCTCCCTGCAATCCACCATAGGAGCAGAACCCCTAGCAGGAGCCGACCCCTAGTTGCTTGCAACCCATCGCAGGCTCCCCGCTGGTGCCCAAGGGCGGAAAAGCTCCGCCGGAGGCTTTCCCAGCCTTGGGCTCGGCCAGACCCCAGCCTCCCTGCGACGGATCGCAGGAGAGGACCCCCAGTTGCCTGCGACCCATCGCAGGCTCCCCGCTGGTGCCCAAGGCAGGAAAAGCCTCCGGCGGATGGTTTCCTGGTGGGCGTGGCTGGTGGGCGTGGCTGGTGGGCGTGGCTGGTGGGTGTAGCGGAGTGATGGCTAATTTGCATATTACTCTTTTATTAGGTAGGACTGTCAACTATAACACTGATTTATTTCATCTACATACTTATTCAATCATTGCTCATGTGTACATGTGCCCTCTTACACAAATAATTTTGGGAGAAAATTATAATTACTTTGACAATGTATAAGAATAATTTTAATACAGGAAACTGAGTTTTAAAATATTTAGATCTAATTAAGTTGAAAAATAATATTTAAACAGCACTTTGATTTTCTGGGTTACAATTCATGTAGCACTAGCCAAAAACAAATGATAGGCTGTTTCAGCAGAGTACACGAAAAGTAAATTATGTGACTATATTTACACTGACTGAGCAGGGGGAAAATAGAAATACAATTCTACGATCAATATTAATCAACAAAGCTGGCATATAAGAAGTGCCAAGGCCATTTCCTTTGTCCTTATGTCCACTAACCAGTTCACTGCCACACATCCAAAGACACTTTTATCTCACTTGCGTCTATAGACGCTTATGGCGTACAAAGGGTTAAGAAGGCAAGGTCTGAAGGGGGCCTGAAGATCCCTTGTTTTCCCCCAGAATGGCCTGCAGAGCTCACAGAACCCTGATTTGTCAAGTTGCACAATGCATTTGAAGGTTCCAGGGGACCCAAAATACACACTCAGAAAAAAAATTCAGAATGTTTTGTTTTCATCGAGAATAGCTTTTAAAGTTCCCTAAAAGCAAAAGGTATATCACAGTCATAGCAAAAAGTATGACACCAGAACCAAATATCTTATTCTAATTTTAATAAATCAATCACTGTTGTGAGTTGTTTCAGCTACTTTTGCCCTATCTGATCTTCCCTTTCCATTCTATTTTAAACCATGAAAACAGTGTCTGTCTTACTGAGAAGTGCATTCTAGACAGTATCTAGAGGATTAAGAGGCCCTTCAAACTATTTTCTGCAAAGCCTTTTTTTAAAATATATTAGGAAACAGACACACAAAGATTCTGGGTCAATTTGCCCAGGGTAACACAGCTCACATTCAAATCTAGAACAACTCCCATACTCTTATGTAGTCCACTGAGGAAATTCCCAAAACAAACCATATTCAATACATTTTAAATGGTTTTACATTTAAGTGTAGGCCATATTTTTCCATATCAAACTTCTTTTTCTATGACCCATAACCAAACTGAAATGTTGTTGAGAACAAATGTCTGGGCCTCATTATTTTTTTATGCATGATATCATGCCGTGTTGATAGAGTTTATCCAGTCTAGCTAACAATTTTCCAAAATGTGTTTCCTCCACTCCCCCTACTTCGAACAGGTTCAGATTAATTTCTTCTGAATATTTTCAGGCTTCACCATGCCAGGATATGGCTCCCTTATAAAGTAAGGCAATTATAAAGCAATTTAAGGTATGGGACTAAAAACTCTATCTTTCTGACCCATGGGGACATAGCTCAAACAGACAAAGAAAAACCATGCAAAAGAAGGGAAATAGATTCAAATAGCTTGCTCCAAGGGTCTCCAAAAAATTCTGTAGAAATTATTTTTAGAATGCCTGCTTCTCAACACTTACCGGCATATCTGATAGAGAGGTGGTGGAAGTTCAGAGTTACAGATATTAAACAATCCACTCCTGCTGTGCCATGCAAAACACAGCATGAAATTGAACTTTCTAGTATTGAGAGACAGATGAAGTTATTTTATCTGAATTCATGCTTGCATGTCACATGTTATATGGACAATATATTGGACAAGGTCAGATAAAACAAGGTTCTTCATATTCTGAGGAATCTAAGTGGTTTATGAATATAAATATTAGCTCATAAGAGTATACTAGTATAAGATCATGTATGAGAGCCGTCAGAAATAGCATGGAAGCATACAACATATAATCCTTCTATGATGCTCAGTTATATTGACTTTTTTAAAAAATGTTTTTATTGATTTTCTTTTTTTAGAGAGAGAGAGGCGAAGTGAGAAGGATAAAGAGATAGAAGCATCGATGAGAGAGACATCATGAATTTGCTGCCTCCTGCACGCCCCCTACCGGGGATTGAGCCCATTCCCAGGGAACTCTTGGTTCATGGGTCAATGTGTTGCCAACCACTGAGCACCACTGGCCAATACAGATATATTGACTTTTGAGAGACATTCAGATAATACTTTTTAAATGACTAAGTGGACACAATGAGAAGTTAATACTTCACCCACTTTAATCTTTCTTTATGTTCACAGATGAGAAACTGAGGCACAAAAATGCTCAGTGACTTGTTGAATGTCATAGGATAGTGAATTGAGAGGGAATAAAAGGTTCAAGAGATGCAAGATTCAGTTTCCTATCTGCTAACCTCTCTGGGATTTTCCATTTCCCACTCAATGTGGTCTTGGAAGGAGGTGAGTGCCATTTTCACCTACTCTGCCACCTTGGAGAGTCTCTCTGGAATTGTTTAAAGGAGACTTTACTGCTTGGCAAATCATGAGGCTGAAATCATCTGTATTCATGATGACTTTATGGACTCAGTCCAGCTTGGATTTCAAGATATTAAAAGTACATGTGAATATGAGGAAATGTACATCATTAAAAATTCATTTATTATATAGCCATTTTTATATTTGGGCTGATTAATGAGTTTCTGTAGAGTAAAAATAGAGCACATACCGCCAAACCACTTTCTAGATTTTATTAGTAGACCCATTGTCCCTGGGGTAGTGAAGGGCTGCTTTTGTCCAGAGTGTGTTAATGATTCATTGGAATAGTGACAGTTCTACATTTTATTTGCATTAACCAATTTCTTAGAGAATAGACCTAGAGTGAGAAATCTGAGTTGTGGTTTGTAGCTGCATGTCATCTGCTGGACAAAAAAAGGTACTCCTTAACATTTATAGGATGTTTTCTATTAATTAAGGTAGGGTTGCCATATTTACTAATGAAATAATCTTGAGGTGTTCTAATCAAAGGTTCTACATAATAATCAGGTATGTACATAGAAATGAGCCAAACCATTAAATAATAAAATATAATGAGATCAACATTAGAGTTTAATTTTCATTTTTGTCTTGCTTGTTATGTTACTGGCAATACTATAGTGTTTTGGCTACCATTCAACTAATATTTATGGAGCATGTAATGTGTTGGTGATGGGTATACAGTGATAAAACAGACCTGAACCCTCTCCTTACAGAGCATAGTTTCTAGAGTGGGAAACAGAGATTAACTAAATAAACACAGAAACATGTGATTGCAAATTGCTTTTAGTGAGCATAAGGTACTAGGAATTTAAATACTTTTCATTTGAGAAAAAAATAGGAAGATTAAGAGTGAAGCACTTCAGGAAGGGATCCATCAATTTATAGATATTTCCACTCCAGGTGTGGGGCTTTAGTCTAAGCAGCCTCCTCTTGCCATGCCCACTCTAGTTATACCCACTACCTCTGTTCCTTCACTGCTTCCCCCAAATCAGGTGTAAGGAAAGTGGATCAGTCTCTCACATATGTATGCTTATCATAGGTAGACACACATATATATTACATATATGATCATTATATAACATGCTAATATTGTGGCAGAATGCACGGGAGAAAGATCAGCCAGACTCTGAGGGAGGAAAGTTTAACCTTTATTTCGCAGATCTGCTAGTCCAAGGGAATTCCGGATCCAAAGCCTGAACTGAACTAGTGAGGAGGCTCTAACCTATATACCTCCTCCTATGGTGGGCCCCTGAGGGTCCCCGCAGCTCTGCCCAAGTCAGTCAGAGTGGGGAAGTAAGACTACAGTTCTAACCAGATACTGAACTAGGTTGCAAGCCCC
Source organism: Cnephaeus nilssonii (assembly GCF_951640355.1). Taxonomy (NCBI): domain Eukaryota; kingdom Metazoa; phylum Chordata; class Mammalia; order Chiroptera; family Vespertilionidae; genus Cnephaeus; species Cnephaeus nilssonii. Next base: position 50,171,959 of record NC_137085.1, on the reverse strand, counting down.
CCCCCCCCCCCCGCATTTTCCTTTTCACTGTTTCTAACTAATGGCAATGCTTTTTCTATCATTAAGTGTCCTCCCGTAAGTTATACCATTCTTAATACCCTATTATTTCTAGAAAATGGTTTTTTTTTCATTTTTTAGGTCTTTGATAAACACTACTGAGATGAACATTCTGAAACATAAGCTAGTACATTAATTAATAATAATTTTCTTCCCAGCTGGTGTGGCTAAGTGGTTGGACATCAATCTATGAACCAGGAGGTCATGATTCGATTCCCCATCAGGGCACATGCCTGGGTTGCAGGCTCGATCCCCAGTAGGGGGCATGCAGGAAGCAGCTGATCAATGATTCTCTCTTCATCATTGATGTTTCTATCTCTCTTTCTCCCCATCTCCCTTCCTCTCTGAAATCATAAAAATATATTTTTAAAAAACTCTCAAGCAATTCCAGTCAAGCTCAATATTGCCCAAGGCATGTAGGGAGAAACTGAGTTTTATGCCTTTATGGCAAGGGCTAACTTCCCACCCAACCAACAAGCACCACCTTTCCTCTGTGGTGAAATCCCCCCACTAGATCAAATCCTAATCTGGTTTAGCCTGATAAACTCTACTAGCTCCGCCCTGACCCTCCCTAAGACCCAGTCCCACCACAAAGGTCTGCAGGTCCCAGGTGGGCAGCAGTATCCCAAGACATTTGCTGAGTGGCCTCAGACTCAGCACTGGTGCCAAGTTTGAATCTGTATTAACATGTTGAACACAACTCTCCTGCACCCAGTGACTCCTTGAGAATCTGCCTCACACAGCCCATGACCACCCAAGGCTCTTTCAGCAGCTGAGCCTAATGGGCAGGCAACAGAGAGTCTCAGGGTACCTTGGGCCTTTTGCAGACCTACCCAGCCCCATTACTGGTGGCAGCTGGCCTCATTTCTTACCTTGGCCCCTTCCATGCACACCCAGGCCCAGCACAGACAGTTACCAACTGTAGATCACTTTGTAACTCCTAACAGGAAGCCCCAAGCCAGTCACAGGAGGCTCTGACATTGACCTGCACTGTAGTCCCTCCCAAGAGGCTCCTGAACCAACACATCCGGTGGCTGGCTTCAGACCACAACTGAGCGCCACCTAATTAGATCCACAAGTGGCGCACAAAAAAGGAGGTCTTGGCAGGCGCCAGACCCTGCTGGGTTATATTCCATTTCGTGAGGTTAGCCAGCACCTACACAGCAACTTGTACACTATGGTTGTGGCCAGTCTTCACAGCCAGCCAGCCTGAAGGACAACCCAACCAGAGGGGAGGGAGGGAGAAGACTAGATAAAAGAAGGTGAAGGGATTAGCCAAAGAACATACATGTATAACCCATAGATAGAGAAGGCAGTGAGGTGATGGCCAGAGAGAAGGGGTTGGGGGGATGGGGCTGGGTGGAGGTAGGCAAAGGTAGGGGAAATGGAAGCATCTGTAATAGTGTCAACAATAAAAATAAAGTTTAAAAAAAAAGAAACCACAAAGTATTGCCTTCATATGTCCTAATTGTGTGATTACCAGAAGTCGAAAATCTCAATTATCTTAACTCATCTGAAAATTAAGGGATTCAGAGTCCAAAGGTCAAAGTTTACATTTCTAAACACTAGACAACTGGAAGGGTTGTGTACATCTGGTCTTCAAATGCACTGAACAGAATTTTTTCTCACATTACTTCTAAACCGATAAAACACGGCTGTCGGAAGAAAGCATGTGCTATGATGTAAGAACTCTACTTCAGGGTGTTAATGCAGATTCATTGAATATTTCCTGAGTAAAGGACATTAAAACATACGCCTAATCACCTTCAGTCCTATTCTTGCTTTTGTCAATCCATTTATTTCATTTTCCTCAAAATCATACCCAGGAAGTCACCTGTGCTCATCATGTATCCTGCCAGGACTCCATGGTTCCCCGCCACTCTGACATGAAATGTAATAGAGTGAATATTGACAAACATAACCCAGCTAACAGCTCACTAATAAATGAACTTGAGAGTGCCACAGCATCTCACAATATTTGATTAATGCATACACTTGTTCATGCACAGAAACTGCATCTACAACACCCTTCAAACACCATGGACCAGTGAGCAAAGGGGCCTAAAATGATGGCAATTTTTTTGTAGCAGAAGCAATGGCAAGGAAAAGTAATGGTCCAAAATAACGATTGCAGTGAACAGACATCAGAAAAGTAACAGCATTAAATATTATCAAAGAGGTTAGAAGGTTTTTATTTTTGTTTTTGTTTGAGAGGGGTACATTCCTTTACTTTTGCAGGTTACATTCTTTTGATAAATGATTTTGAACTTAAGTCACACTTTAAGATATAACTAGAGGCCTGGATTCATGCACCAGTGGGGTCCCTCGGCCTGGCCTGCAGCTCTCCGACATCCCCCGAGGGGTCCCGGCTTGCGAGAAGGTGCAGGCCAGGCTGAAGGACCCACAATCGGGGCCAGGGAGGGACCGGGGGGAGGGCTCCAGGGCGTGTCCAGCCCATCTCGCCCAGGCCCAATTGGCCAGACCCCAGCAGCAAGGTAACCTACCGGTCGGAGTGTCTGCCCCCTGGTGGTCAGTGCATGTCATAGCTACCGGTCAACAGTCGCTTAGGCTTTTATATATATAGATAGGGAAAGACAGTTTATGAATTACCAATGATGCTATCTATTTGTGCTATAATTTTCCACTGAGAAATAATTAAAATGTGACTCTATACAAACAAAAACTTCTTTTGGCAGTTTGTACAATCACTTCTATCTCAGATGGAAAGTAGATGGATAACTTTCAGAGCTATAGTCAGTCAGTAACAATAAATACAATGTGCTAAACTTGTACGCAAACCGCCTGATTATTCTATGATTGTACAGAATTAATTCATCAGTGCCCATTTGGTGTTGCTCATATGCAGCAGCATGATGGCAGGACTGTATTAAGTAATTGCCACTACATAATTATAAAACCATCCTTTCATATTTCATGGTTATTTAGCACTAGTAATATTTAATTTTAATAAAAGAAAAAATGTAGATACTTCCTTTAGTAAACAAAATGCTTTAAATGTTTGAAAAACAATAATTTTGATATAATGGAAACTTGTTTAGTTACCATGCAGGTAAGTGTCACCCTGGGAGGAAGACAATGAATTGGAAAGCATTCTGGAAACCACCTCTCCCTGCTGTCTCTCACAGCTCTCCATATGGCTCATATTAGTCCATCCACCGTGTGTACTTACTACTTATTTTCCTGTGTGCTTGCCTGTTTCTCATAGCTAGCAGTAGTGTGCACAAGTTCAGTGGTTCTCAGCTGTAGGCCCTTTGCTCCCAGCCCCTGTCGCTCCAGGGTATACCTGAGAATGCCTGGGGACATTTCTGGTTGTTTCAACTGGCAGCTGATACAACTCCAGTGGGTAGGGGCCAAGAAGCTGCTAAAAATGAAAATAATGCTGAGGTTAAGAAATACTGCACGAGTCTAAGCTACGGGAGGACACGGTGTATCCACTGCCTACAGCACTCTGCTCACTCTACAGCGAGGGGCATGTGGGCACTCAGACACAGGACAAATGGATGCATGTGCACACGAAAACTTTGTTCAGTGTGAATTTTTAACTCATCATTCTCCATTTTCTCCATAAAGAGCTTCCTTTTTTCTTCATTCTGCTGCCTCACAGACACTGTGGCATGACAGAGTGCACAAATCTTTGATAAAGGTTAGGGGTGCAGCTCTGCCCTGGCACAGAAAGGTAACAGGAAAGGCACACTGGCCAATGTTTCAGTTCCACCACGTGACATGGGAAAGTCCTTAACTTCACAGGGACCTCTCTGGGACTCTAAGCAGCTGACCTCTCAGATCTCTGATCGGAAGGATTACTTTAATTGGTTTTATGTCTAAGAACATTCACTCATGTAAAAGTTTTTCCTCCGTGCTCCCCAGTTTTTACTACAGCAGTCAAGCACCCTCCAGTATTTTACCTTGGTCACAGCTACTGCCAAGTCTGCATGAACCATAATCTTTAGGTCAAGTTTTCATTTCACTATAAAGGGCTTTAAATATGAATATGTCTGGTGATAAATTAAATTGACAGGCATTTCCTTTTATAATGATTCAATAGAAGACATATGTATCTATCATGCAGTTTGGTGTAAACAACTCATAACTGCAGTCATAATTCGTACAGCCTAACTAGACTACAATTTCACAGAATTAACATACCATGGCTACAAATTACTTGCACTTCTTGAAGTCGTCTTATGAACTATAATAGGAACTCATAAATTGAAATGAATCTAGAGAATGACAGTAGCTGTGCACTGCCTCAGTAAATCTGACCAGTGTGAAAGCCCAATCAATGGTTTTACCGGTTGTTCCCAGTAAACATGTGACGACTGTGCATTGGGTGGCACTGTGCATGAAAACCACAAGCAAGATATAACCAGGATGCTTAGACTGTACTAGGCAGATAAAGCTTCAGCAATAATAATAATACCACGTATATTCTCCAAGGGCCCATGATGACATCTAAAATTCAAAAGAAAAGGACAATGATGTAACAAAACAGACCAACACTTTAAAGAGAGAAGAGGCAATTGACACCCTCTCCTCTGTCTGTGGCCACATGGGGAGCAACCATCTAAGACTTCAGGGCAGGATCATCCAGAGGTTTTCAAAGGGCTGTAAACCAGGAAAAAAGCTTGGGGCTCTCCGGTTGTCTTCTTCCTGCCTCTTTCTTTTAGAGAAATATTTAGGATAGAGTTATATCAAACTAATTTGTTTGGTTTTAGGGTTCCTGGGCCTCAATTATTAAGTGATTTCTACTGAAAACACTTTAGTCGTATTTTGTAACTGTGGTACTATTTATTCTTGAGCAAGATTGTGAAGCTGACAACGAAAGACAGCATTATGAATCAGTTTTGAAAACACCTGGTGGGATAAAACTTTTCATTGCCCTACAATGAAAAGAATCTATGATCAATTTTTTAAGGCAATTTTGCTATAGCAAAGCCCCAAATGTTGCCTTAAAAATCAGGATTAGCTGAATGCGACTAATGCTTTCATGTCTACATCTGTTCTCTTTCCCTTAAATGAGTTATCTACTTGCAGGTCATCTTATCGCAACACCCAACATCTCTCTGGCCATAAACATGAATTCTGTAGGTTTCTAGTGATAACACTTTTATTATGGCCACCATGAACATATGTACTCTAACTGTGTGCATCTTACTATAGAGGGATGTGAGGGTCAGAGGGCCAGGCAGTTTGCACAAGCAGAGCTGCCACGGAGGTCCAGCTCTTTGACTCCAAACCTGAACACGTTCCACCGTGTCATTTCCCCAACTCCCTGTACACGACTCCACTGTAGCATGGACACCCAGACCCATTCCTGGGTCCCTCTGACAGACCATGAAGTTATGTCTCTGTTAGAGAAGATCCATCACACCTCGGCACCAAGTTTGTGACAAGAACCCTTGTTCACAGAGGCATGCACGGCAGACATCAGCAGCAGCATGAGGCACTTCTGGGAAAGCACCATGGTCTGTGCAAAGAAGAATGAAATGGCCTGGCCTTCTGAGAAACAGTAGTCTCCATGTTTCAGACCTTACTATGGTGGTGGGATCATGATCAACAAACATTCTTTGATGACACAGCTGCCACCACTGCTGCTGCAGCTGTTACCGCAGAGAAAAAACAAGTTCTCGAATTCTCCTATGGTTCTGACAAGCCCTAAATTGGCCAAAATGCAGCCTTCTTTTGCCTGGAAGGTAAAGGGTCCCATCAGAAAGGTTGTGATAAAGAATGGCACGGCAAAGGCCACAAACTTCCATGAAAGCTAGGACATAGATTTCAGTCTTGCATTCCTCATTTCGTAAAGAAAATAAATGGTAGATTTAGTTTGTAATATTTATAATAAAACATAGTAAGGGTTTTTTAATAGCAATAAATATCAAAAGTGGTAACAGGTAGAATTTTACAGAGCATAATCTTCCTAAGCAGCTGTGTGCCAGGGAGAATTTGCACATGTATTTGAAGGGTATTACAAAAAAAAAAAGAGCTTATGCCAAAGTCATTACCTCTAGATGCTGCTGCCTGAAAAATATCACAAGCAGGAAGTTATGCTTTATGCTAATCAGCCCCACTACAAAACAAGTCAGCAAAGCCAGCGGGCCCCTGGTCCGCCTGAACGCACTGTGAGAGTGCAGCACGAGCTCGCATCGGGAGGAACGCAGCTCAACCAGGCTGACCCTAAGACACCACCCCAAAGCCCAGCCCAGCCTGGGGATGCTGGGAAAGGCTGGAGCACTAGGAACCAGGAATAATGACACACAAGGCCACCTCGCATTAGAGAGCTCCGATGCGTTCTTAGGCCAAAGAAAGAGCTCCCACTACCCATGCTTTGGGAAAGGGAAGAAACATCTCTCTGCTACCAATAAGCATAAAGCAGCCAGCAGGTTCTTCACCTCAGCTGTGCAAACACACCTGAATATGCCAGGCCCCTGGGCCCAGGCAGATGGCACAGAGAAGGGGGTCAGCAGCCTTTTACTGAAAAAATCCAGAGAGTAAAGATTTTGCTCTCTGCCACAACTACTCGGATCTGCCATTGTGGTACAAGGGCAGCCACTGGTAATACACAAGTGAGCATGGCTGTGTTCCAATACAACTTCATTCACGAAAATGGAGGGGGTCATAATTGCCAACCCCTGACTTAGAAAGAACGGAGTTGTAGAAAAACAGGTGAGGCGGTATTTGACTCTTTGAATAGAAGTCAAACACAGTATTTAAAAACCAGGAGCTACCAGCACCCACATCACCATTTCTGAAAGGATTTGAGGAGGCTCTGGAAATGAGGCCTGTTCAGAGGAGGCACAGCTCTGATATAGTTCCATCCCAAGTGAAAGACAGCTGGCTGTAAGGTGCTCTTTTATTCACATTACAACGATTGAGAATAATATTGTATTAGACAAAAATGACCCTGTATTCCATGAGAGGTTAATGATTTTCCATGAAAATTAAAGTTAATACATCAAATTATGAGATACTGTGATACAAAGAGAGCATTTTTCCACAAAATGAGTTAACTGATTTGGTACTGCTGATAAGGCAAATGTGGAAAGAAGCCGAAAGATTGTAACTATTTAACGAAACAAGAAAGAGGAAGCTAAAAAAATTTTCAAGTGCCAAATTTCAAAAGCCATCATGCCATTAATTAGAAGTCGGTCACGCTTCCCTTTCCGGGAGACATGCTTAATAAGGGTATAGCACAAATTCCCTGCAAACCTGCCAGCAACACAATGGGAGGGCTGAATAATTAGGTGAGTCCAGATCAAAGACATCCCTACTCCTCTCTTGGAGACAGATCCTCTACCCTCAGTTCTTCAGAGCCTGTGTCATGGTCCACTGTCCTCCATGAAAAAGAAAGGGTGAACCAAGGGCAAGGAACAACATGGCAGGCAGCTCTGTCTCTGCTCAGGTGTGAAAACCAAAACCCACTGCCATATGGAGCTGAGCGTGGAGCCTTTCATCTTCTGGGCTTTCTCACACCTAAATAACTGATTATTTTTGTCTCATATCACTGACCAAAAATTATCCTCTTAAAACTCTGTGTCCACTCCTCCCATCCCAGAGAAGCAGAATTTCTGCTAACACACAGGGAGGCATCCAGACATAAGCTCTACGCTGCAAGTTCAGAGGCTTCCACTGTCCAGTCGCCAGCACCGGGCTCTTTAAACCCCCAGTGCACTCACCTGTTTCTAAAGGGGAGGCCCTGTGATCTAGCACTGAACGTTCATGAGTCTATGACCGTTCACACTAGCAAACTAAGAGTTCCCCCTCTTCAAACCAAACTTCCCTGATGCTGGAGAAGGATGCAAAGTAATTAGGGCCAGAATCCAGCCTTCAGTTCTCAAGTTGCCATCCTCTGCCCCTGGTCAATTTACTTAACCCAAAATTGAGCTAAACAAGAATTTTCCAATTTCTTCAAGATCTAAAACCCATGAAATAGGGAGAGGGTGCATGAATTCTGACTACTCAGATTCTGAACAAACTACCTGACAATAGTTACTGGCTTTCATTCTCCTTTATTGGGCTTATGTACTTTTAAGAAATTTCTTAGAATGCTAAATCATTTTAAGTAGAAGTTCTTAACCATGTAAAAGTTGCTTTTACAATCTGATAAAAAGCAGTGGACCTAAACTCCAGAAAAATGCACATATGAACATACAGAAGAATTTTTCATGCAATTTCATCGGGCTCACTAAGGCCTCTCCTTGGACCCCAGGATAAGTACTCCTGCAAGGAATAATAAAATATCGTCTCCAAATAAGATTTCTCTATCTTACTTGATAAGTGTGGCTACCAAAATCTTTAATTTTATTCAATGTAACAAATATGCAGGAATTCTGCAGGGTTCTAAGAAAGCACAGAGATAAAAGCACAGCCACATTCTCCTAGGACAGTGGTCGGCAAACTGCGGCTCGCAAGCCACATGCGGCTCGCGAACCGCGGTTTGCTGTTCTGTTGACTAATGAGTTTGCTGACCACTGTCCTAGGAACATAAAAACAAATGTACCATGAAGGCATCTAGCTACATGATCACGTACCAAACAGAGATTCAGATGGAGTCCCAGGAGAAAGTCGTACTGCCTGGGGAAGAGGGCTCATGCTATTTGAAGTAGACGTTGAAAAATACACAGGATCATAACCAACAGAAAATGAAGGAATAGAAGACAGGGGGAGAACAGTTCAGGTAGAAGGGTGCTGCCTGGTCAGTTCACTGTGAACACAGAATGAGGTGTAGTATCCAAGAACAGAGTGAAAGGAAAAGAGCATGGATGACCTCTGAGAGAAGCACTATGCTGACTCCCCAACAGCTACCCCTGAAAGTATATGGTACTCATTCCAGAAATTTGGTAGAAGAAAAGAGGTGGTGTGTCCTAGGAAAATCACTGTATTTACTATTACCCAGAATTAATTTGATAATGGCACTTTAAAAGAATCTTGGATCTCTCAAAGCTCACTAATCATATCTGAAGGATATGAAAAGGTCAGCATGAATTGGGGAAATGTTTGTATAACATCATACACTGAGACTTTTATAACAAAATGTTACTCTCTTAAATGCATATTGTTTTAAAATGAGCTATCAAAAGCAATTTTGTATATCATACTCTAATAATAAAGAAAGCTCTATAGTCAGCTTAGCACAGTCTCTAGAGCAATTGGAAAAACAAAGGGATTGATTATATTATTACTTTGCAAGGATTAAATAAATGCTTCTCTTGAAAATGAATGCAAAGTTAATTCAAACCAAGATCTAAGCAGAATAAATCATGTTTAAATCTCTCAATTTTATCTTCAAAAACTGAAGGCAAGGAGAGCCTTTACTTCATCTTAGATCAAAATTGCTGAGGAAGCAAAAGTGATTAAATAAATAAGACTATTACATGCCATCAGCTCAATCGAGAACACTCTTGAAAGGAAGATGCTTGATGCTTTTCATAATAAATATTCATTCATAAAATGTGCTGAAATGAAAAAAAAAAAGATCTATTGCCAATTCCAGCCATTTCACAGAAAAAGTTGGCAAGGAATTTTGTAACACCTAAAATAGAAAAGTATCAATTAATCATGAAAATGGCTTAGATAATGTGTTACATTTTGTTATATATTATCATTTTCATCCTGGTGTCTGAAACCATTTATAAAAATTCATCACACAGAAATCCAAATTCAACACATAGAAATCCAAATACTAGTCATCTCAGGACTCAAAATCTTTTAAAAATATGTGTAGGTGCCACCCCCCACCACTTCCCCACTGCATAGTTAAACCTGCTCATTGGAGTAATGTTGATAAATAATAACTACGTACCTAGGGAGAAACAGCATTTAATGTAGGTTTCTTAAACTCACCTTTCTAGGTGCACTTATGTCACTGGAACAATATTGCATGTGATGTTTCTCTTAACACACACTGTGAACACTATCCCGTGGACTAAGCAGTTGCCTAACAACACTGTAGAACGGCTGCACAGTATTCTCCTGTGTACCTGTACCCTGAGTAATGTCACTAACCCGCTACTGTCACACACAGTGGTGCTGCCAGGAGGGTGTTTTGTTCTACTCTTTGAAATAATGTTATGTTGAGCATCTTTACAAATAAAATATTGCATGTACCTGTAACTATTTCTCCATATCTATCTCTTTAGATCAAATTCTTAGAAAAAAAATGCCAGGTGATAAGATATGCACATTTTCCCTAATTTTCTTTCTTTTTTATTAATATATTTTTATTGATTTCATAAAGGAAGGGAGAGAGAGATAGAAACATCAATGATGAGAGAGAATCATTGATTGACTGCCTCCTGAATGCCCCCTACTGGGGATCAAGCCCACAACTCGGGCATGTGCCTTTGACCAGAATCAAACCTGGGACCGTTCAGTCCGCAGGTCGAGGCTCTATTGACTGAGCCAAACCGACTAGGGCTCTCATTTCCTTTCTTAAAGATTAAACCAATTGCTCTAACGGGTTTGGCACAGTGGATAGAGGGTTGGCCTGCGGACTCAAGGGTTCTGGGTTCGATTCCAGTCAAGGGCATGTACCTTGGTTGCGGGAACATCCCCAGTAGGGGGTGTGCCAGAGGCAGCTGATGGATGTTTCTCTCTCATCGATATTTTTAGCTCTCTATCCCTCTCCCTTCCTCTCTGTAAAAATCAATAAAATATTTTTTAAAAGATTAAACCAATTTACAATGTCACCAACAATATATGTTTTAAGCAAATTTAAGTTCATCCTTATAAACTCTAGTTATCATATTTCTTAAATTATGAACCAAATAATAGAAAAAAACAATTTTTAAAAATCATCATTACCCTACTCATGATATTAAAAGAATAAAGAGGAGGAAACATCTAAATACACTTAAAATGACAAAACATGTCCATTTCCATAAATTGTATATTAATAACACAAGTCATGCCCTGGCTGGGTGGCTCCATTGGTTGGAGGGTCATCCTGTACACCAAAAGGCTGAGGGTTCTATCCCTGGTCAGGGTGCATATGGGAGGCAACCAATCAATGTTTCCATCCCACATCCATTTTTCTATCTCTATCTCTATCTCCATCCCTCCCTCCCTGTTTCCCACCCTACTTCCCACTCTGTCTAAAAATAAATTTAAAATAAAAAACATATCCTCAACTCATACAACTTAACAAAAGGAAGATAAACAACCCAATCAAAATATGGGCAAAGGACCTAAATAGACACTTTTCAGAAGAGGACATACAGAAGGTCAAGACACATATGAAAAGATGCTCAAAGTCACTAATCATCCAAGAGATGCAACTAAAAACGACAATGAGGTACCACCTCACACCTGTCATCAACAAATCAACGAACGACAAGTGCTGGTGAGGATGCAGTGCGAATGCAGACTGGTACAGCCACTGTGAAAAACAGTATGGAGTTTCCCTCAAAAAATTAAAAAAGTAATCCTACTTTTAGAAATATATCCCAAGAAAACAGAAACACTAATCAGAAAGGATATATGCACCCCTATGTTCATAGCAGCACAATTTACAATAGCTAAGATTTGGAAACAATCTAAGTGCCCATCAGCAGATAAGTGGATTAGAAAGCTATGGTACATCTACACAATGGAATACTACGCTGCTGTAAAAAAAGAAGGAACTCTTACCATTTGCAACAGCATGGATGGACCTGAAGAGTATCATGCTAAGCGAATAAGCAAGTTGGAGAAAGGTAAGTATCACATGATCTCACGCATTTGTGGAATATAATGAACAACATAAAATGATGAACAAAAACAGAGGGAGAAGGGGGGATAATTTGGAATATAATAGAAGTAACCCTGTTATTTGCAGATTTTTAACATTTCCTACAACTTTTGTGATATCATACTATGTTAGTACAGTTTTGCTAATATTATACTTAAAATCCTTTTCTTGAAAAATGTTTATTGCATGTAATATTATATTTAAGAACATTTTTTCATGAATAATTGGTGTTTATTGCATGTAACATTATATTTAAAATCATTTTTCTTGAGATATTAATGTTTACTGCATGTAACATTAGTATACTTAAGATTGTTTTGCTTGAAATGTTAATGTTTATTGCATGTAACATTTTTATATTTAAAATGGTTTTTCTTGAAAAAAATAATAAATTTTCACTTCTAAGAAGAAAACAAACAAACATATCCTCAGGTGACGATTAAAAAAGTAATAAAGAAGTGTCCAGTCAAGATGGTGGAATAGGTAAACGTGGTACTCACCGCCTCCCATAACCACATCAAAATTTATAACTAAAATACAGAACAACCATTATTCAGAACCATCTGAAATCTAGCTGAATAGAAGTCCTACAACTAGGAAATTTTCAACAGGAACTTTGCAGGCCAGAAGGGAGTGGCAAGAAATATTCAAAATTATAAAAACCAAGGACCTACACACCAAGATTACTCTACTCAGCAAAGCTATCATTTAGAATTGAAGGTCAAATAAAGAGCTTCCCAGACAAGGAAAAGCTAAAGGAGTTGATCACCACCAAACCAATACTACATTAAATGTTAAAGGGTCTTCTTTAAGAAAAAGGAGAAAAAGAAGAGATCAAAAATATGAATAATAAAAATCGATCAACAATTGAATCTAAAAATCAAAATAAACGAACAAGCAGAACAGATATAGAGAATATTTTGCCAGATGGGAGGGGGGATGTGGGGATGGGTGAAAAAAGGGATGAGATTTAGAAGTACAAGTCAATAGTTATAGTGTAGTCATGGAAGTGTGAAGTATAGCACAGGGAATATAGTGAACAATATTCTAATAACTATGTATGGTGTCAGGTGGAAATGAGATTTTTTGGGATGATCACTTAAGTTTTATAATGTCTAATCACTGGGGAGTACACCTGAAACTAATATAATATTGTATGCCAACTGTAATTGAAAAAAATAAAAAATAATGATAAAAAATAATACAAGTCATTTAAATAATATTGCTTTTACAATTCTGTTCCCAATTTACATACAAAGTACTAAACTGAAGAAATCACATGAGTTTTATTTATTTGTAAATGAATGTCTATGCTGCGTGCTTATTTTATACTCAAATTTAAAAAATATGTGAATGATAGTCAAATTCTCAATGTAACAAATGCTTTTCAACATTATTTCTAAATTTTATATGTTGGTACCACTGACCTATTATAATAATTTGTGGGTTGCACAGAGCTTACCACTCAGCTAACGTGGTCAATTCAGGTTATAAGAAATATTTAACAGCCACCACCATAAATATGTATTCTTGATCCAGTTTCCAAGACATTCCTCAATTTCACAGAAAGCCAACTCCTAATAACAAATAAGATGCAACCAATGGTACCCATATTTCATGGGATGTATCAATCTCCCTATGACCAACTGAATATTATCAGATCATGGCTTAAAGAAACTGGTATTGGGTTCTGAATCCAAAAGACAGGGTTCATTGTGGAGTTTTTCCAATAAAATGAGAAAAAGTGTTCATATCCAGAACTAGTAAGGGTGCAGAGAACTATAGTTGGAGAAATTATAAATTGAAATTCCTGAAATTATAAATTGAAATTCCTGAAGGAAATCTGGCACAAATTAGTAAGTATAAATACCATCCAGAGACTGTCTTTGAAAGGACCTAGGAATGCATTCATGTGTTTGTTTGTTTGTTAATTTACAAAAGTATAAGATTTGCATTTGATTCTGTTAAAAGCACTGACCTCTTCCATTTAATTTTCCTTCCCCCTACTTCACCTTATGTCACGTGGCATTAGAGTGCTGCTGGAATATTTGGGATCTGGGCAAGAAGCAGCTAGATTGGGATCCATTTAAGATTAAAGGTAACATTTTAAATATAAATAAATTTTTTTAAACTTTAGGATAACTTGCTAATCAAGTTAATGAGGAAGGGCGAAAAAGACAAGTTTTCTGCTGTGGGGCATTAAATAGTGACAACAAAAATAATGTAAAATTCATAAGCTACTACAAAAGAACATCACTAACATACTAGTTAATAAGTACCTTCAAATCAAAGAATATATTCAATATTTACTTATTTTCTATGTACATATGCAAATACTCACATAAACAAGCCCCTTTAAAAGCCTGAAAATGTTACAGCTACATATGAAGAAACTTGACAGAATTTTATCCCAAATCTGGATATCAATCCTAAAAATCTGCATGGCATTACAAATAACGAGTTGTGACAATGAAATAAATTTTTAAAAACTAAATAGTAATAAAAAATTAGCAATAATAAAAAATTTTTAACAATGCTAAAGTAAAAAATGAATCACCTTTCTATACTCTTTTTTTTATTATTATTTTTTTTTAATTTCTTTATTGATTAAGGTGTCACATATTTGTCCTCATCCCCCCATTCCCATCCCACACCCCTCCCCATGGATGCCCCAATCCCCTGTTGAACTTAACCATTGGTTAGGCTCATATGCATGCACACAAGTCCTTTGGTTGATCTCTCCCCCCTCCCCCCACCCTCCCCTATCCTCCCTCTGAGGCCCGATAGTCCGATCGATGCCTCCTTGTTTCTGGTTCTGTTCTTGTTCATCAGTCTATGTTGTTCATCATTTCCCCTAGATGAGCGAAATCATGTGTCACTAGAGATATACTTAAAAGAATTGAATGTGCGACGAGCAATAATAGTTATGCTGACAGGCAAATGAATCAGTCTGTAGTGAGTTTCTTTCTGGACCAACAGTTCTTTTGAGACCCAATATCAATGTCCACCAGTTCCTTATAAGTACATGTCGGCACTGACCCCTCAGCTCTGGATGGTGGACAAATGGTGGTAATGCAGGTCCGACTCCCTCTGGTTTGGTCTCGGCCGGACCCAGGGGCACGGCTTCACCCGGGTCCAGGGGCCCACGGCCTCACCCGGACCTGGGACCCAGCCTCACCCGGATCCAGGGGCACACGGCCTCGCCCAGACCCAGGATTCAGCTTCACCCGGACCCAGGGTCGCATGGCCTCACCCGGACCCAGGGGCGCGTGGCCTCTCCCGGGCCCGGGATCCAGCCTTACCCGGATCCAGGGGCACACGGCCTCGCCCGGACCCGGGGCCAGGCTCACCTGGATCCAGGGGCCCACGGCCTCACCCGGACCCGGGACCCAGGCTCACCCGGATCCAGGGGCCCACGGTCTCACCCGGACCCGGGACCCAGCCTCACCCGGATCTAGGGGCACATGGCCTCGCCCAGACCCAGGATTCAGCTTCACCTGGACCCAGGGGCGCATGGCCTCACCCGGACCCAGGGGCGCGTGGCCACTCCCGGGCCTGGGACCCAGCCTCACCCAGATCCAGGGGCACACGGCCTCGCCCGGACCCGGGATCTAGCTTCCCCCGGACCCAGGGGCACGTGGCCTCACCCGGACCCAGGGGCACGTGGCCTCTCCCAGACCCAGGGTCGCGTGGCCTCACCCGGATCCAGGGGCCCACGGCCTCACCCGGACCCGGGACCCAGGCTCACCCGGATCCAGGGGCCCACGGCCTCACCCGGACCCGGGAACCTTTCTATATTCTTTAGAACATATTCTATACTCTTTCTATACTCTTTAGAACATATTCTAAGGATGTGAAGTGGAAATCAATGATAGGCAGCCAAAAAGAGTAAGAAAAAATGTTATGCAGGGGTATTATGTACACCTCTAAATATTTCATAAGAAATAAAATTAACATATAAAATTAAAGTGTAGTATTCACATACCATTACCAGAACTCCACTTTGCATAACCTATTGTTCTATTTTTTTAATTTTAAAAATATAGGAAATAAAGTTTCTTTAAATATAAATTGTTAGAATTCCTTCATCTATAGTATCAATTAAACCACCTCACATTCTCCAATAAGTAGGAATCACTAGCAACTCTGGTCATATGAGCAACACCACAAGATGATGATCATCCAATTACAAATAAGTGGACATAATTTGTTTATGGCAAAAAATTATTTTTAAATTATGATTTATCACAACTGAATTTTCATTTGCATGGTATAAATTTTTCCATAAATAACTACAGAGCCGAAACCGGTTTGGCTCAGTGGATGGAGCGTCGGTCTGCGGACTGAAGGGTCCCAGGTTCGATTCCGGTCAAGGGCATATACATTGGTTGCGGGCACATCCCCGGTGGGAGGTGTGCAGGAGGCAGCTGGTCGATGTATCTCTCTCATCGATGTTTCTAGCTCTCTATCCCTCTCCCTTCCACTCTGTGAAAAATCAATAAAATATATTTAAAAAAATAAATAAATAACTACAGAAAAGACATCTGTATCAAACAAAATATCTTAAAAATCTGTGGGCTCCAGTTGTGCTGCTTCTGACTTATATGAAATTAAGCACATTTATGTAGTCCCTTACATGACCAGAAGAGCTCCTTTTCCTTAAACATCTGAGAGCAGGTATAAGAATACGCTTTGCCTGGGATTCTCGACCTTAACATCTCAAAAATTATTTCCACTATCTTCAAGAGATATTAGCATGTACCTTAGATTAAAAGTCAAACTATATTTAATAAAACAATATTTAGTTTAAGCCATCTTTAAGATCTGAAAGGGTAATTAAACTTACATGTATTATTATTTCCAAGAAGTATTAAAATCCATTTAACTTGAGATTAATCCTCAGAAAAAATTTAATAGACACATCATTAATATTACCAAGTAAGTCCTACTTGGAAGGTGATGGTTTTATTAAAATCAAGTTAATTAATTTAACCTTATATCATTTTCTCCTTAATCATAAGTTCAAGAAACAAACACTTGGGCAAATGAATATCAGAATAAAATATAAGAATGCTACTTTTACATGGTTTATAATCCCCAAACACTTTGAAGTTTTGTTGCCCAAAATAATGTTTACAACCAGACTCAAGCAAAAACAGTCTATTTTCAAAAGGAAGGTTGGACTGATTCTAACAATAAAAGACAAATTATATTCATTTTTTTTATTGCTCACTTAAAGGAGCTGACTAAAACAAAAGAGAATGCTTCCCTGTGCGCGTGCGTGCGTGTGTGTGTGTGTGTGTGTGTGTGTGTGTACAAAGCAAGAATGAGAGTGATCAGAAAAGGCCATTCTGATCAGGATAGAGCAAAAAACAAGATCACTACACAGTTGTGTTGAAGCACAGAAAAAATAAGAACACTATAAAACCACAACAATAATCTAATATCCCCAGTTCCTGCTAATATGAGTAACTGCTACTTCTTCACCACCTACAGCTTAAGCCTATTGTATCCTGCTGCCCTACAGATAAAATTAAGGTAACAGATCATACAATTGTTCCTACTTTCTGCCAGCATCCAATCCAAACCAAAACATTCTTCCCTTAAATCTCCCCCCAAATCCATTAACCAAGCCCAAATCCAACAACAAACCCCTCTCACGTACACCATTTCCTATGCTGTGCTGTTTCCTTTGTTCAAAAAAAAGAGGCAAAAGATTCTACTTTACAGTATTTGAAAAGTGTGTTTCTGGTGGTTTGGTTAGAGGGTATCTACAGAAAGCATATTCAAGTTAATTTTTTACCCCAAAGTAACCCATATGTTTTAGAGTAGGGGAAAAAATGAACAGAATTTTCACAATGAAATTGAGTGCCAAAATCCTGTGATAGCTTTCAGATATTTCATTATACCCAATTTAGGTTTTAAAAAAAAAGCAAAAATGGCGTGAGCCAAACTCTAGAGTAACCAAAAGACACACTGCATATCTATTGAACCATGATTTCAAACTATTAAAAGACACTGCTGTTCCATCAGCGATGTGCATGAAATCCTGCAAATGAAAATCAATTTGCAGATGGGAGTTTAACACCCTAGCTTCCAGGCACTTACAGGCTTAACTATCACTGCAATATTAACTACTTCCTGGCACCGCCTGGGCCTCCAGAATCTGGCATAAATTCACATGTAAGGATGTTCATTCAATCAATAATAAATTCAGAATATAGAGCCAACTCAACAGCACCCTCTACTTGTAGATAATTTAATTTCATTTAAATATTTCTTAAAATATCATAATTCCACAAAAGCAATCTTTAAAACTGCGCAGTCTTAGCTGATATATAAATTTAAGCTAACTAGAAAGAATACATCGTAACATTTTACACTAAAGCCAACAATGATTGAAATTTAACAAGAATCCAAGTAAAAATCAAGTCTGAACTTTGGCACTGCTCTCCTGGCAGCCAAACACAGGGGAGTGGATCTCAAACTTTGGCAAGCATGAGAAACACCTGGGGAGTTTATAGAAAGCACAGATTTTTCTCAAATATTCTCAAGATTCTGGTTCAGTGAGCCCTGAAATTAGGCCCTGAAATCTGTCTTTTTAACAAATATTTCAGCTCGTTCTGACACAGAAGGCCATACTTGTGCACAGTGTGCTGAAATAGCCTTTAGAGGCAGACCAAAGTGTTCCCACTGGGGCCGACCACTATTTGTGCAATTTTTTAATGGTGTCCTCTGCTTTGTCAAGGAAGGAACACAAAATTTTTTTAAATAATATTTTTGAATAGTGATGATGACTATATAATGTTTATAACTTTCTAAAGAAAACTAATTTACTTCTCTTAATATTGATGCTCTAAAAATGTCTATAATATTATTCTGGTTAAGGGATATGATGTTCAATTGTTTCCAATTTAGACAATAGAGATAAGCACAAAATTAAATACATCCTGAAATCCCATCACAGAGGTAACCACTGCTTAGCACTGTAAAATATTTTTTGTTTTCTATGCTTCTATGTTCCCACCTTGAGCTTTGCTTCATTATATAAAACATGAAGGTAAAATTGTCAAAAGAAAGTTAGATGGCCACTAGATGATTACCTTAATTTACAAAAGTACACAATGATACTAATAATAAAATCCACAGGCTTAAAACAACATAAAAATTAGCAATCAGTTCACAAAAGAATTATCATAACTGAGGGAAAGTACACGTGACACAGTTTTTGCTAAGCTCATGTCTTCTTGGTACCAGAACAGTAACAGCAGGAGTGACACACTATGAAGTTGAGGACACATACTAGTAAAATATAAGTAGGTGCTGTCTATGTAAGAGAAGTAGCCATGAGATTCAGCACCGAACCACCTAGCTTACAAAAGTTTTAGAAGCTACTAGATTTGTGGGTAATTATATATATAGAGAAAATAAAACTGAAAACTAGAAATAAAAAATAGATACGGCTAAACAGACATAATTTAAAAAGGGAAACTAAATATAGGAAAGGAAACCAAATAATTCTGATAGATGAAGATAAACCAATTTCATCTTAGTTTAAGAATTACTCTACTATTTTCTGAAACTCATGTGATACATTTTCCTCCAAACATAATATGGTCAAACCTATCCTAAAGAAGATAAAAGCATATATATTCAAAATAACTACTCTGACAATTAATACCCACCATCCCTTTAAAATGGGCTCCTTGTCTGCCCTGACCAGTGTGACTCGGTTGGGCATTGTCCAATGCACCAAAAGGTTACTGTTTAGGTTCTAGGTCAGGGCACATACCAATGCTGTGGGCTAGATTCCGAGTGGGGGGCATGATGTTTCTTTCTCTCTCCCTCTTCCTTCCTCTAACTCTAAATATAAAAAGGGTGGTGGGGGCTCCTTGTCACCTGGACTCTGGGCTGTAAAGGAGCAGGTGTCGTGCATATTTAGAGCTGCATTGTGCTGCATTGCCAAGCTCATGCCAAGAAAGAGAGCTAAGGAAGAATTCAGTGGGGGAATCAGGAAGGCAAATCCACCCCCAGCAGTGAGTCAAAGAGAACAAGCTCTTGAGTATACACACAAACGTTCAACTTTACAGCCTGTGATGTGGAAGATTCTTTCATAATGAGCTCTCCTTCCAGAAATTCTAATGAAAAATAATTAGTATTTTTAGAACTTTCATCACTATGTCATTTCCTTAGAATGTGGAAAGAGCAGCTTTATTAATCAGATATCTTATGCACACAGGTGATAGTAGAGGCTTTTTTAGTTTAATCCTAATTGACTACTATCACATACCTGAAACATAGACAATTTTCAATATAATTTCAAGGAATTAGATTAAAATAACACAGCCAAAATAATCTATTTAACAGTCTAGTTGATTGAAGGAGCGCTAAAATTGGAAGGGAGTGAGGAGCAAACTCAAAAAGCCCCAGACCCAGGCAGATGATATGAATGCAGCGGGCCAGGTGACGGGCAAGCTGAGAACTAAGGGAGTGGGGAGAGGTGCATGGTCTGAAGCAGCCAGCCAGCCTCTGCCAGGATCCAGCTCAATGATGCCCAGGAGAAAATGTCAGGCAGAGTTTTCAAATCATCCCAGTTTTCAAAAGAACCTGTAACTCCAGAGTTTTGTGTAAAATCTCCTGATATTTGAACATTGCCAATGAATGTAATTCAACCATTTCTGGAACACTGAGCCACCACTGTGTGCTCACTAGGCTGAATTTGTAGGCTGGTGGTGGCCTGCAGACCACTAGACTCCTGGGATTCCAGGTGAAACTACTGTGCTTACAGGTTAAGAATGTCCATGGCAAGAAGTGGACAGCCGTGTCTAGCTCTTTTGCCTTGGGTATTAATGACACAACTGATAAAAAGCAAGCCAACTCCATTTCTCTCTCTTCCTTCTCTTGGCTACAAGCACACTCTGCTCCCCTGATAAAACCCAAAGGAAAATAAAATGAAATTATTGGCCCATGAAACATTTAATAGGTTTTTTGAGTTTTTATGTTTCATTGTTACATGAGTATGTCCCATTAATAATCTCATAATTAATTTGTTTTGTATAATTTGAGCTATTGTACATTTGCTTCTAAAAAAATAAATACTTTAGGAATATAATAAATCTTTAAATATAATTTTAAGTTATAAGAAGCAGAGAAAAACTATTCTGGAAAACAGCAGCAAAGATATTCTTATAAACAGAAGCCAAGGCAAAATCAACTACCACAAAACACAACAAATATCTATTTCAAATAGCAAAATTGTACATGGAATAACTAAAATGCATCCAGTATCCCAGGCTGAACCAAAGCAGTAAAATTTTACACATCTTGATTTAAAACAACAAAATAATAAAGATCCTTTTTTAGGAATCTGTCCACAGAAGAGGAAATTATATTGAACCTCTATGTATTTTAGGATAAAATTCACAGAAATAGAGTAACTAGCCTCATCTTACCTAATAATAGAGAAACATGTAAATTGACCTTACCTCCTCTACACACACAGCCAATCAGAGTGAGTATGCAAATTAACCCAACAAAGATGGCAGTTAATCTGCATACATACCTGGGTCCCGGGAACCTCCTCGGCACCCAGGTCACTCCCAGCCAGCCATTGGAGGGTCGGGGGGGCCCCCTTCCCAAGCCTAAAGCCTCAGGCGGAGGCTTTAGGCTTGGGAAGGGGCCAAGCCTATGATCAGAGGGGCCCCCTGCCCAAGCCTAAAGCCTGGGCAGCCCGAGCTCGCGATCAGAGGGGTAGGGGGGGAGGGCCCTGCCCAAGCCTAAAACCTCAGGCGGAGGCTTTAGGCTTGGGCAGGGGCCGAGCCTGGGATCGGAGGGAAGGGGGAAAAATCAATGGAAACATATCCTCAGGTGAGGATAAAAAGAAAAATAAAGAAAGAAATGTCATATCCTATGAAAGACACATCTTGAAAATGCCTAAAGAAAGTTGTCATTTTTTCATGGTGAAGGGACTAGAGTCCATGTTGATGAAAATACCTTGGCGGCTGTGGTGACTGGCAGTGGCTGCAGCAGCGGGGTGATGGGGATGGTGCCTTTCCCTGATCAGCCCGGTCACCTTCCGCAAAGGGAGGCCAGACTGCGGCTTAGGTCCAATCCCAACGGGGAGCGGACCTAAGCCATCAGTAGGACATCCCCTGAGGGCTCCCAGTATGTGAGAGGGGGCAGGCTGGGTTGAGGGACCCCTCCCCAGTGCATGAATTTCGTGCACCAGGCCCCTAGTCTATAATAGAAATGAAGGCGTTCTCTTAACTGAGACACCATTCCTCAGAGAAAAAAATAATAAAATCAATATTTATATCTTCACTAGATTTATTCTTTTTATCAACTCTTACGAGTTACTGAGCACTGTTCCTCAACAGAGGATGGAAAAGCACTTTCATCCTCGCTACATCAAGAGAGTTTATAATTAAACTAACTCAATGTGTAAAAAAGTTTTAATATGAGATTAAATTTTTAAGTCACGTACTGAGCAGCAAATATATACAAGGCAGCAATCTAGTTTCTGTGAGGAGAGAAACCTGGGAACCCAGTGCTAATGAGAGCACACGGGGACAGTTCTGGAGCTGAAGACCATGCTGAGGCAGGGCCAGACATGCTTGTGGACTGACAGTAAGAAGCCGGAGAGGTGAAGCCCCAGGAAGCTGCGTAGGGAAAGACAATGAGGACACGTGACTCAGTTGGAAAGGAAGAGAGGTGCCTTCTCCTCTCCAATGAGGAGAAGGTTGAATGAGGAATCACTTTGAATAGGATATTTTAATGTTTCAAAATCAACTAAAAGAATAAATATTATATAAAGGTCACTCAATGAAGACAGCCAAAGAGAAAGTAAAATGATAATGAAGTAATCAATTTCTGGGGAAGGAAATTTGCCCTTTGAGTATATGCTGGCCGGAGGTTTGTCATATGTGGCCTTTATTATGATGAGGTATAGGTCCTATTTTTGTGGGGGTGAAATTGAAATGGTCACAATTCTCACAGAGCCTTCCCCCCCCCCCCCCCCCCAGAGGAATGGGGAGAGAGGGAGAAACATCAATCAAGTTCCTGCCATATGCTCCCGGACAGGGATTTGAACCGTGACCCTTTGGTGTGCAAGATGATGCTCAAAAAACTGAGCCACACTGGCCAAGGCTGAAAAGGCTTTTAACGGTTGTTGTACACACCTTGGTTTCCAGAGTAGTGACAATAATAGGTAACAATTGTTCTCATTTTGAAGCTCAAATGAGACTCAGGTTGAGAATTGTTATTCTCTAGGTTTATAGCACATGTGATTGGAACAAGAAATGTTGTTCCTACCCACAGGATAAAGCCTAAATCTTTTCGTCAATTATTTTCCCTGCCAAGAATTTTACATGATGCCAGGAGATGGTGCGAGTCACTTGTTGACTGTCATATGATGATAATCAAGTGTATTGTTACAGATATGATTAACTTTTAAAACATCAAGGAACACTCACTTATTAGAAACATGCTGATGTCTATACATCAATTTTAAAATATCCATTCTATAGTTCTAAAAAACTATAATCAGTGTAATAAGCTTTAAATAAGTCTAACATCAATATCCTCTAAGGAATATTTGCAATAAAACTGTAACATCACCAAATCTGAGATAAAAATAAAATAAGCTAATGGTAGAACTGAAAAATATAATGCCATATGCTTTGAGTCATGCGTTTGCGCATTTCCAGAAATGAAACATGAGTAAGTTCACCTCAATGACAGAGCTACCATTCTATTACTGGCATATCTGGAAAATACATGCTTAGGTAAGAAAAAGAATTTTGACCATCTTTCTTCTTTTCTCTGATTCTCCCTCTTCCAGAATTTATAAAACCAGAAATTCCATAGAAGTAAAAAAACAATTTGGAATTATACAAGAGAAGACAGACAAATGAACCTCAAAGCCACACACAGCTCTTCAAAAGGCTCTGCCATGCTGTGATGATTTAGAATCTTGTGGTCTCCCAAGGGAAAGCTATAAAAATCAGGGAGACTGAAGACAGTGCCAGCTGAAAAACCACACAGATGGCTTAGCCGACTAAAAGCCAGCTGAGTTTTGGAAGATTGTTCTCATTTAAAGTATCTTCCAAAAACAGCTTTATGTGGTTGGTTTCAATTTTCCCTGTCTTTGACACTGTTAAGCTACCTTTTCAGCCTTTAGACAGGCGGAGCACAGAAAACATTAATTTCCTTTAAAAGGGAACAAAAGACTTACTGTTTCTTTTTGTCCTCATGAAAAAGTTTTAGACCTGAGTTTTACTCATTTAGTAAAATCATCACCACCCAGCTGTTGTATTCTCTAAAGGAACACAAGCAACTCTCATGAAAACAGGTGTTAAGTCATGCGAGTGAGGAAACAAAACAAATGTATTTCTTAAATACATATTATATATCAAATATAAAAATATGATATATCTTCAGGATGTAAATTATCAGTATATATTCTATTGATAGATTAACCCTTTGCACTCGCTTGCTTTTTTCTCGATTCCTTTATTCTACTCGGGATTTAATTTTTTAAATACCCCAGATTTTACAAAGCGCGGCAGTAGAATAAAAAACTGGAGTTTCTTTTCATACAAACTTACTTATTTGGATTTTTTTATATTTCAAATTATTGATACATTCAATAACCGTCACACTCAACATCCGAGTGCAAAAGGTTAAATTATATATATATACATATACATTGATATATATATAATTGCATATGCATACACACATGTATACATATCATTCATGCAAACAGGAAAGCCTTTGGCTGAGGAAGGAGATAGAGGAGAACACCTTGTGTATATAATTAGAATAAATTACTCTGTTCTGTCCTGTTTAGATATGTCCATCAATTTGTAAGTGTTGAAAGCAATTGACTAATATGATAAATTTAAAAATTTACTCTGCAGCAGAGACAGGAAGGGGGAGGAATCAGGAGACACTACTGTTCCGTAGCTAGTTTAATTGAGAGGACTCTCAACCTGGGCACAACAGGTAGAACTGCTTGCTCTGCTATAAGAGCCGTCAAAATCCAATCATATGTAGAATTACAGAAAGATCACTTTTAGTCACAAGAATAACCCTACTATGTTACAACTAAGATTAAATCCTTACCATTATGCCCAAACAAAACCTAAGTGCACAGCCACACTGCAAGGTAAAAAATGCCCTCCTTCAGGGATACACTGCTATGTAATATGCAGAAGAGAATCTGATGCACCTAAAACTATCTGCCTTTCCACTCACCAACTGGCCATCTATTTTTTAAATCTGATTTGCATTTTCAGAGTATCAAACTTTAACTCTGAAGCTCAATTTTGCAAGAAAAACAATGAGAGGAAATAAGAAAGGCTATGTATAGATTGCCAATTCTAACTCGTTACAAAACTATGCATCCTAATACCATTATTTTTGCTGTTTTAGGGAGTCTTTCATCCTCACCTCCCATAAAAATCTCAGGGTCTTCTACTCCTCCTCCATGACAGCAATGTAAATTTGAACTCCAATTTTGAGATCCAAAACAAAAAAAATAAATGCATAAACACACACACACACACACACACACACACAATACCTGATATCTAATTGACAATGTAGATTTCTAAGCCAAATAAATGCATTTTAACACTAGAAACATAAAATCAGGGTTACAGTCTTCCACTTAAAATCTATTTTTACTGATTAATGTTTAAACCTTAAAAAGCCAAGGAGTTTACAGTGTCAGCTACAAAGATTGTCTCCCTAAAGATAATTTGAACTGTTAGGCTTACAAAATCCTTCCTTACAGATGCTACTGCTTTTGCAGGAATAACTTTAATTTTTTATGATGATGATAATGATAATGAATTTTTTTTCAAAACCTGAAATGTATTTTTTTAAAGCCTGGAGAGCTATATAGTTTCTTTTTTAAAACTTAGAGCACTCTATAGTTAAAAGACCATCAAGTCTTGAAATATAATAAACAAGGAAACTATCAATAAACTTTTAATTCTAGTCTTTCTTATTGACAACAACATTAAATTAATTGTAGTTTTCTGCTGTTTCTATTTCTCTGGTAAAAGTGGCTATTATCACACAGTCTACATCATAAAATGGCCAAAAGATTTAAGTATCTATGGGAATCTAGGTCTGATCCTGTTCCTGAAACCAGATCAATAATCACAGACATTTAGTTATGTCCTCAGTGCTAAGTGCTGGGCACTGTGCTGAAGTTCTTACATAAGGTGCCTCTCACAATAACTGAGGTAGGAATTAACTCAGATGAGAAAAGTTAAGCACAGAGAAGGTAAGTACTTTGAAAAAGGGAACACAATTATTACATGGCAGAAATGGGAGTTAAATGCTGATCTGTTACTTCAAAGCCTTTGCTGGTAACCACTACACTCTACCTCCCGAAATATTGTTCCCCCATGTAGCCTTTCTACAGACTGGGTCCCAGAGAATGGACACTGCCATTGTCTAAATAATTAAGGTAAGGTCCTTTCTCATTCACCAGAATGCTACAGTGAGTGGTCAACCTAAACTAGTTAACTAAAGCACCAGGAGCAACCAAAAAGCTCATGAGAGCCCACCAGTGTGGCTCAGTGGTTGAGTGTCGACTTATGAACCAGGAGGTCATGGTTTGATTTCCAGTTGGGACACATGCCCAGGTTGCAGGCTTGAACCCCACTAGGGGGTGTGCAGGAGGCAGCCGGTCAATAATCCTCTCATCATTGATGTTTCTCCCTCTCTCTTCCTCCCTAAAATCAATAAAAATATATTTTAAAAATTAATTTAAAGAGCTCAATTTAGAGAATCAGCTAAATGAGTTAAGTTGAAAAACCTTCAATTTATCTTAAGAGGGTACTCTCTAATCGTGGACTATATAAGGAGATGATGACTTCATTGAAATGAAAAGTGAAAATGTTAAAAAGCCAATGGCAATGTCTTTTTCTCACACCGTCATCTATGGATAAATGTATGCACTGGTTTGCTTAGCAAAGCAAGTCCAGTAAAGTAATACTGCTTATATACATACTAGAGGTCCAGTACATGAATTTGTGCATGGGTGGAGTCCGGTGGCCCGCCCTGATCAGGACACAATCAGGGCTGGGCCAGCTGGTGGGAAGGGGCCGAGGGCGATTGGACCCCAGGCCAAGCCATGGGGAGGGGCTATGGGTGGTGGGCCAGCTGGCCCCACCCCCAACTGGGGGGGATCAGAGGCAGGGCCAGCCAGGGGGAGGGGCCTCGGGCAGTAACCACCGGCCTTGCTTCTGATTGAAGTGGAGGGTGGCGGTCAGGGGCAGAGCTGGCTGGGGGGGAGGGGCTGCGGGCCAATTGAGGTGGTAGGGGTTGATCGGTGGTGGGGCCAGCTGTGGGGAGGGTCTATGGACAGTGGACTGGTCAGCCCTGCCCTCGAATGGGGTGGGGGGGAGCTGATCAGGGGCCAGTGGCCTGGGGGCGGGGGCATGGGTAGTTAGCTGGCCGGCCCCAGGCCCTATTGGCGACGGGGGAGGGGAAGGGCCTGATCTGGGGTGGGGCCAGCCAGGGGGAAGGGCTGTGGATGGTTGGCCAGCCAGCCCTGCCCCTGATAGGAGTGGGGGTGCTGATCAGAGATGGAGCTGGCTGGGGGGAGGGGCCGCAGGCTGATCAGGGTGGGGCCTGCTAGGGGGAAGGACCACAGTTGGCCACCAGCCTCACCCCTAATTGGGGTGGGGGGGCCGAGCTGGGTGGGGCCGGGTCGGAGGAGGGGCTGCAGGAGGTTGGCTGGCCGGCCCCGCCCCCTATTGGGGTAGGGGGAGCAATCGGTGGCGGGTCCAACCGTGGGGAGGGGCCGCAGGAATCTGGCCACTGGCCTCACCCACCATCAGGCCGGTTCGCTGGCCACAGTAGGCATCATAGCAACCGGTCATTCCAGTCGTTACAGCATTCCGGTCGCTGGCTTTTTATATATATAGAAGATGTATACACATACCCATAAATCTCCAATTTTTATAGCATATGTCATTTTAAAAATAGATATGAAATTACATAATTATGTGGGAGGAAATATTTCCAACTTAAGTAAAAACACCAATTTAGCAAGTAATGGGGTTTAAAAAGAAAACACAAACATCTGGATATCTAGAAATCACAAGGTATTTTTTTTATGCTGTTAGTTTAAGGGTTTGTTTCCCTTCTCACTAACATTTGAATAAACTCCATGTGTTGGAGCTACCTTCTGGCTCTAAGTAATTCTAGGTTTCGTTTGAAAGCCAAAATAAATTATTTTTTAAATCCAAACAAAATATGTTAAATCTTAAACATAAGTATACTTGTCTGCCAATGTAGTTTAATAGGTTTCATTAAACAAGAAGCTGACATTTTAAAATTAACAAGAAGCTGACATTTTAAAATTATTACTGTTTACTACTTGTTCATCTACTTTTCACGACGTCTTTAAAAAATTCAAGCCTTAAATCTGGAATATATGTTCCTTGTGGGGACTTTTCTATCCAGCAAGTAATTCCCTGCAGGAACTTAATGCTGTTTAGTGACAACAGAAATACAAACAACACAAACTACAAACAGATATAGTACAGAAATACATCTAATGGCCTCTTTATAATCTCATTTTATACCCATAGTTTCTAATAAAAATGAAGTCCTGAATGATTTTCATAATAAAAACCACGGATTATTAAAAATTAGGAAAGTGGGAATACAGACACACTTTAAACATTAGAAACATTATTTTTTTTAAATCCTGAATATTAACAATTTATCCTCGTCTTGGTTATAAAAGCTAAAGTTTTTAAAAAGGATCAGCTCATATACAATTAAAGTTCCCAATAAAAATTAGAGGAGGATATAGACTGGTTTTAAATTTTAATTTTAGAAACCATTATCCAACTCTTGTTTTTATAATACGTAAGACTGGAAAATGGCAAATCAAAGAACCATTCACTCCAGAAATAAACATGCCAAAATCCTTGCCATCACATTATGTTTGTCACTGCCAAGCCTATTTTCTTGACTGAAATGTTTATTCTTTTTGAGATTTATACACTGTCTTATGTGTACATTAAAATTATGCCAAATTCAATTGTACTGAGAAGGCTTTTATAATTGCCCCTTCAAAGTTTACTATCGCCCTAGCCAGTTTGGCTCAGTGGTTGGAGCATCAGCCCTTGGACTGAAGGGTTGCTGGTTTGGGCACATACCTCGGTTGCAGGCTCTATCCTAGCCGAGGTCAGGACTCGTGCAGGAGGCAACCAATTGATGTGTCTCTCCCACATCAATGTTTCTCTCTGTGTGTCTCTCTTCCCTTCCACTCTCTCTAAAAATCAATGGGGAAAAAAATATCCTTGGGTGAGGATTAACAAACAAAAAGTTTACTATTAACATAAGATTCTTTTTAAAACTGTACATAAAATTTTAGCCTAACACTATTTGAAGAGCCAGGTTCCCAAGGGAAGAACATTATTCATTAGGATGACTTTTTTCCATAAGGAAAGTGGCCCCTGAATGTGGAACAAACCATTCCTTTCCTGAATCCATTCCATTTCAGCCCCTCATGCAATGGTGCACGCCGCAGATAACTAGGATCTGCTTCAGATAGGCAGGTGATGCCGGTATTTATCGTTCCCTTAGCGAACGGCACCACCTGCAGAATTAAAGAAACCGAGGGATTTGGAACCTGTAGGCATAATTACCTGTCAGAATCTACTGCAGCCTTTCTGAAGTTAATATCCTGATACCTACTGTTCCCACAGGAAAATTCTATAATGTGCTTTAGAGAAGTTAATTCAATTTATGCTGATAGCCTCTTTTATGCCATTTAAATATAGTATTACTTAGTACATGAGATACACACTACTTATCAAATTAAAATACTTTACTACTTCAGATACATAAGTCAACTCACTAGACCTCCTGTACAATCAAGGCACTAAGAAAAAGATAAAACTGTGTTTTCTTAAATTAGCTCTACAGCTAAGAGAAAACCTTAATAGGTCTGCACGCAGGTGGTTACAAAGAGCAGTAGTGGTAGTACAGGCAGTACACTAGTACCACGGACATTCTGGGACCATTCTTTGATGCAGGGAGCTGTCCTGTGCATGGCATGTTTAACAGCACCCATGCTCCTTCATGACAATCAAAATCGTCCCTAGGCATTGTCAAATGTCCTCTAGGGACAACATCATGTCAGGGTTCAGAACTAATGAGTTAGTGGAAATGCCAGGGGGCTGGAGTTTATTTCACTCTGCTCCTGTGGGTGTGCACCAGGGCGAGAATTTCACCCCCCTGTCTCAGTTTCTCCTACCTCACGTTACTTGTAAGGATTAAATATGAAAAGAATTGAATGGTGGCTTAGTGCTACTGCTACAATTATTTTAATTATTGTACTCTTTTCAACAACAAAAAATCACTGAAGGCCCAAAACTCGAGGATTTAAAAAGTTGGGAAGAGGGCATCACTAGACTTATGGCTTATTTAGAGATTCCTCCTATAAGCCCAGTATTGTGGATCATAAGGATATGATCCCAACTCCTGTTTCCTACTCATAGTCTAAACATGAGAGAACCAGGATTGTCTACTTGGACACTGAACACATCACATACTTTCCCCCCTGCATTCTGGCTGTGGCTACTGTCTAATAGGTAGCAAACCCCACCACGTGTATTCCTACACCCCTATTAGAATCCAGCATCTTCCATGAGGTATTTTCCTGATGGCACCTAACTCTCCTCTCTTACTCCCCCACCTCCCCCAAACACTATGGTGGAACCTCTCTCATAGTACCTGTGCTCTTCAGGGCACAAGTGATTCCGTGAAGGCAAGAGCCCATAGAATTCATTTCCCTGTAAAGCTCAGCCCCTTTTCTATCCTCATCTCCATCTAGCCTGCAGGGCCCAGCCACATTATTACTTAAGCTTTATTTTTTAATTGGGCAGCTACCTTTGGATGATTAATTGTAATTTTCTTAAAGGCTGATTATACAGCTCCATAGTAAACATTTTTACTACATACAACCCTTTGAGCAACTCTAAACCTACTGTAGTGAGGTGATGGTATTTTCATGGGGGGAGGAGAGGAGGATCAACAAATGGAGTACCCAGCAATGCCTGCTGTACTCGTTACAGGGGATTAAGGCCCATGGTATGTGTGGTTGGGGGAGGCAGAGTACTCCAAACACCCACAAGTCAAGGAGTTAAGCAATTCTGTGTAAATGCCAGTGTTGTCCTGAAGGATCCTGGCACAAAAAGGCAGTAGTGACAGGCGAAGAAGACCGAAATAATATATCTCAACATGTACTCAGAGGATCTCGGGCCTCAGAAAACTCTGTGCTGTCTGAATCAAAACACAGGTGTAGGGGAGCAGAACCAAGCTTCTACTTTTCCTTCGATCCTCACCCAAAATATGTTTATTGATTTTAGAGAGAGGGAAAGCAAGAGAGAGAGAGAAAAAACAACATCTATGTGAGAGAGAAACATTGATCGGTTGCTTCTAGTACATGTCCCGAGTGGGATTGAGCCCGCAAACTAGGTATGTGCCCTGACTGGCAATTGACCCAGTGACCCCTTGGTGTATGGGACAATGCTCCAAAGGAGCCACCTGACCAGGTTTCTTATGCCCATTAATTAATTTGAAAGAACTACTGGATTAAAGAGAATAATCCTCTTCTAACAGAGGAATGCTGACTGTTTGAGAAGTAGGAAGGAATTATCTCTGCATATCCTCTCAAAATATATTTTAAGTAAATGCCACTAAATTCAACAGCTGCTTTATTTTCTAGGCATTCTCTGTATTAGGTGTTCAATTAAAAATGAATAAATTTATATAAAAAGACTAGAGAGGAATTTATAGAAACAACTGATGTTGCCAATTCTGTAAATATTGACAGAATGGGGCAGCAGTTATTTCAAGGATGTGAAAATTCACACAAACCCCAAAAACCTACCTGGGACTGTCCTGGAGAATTTCACCTCTAGGAGATCCCAAGAACTGCTGCCTGAATAACATGATTTCTGTAGGAAGTCTTGGGAGATAGAGACACTTTAGCCGCCCCAGCACCAAGGAGAATGCCTTTCTCCTCTGACAAACTGAAGCCAATTAAGTCAAAAGCATCCTTTGGATAATTAATGGATCCAATTGCACCAGGAAGAGTTAAAATACGAGTAATATCCCCACGAGCTTCAGGACTCACCAAGAGTGAGGAACTCCTGTAGGGGCCAATAAAATTAATGACATTTCAGAAATGAGACTCTCATGAGCCATAAAAGAAGTGGCAGAGGGTTGCAGAAATCAAGTCTATTTTAATCCTTAAAAAACTAAGGAAAACATTTGAAAGAATCTCTACAATTCCTTCAAATAGGAAAGACAAACTTTTCTCAAATATTCTTTTTGGGGACCCATAAAATATTCCTCCTTCAGACACATCCAAAAAGAATATATCTGGGTTGCAAACCTGACTGAGGTACCCACTGTGTGACCTCAAGTGGGTAAGTCGTGGACTTCAATTTCTTCCTCTATAAAACAGGGCTGCTAAGAAGAGTCAACTTAACAGGATGGATAAAGCTCTTGGACCAGTGACGGGGCAGAGCAGCAGTTAACAGAAGAAACAGCCTCTGCACCTCAATGTCTGTCTTATTTCATAATTTACACACAGTCTCCTTCCTGAACTATTGGGGAGCATCAAATAGGATAAATGTACACTGCTGTGTGAAAAGTGAAGCATTACACTCAAATGTTAGCTGTTATTAACTTGGAAATGGAAGAATAAACACAATTAAAAGAGAACTGACACGCAGAATAGGTAAGTAAATAGTTAAAGGGCACTTCGTTTCTTTAAGTGAGTTCAAGTCTCTTTTATTCCTTCAATATTTATTGAACAAAAGGCAAGGGCTAAGCATTTGTTTTCCCTGACCTACAAGAGATATTAGACATAAGCAAACACAAGAGAGAAAAGTCTATAATTAAGGTAAAGATAACTAGGGACTTCGCCGTAGAGAGAGATTACTACAAGCTTAGGGTGAGCAGATAAATCTTCACAAAAGAGGAAGCAGTTGAAATGGCCTTGAAGTATGTGTACAGTTTGGATAAGGAGCTTAATCCAAACTGTACACAGGTGGCAAAGCCGGGAGATGAAGAGGCACAGGTGCGGGGTATAAGGTAACTCAGTTTTGCCAAATCAGAGTGCAGGTAGTACGGGGCCAACAGACTGGAACACAGCCTACAGACAAACTGCAGAGGACCCTGAGTATGTGTCCAAGGAAGCAGGGACGGAGAATGCTGGCAAATGGGATTCCTTGCTCAAAATCCTTTCGTGAAGAAATTTCAGAGTTTTACATTCTCAGAGTAATCTGACAGATTTTAGGTGGTGGAGTTAGCCCTAGCTGGTTTAGCTCAGTGGATAGAGCGTCGACCTGAAGGGTCCCAGGTTCGATTCTGGTCAAGGCCATATGCCCAGGTTGCAGGCTCGATCCTCAGTGGGGGGTATATAGGAGGCAGCGGATCAATGATTCTCTTTCATCACTGATGTTTCTATCTCTCCCTCCGTCTCCCTTCCTCTCTGAAATCAATAAAAAAATTTTTTTTAAAAAAGAGATGGGGTTAGAGCCAAGGGTTAACCATCAACCTCCAAAGTGGTTAAACAGTGAAGGTTTGAAAAGAAACAGCCAATAACGGTAAAGTCTGCAAAGGAACTGATGGCAGGAGATAAATAATGGAGGAGACAGCAGCACACAGCAGAAGACCCCAGGTGTTATCTGCCACAGAGAGGTAGTACAATTATTAAAAAAAAGAGGACACAGGTGAGTGAGGCAACCAACCATGTTCCAGGATACTGAAATAGTATTCAGATGATTACAGAACTACTGCCTCTAAACTTCGAGAAACACAGGCTTTACCAAACAAAATAGAATGATTTACAGAGAGAACTTTCACACCTGAAAACCTAAAGCATATTTCAAAATAAGAAGTGAGGAGATTTCCTGAGAAATCTCCCTACAAAATTGGCTTTTAAGTTAGTAGGGAAATATCATTTTGGAAATAAATCTAATATGCTATCCATTTCTGTAGCTAATGCACAGTTCAAGTGGCTAGAACCGGAGAAGAGTGCCAAGCATCCCATCTCTGCTTTGAGGCTGGAGTTCAATGACTACTGTCAGTGAAAGGGTCTGATCAACATTTTTTTAAATATATATTTTATTAATTTATTACAGAGAGGAAGGGAGAGGGATAGAGAGTTAGAAACATCGATGAGAGAGAAACATTGATCAGCTGCCTCCTGCACACTCCCTACTGGGTATGTGCCCAGAACCAAGGTACACGCCCTTGACTGGAATCGAACCTGGGACCCTTCAGTCCGCAGGCCAACGCTCTATTCACTGAGCCAAACCAGTTAGGGCTGATCAACATTTTTAATTTCACTTCTGGAAATGTTTGAAGCTTTTATGTTGAAGATGTTAGCTGACTATTCCAAGAATTCTACTTCTTTTTATTATGAAAATTGAGAGCTGGCCTTTGATAACCATTTTGTAGAAAATAGTATAGGAGTCATTTTACTTACCATTGTAACCACATGCCCTGGACACTGACAAACAGCACTCTTTGAAGGCAACAGAAACTAGAAATGTTGAGTGTTGGTTATAAAACAAAAAGTGAAAGTGGGGACTGGATAGAAACTTCCCCAAATTTACCAGCATCAGCTAAAACTGGGCTAAACTGTGGCAGATTAAAATGTACATTCTTCATTTTGGCACTGTAGTCATTCAGTAACTATTAAGTACATACTATTTACAAGTTACAGTGTGAGATACTGGGGATACAGGTGAGAATTAGACAAAAATTTCTATTTTCATAGAGCTTATGTTCAAGTTGGGGAAAAGAGATAAAAATAAATAAATAAGCAAAAGAGCATGTCAAATAATAGGTGTTATGAAGAAAAAAACACCGGAAGGAAGAATAGGAATTATGGAGAAGGCTCCAATTGAAATTAATAAAAGGTGAAAAGATTATATCTAAGCAAATACTTCAGGGAAGAAGAAGGCACACAGATGGGGAGAAGGGACCATTTCCAGCAAAGTGACAGGGGAGTCCAGGGGCCTTAGGGCTGAAGCCAGGGGCTGAGTTTTGGAGCTCAGTGGGCAAGCAGCAGAGAGGTGGTAGAAGAAGTCAGAGAGAGGAGAAGTATCTGTGTCTGGAGATGGTGGGCACTGGCTGAATAGTGATCAATGTAGCACTTGTGCACCTGGGTAAGAATATTTAAAGTGAGGCTTATTTTAGAAGATATGATCCTCTTAACAGACATGTAACATTCAATGCTTATATTTGGGATGTAATGAACAAAATAAAAAAAAAAAGGAATATACTCACAGATACAGAAAACAGACTGACAGCTGTCAGAGGGGCTAGGGGTGGGGAGAGAAGGTGAAGGGGTTAAGCAAAAAAAAAGAAAGAAAAAACCTCATAGTCACAGACAACAGTATGGTGATTACAAGAGGGAAAAGGGGGACAGGGTGGAAGTAAAAGAGGATAAAGGAGGGATAAATGGTGATGGAAAGAGACTTAACTTTGGATGTGAACACACATTACAATATACAGGTGCTATATTATAGAATTGTACACTTTAAATCTATAATTTAAATAACTAATGTCACCCCAATAAATGCTATAAAAATTTTTAAGAAATAAATAAAATGGCGCATCTATGGCCATACAATAATTAGTAAAGGCATCTTGTTACTACAAATTAGAAGTTCAGGTTGAAACTGGGGGAAATTATTTATAGTAGTAATTAAACGTGAATGAAATATGCTATTAAATTATAAACTTATCTATTATATATTTTCACCACTATGTTTTATAAAGAGTTTATATTGGACCTCTTCTTTAAAAATGTTCAATAACTCCCCATCACACAAAATAAAATGGTCCAAATTCACAAAGATAATTTGGTAGCACTTGAACATAAACAGCCTGGACTTTTATCACCGATTAATGCTGGGATTAATGTACAAGGTAATATGGGAATACAGGATGGGGTGAGTTTAATTCCAACATGCAGGGATGTGAAACATATTTTGAGAGAGCTGATATTTGGGCTGATTAAGAATGGATGGGATTTTGCAAGTCTTGGTGATTAGGAAGTATGTATCTGAAAGGGAAGCAGCACTCAAGGTATTTCATAGCCTGGCTCTACCCACCATTCTACTGTACCGTATTTCAAACTACACAGTCAATTGTCAAAAACATCCTACCATCTCCTGCCGACATTACTTTACTCAAGCTGCTGATTCCCTTTCAGATACATACTTCCTAATCACCAAGACTTGCAAAATCCCATCCAATCTTCTTAATCAGCCCAAATATCAGCTCTCTCAAAATATGTTTCACATCCCTGCATGTTGGAATTAAACTCACCCCATCCTGTATTCCCATATTACCTTGTACATTAATCCCAGCATTAATCGGTGATAAAAGTCCAGGCTGTTTATGTTCAAGTGCCACCAAATTATCTTTGTGAATTTCTCACACCCAGAAGAGGTCCTTCCTTTACCACAAGCTGTTAATGTTAACTCTGTTAACAGATAGCCTGAATCTGAACATGTGTAACTGGCCCTTTCCTTGTTCTTCAAGAGCTATACCTTCGACACAGTGTATACCTATCAAGATACAAGCTACAGTAAGGTTCCAGGAAGAAAAACAAAACCAAGAAATCTCCTTATTCCTGAGACAGAGGGAATTTTTTCCCATACTGTTGTTCTCTTTCTAAAGGGTTAAAAACAATCAAATCTTAACAATGGAATAGCCTAACAAGTGTTAAGCACAATG
Source organism: Cnephaeus nilssonii (assembly GCF_951640355.1). NCBI lineage: Eukaryota > Metazoa > Chordata > Mammalia > Chiroptera > Vespertilionidae > Cnephaeus > Cnephaeus nilssonii. Next base: position 50,135,349 of record NC_137085.1, on the reverse strand, counting down.
AGGACAATGTTCTCTTAATGACTAGGTGTAACAATCATTCTCTGTCTTCTGAAATTGAAAGGGAATTTAACCTCAAAGTGGCAGTTCCAATTCTTCATCAAGGTGGTAGTTAGAAGAGAATATTTGGAACATGATTGCTTCAGGGGAAGGTCAATTTCTCTTGTTTCCTATCCCTTTTCCCATACAACAGCTTAACCCCCTCAGGGAAATGTGACCCTAAGACAAAGGCTCCTAGGCAGAGGAGAGAACACCCATTTTGCATAATCTAAATAGCAGGAACAGATAATGTACTTCTTGCATGTTTCTACTAGGAGAAAAAATAAGGTATACTGCATCCTAGCAACTTAATACGATGACGTATCTTAGAAGCAGTAAAGAAAGTTGATGAATTTCCTAAATGAAAAAGCATCTCATAAAAAAATTCTATCATTCTAGGTGCATTCAGAATGTCTACAACTGGCCAGGGAGTAATGTACTCTTTAGTCACTGTCTTTGAAAATCCCATTTAGAATGGAAAAATAATTGTAGACAAAGATCAGAACTGGAATCCAAACTGCAAACAAGGACAATGGAACAAAATTCAAATGGAAAAGCAGAAAGTGTGGCTGCTCCTAAAAGAATTCTTAGCATCCTGACCCTCAATTTATTACCTGTATACATCTATCATGCTATCTTTTTCTTCGACATTGACAGCACTATGTTTCAATTAAAATTGCATAAAATATCAGAAACTCTGATACCAGCTGGCCTCAGGGGATGTCAAATACAGCTATTTGATTTTAATAGTAACTACATGAATTTTCACCTGAGAATTTTCAATTCTGCTTATATGTATTATCAGAATTAAGTTAAAGCTGTCCTATTTTTCCCAAGTGCTAATTTCACTGATAAAAAGGAAGGGAATGGGCCTGCCTGGTTTTGCTCAGTGGATAGAGCATCAGCCCATGGACTGAATGGTCCCAGGTTAGATTCCTGGTCAAAGGCATGTACCTCGGTTGCAGGTTGATCCCCGGCCCCAGTCAGGTTGCGTGCGAGAGGAAACCAATCAATCAATGTGTCTCTCACATCGATGTTTCTCTCTCTCTGTCTCTCCCCCGCCCTTCTACTCTCTCTAAAAATCAATGATGGGAAAATATCCTCAGATGAGTATTAACAATAAAAAAAAAAAAAAGGAAGAGAATACAGTAAGAGAAGGAAGAAAGGCAGGAAGACAGGCAGACAGGCAAGCAGGCAGGCTGTCAAGGCATCCCGTGGAACTAAGATAGCACCCCCTAAGAGGGGGCCTCTGCACAAACCCACCCACGGGGCATGTGGGGAAAGTGAGTCTACCCACCCACACCTCCAAGAGGGGCCAAGTAACATTCCTTTACCTGCCTCTCGCCAACCCCACTGAAGAAGCACTCTGTATGTAACATGTACTCTTCCCCAGCTGGCACTGGCATGGAGTAAAGAAGGATATACTTCATACTAGTAAAAATCCATTTTGCAAACTTTAAGCCTAAGACGGTGCAATAGATTCCACAAGTGTTGCACTGCAATATAAGAGATACGTTTGTTTCACCACATGCTTCACAATACCTAAATATTTAAGTTTTAAATCAATTTAAATTTTAATACTAGGGAAACATTTTTGTGCAAAATTTTTTATTTTTCAACTAACATCCCTGGGTGACTAATTTTAAAAGAGTTATATTACCCAGAAAGAAATCTGATCATTTACTTTTCCTAGTATACATGTTGGTATTTTGTTTACTTGTTTATTTGAAACTATAGAAGTGAACTGTCATTACTGAAATAAGGTTATACCTCATTTCTTTTCAGGACTGAAACAGCCAGTATTTTGTTTGCTTTTTATTTTTGTTTTGTTAAATTTCTCAACATGCTGAAAATATCCGCTGATTTGCAACAATATAGAAAAGTTACCAATTTGGGGGGGGGAACCTTCAAGAATAGAATACCACAATTATTAAAACATCAATAGTAGAAATGCTGATAATGAGAAAATGTATCCTTTCATTCTTATTTCTACATCAAAGTTAGTACAAAAAGAAAGGGGGGGAATCCAATCATAACTCATAAGGGAGTACACACACCTATCTCTGAGAGCAACCTGTGGATCAGAGGACTCTGACACATGCCATCTGCTTAGAATCCAGTCCTCCTTGTCTAACCAGCAATTCCTATGGACCACAGCAAAACAAAAATTAGTTAACACACAAAGCTGTGAATATACACATTCTGTCTCTCACCACACACTATGGAAAAGGTTACCCTTCAGACAGAAAAGTAACCAGCTGTGTCTGTGGGTTTTCAGTACCTTCAACTACTCCATGCACATACATTAAAGTATATTTCTGTTTTGATCCACTGTGTTTGGCCAAAGTACTTGTGTTCCTTCTACAGTGAATTCCAGGACTGTGTAGGTGCCTATGACTCTGCCTCAGAGAACAGCAGTTCGCAGGGGCACTGTGAGGAAGGCAAGCATTTCCTGTACATGGAATCCGCAGACTAACCCGGGAAGGCAGATATGGTCTATTAACCTGGGGTCAGGAATGCTGCCAGCAAGAAGCAATAGCACAGGTGAGACCCAAAGCACACAGGGTTCAACAGACTGGGAAGGAGCAGCACAATTCCCAAAAGAGGGGTAAGGAAGTGCAGGAGAGCAGGGAGGGAAGAGTTGGGGTAGAGAGGGTGGGAGAAGGAATGAGGCTGAGAGGTCAGAAGAGAACACTGTGTGGGCCCCTCCCTGGCTCTGCCTGCACCTTGGGAAACCTATTCCCAGAGGTCACCTTCCACCTGCCCATTCTGTCCCAACCACCTGAGAGAAATATTGAGACAGGAATTGGCAAGCAAGGAATTTCAGGACCAGGTTCCTACCTTATTCATGTCACAGAGGGTCCCCCCTCTCAGGAGGTAGTGTCCAGCCCCTCCCACATTCCTCCCTCAGTCCCTATGATCCTACACAAGGGATCATGAGGCAGCCAGCTATATCACACAGATTCATAAATACACCTTTCAAATACCTCAAAGAAGTCTCCACAACCAAAACATTTTAATTAAGATTCCAGATAAAATAAATTATTTCAGTGATCCAGGAGATTGGTCAAATGCCCCCTTTTGTTTGAAGTAAGAATATCTTTATACAATTTCTAACATTATTAAACAGGCATGATTTATCTAATGTAAGAAATGCAATGTACCATAAGAAGGGTGGGCATGAATTGTAGCTATTTGATGCTGTTAATTCTAACATTCCCTAATATACTTGCTTACTTTTTTAATCATGTTATGCAATTCATCAAAATCGTTAACTAGCTTAATAGCTCACAGTCAACACTATAAATATTAGATATAGGTATACACACTCAGGGATTATTGGTATTTACACTCCTGTTTGAAGCTAAAGACAAGTAACTTATTCAAAGCCTCAAATCTAGCAAAGTATGTACTAGTAAACCCTGATCTATCAGTTTTCTCATCTTGGATATTTTCCTAAGCTACTGTTCCTGTCTTTTTACCCCCATTTAAAATGCATTCACCAATAGACATATATTTAATTTTAAGTAAATTCAATACTCTGAAATTTATATTTACCTGCAAAACACAGAGACCATTCTTTATAAAAACAAGCTTTCAATATTTTTAATTGCATATGTAATAATTGGTTGCTGTAGAAATATAATAATGAAAATTACAGCCCTGACCATAACAATGTTACAAATTAATGAATACCATTCTATAATTTACAATACACATGTAGTTTCAAACATAAAAAGGAAAATATCCTGTTTTTGTAATCTGCTTTTAATCCTTGACAGTGTATTATAAATGTCTGTATCAATAAATACACATCCATTCATTTATCATGCTCATTAGCATATCGTGGATGAGTATATATATCATAATTTATTCAACCTTCCCTCAATGTTGAATATTTACTTGCTACCAGTTTTTCAGTTTCATAATCAACTTTGCAGATTATCCAAATAAACACATCTGGTGTGACTTTCTCATTTTTTTCCACAGAATAAACTCCCAGTTACAGAATGCAGGGTCACAGGGCACTCTTATTTCTAAGGCTGGTGGTCTGAACATCCTCTAGGTTCGCATGGAATTAGCAACACTGATCAATGCTCTAACCAACTGAGCTACCCAGCTAGGATGTTTTTGTTTTTGTTGTTGTTGTTTTTTAATAAATAGTACTCTATCACTTTAGAAACAGCAATAGAAGAAATCTTTGCCTGGCCCGGTAGGCCAGTTGGTTAGCACATCATCCCAATATGCCAAGATTGTTGGGTTCAATCCCTGGTCAGCGTACATACAAGAATCAACCAATAAATGAATAAATAAGGGAAACAACAAAACTCTCTCTCTCTCTCTCTCTCTCTCTCTCTCTCTCAAAAATCAATATATAAGATATAAATAAATATTTTTAAAAAAAATAGAAGATATCTTTGAAACATCGGACAATAGCAAAGATCTATCTACATCTCTGGTGATTTTTCACAGCCATTGCTAAATAGGTTGAGTTATAAAATTAAATTTCTATCCCCAATACACACCAACATCACTGAAGTGCTAAATCAGACAATCATAACATATCCAGATTAATGATCTGTAGGAGTAAAGGAACATGTTGCATTCTCCAGCCTCTTTGGCCCATGTTAGAGAGGGCAAATGCTGATCTTTGCAGCTCTCTGTCCCCAATCCCACCTGCATATATATGCACCTGTACAGCTCTCTGAGTCACAGCCACAAAATCAAGAACATCCTTCCACAACCACAGAGTTAGAACTGGACTAAGATCAAACACTTCTACTGTGCATGTACATATCCAGCAAATTAAAGAAGTACAATCTTTTACTTACAAATACTCTCAAGTAGAATTTTGCATTTTCAAAATGTTTCATGTTCTTGCTTTATTTTAAAAAGAAAGGGCTCAGCCCTAGCCAGTTTGGCTCAGTGGATAAAGCTTCGGCCTGTGGACTGAAGGGTCCCAGGTTCAATTCCGGTTAAGGGCACATGCCCAGGTTGCGGGCTTGGTCCTCAGTGTGGGGTGTTCAGGAGGCAGTTGATCAATGATTCTCTCTCATCATTGATGTTTCTACCTCTCTCTCCCTTCCTCTCTGAAATCAATAAAAAAATTTTTTTCATTAAAAAGGGCTCATTACACAAAAACCAAGGGATACTTTAGAACAGGGTTCTCAGGACTTGAACCTTTCTCTCAAAAGTACAGTTTCTATCTCTAATGAGTGACTGACTTGAAAAACATCTTATCCCAGAATTACAGTCCTTTAGGATCTTCTGGATACAGCTCCAATGAAAACCAAAGGATAAATATTTTCACCTATTTGAAATCCCTCAGAACCCAGATGATAAGAATGCATCCCCACAGTGGGTACCTCCACAGTTTATTCTGAAGGACAGGTAACATGGCATGGCTGCATGTGTTTAAGCGATAGCTGCCCATTGACAGGGTACTGGATCTGCACCTGCCAAAGACGTAATCGCAGAACAAGGAGCATAATTAAGTTGGTTTCTAACTAGTTCCTGGGACAGATCTGGGAAGCAAGATAAAGGCGGGGATGCACTGCACTGTAGGTCACTGCCATGGCACAGTTTGAGAAAATGTGTATCCCAAATTGCTTTTCAAAGTTTAATAAATGTCAACACCTCATGAGAGAAAGAAGAGACAAATTTATTGCATGCCATTCAACTAATCTACATTAATTACCTAAGATATTGCTACTTGTCAGCTTATAATTTTTCCCAAAAAATTTTATTTTATATTTGTGCTGTGTGTCTGTGTGTGCATAAATGCTTCCTTCCCCTTTGCACAGCAGCTACACTATACAACAGTCAGAGACCACACGCAGTTGGCAATAGGTTTGGGAAAATTATAACTTCATTTCACAAAAGAAAAAAAACACTTGAATTTGATTACATTTTAAGCTAAACGCCCATACTTCCTATACATAAAATGAGCACTTATTTTAATCAATCTAGAAGGAATATAAACAATAGTATAAATATTTCTTATTGAATTCAGTTACATTCATTTTATCATATTTTCTTCTATATAAAAATATCAATCACAAATTTATAGTCAGCAAATATCTCTGACTCAAATGTCAAATTAGGTCAAATGCTATAAGGAAAACCCACTCCTAAAGGATTTTGAAGGAAAAAAAATGTAATGAGCCACTGCCCTCTGCTGGTGAAAAATACACATTGTCCATAAATATTTAATTTGAGAACAAAAGTAATGAAATACATTAATATTTAAGCACCAAAGTCTGCAATACAATTTAGTGACTTTTGATTATGTGGGAATGATACACAAACATATATTACATGTTTTATCAAAAGCTAATATGCAATTTCAGACTTTTTTACTACAATACATACAGAACATTATATTCTATCTGAAAATGGTTTCTAAGCAAATTTCCATTTTAATTCTTCCAACAATTATTAAATAATATGTGTCAATGATGCTTTTTGCCATTTTAGAATCCATGAGAAATGTCACCTTACTTAGAGGTCAATTAGTAAGTCTAGAATACAGTTTTAAATGCTTTAAAAGTACTATGAGCATGTATAGACACATTAACTATCCTCCTCACCCACAGTGAAATTCTGGTTATAAGGCTAAATATCTAGAAGTACATAGATTACAGAACATCTCTACCATGTGCTTATAAGACACACTTAAACGAGTTTAGAGCTCTCTATATAAATATACTTTTAAGAACTATAAAAATAATTTTATTGGATATTTTTCAAATAGCACAAAATAATACAAGAAAACAATCTTGTAAAAAAGAATTCCAACAACACAGAAGTAAAATATATACAAGATGAGGTCCCAGCTTTATATGGCTCAAATTCATGCCACTGATCACAGGCCACCATAATTAAGTAGGTATCCTTTCATTTCTTTTCTATCTATTTACATTTTTTAAAGATTTTTTTTAAAATCACAGCTTCACACTATACATGGCATTCCTTAATTAGCTTTTTTTATTTTTACTTCATATATTTTAGAGATGTTGTCACATCAGTTCATATAGATTGACCCCATTGTTTTTAATAGCTATACAGTAGAGATGTTCTACAATTTTATCCCATCAATCCTCTACTGCTGATAAGCATATTTTCACACCTGAAATGGGGGAAGGGATGTTATAAATATCCTTGCTTAAAATTGTCCACAAGAATAATTTCTAGAGTTATTGATCTATATCATAAATTGACAGGTTTCCAAAAAATAAAATATATAAGTGTAAATAAACAAATACTGTGCAGTACAGTTTTATTTTTGTCTAACATTTAGAAGCAACATGATTTTAAAATTTAAATCTCCAGTTGTGGACTCAATTCTTTTTAGTGACTCAAAGAGCAATCTAATCTTTAAAAACCAAAAGCTGGACCTATACAGAGGGAAAAACATTATCTGAGTATTCATATGCTTTTGACTATTTTAAAAAATTTACCTTACATTAAAGAACTATCAAATGTCATAAAAATAGCTAGTAACCCTCAGAATGACACTCTCACCACTTAGCATCCCATTGATCTTTCCTCATTATATGACTCTTTTATTTTATACCACAGTTAAAATCCCCAACTGAAAATACAAATAACTCTATAAATAGCACATTTCCTTGAAGTTCAACCTTACTCATCTTTGTTCGGTAATCCATACAACTCCAGTGATTAGTTCTGCTGTAGGCTTAAACCATAACATACAAAAAGGCATAAAATGGGCTGGCTTTGTCCTCCTTTCACTGAGTTATAAATTTCCTCAAAGGTTTATTAATGAACAGCACAGTCACAAACACTCAAGCTGTCATCAGGCTCCTTGCTGCTAAATTTACTGAAGCATGCACTCTACTGTCTGCACATCTCCACACACATGATTTGTAAAGCCACAGATCCACAGATTGGAAGTGATCTTTAATAAGTTCCCCCTGCCCCCCTGCAAACTGCCAGTCCCAAAGAATCCATCATCCTCTGTTAAATGTATAAGCTTATGAGTGAATGAATATTTAGCCTATAGTTGTGTCTTGACTTTCTGTTGAATACCTATTTCCCTCTGGGCCTTTCTATTTTCCCAAGACTGTAGTTGCCTCATTCTTTGCCTTCCCAGTTCAGTTCAAGTCAAGACACTTGGTTTCACAGTCACAGCCTCCAAGAATGGCAGGCAAAGAAACACTTTCTCTTGATCCCTTGGGTTATTATGATGGCTTGTCTTGCTCTGTGAAAATGAGTACAAAGAAAGCATTCTTTCAAAAGAGGCAAGTCCAGCTCTAGCTGGTTTGGCTCAGTGGATAGAGCATCAGCCCATGGACTGAAGAGTCCCAGGTTCGATTCTGGTCAAGGGCACATACTTCAGTTGCAGGCTCACAGGCTCCTATGGGAAATCAATGTGTCTCTTTCACATCAATGTCTCTCTCGGTGTCTCTGTCTCTCCCCCTCCATTCCACTCTCTCTAAAAAAACAATGGAAAGCCCAGCCAGGTGTGGCTCAAAGGTTGAGTATTGACCTATGAACCAGGAGTTTGTGGTTTGATTCCCGGTCAGGGCAGGAGGTAGCCAATGAATGATTCTCTCTCATCATTAATGTTTCTCTCTCTCTCTCTCTCTCTCTCTCTCTCTCTCTCTCTCTCTCTCTCTCTGACATTAATAAAAAATATATTTTTAGCCTTTTTTTTTTTTTTTTTTTTTTGCCTCGTTGCTACAGAGTCAGCAAGATGGGTCACCAGCCACTCTACTGGAGCCATCCAAGGAAATTCGGCCAGGGTTCTCATTCTTGCCACGTCTGCTCAAACCGCCACAGTCTGATCTGGAAGTACGGTCTCAACATGTGCTGCCAGTGTTTCCGTCAGTATACGAGGGACATAAGGTTTCATTAAGTTGGACTAAGTGAACTTCCATGAATGGGTCGTTTAAGACATCTACCTTATGACAGAATACTATCTCTTTGTACATAAAATAATAAAATAATAAAACCTTCAAATATAAAATACATTTTTAAATAGAAAAAAATCAATGGAAAAATATTCTTGGGTGAGGATTAACAAAACAAAACAAAAAAAGAGGCAGGTCTAGGGGACAGAGATGGCAGACAAATTAATAGACTATAGCTTCCCAAGAAAGATGCACAACTCCAAGAAAGGTTTCATGGAATACATACTAGTAGAGAGATTTTCTACAAACTTTATCAAAGACTTTTTTTTGTTAATCCTCAACAAAGGATATTTTTTCCATTGATTTTTTAGAGAGAGTGAAAGGGAGGAAGAGAGTTAGGGGAGCGGGAGAGAGAGAAACATTGATGTGAGAGAAACACATCGATTGGTTATCTCCCACATGTGCCCCAATCGAGTCAAGGGATCAAACTTGCAACCCAGGTACATGCTCTTGACCAGGAATCGAACCCAAGACCAATGCTCTAACCACTGAGTAACACTGGTCAGGGAACAGAGAGCAGTCCAGCCAAGCTGAAGCATAAAAGGATAAGAAGTGGTCTTATAAATATAGGTTGAGAGCCTGGAAATAGCAAAGACCTCCTTATCCAACTGCATGAACAAAGGAACCAGGAGAAAGATAATCTGTGACATTATGAAGCAGACAGGACATACTCCCACCTGGAACCTCTGCAACTCCCACAAAAGATGACTCTCAATCCCGCTTCCCTGCAGCTTCTAGCAGTATAAATCTTAAGACAAACAGGACATCTGTAACTTGCTGCAGGAACAGAGTGGGAACTGGGAAGGCTATGCATGTTCCACAGTCATGCACAGAGGAAAGAAAGCCCGGGTGGGTAAACAGTGGCAGCTAAGAAGAAAGAGAAAGAGAGGCTCAATCCTAGGGCCATAAGCAAACACTGGTTTCTGTAAAAAAACAAACAAACAAACAAAAAAAACACACACACACTCCAATACAATTGGAAAGCAAACAAACTGAGAATGATATTTGTGGAAAATAGAAACAAAGTCCATATCCTTAATTCATAATAAAATATTTTAAAATACTAAAATATAGGCTACTATAATTGTTCAAATATCTTAGTGATTTAAAAATAGGATTAAACCTTTTTATTTAAAAAAAGAATAATTCTTTTCATAACAATCTCAGTATTACCAAACATCATTTTCATGTTACTTATGTGAGTACAAATATTGGAAACAATCTGACTTGTCTCCAAATACTATTTGACTCAATAATTAGCCTTCTAACATATGATCCCTTAAGAAAAGGAAAGTTGGACAGTAATTTATGCATAAAGCTCTTTACTTGATAAGTATAATTGATAATACTGAAATCTGTAAACAAACTTCATAACAATAGTTAAATTGGGATTCATTCTTAGGATGAAATATTCAGCAATTTCAAATAGTGTTTTTGAGGGCTTTGAAGTGGCATAAGAAAATATTCAAAAACAATAGCATATAACAAGAATTAATGCTGAGCCCTAACGGGTTTTCAGTGGATAGAGCGTCGGCCTGCGGACTGAAAGGTCCCAGGTTCGATTCCAGTCAAGGGCATGTACCCTGGTTGTGGGCACATCCCCAGTAGGGAGTGTGCAGGAGGCAGCTGATGGATGTTTCTAACTCTCTATCCCTCTCCCTTCCTCACTGTAAAAATTCAATAAAATATATTTTTAAAAAAAGAATTAATGCTGAATCCTAAGCCCTAAAATGTTTAGTTTGAATAAGCCTAACTATATGTTTGATAATATTCCAATTTTTAAAAAATAAGTATGACAGAAAGCCTGACCTAGGAAAGTGGGTCTAAGATCTCATCAAATAGACTCTCTATGGTCCCACAGTATTTGGAATAACTAGAACACAAGACAAGGGCCTGCACCCAAGAGCCTAATCACAGGCCACTGGACAGCGGGCAATTAATAGAAGTTGAATTAAACTAAAAGACAGTTGGAAAAATTTGGTAAGCACTGATTAGTGGATCCTGGCCTCCTGCTTCAGAGATGAACCCACTGAAGACAAAGGTCCAGAACCACTAATCTACCCACTGAGGGGCAGACCCTACTGAGTGACTGAGGAAACAGGAAGGTGGGAGCAGGACACATGACATCCACTGAAGACAATTCCTTCCATAGTGGTGTCTGTTTGCCTTTATCCTATGGAGTTTTCCATACATTTCCTTCAAAGTGTAATAATTATAAAGACCAAGAAACAGAAAACAACTCCGAGACCATGTGGATTCCAGCAACAGAGAGAATCGACAGGACTACTCCAGCCAGGAAGACAGAAGAGAAGCAGTCCAGAGATGGAAGACGCTGACGTTGCCTTGCCATACTAGCAGTTAGCAGCTGTGCGTCACTGCAGGTTGCCCAGGACCAAACCAAAGAGAGTTGCACCTGCATTACCACCATTTGTCCACCATCCAGAACTGAAATGTCATTGCTGACATGTACACATAAGGAACTGTTTGTCATTGAAATTGGGTCGCAAAAGAACTGTTGACCCAGAAAGAAACTCATTACAGACTGATTAAAGAAAAAAAAAGACCAAGAAAATACATGTGATTCAATCTGCTATCGTGTCAATTGGTTCCAGATAGTAAATGAGGAAGATACATTGGCGGGGGGGGGGGGGGGTGGCTCTCTTAGAATGAAATCAACACAAACTAATTATTATCATTATGCCACTCTAATAAAGCTAAACTCTACATACAACCATTGAAATTCTAGGCCTGTAAATTTCCCCACCTGAAAATGTTTCTTTGAAAACACAGTGAATTACATCATCCCAATTTTCTTGATAATTCCATCAGTTACATGGTAATTAAATATGGTCTTTAGATCTCCATTGCACAACTCAAAGAGTGGATACTCTGAAATATGGATCTGAACCTCCAATTCTTTCTCTTCATTGTCACATAGGCTGCTCTGACTGGCAGGATCACCAATGTGAACAAAAAGTAACGTGGCAACAGGAACTGAACAAGAATCTGTGCTCAGCACCAACATTTTCAACCCAGCACTGAATGGCTGAATCAATCAGACTGCTTAAGCTCTGCCATAGTCTCCTTCCATCTCAGTAACACCAGCGCACATGTATATACTGATTGGGGGATGCGGGGGGAAGCACCAGGAATTCATGATAAGGAGACTACACAACAGAAACGCCTTTTAAGATCCACTGCTGTAGCATAAACCTATGTACAAATCTGAGAACAAAAGTTTATCTATTAAGAAGTCTTGGTCAGGCTTACTCAAACTAAACATTTTAGGGCTTAGGATTCAGCATTAATTCTGAAGGCCAGTTAACACAGCACCAAAATTCAGAAAAACCTAACATTCTCTCTAATCAAATGTGAAATACTAAAGCATTAAATCACACTTTCTAAAAATTACGGCCATGTACTGAAATGGATGCAGTTTTAGAGACATAACCCAGACATTTCAGAATTTAAACGTTCAATATCAAGTCACTCACTAGACCACTTAGGGGGAAAATATGTAATAGAGAAGTCTCACATAGGAGCTAAGCATGTTTGGAACACTTTCTCAGAAATCTTTTCCTTCATCTGCCCTTCATCCCCTGCAAAACAGCCTCCAACATGTGTCTTTACTGGCAGATTCATGCTGCATTTGTTCTTCAACTCTACTCTAGCATTCTCCCCAAAATAGAAAAGTATGCATTTAACTTTTTAAATATAGATGGTATATGTTCTTTGGTTGTTTGATTTTAAGAATGACATAAAATTAAAAGGTATTTTAAGCACCATCTGTTCCCTTGCAACAATGGGCAATAATTTCCTGATTGTTTTACTTCATGTACGTGTTTTAAATCTAGAGTACCCTTTATGATTATTGCAGTTCGTATTTTATTATTTTATGTAGCCCTCCTTGTCTATGTGTATATTTAGAAACCAGGCTGGGTTTTATCTCCCCTTGGTGCCATTCCTATTTCAATTTCCCATTATCACAGAACTGTTGAGAAAGTCATTTCGTTACTTTTTCCTGTCATGTCTTCCAAATTCACTGGGATAATCCTTTATGAGGCCAGAGAAATGAAATTAGAACGAACTTATTAAAATGTATTTGACCAATCCAATTCTTCAAATATGAGGACAGAACTCCAAATGCTGTCATTCAGTAAAACAGAACTATGATGGCATTAACAATTTTCCAGTATTAACTGTGGGAGAATAAGCTGAGATGGCAGGTGCAGGCAGGGCTCGTCAATAAAGACAGAACTGGAAACGTGCAAGTGCACCAGGTCTACGAAGCCATCTGCTTTGCATGAAGGGAATGAAAAGAGAGCAATGAACTAAGGCGTTCATTTTCAAAGTCCTGATTTGTTAACAAGATCTGTGCAATGAACTCTTATGCACTACTGTGATTCTATGATGCCCCTCAGAAAAAAAATCCACTGCAAACCATCTGTCATACTCTATTGGGATAAGTGAGATTTTTCTAATAAACATCTATACTCTAAAAATGTTTTACTTGCCATAAATACAAGATATATTCAAAGAAATGAGGTTAAAGGAAAGACATTGAAAAACAATGTAGCCCTGACAGGTTTGGCTCAGTGGATAGAGCTTCAGCCTTCGGACTGAAGGGTCCCAGGTTCGATTCCGGTCAAGGGCATGTACCTCGGTTGCGGGTACATCCCCAGTGGGGGGAGGGTGTGGGAGGCAGCTGATCAATGTTTCTCTCTCATCGATGTTTCTAACTCTCTATCCTTCTCCCTTCGTCTCTGTAAAAATCAATAAAATATAAAAAAAAGAAAAGAAAAACAATGTATTCAATACTGATCATCTTTGTGTTGATTTTTAAAAGAGATATAAACATGTGGATATTTTTTTAATATATTTTATTGATTTTTTACAGAGAGGAAGAGAGAGGGATAGAGAGTTAGAAACATCGATCAGCTGCCTCTTGCACACCCCCTACTGGGGATGTGCCTGCAACCAAGGTACATGCCCTTGACCGGAATCGAACCTGGGACCCTTGAGACCACAGGCCGACGCTCTATCCACTGAGCCAAACCAGTTTCAGCAACATGTGGATATTTTTGAAGGGATATACAAGGAGTTGTCAACAGGTTTTACCTTTGAGGAAGGAATTGGAAGAGGTGTCATTAAATATTTTTCTGTACTCTTAATTTTTTTAATCATGGGCATATATTAATTATTTTATTTTTATACATTTGAACAACTGGTATTAGGGTAATAATATAAAAAAACATAGTGATTTCCTTTCAAATAATTTTCTGTAAAATTAAAAGTATTCTAGAACGATACTCAATGATTCCCGTATCATTTGGCATTTTAGTTATAATTCAATTTTTGCTGATAAAACCAGCACTACAACAATCACCTCTGTAAATGAACTTTTGTCTGTATTTCTGATTACTAGTACTTCCTAGGAGTGTTAAGAAATGGGTTAAAGGGCACGGAGATGTTGAGGAATATTAATACATACTACCTACCTTCTTTTGTGGATGCTTATGTTGACATCCTAAAACTAACAGAAGGGCAGAGTGCCCAGTCTACCAATTACATTCTTATGTCAAATAGACTTCCCTTTTATATTTACTAATACAATACAAAAAGAAATCCTTCACTATTACTTTTAATAACACTGAAGTTCGAACAATTTTTCAATTGTATTTACCAGCAAAGAAAAAGTTTTCATGCACTTCAATAATCATCAGAACAATCTAATTTTTAAAAAAAATTTAATACTTAAAATTAAAGAACAATCCAAATAAAAATTAAAAAAAAAGAACAATCCAAAATATACATTCCTGAGAACTGGGAATACTCTACCAAGAATCGGTGAAAATTATCAGTAGATCTTTTAAAATGTCCTTTATGAAAATTAAGAAGTTGTTGGAAACTACCTACTTTTTTCAAATAAAAACCTGGAGCATATAAAAGCCATGTGTGGACTAGAGTCAAACTTAGCAGGAATCTCTAACACCCATGATGATTTTCTTTCCAAGAATTTACAACACATGGTCTTTCAAATTCAGTATGAGGCCCAGGAGCTAGAATATGTTTTTTGGAGACAAAAGAACAGCTCCTTCAAATTCCTCCCCTCAGCAATCTGGCCCACAGAACCCCAGACACTGTTAGTTGATGTCATTTCTTTCCATGCTGCCCTCATTATGGTGGAAAGTAAAAGTGAATGGATGTGAGAAATCAGTAGAAATATATAAAGCAATCCATCTGTCCAGCCTGCTGTTAGCACGTATCCTGCAAATACTGTCCCCACGGCCACTGCTTCTCAGCACCTCAAGCCTGAACTCTGCTGGCTTCCCCAAGTTAGTATCAGGGAGTTCCTAGGCTTAGAAATGACCCACGATGAATCACTTTTTTAAATGCATTCAATGCTAGAGGATGGTGCTAAGGTGACTGCCCCAGCTACTGCCCCCACCCTCACTACAGCTGGTGGGGCACCAGTTAAAGCTCTCTCCGCAGGTATGGAAACTGCAGCTCACAGAGGCAGGTGACACAAGTACCCCACACAGAACCAGAATTCTAACATGGGATGTGATTGGGTTGTTTTGGGGTGTTTTTTTTGTTTTGTTTTGTTTTTGTTTTATTAACTTTGGGGTACAAAAACATGGGCATAAAATAACAAATAACACTTTTATTTAGGAAGGAAGAACTCTGGACTTACAGCAATGACCATTTGTATTTCTGACAGAGTTTTGGAAAATAAAACCCTGCATGCTTTCTCCGGGTTTTGATTTTTAAACAGACCTTTTCATGTCTCTGGTCTGGTGTCCAAAGCATGGACTTTGTTACGTCTGATCCCCTTATGATTGTAGGCTGCAGATTTCAGTGCTTCCTTGCCCTCATCTAGAAAGAGAGATGCCCATCCCACTACTCTCCTAGGGCAAGCTGGCATTTTCCTCTATTTCTCCACCAATCCTACTCTTCTTTCTATTTCACTAGGATTGACCCACTGAACTGATGCATCATCACTGGAACAGGAAACAGGATTTCCCTCATGCCAGACAGGCCAATCACTGAGCCAAGGTCAATTCCCCAAACTGGAATTCTGGAAGAAAAATGCAGGGAAAACACAATCCTAACCCACCACCTATCTCCCCAGTCTCCACCACAACTCTTCAAGGCTCCTTACATATTTAATTTTATTTATTTTCATAACAACTATAAAGAAGCTATGTCCATTTTACACATGGAGAAAGAGCAATTTAGACAGGTTAATTAAGTAATTGCTCCAATGAATCAGAGTTTGGCTAACCCTTAAATTGTACCCCTTTCAACACTACAAAATAATGTTTCCCTTACACATGATGAAATGATACCCATCAGAATTACATGTAGCCTGAGAGAAATTCAAGACAAAGAATACTGCTCTCCGAGCCCCTGCCGCCTCCACCACCCTGCGTTGTCTCCCTTGAGTGCTCTGACAGCAATCTTACGGAGATCAGGGAACCTGAACTACCTGACTATATTTCTAATTAAGCATTTTGAAGGGAGAGGCAAAATATAATTAATTTTATAAAACTTTGAGATTACACATGGAACATAGGCATGCTAAAATTTTTCTTCCATAATGGTTTCTAGCCTTTCCTAAAAGATTATAGAGTAACAGCAATAACAGTGAACTATATGTATATATGTGTATAATCCTCATCCCTTGCCCCCAAAATACTGATATATCTAACTATAAAATAGATAATTTCCCAATATTAAGATTTCTTTTTTTTCACATTTTTAATAACATTATAACTCTAGGTTGAAAATTCCCTTACTTATTTATTCATTAGTCATACTTAAGCATAAAAATCTAAATATCAAACAATAACAGTAAGAGATGTAAAATCATAAAAATTACACTCAGCACTATAAGCAACAAGGCATAAAAGTGTCTCATCAATACAAATGAAAGACAAAAACAATGCCTGGCAGAATTAGCTGTAAGCATTAAATTTTATAAATAGTGTCGCAAAGAATTAATCAGTGCTCTAAGCTATTGTGTTGGAAATCATCCCTTCAGAGTGTCCAAGTGTCCAGAAGACACTCTTGTTTTGCCTCCCTTGTTTTACAAAAAGGCAAAATATATTACTGGCCACGGTTTTCAGGGGATAAAAGTCTAGTAAATTAAAAATAATAGGCGCTCTAGCCGTTTTGGCTCAGTGGATAGAGCATTGGCCCTCAGACTGAAGGATCAGTCTAAAAATCAATGGAAAAATATCCACAGGTGAGAATTAACAAAAAATAAATAAAAATAATAGGCATGCTAACGGAGGAAGAGAACTAAGCATTGGGCTTCTATATTACATCAGATTTACTTAGGGTCTCCCTAACTGGGGACACCTTTTTTCTTTGAATTGACTAACACTGATTCTTCTCATTGCAAAGGTGCAGACTGTTAAAACAATAAGGGAGATTAATCATGGGTTTCCTCACCCATTCTTTATTCCCTCTGATATTTAAATATCAAAACCTACTCCACTATTACCTCCATCACTTTCAGTCTTCTTCCTGAGAAGGGGCCCTGGCATTGGCACAGAGAGTGCTCTGTGGCCACAGCCCCTCCGGGAAACTGCCAGACTACAGTTCTACTCAGCAGTTTCTGAAGGAGGAGTGCCCATCCTTTGTCACCTTACTCAGAGCAGAGGGAGGATAGATTGTGGATCCACAGAATAAAGTCTAATTGTAGCCACTGACCTCAGTGAAATCCCATTAAAACTTTATTTTCATTCAAAGAGGTTATATCAAATAATTAAGCAAGCAAAAACTTCTGCACTGAGGGCTTGTGCACGTGTTGCTACTGTTCCATCCGCAGAGAACAAAAAGGGAACCAGTGACCTTGGCCGGCATGCCTTACTTAAGAAGTACTCTTTCACACTTAGCTCTTCCACGGAGAATGAAAAACCACTGTGTGGCTGGGCCAGGAGTTTAGAGCCCACTTAAGGGATTTTCCCCAAGTCCTCCAGAAACTAGCTTTTTCTTTAAATTATGTGTGTGTGTGTATGTGTATGTATGTGTGTGTATGTATATGTATATGTATATGTATATGTATATGTATATGTATATGTCTTTTGAGAGAGATAATGGTTAAGAACAAACAATTAGAAATTAGATCATAAAGTTTCCAAGTGAATTAAACTGCTAGCCAAAGGAACCATGGCCAGCAACAGGAGTGCCTTCATTCGAATGCAGCCCCAGTGGCCACAAACTGATCTTTACTACTGCCATGCTGCCTCCTAAGCACATCTGTACATTTTCAACTACGGCTTTGAATCAAATTAGGAACAGGACCCCTATTTTTTTCAAATATATTTTTATTAATTTCAGAAAGGGAGAGAGAGATAGAAACATCAATGATGAAAGAGAACCATTGATTGGCTGCACACCCCCTTTTGGGAATATAGCCTGTCACTTAGGCATGTGCCCTGACTAGGAATCAAACCATGACCTCCTGGTTCGTAGGTCGACCACCGACCCACACCAGCCGGGCCAGGACCACTATTTAAACATTATAGCATCAGCAAGGAGCCAGGGCTGGCCAACCTGCTTCCCTCAAACATCTCCAAGTGTTCTTTCCACTACCCCACAGAATTCTGGATCACCACTGACCAGAACACACTCTCCCAACTTCTCCCCTCCTCTCCAAATCTAGGACAGAGCCTTTCATGTAAATTTTTACTATGAGTTTACTATTATAAACACTAGAAAAGGCAGCAAAAATAGTAAAAAAAAAAACAACAAAAAAAAAAAAAAAAAAAAAAAAAACCACCCTAAAGCTTCAAAACTACTGCAGTAAAATTTGGTCCCTGGATATGTACTACTATTTGTAATACTTCAAACAATAAAAAAAAAAAGTTGAAAAAAAAATTTGGTCCCTGGTAATCATAAAAACATAGAGGGTGGGGCAAAAGTAGGCTTATGCTTCTGAGTATGCAAAGCACAGAGTTTATTCTTAGATTAGTTATTGAGTTTATTCTTGTATTATTATGTTATTTACTGTATTATTTTCCATATGAAAAACTGTAACCCTACTTTTGCCCCACCCTGTATGCCAAGGTAGGTGCATCCTCAACTTTGTTTTGATTCTACACACACACACACACACACACACACACACACACACACATCTTTTTGTCCAGGCTGAAGCTTCAGAATCCCCCTCATTCCTCAAAATGACAGATGGAGTAGAGAACCTCTGTGGGGGGTTTTCCCACTTAAAGAGCAAGGTAAGAGGTAATGATGGTTGCTTTATGGGTTGAAAAAGAATTCATATGTAGGTTTCTCGACAGGGCAAAAGACGACAAAATAAGTGTCCATTGGCTTTAACAAACCAAATGGAAACAGATGCCAGAAAGAACGTGGGGCCACCTGGTGTCAACTTCAACTTACCTGGGACAGGATAATTTTGAATCTTCAGGAATCTTGAAAGTGATCCCACAAATTACATACTATTTAATCCACCCCATCCAGGAAATGAGTTCAGGAAATACAGGGCACTGGGAGCCAACCATCTGCCTCCAAACCCAGCTTCACCATCCTCATTTTGTGCATTTCCCCAACTCCCCCAGTTCCAGATGGGGCTAGTAGAGGAAAGAAGGCATCCATCCAATTGTCTCTGAATCGGCACCATCAGTTACATGTATGAAGTGCCCTGGACAAGGCCTGGCATGTTGTGAACAATCAATGGCAAGTACTATTACTCTCAAACTATATGAATGTAAAATGGCTTAAAGACAAATTAATTTTTTTCAAGGGTATGTAAGTTATTAAAAAGCCAATTTACTTTCTTAAGGTAATAACATAAATTAAAGCCTCAAAAAATATATTACCGTGATTTCAGATTAGCAACTAAATGTCAATGGCACGAACCATATACCCACTTATATTTAAATCCTATAATCCAGCCAAATTTAAGTTAGCAATAAATGAAATCCGGCTTCCTTGCTCTGAGCCCCCGATATCTCTCCTGCAGACACAACATATGTCAATCAATGAGCTTTCTAGTCTACTACTGGAAGTCTCTGATTTTCTGAATACCACAACTCAACACATAATCGGAGCAAAATAGGGACAAATGTGAATATGTTCTATCTAAATATCCCTTTGAAGTATATAAATACTCCCTAGCTAGAGTACAGCTCCTAAGAACATGAGTTCTTATGCTTCCTTTTTTCTACATAATATCGTCTATTCTTCCTTCGAAGCTCTGTAAAAAGGACACCACAGAGCACTCGTCAGCACTGTTGTACAGTACCAACAGGGCCCAGGAAACAGAAGCAAAATAGAGGTAAAAAGACAAAATGAAGAATATAAAATCTCCATGGCTCACAAAGTTTATGTTATATGCATTATCAGACACTTAAAATTAGAATGCCAAGAACTGGTAAATGAGCAATGTGC
This sequence comes from Cnephaeus nilssonii, assembly GCF_951640355.1. NCBI lineage: Eukaryota > Metazoa > Chordata > Mammalia > Chiroptera > Vespertilionidae > Cnephaeus > Cnephaeus nilssonii. Next base: position 50,114,956 of record NC_137085.1, on the reverse strand, counting down.
AAAATAATCTATATTTTCTTTCCTTCATAAGCCACAAGAATAAAGAAATATCACTCGACTAGTATTTTGTCATTTAAAGAATATTAAAGTATAACCTAGTGACTCACCATTAAAATGATTCCTGATGGTTTTAATAAATACTGCCCAAGATAAAAGGTTTTTTGGGAAGGATGCTACCTGATTTTTAAAAAAAGAAACAAATTTAATTTTACAGAAGGATTGAAATACAAAATAGAATGAGCCCATATCGTGGTTTTTGTATGTGAGACAATCTCATAATTGAAATCCTTCCAGATGAAAGGGAAATCAATTTCAAAATTCTATCATCTCTTTTTAAACTTGTTGAAACGTTTGAGGACTCAAATATCAGAATGCTTTAAAATTAGATTGTGAGGTAACGCTCCTGGAGTGTAATTTTTCAACTTTTTGGCATATAATATTAATAGAGTATCACTTAAAGTAAAATTAATGCAAAATAAGAGATAGCATGTTGGAGTCACCAACTATCAGCTCTCCTTCCAAGAAGATAGCATTACTTGTCGTGCTATAGATATGTCTCTCACACTGCACACACTTCTGATAGTGTAGGCTAGACATGACTGTCCCCAAGACAATGGTTCTTTTTTACTCAAGAAAATCCGTACAGTAAATAACTTTTCTTCCCTTTGAGACAAGCACAGTGCTTGAGGCTGCTGCAACACAACAACAAAATATCTTCACAAATGTCTCCAAACAGTCAAGCTGAAAATCTAAGCCAAAGTTTCATTTAACAGCCTGTCAGTTTTTTGATGTGAAGCTAATGAATGCAGTGGCAAACAAATCCATCAAACCTAACATCAAAACAACTGCACTTCATCCCACCAAACGGAAAAATGAAATACAACCTGCAGGCCAGCTCTTTGATCCAACCCAGGCAGGAAGCAGCCCTATGTGCCACCACGTAATCATGGACTCCATCTCAGCACAGAAGAAAAGAATACTCCACAAACGGGAAACATTCACCTCGACTATGCACCAATACCTCATTTCAATTGTTAAGCTATGTTACATATTTTTAAATCTCTACTAGAAAAAATATATATAGCATTTCACTCTAGATTACTATTAAAATGCCTAAAATAAGTAACAGGATAGCAGGTTCCACTCATAACACAACTTTACAAATGGAGGTTTGTAAAAGCCCTCTGCTCCTTATGAAGTCTCCTTGAAGAGAGAGACTACACGTCTTTCTCCTTCGTACACATGCATGCAGCACAGTTCCTGGGCAGAGGAGGAACTCGCTGAGCACTCTCCAAGCCCAGCTCTGCCTGAGCCAGTAGGCAAATGGGCATGTGGCTATCCTGAACATCCCCCTCAAAGTTTTCAGTGAAAATCTTACCCCTGATTAAGGAAATGGGGAAAATTACATAGTGGCCTTGTTAAGTAAGTATGTCCCCTTGAGACAGAACTTCTGATCTGCAGTATCATGCAGGATTTGCTATGTTCTGTAATATCATGCAGGATTTGCTATGCTATATTTTGCAGGTCAAGAAAAGAGAGCTGAATGATCCTCAGTGAGGAGAGAAAGAAAGAGGAACAGTAAGGGCCTGGGCATTAGCAGAAATTTTTAGAAACAGGGATAGTCAAATTAAGTTGGTTTTAAGGCTATGAGGTCAATGTCTCCTCACGCCCATCTCTGCCCATTTTCTGAGAGTCTTCTCCACAACCACGGCATAAAACAGCCTTCTGTGAGACAAGGCAGTTTGGGTAGATGTGAACACACCAAAAGGCAGTGAAATAGTCACATGATTATTGTTTTTGTTGTTGTTGTTATTTAGTTGAGAATATAAAATATCCAGGAATTTGCTAAAATTTGGAAAACAGCTATTTGGACTTAGCACAAATAACAGAATGGGAGTTCCAGTCAATGTTAGCCATTTCTTGAACAAATATCACACACCAATAGGTCAGTAATAGAGTCAAAAGAAACCCACAGAAATCCGCTCTTCCACCCTACTCCAGAGAAGCCACCAGATGGCAAGCAGCCAACGACAAAGGAAGCGGTCCTTGATCCCTTGCCAGCGCCACCTCTACTCTCACTTTGCTCTCATCAAATGGGTTATCCTCCAAGGGACGAATTCACAGAAACAAGCATGGTGCCCACACACAGCAGACAAGCACTCTCAGAATAAAGAGAGCTTCATTCAATAGCAGCCACCTGCATGGGCTGAAAAGGTCCTGTTAACCAAGTCTGCAGGCCCTTGAACAGAGACCATCAATATATCAGTGAACCTGGGGATTATCTTTTCAAAACCTAGTGGTTTTTTTAAATAAAAATTAGTCTTCTGTAACAGTTCTTTTCCAAGTCATGAAATCAGAGATGCTGGTTTGTAATATATGAAATATAATTAGTGGAGACCCCACATTAATTAATTTTTTGCTGCACCACAAACAGATACTATATGAGATGCTTTTACATACTCAAATCAGATACATGACAGGTGAAGCAGATGTCATCCCCCAGTGCTTAAACCATGAAAAGGTATGCCATTGCTTTTCAAATTATCCCTCCCAAATGCACAACTCACCATCACTTATGACAAATAACTGTTTTTTTTAATAGTTATCATTTAGGATAAAGTGAAGAAGGCAAAGAATTAAGAAAAAGTAACACATTTGGTCATCTTCAAAGCTAAATGTCCTTTAAGTGCAATCCATAATTAATCTACCATACATTACATTTGTCCCCAGCAAACACAAAAACTAATACCACATCACTAATTTTCAAAGATTAAAAACTACATGTGTCTACGCATATGTACACACACACACACACACACACACACACACGCACACAGTAATTTCATAAGGCTGCCTAAAGAAACAGACCTGAAAATCAATAAAAATATATACCAAATAAATTACAAAAGACACCAAAATCTGCACAAAACACTCCATCACAGCACACTATAATGGAAGAGAACTTACTAACTGAGACTAGTCAAGAAAATATTAACATTGGGGAATATAATTTAAGAAAGTATAACGATGTTTCAGTGAAAATTTTTAAATTGTATCCATTACAAGTTTAGTTTCTGGTTTTAATCAAAATAACTAAAATTATTTACATGATTCAAAGTAGGTTCTTAGTATATCACCGTATCAGTTATTCATTGGAACTCTCTGTGGTAGGCACAATGCCTAGATACCCATGTCCGAAACCCTGAAATCTGTAACTATCATTTTACATGACAAAAAGGACTTTGTAGATTGCTTGCTCTGAAATGTAGAGAACCCCAGGCAAGAAGCTGAGAGAGGCCTCTAGCAGCAAAGGCCCAGCTGACAGACAAGAAGGAAAGGGGAACTCAGTCCCACAACTGCAAGGAGCTGAATTCTGCCAACAACCTGACAGCAAGGAAGTGGGTTCTTCACCAGCCTCCAGTAAGGAGCCCAGACCCCCAGGCACCTTGACTTTTCACTTGGTGACCTATAACCTACCGAACTCTGAGAAGCACATGGGCATTGTTTTAAATCACTAATTTTATGGTAATTTGCTACAGCAGCAATAGAAAAAGACTACATTCTCCGAGTAGCACCACCTCGCCAAAAATAAGGGACAAGTTGAGACAACACCTAAAAACATATAAAACTACAACAAATTTAAATTGACTGCCCAAACTGCATTATAACCATTGAATACTGCATACCTAGTAAAATACCCAGAACCAAGACAGTCATATCTTTGACTAAACTGAAATCTATAAATCAACACAGCATGAGTGCATATGAACATACCTGAGTTTTTTCCCCCTCACAACCAATCTATGGGATAGAGAGGTATTTCTACTTCACAGAGGAAGAAACAAAAAGAATAAATAACTTTCCTGATGTTACATGGCTAGGTGGAAGAAGAAAAGTTGGGCCTCACATCCCTGCCTCCTCCACCACAGTCCCCTGCTTCTTAACAACCCCACAATTCTAGGTTCCAACAGCTGAGATTTCAGAAAGGATCACTACTGACCTCTCTGGCTTGGTCACACTCCACTCCACATCCACACGTAAAAGTGGACACATTTCAGGCTTAGGGAGAAGCTATTTTGGTCAATACCTTGAACTAGATCTGAAACATAGTCAACAAACACCAACTAATTTTTTCTGGAGACTCTGAACAGCTGTGATAGCTGAGTTACTACCGCAATGATTAAAGATGCAAACTATAAAATAGCAAACCCTGTTCTAACCTCGAGGCTATGACACTGTTTCAATGCAGATACCAGCATTACATTTATGCAAAACAACACTGCAGTAGCTAGCCAAGGTACATACACACTGAGTTTTCTATTTTTTTTTATTAGGTTTATTGTAATAGGCAGGATGGGTAATGGGAAGAAATAGTTCAGTTCTGTTCCTTTCTAAATTACCCCTCATAAATAGAAATTACTCAGAAGAGAAAAAGTCTTCTAATAGCAGGAGCTTCCTTTTATGTCATGAATTCATTCGAATGCTTCCTGAGCTGCCAAAGGGCTATACTTTTATTTAAATATATTATGCAATTTTCTAAATACACATATAAATTAAACTTGGAGTTATCTGTCCTGCATACTAGTATATTTGCATCCAAGTTTTATCAGTGTAGAATGAATAATACTCACTTGTGCCATGCAGTGGCCAAGGTAAGGACATGTAAGCTGTGTGTACCATTTTCCACTAAATCTATGTCAATTTTGCATACTCTATAAAATGCATAGTTTCATTAACAAGCTGCCCTCTGCCAGCCTGCACTTTTGCTTTAAAAGCCACAGGAAAGACAGCAACCTAATAGAAGCCACCATCACTTTGAAGCTGCCCTCTATTTAATGCCACTGAGGGAAATTAATTAAATTTTATAGAAGTTGTTGCTTATGAATGAAAATACACAGTATGTAAAACTAAATTAAATATGCTGGGTGCAAGATGCAAAATTTTATCCCAAATTTAACATGAAGATATATTTCTTATTCTACATTATTACTTTTAAGAATTTATTTCTGCACTAAGGTAAGTTTTAATCATTCCTTCTTATCATTCTTCCTCAACTTACTACAATTTTACCAGACACTTTTCTTCTGCAAATAGTTGTTTTTTAAGCCATGGACTGAATTCTAGCATGGAGTTCAGTCACAGAGCCACACAGGGAGCCACTGGAAAATCTCACACAAAAAACAATTGGAGGCCTTAAGAGAGAAGCAAATATCAGTTGCATACAATTACCTCTCAAGGTAAATTATTTCACATTAATTTCAAAACAGATAAATATAGCTACAAATGGTAATACAGCCTGTGTTAAATAAATATATTTAGTCTGAAATAAATTACCATGGTAAGAGGTCAAACACAAATGCTACAAGTGATCTTAGCTTTCTCACTACACTAACCAGAATACACATTTAATTTATGCTTTATTTCTGAGGCATAACTTACCAATTTAGCAACTTTCCCATAGTCAATCCATCTGACAGTAGCAAAATTTGTAGATTCTGCACAGTTGAAACCATGATTAAAACCAGCATGGTAGCCATATGGGAACGTGATCATAAATTCTCCAGCCTCCTGGGTGATCTGCAGGGTAGAAAACATATAATATTTTCCAATGTAAGACTTCCCAAATTGTGAACACAAGTAAAATATATTTCCTAGAAAAAATACAGAAAAAAAATGCCATGACATCAGAGCTGTACCAGTATAAAAGAAGTACCCCAAAACCCTTTACTTAATTCTTTAATAGTTCTTCGGAAAACTTTTCAAAGACTTTTCTAAACAGGGTTTAGTTCAATCATTCAATCCATAATCAAAGATATCATATTTTATATTAAAACATCTCTGTTATTCTAATAAATTTGTTCACATAATCAAGCAATGTGTATATTTTATTATTTATACACTAGAGGCCCAGTGCACAAAATTCGGGTCCCCCTCAGACCAGCCTGCACCCTCTCCAATCTGGGACCCCTCGGGAAATGTCCAACTGCCGGTTTAGGCCCAATCCCGGGGACCCCCAGGGATCATGCCTAAACCAGCAGTCAGACATCCCTCTCACAATCCAGGACTGCTGGCTCCTAACTGCTCACCTGCCTGCCTGCCTGATCATCGCTAACTGCCCCCCCCCCGCCAGCCTGATCACCCCTAACCACCTCTGCCTGCCAGCCTGATCGCCCCTAACTGCCCCACCTGCCGACCTGGTCGCCCCTCACTGCCCCCCTCTGCCAGCCAGGTCACCCCTCACTGCCCCCCCTGCCAGCCTGGTCACCCCCAATTGCCCCCCTGCTGGCCTGGTTGCCCCAAACTCCCCCCCTCCTGGTCTGGTCACCCCTCACTGCCCCTCCTGCCAGCCTGGTTACCCCACACAGCCTGCTGCTCAGTCATTTGGTCGTTCCTCACTGCCACCCCCTGCCAGCCTGGTCGCCCCACACAGCCTGCTGTTCAGTCGTTTGGTCATCCCTCACTAACACCCCTGCCGGCCTTGTCGCCCCATGCAGCCTGCTGTTCGGTCGTTACCGTGAGGGCGTCCTGACCAATTTGCATATTACCCTTTTATTGGTATAGATATGTCTATATTAGAGGCACGGGGCACGAAATTCATGCATGGGTATGGTCCCTAGGCCTGGCCTGCGATCAGGGACATCTTCCCCAGCTGCCCGCAGCCAGCCCTGACACCTACTGCCACCCACCCCATTCCCCATTCGCTATCGGGTGATCAGAGCCTGCCGGGCGGGGGGAAGAACCAAGAGGTCGGCCGTTCTGCCCTCTTGCCGGCCCCGCCCCCACTGCTGGTTGCCCTCTGTGTGTGGGGTGACTGGTGGGGCAGGGGCCTTGGCTTGGCACAACCTGCGTCCCCCACCACTCACCACCCAGTTCCCCGTTCGGAGCCTGCCGGCCGGGGAAAAGAACCAAGAGGTAGTCAGTGCACCTCATAGTGACTGGTCGGAGCGGTTGTTCTGGTCATTCCACTGTTAGGGTCAATTTGCATATTACCCTTTTATTATATAGGATAATTTTTTTTATTTCAGAGAGGAAGGAGGAGGGAGAGGGAGAGAGAGAGATAGAAACATCAGTGATGAAAATCACTGATCAGCTGCCTCATGCACACCCCCCACTGGGGATTGAGCCCACCACCTGGGGATGTGCCCTTGACCGGAATTAAACCCGGGACCCTTCAGTCCACAGGTCAACACTCTATCCACTGAGCCAAACCAGCTAGGGTGTATTTTATTATTTTTTAAATTTTGCATTGTTGGAGTTATATTAGGACATATCATAACTGACATTTTTCAAGTTAGAGCTGCAAAAACTTTGATAGTGGGTGTTGAACAGGTGTCATTATGAATTCCTATTGCTAAAGAGTTGGTGGTATTCACCAAATTACTAGTATTCTTTTATAATACTTAGAAAACATTCAATTAACCATATTTCACTTAATAGTATAATTTCTATCAAATAATTATTCAAATAAATGTATATATGTAGGCATGTGTGAAAAATGCATTTTTAAATATAATTAAGAGAGAAACCAAGATGGCGGCATAGGTAAACACCTAAACTGCTGCCTCGCACAACAATTTCAAAACTACAACTAAAAGACCAAACAGACATCATCCAGAACCACAGGAAGGTTGGCTGAGTGGAAATTGTACAACTAGAAGGAAAGAGAAAAGCACACTGAGACTCAGAGGAGCTGCAGGAGGCAGAGGTACTGAGACGCGCGCGCGCACGGAGAGGACTGGCAACTGAGTGCGCGGCTGGCTTTCTCAAGCAGGAGGGAGACAAAACCTCCCGACTCAAGAACTCCAGTTCCGGGAAAGACTCTGGGGACCCAGAATCATTCGGGGAGAAACTGGACTGTATGGCAGAACTCGAGGGCAGCTTTCTCTCAGAGGTGCTTGCAGCGATTACCGCGGGACACTGAGACACAGGGGCCTCTTAGGGTAGAGCTGACGGGAAGCCATTGCTATCTGCTCCGCCCTGAGACTCCGCCCCAGCCAAGCTGACCACTGAGGCTTTTGCAAGTCTTGTCTCATAAGGATGTCTCCAGCACAGAAGTTCTCCCATCGTAGACGCAGCTGATCCTCACAGCCAATTGGCCTGGAGGTCCATTTCTCCCAGTGATACCAACAACAATCAAGGCTTAACTACAACAAGACTGCACACAGCCCACAAAGGGGTGCACCAAGAGTGTCCACCTCAGGTAACTGGGAAGGCTGAGCTACTGGGCCCTATAGGACACCTAGCACACAAAGCCACTCTATCAACTCAGGGAAGCAGCCAAAATGTGGAGACAAAGAAACAGGTCACAAATGAAAGAAATGGAGGAAAGCAAACGACTGGATATAGAGTTCAAAACCACGGTTATAAGGTTTTTCAAGAATTTTCTAGAAAAGGCCAATAAATTTAGCGAGACCCTCAAGGATATGAAAAAGGACCAACTAGAAATTAAGCATACACTGACTGAAATAAAAAATATTATACAGAGACCCAACAGCAGACTAGAGGAACGCAAGAATCAAGTCAAAGATTTGAAATACAAAGAAGCAAAAAACACTCAACCAGAAAAGAAAAGAAAAAAAGAATCCAAAAATATGAAGATAGTGTAAGGAGCCTCTGGGACAACTTCAAGCGTACCAACATCAGAATTATGGGGGTACCAGAAGAAGAGAGAGAGCAAGATACTGAAAACCTATTTGAAGAAATAATGACTAAAAACTTCCCCCACCTGGTGAAAGATATAGACTTACAAGTCCAGGAAGCGCAGAGAACCCCAAACAAAAGGAATCCAAAGAGGACCACACCAAGACACATCATAATTAAAATGCCAAGAGCAAAAGACAAAGAGAGAATATTAAAAGCAGCAAGAGAAAAACAGTTAGTTACCTACAAGGGAGCACCCATATGACTGTCAGCTGATTTCTCAACAGAAACTATGCAGGCCAGACGGGAGTGGCAAGAAATATTCAAAGTGATGAATAGCAAGAACCTATAACCAAGATTACTCTACCCAGCAAAGCTATCATTCAGAATTGAAGGGCAGATAAAGAGCTTCACAGATAAGAAAAAGCTAGAGGAGTTCATCACCACCAAACCAGTATTATATGAAATGCTGAAAGGTATTCTTTAAGAAGAGGAAGAAGAAGAAAAAGGTAAAGATAAAAATTATGAACAACAAATACATATCAACAAGTGAATCTAAAAATCAAGTGAATAAAAAAATCTGAGGAACAGAATAAACTGGTGAATATAATAGAATCAAGGGCATAGAAAGGGAGTGGACTGACAATCCTCGGGGGGAAAGGGATATGGGGGCTGCAGGAAGAGACTGGACAAAAATCGTACACCTATGGATGAGGACAGTGGGGGGGGGGGGGGGTAAGGGCAGAGGGTGGGGTAGGAACCGGGTGGAGGGGAGCTATGGGGGAAAAAAAAAGAGGAACAATTGTAATAATCTGAACAATGAAGATTTATTAAATTTTAAAAAAATAATAAATAATAAAAATAAATAAATAAATATAATTAAAATTACATAAATCAATCAGGAGCTAAAAAGCAAAGATGAAAAATGTATTTATTTTCATTTTGAAATTTTTTTAAAAATCTTATTTTCATAATCACCAAATCACCCAAAATACACCATGACCTACAGAAAAATATTAAAGATAAATTTTTCAGAGTTTTGCGGGGGGGTTTTGTGTGTGTGTGTGTGTGTGTGTGTGTGTGTGTGTGTGTGTGTGTTTGATAATCCTCACCCAAGGATATTTTTCAATTAATTTTTACAGAGAGTGGAAGGGAGGGAGGGTGAGAGAGAAACATCGATGCGAGAGAGACACATCGACTGGTTGCCTCCTGCAAGCACCCCGGGCCCAGGAATCAAGCCTGTAACCAAGGCACGTGCCCTTGACCAGAATCAAACCCGCACTATCTTCAGTCCGTGGGCCGAAGCTCTATTCTTTGAGTCAAGTTGGCCAGGGTCAGAGTTCTTTGTTTTTATTTTTTTAATTAGACTACTCTATAATATATTATCAAGTTTATTGCTCTCTAGTTCATTTAGTCACCATGGCTCATTTCAATCCTTAATGTTGAGAAATGAATATATGGGTATGTATATGTGTGTAAATATATAAGAGACACATTGTATAAATAAAGGTGCTCACACTACAATTTACTTGCCAGTTTAGGAATGCTAAAATGTTGTGTGGGGGAGATTTCTCTTTCCCAACAATTCTGAAATTTAGTTCATCATCCCCTACCCCCATGATACCCAGCAGGTGTCCTATTACAATGAGCAGCAACTCAGCTGGCACCTGGCAGAGAGAGAGAGAGAGAATGGCTTATCAGTGTTCAGCATGGCTCCAGTCTCATCATTCTGAGCCACATAAGAACAAAGCCTGATTCTCTCCTTTCCTGATCTCACTGAATCTCATTAATTATAATTGTGCTTGGAAACTAGGCACATCCTTGTAACCATGTGATAAAAGAAAATTCACCCTGCCCAACTGTTTCTGACGCTATAAAGATGCCTCTGTAAAAATTTCTAGAAAAATGTCAGTGACAGCCAACATATAAGGCCAATTTCTGCCTCTATGTAATAAACTGATAATGATTTTTTAAACATACAGGGGAAAAAAAGAATGAGTTCCTTTTATTATAAGATTAAACAACCATTGTAATTCCATATCATGGAAAAAGTTCAATAGGGGTAATACACATAATCTAAAAGTAGACATTAGCTATTTCTTCAATATGCTTTTTCATATATATGTATAAATATGTACAAATACACTGAAAGAAGGGAAAAAATGTTACTCCAACTGTGAAATGATGGTCTAAGAAAGAGGGCTGAATTGAGGAGGAAGAGTGCCTTACTATATAACAAAAACTATGCAAAGTCCTTCATATGTAGATCAGCCATCTTCAACCAGTGTGCCACAAGAATTTTTAAAACATGCAACACCTGACTATTTAGTCAGGGGCACTGACCTCTTTTCCCTTAGACTATCAAATGAAAAATTGACAAGAGCCAATACAACAATAGCCATCCAGTGTGAATGAATCAAAATTATAGCTTTTTTTGTCAGACTGGCAAAAAATGTAACATTTTTTGGTGTGCCACAGAATTTTAATAATTAGTTTGTGCCATGAGATAAAAAAAGTTTGAAAAATGCTGATATAAATGATCTTTTTTCATCCTCTTAATGGTCCTATTAAGTAGGTACTATTATTATCCCATTTTCTCAATGAAGAAAATGAGGCTCAGAAAAATTATATAATTTACCCAAGTGACAGAATCAGGAATGAACTTGGAAACTCTGTTCCATGTTACATTATCATCATCAGAGAATAAGTTCCTTGAGGAGCACAGAGTCAAACATCATACCATTCATCAAGGTGAAAGGGAAAGTGGCAGTATTTCATAGGGAAAACAATTGTCAATCAGCCCTCCTGCCATGGGTGTCTCACCATCTGAGGACAATCATCCTGTCACTTCCTGCAGAAGTGAGAAAATGCCCCATCCTCAAAAGACCAGAGAAGAGCCTGACTCACTAGTATTGTACCAAGTAGTATTTAGCGAGCCAGAGCCTAGAAAGGGGTGCACGTTGCCTACCTCCTACCCCAAAGATTGGAAAGGACCTACAAACCCCAAAGCCCTCCATCCTGGGAAAATGAGCCAATCCCTCAGTCCTGCTACTTTACATAACCCCTCTCCAAAGAACAGGTCCATCAATTCCTATCATCAGCCCTAAACCCAACAGAGGTTTTTCTGTCTTGGGGGACTCTAGTCCACTCCTGCTCAATCTTCTAATATTCCAACATAAATAAAAGTACCCAATCAAGCTTATTCCAACCACCTAAAAGAAACACTCACTGATGAATGTGTCTGAGACTGAAAAACCCAGGCCCAGAGGTGTCTGCAAAACCCCAAAGTAACAATGGGCCGTCGGGGACACAGCCTCTGACCTCTATGGCTGCCAACAGTGCTGCACCCCATCACCAGACCTCTCCACACCATGTGCGTCCCCGCAGTGCACATCTCGGAGCCCTGCGTTCTGTCATGGGTACAAGTATGTCACTAAACCAGAGGTGAGAGCATCCTCATCACAGACAAGTATGCGTCATGATGACGGCCACAGAGACAGTTTGTGGGAAAGTGGGGACACCTCAAATCACAGAAAGATTCTTGTACTTGCAAAAATTATACTTCAAACAAAGCCAAAGCAGAGGGGGGGGGGGGAGGATTTTAAGGGCCTGAGATTAAGGAGAAGTAAAGATTTAGTCACAAGTGAAAAGCTTCTAAGGTAGAAAATAGCAAGGATTATGGGAAGAAATTCAAACAGAAAATGAAGACGAGAGTGGAACTATTTTTTAATGTTTCTGCAAGTAGCTAAGGACTTAATCCTCCTCCAACTAAGAGAGAGCTTTTATTTATCTGGTCAAAAGCTATTTTCATGCCAACTTCTTCACATAAAAATGCTCATGTTCTGTAATAATTCTGACCCAATAACTACCCATGGACACAAAGAAAGAGAGCTCTAGCATGCACAGGGACTTACAGAACTTAATCTTTAGAAATACTTCCAAGAAGCAATATCTGATTATTAAATCATCAGGCAATTTTATCCTTAATGAAATCTCAATTGTACTATTTCCAAATGTGTCTAGAAGCAACATACTGGTACCATAATCATTGATTCTAACCAACCAAACTGCTAATAATAACTGCTCTGAATTCTTTTTTACTTTTTTTTAAAGAGACAAATTATATTGCTCATATAAAAGACTTCAATGTAAAAGTGCCACATCTTATTTTGTCAAATATGCTACATCTTATTATCAGTAGTTATAAGTAAACTATAATAGCATGAAGTCTCTAGTAAATGTATCCTGAAATAAAAGTAACTTTAAATTACTATTTAGATAAATAATCATGTTAAAAAACATGAATCTGAATTTTTCTCCCCACTTCCTAAAAATCCTACCTGAAGTCAAAGCTATATTATTTATGTTAAGTTTGCCTTAAATACAAATACTACACACAAAAATTGAATTTGTTAAAGAATAATATTAATATACCTTATCAAAGGGAATACCATACTTCTTCAACACTGAGGGAGATATCAGCGTCATCTTGTGGCGAAGAAATGCATCACACCCTTGAAAACTGCTTGGGAAAAAACCTAAATGGAAATAAAATATAAGCATTCAGCAATGTATCAATTAAGATAAAATTTCAGATGGTATTTTTTTAAGCTTTGTACTTCTTACAAAATGACAGCTTTATGCAAATATAGGCCAACTCTACAAAAAAAAAAACAACAGCTCATACTAAAAATTAGAGTCAGAATTCTTAAAAATTAACACATACATACTTGTATCACCAAGGTTGACCTTACAAAAAGATCTACCAAGAGGTGTTTTCATAACATATAAAATTACTAAACCTGAAAATTGTGCAATTTCTAACATATTTGAATTCAACCTGCCTAATATCTGATTAATGAACAAAATATTAAGGGAGGTTAGCAGAGGTCAATGTGTTTTAATAGTGGAATCTCTCATTTTAGACTCTTACAAGTTGGTCATTCAAGAAGCCCTTGTCCCAATGCACGGCATACAGTAAACACAGAGCAATTTCCCACCTTTCTTTGTTTCTTTCTGCTCAATTTTAAACAGTTTAACTGCTACTAATTTCCTGAACAACTTACTGTCCAGCCTCAGTCAAATACTTGGAAACCCGCCTCACCAACCAGTATGGGAGTAGAGCTTTGAGGAGGCCTTTACCTGAGAAAGCTAAACAGGCAGCAACCCTTTTTCCTACAGTATGTTACAAATCAAATCACAGTTGTTTTTCTCCATTGCTGACTTCAACCCTGCAGTTCTGTCTGAGGCAGACTCCCATTAACTCCGTTACGCAGCTAGGAAAAATGAATATGCTTGATGCCCTGCTCTTTCCTTCCTCACTCAGAGGGAAAACTACCATTCTGAGGAGAGGGGGCAAGCAAGAGGGGAAAGCGAAGAGAAACATGGAAAAGACAGGAGAATCACAGAGAAAGAACCCAGAGGAAAACAGAACTCATCAGGAAAACATGTGCAATGTTTATAAGTAAAGTGGTTTATGAAGCACAGATTTTAACTCCTTTACCGCCAAAATGAAGATAAAACCACTGAAAATGTTACTTATCTAACCCTGTGGCTCGCTATGTGCAAACAGGTAAAAAATGTGACCACTTTGACAAAAGAATGATCAGAACTCATTAACTAATCATGTACCATTTTAATCTCTTAGAATAGTGGGGTTCTACAGGAATATTTTTAAAGTAAATAAGCCTTAATTGATGCCACCATCAAGTGAGGCCACAGATCATCAGAAGGAAACAAAACAAACAGCCAGGAAAGAGCCATTTGGGTATAAGGAACCACCTGCAAAAAGCAGTACAATTTGCTTAAGCATCTGCACCTGGATTTTTAAAAAGAAAAATGGACAGAAATATAAAAATAAAAAAAATACATGCCAACAAAAACATCAGAAATACTGTCATTTTCTACAATACCAACGGGAATAAAAGGAATGATTTTGTTTCATATGGTCACTTGATGCAGTCCTCTATTTATGCTTAACATTCATAATACATAAATGGAAAATAAAGCATATGACAAATAAGCATCCCTTTGAAAGAATGCAAACCTCAGTGAATGGAGAGAAAGAACCACATGGATGTAATGGACACATGTACACAATACAATGTCCTGAGGCCTACATCACAGCGTAAAGAACAGCAGGGAGCTCCCCACACACAAAACCCATGGAAACGCTTTAATAATATAATTTAAATGGATCTATCAAACTTTTCAAATCTGTAACTTTGTGCAGCTCTAAATGAATTACATTTTAAATTAAAATCAATGCAGAAAGGGGAGTCTATTTAATTTTCCTTTGCTATGGATTTGTAATCAGGACCTGAACAATGTGGTGGCTGGTCATAAGTGAATTTAAATTGGAAAACCACTGAAGGAAGGTAATTTGCAGTATATTAAGAACTTCACATTGTTTCAGAATTTATATTTACAACAGGCTATCAGAATTATATTTTATATCACCCTGGAAAAAGACTCATGAACAGCACAAATTATATACAAAGCATGTATGTCAAAATGAGTTTTACCTCAAAACACCTGCAGGAGTACATGGATCATACCCACCCTCACTCCACAGTCCATGAAAATTATTTTATTCAACATATACACGAGCCAATATAACCAGAATATTATTAAACATAATGTGATAATATATTTTAAAATTCCAAAATAGCCCAGCTGGTGTGGCTCTCTCCTCTTCTCCTCCCCTCCCCTCCCCTCCCCTCCCCTCCCCTCCCCTCTCCTCCCCTCCCCTCTTCTCTCTCTCTCTCTCTCTCTCTCACTCTCTCTCTTTCTCTCTCATCCTCCGTTCTCCCGCTCCTTCTACCTCACCACCTCCACCTCTGCCTCTCCCTCTCTCTAAACATGTCCTCAGGTGAGGATTATTTAAAAAAAAAAAAAATCAATGGTTACTGCCCTGGCCAAGTGGCTCAGTTGACACAGGTAGGTTGTAGGTTCAATCCTCAGTCAGGGTGGTGTGTATGGTAAGCAAACTGATCAATGTTTCTCTCTCACATCAATGTCTCTATCTCTCTCTTTCTCTCTCTTCTATCCCTCTCATCAATAAAAACATATCCTCAGGTGAGGATTTTTTAAAAAGAAGTCAATGGGCCCTGGCAGGTTTGGCCCAGTGGATAAAGCATCGGCCTATGGATTGAAGGGTCCTGGGTTCGATTCCAGTCAAGGGCACGTACCTCAATTGCAGGCTCCTCCCCAGCCCGGGCCCTGGTCAGGGCACATGCAGGAGACAACCAATCAATGTGTTTCTCTCACATCAATAGTTCTCTTTCCTTCTCTAAAAATCAATGGAAAAACATCCTCGGGTGAGGATTAAAAAAAAGAAGAAGAAGGAGAAGAAGTCAATGGTTACTACACCTTAAAAATCATCTCATTCCCTTAGGCCTTGTAACCCAAATCAAGCAGTGCTGGTCACAAGTAACAAACTTCTCCTCCATAAAAGAGTTCTAAAAATCAAGTACAGCTAGGGTTAAACTATGTTGATTCATGTTTTACTTGGAATTCACCTATAGGTTCTTCCATCTTTTCTCTGCTGTTTTAAAATTAAATATGAAATTTTAGTCTGAATTCTGAATTACTCACAAATGGGTTTCAATGTAAAAATCCTAAAAAGATCAAACTGAGAATCTAATCAGTTATTTCACATTCCAAGCTATGGAGACTAGTCTTATTCCGCCTCCCCCCCCCTCCCCCCAATACCAACTCCTCTCTACAAGTAACACATTGGTTTCTATGACAGTAGACCAATGAGTTCTCAATAAAATGATATCTAATTTGAGGGTGAAAAAACTGAAAGAACTCTTTGGAAATAAAACTGCATTTCTACTAAACTATTAAATAGAAAGAACACATACTTTCCATTTTAAATAAACATTCAAAAATTAGAACAACTGAAATATTGCATAGAATTCATGGAACAAAATAGTTTTAACATTTATTCCAAGAAGAATCAACTCTTGGGAGTAGAGCATCCAAGAGAAGGGGAAGAGCAATAATATCAAGTTACAATAGACTACTCAGGAAGTCGCTTTTTGGGGTCTATAGCTTGTTTATATCATCTTCAAAGATAAGACACTATCTGTCAATTCCCTAACAAAATAAAGTCAATATGTGACTTTATTTTTTCTTTTTTTAAGATATTCTACAGTGGTAAACAAGCAAAGTTGGTCTTTGGACCACTCTTTCAATCTAAACAACATGTTAGAGATATGAAGGCTAGCATACTAAAGTATACTCCAGAGATCCCAACAGAGCCCTGAAACCCTAAAACAGTGATGGGCAACCTTTTGAGCTTGGTGTGTCAAACTTCGCCAAAAAACTGAGCATAACTCGGGTAGTGTGTCACTTTGAGGAAAAAACTAACTCCAAGACTCTAGTCACAAATGTTTCATCCTCAGGAGCAGCAAATGTTTCATCCTCGGCATGCGGCCGCGTGTCATCAGAAATGGCTACGCGTGTCAGTGCTGACACGCGTGTCATAGGTTCGCCATCACTGCCCTAAAAGCATCCCACAACCACCTCTGGTGAGACTGCCATGGTACTGCTGGGAGTTGTGCAGCACGGGTAAGTGTAGAATCACGTAAGCCCTCCCAAGGACCAGGACATATCCAAGATTGCCCTGTATTCAGTGTAAAACTGCTCATATGTAAGAAGCACTATTCTAAATGACAGAAATGAGATACAAAAGTCTACATATTGTATAATTCACTTTTATGACATTTTAGGGACAGATATCAGATTAGTGGCTGCCAGTGGCTTGAAGGAGGGATTTGTGCAAAGGGGCACAAGATAACTTTATGAGAATACTACTATATATCTCAGTAATGATGGTAGTTACACTACTGCACATATTGTCAAAACTCAATAAATAGTATATTCAAAGGGGGTGGCTTTTACTGTTAGTGCATTTTAGAAATAGAACAGATTTGTTCTAAAAATAGTGTGCTCTTTCTAACAGAGAAAAATTTTTCCAAATTGTCAACTGGTTTACACTTTCTAATATGTTAGCTATTACTAAAAAAAAATTCTTTTTAAATTCCAATCCCATATGACAAATATAAACACATGCTGAGGCTATTAAAATCACCAAAGTTTCAAAAATTAAAAAGATTCAAAAATTAAAGTTTAGTAACAGTTTCTATGGGTATATTAACTAACAATTAGGGGGGGGGGGGGCAGGGGGTTCCCTCAGCCCAGCCTGCACCCTTTCCAATCGGACATCCCTCTCGCAATCTGGGACCGCTGGCTCCTAACCACTTACCTGCCTGCCTGCCTGATTGCCCCTAACTGCCTCTGCCTGCCTGCCTGCCTGCCTGCCTGCCTGCCTGCCTGCCTGATTGCCCCTAACCCCTCTGTGCCTGCCTGCCTGATCGTCCCTAACTGCTCTCCCCTGCCGGCCTGATCGCCCCTAACTGCCTCTGCCTCTGCCTCTGCCTCTGCCTTGGCCCCCACCACTATGGCTTTGTCTGGAAGGAGGTTAGACGTCCGGAAGATGGCCGGTCGACCCGATCTAATTAGCATATTACCCTTTTATTAGTATAGATAGTTTGGAGAAGCTGAATTTAGCTATTAATCACTTAGGAAAGAAAGGAAGAAGAGAAGGTAAACAGGAGGGAAGGAATATGGAGAAACAAATAATAAGGGGGGGGGAGACACAGAAAAAGGATACAGAAGTATTGCTTCTGTGAGGAATGCTTTTTATTTTTATTTTTTTTTTTTTTCTTCCAATTTTTTTATTAAGGTATTATATGTGTACATATCTTACCATTGCCCTCCCCACACCCCACTCCCATATATGCCCCCACCCCCCAGAGTTTTGCATCCATTGGTTATGCTTATATGCATGCATACAAGTCCTTTGATTGATCTCTTATCTCCCCCACCTCTCCCTAACCTTCCCCTTGTAATTTGACAGTCTGTTTGATGCTTTACTGTCTCTGTATCTATCTTTTTGTTCAAGTTTATAATGTTCTTTATTATCCATAAATGAGTGAGATCATGTGGTATTTTTCTTTCATTGACTGACTTATTTCACTTAACATAATGTTCTCCAATTCCTCCCAGGTTGCTGCAAATGATGAGAATTCCTTCTTTTTTATGGCAGCATAGTATTCCATTGTGTAGATGTACCACAGTTTTCTGATCCAGTCATCTGCTGACGGGCACCTAGGCTGTTTCCAAATCTTAGCTATGGTGAATTGTGCTGCTATGAACATAGGGGTGCATATATCCTTTCTAATTGGTGTTTCTAGTTTCTTCGGATATATTCCCAGGAGTGGGATTACTGGGTCAAATGGGAGTTCCATTTTCAGTTTTTTGAGGAAACTCCATACTGTTCTCCACAGTGGCTGCACCAGTCTGCAATCCCACCAGCAGTGCACGAGGGTTCCTTTTTCTCCGCATCCTCGCCAACACTTGTCGTTTGTTGATTTGTTGATGATAGCCATTCTGACAGGTGTGAGATGGTACCGCATTGTTGTTTTGATTTGCATCTCTCGGATAATTAGTGACGTTGAGCATGTTTTCATGTGTCTCTTGGCCTTCCTTCTGTCTTCTTTTGAAAAGATTCTATTTAGGTCTGTTGCCCATTTTTTTATTGGATCATTTATCTTCCTTTTATTAAGTTGTATAAGCTGCCTGTAGATGTTGGAGATTAAACCTTTATCAGTGATGCCATTTGCAAATATGTTCTCCCATGCAGTGGGCCTTCTTGTTGTTTTGTTGATGGTTTCTTTTGCTGTGAAAAAGCTTTTTATTTTGATGTAGTCCCATTTGTTAATTTTCTCTTTAGCTTCCATTGCCCTAGGGGCAGTGTCAGTGAAGAATTTCTTTTGGCATATGTCTGACATTTTGCTGCCTGTGGATTGCTCTAGTATTTTTATGGTTTCCCGTCTTATGTTTAAGTCCTGTATCCATTTTGAGTTTATTTTTGTGTATGGCGTAAGTTGGTGATCAAGCTTCATTTTTTTGCATGTATCTGTCCAATTTTCCCAACACCATTTATTGAAGAGACTGTCTTTATTCCATTGTATGTTCATGCCTCCTTTGTCAAATATTAATTGAGCATAGTGGTTTGGGTCAATATCTGGATTCTCTATTCTGTTCCATTGATCTATATGTCTGTTCTTGTGCCAGTACCAGGCTGTTTTGAGAACAGTGGCTTTGTAATACAGCTTGAAATCTGGTATTGAGATCCCTCCTACTTTATTCTTCTTTCTCAGGATTGCTGTGGCTATTCGGGGTCTATTTTTATTCCAGATGAATTTTTGGAGAGTTCTTTCAAGGTCTGTGAAATATGCCGTTGGTATTTTAATGGGGAGTGCATTGAATCTATAGATTGCTTTGGGTAGTATGGACATTTTAATGATGTTGATTCTACCAATCCATGAACATGGTATGTTCTTCCATCTGTTTACGTCTTCCTCTATCTCTTTTTTCAGTGTCCTGTAGTTTTCCGTGTATAGGTCTTTTACCTCCTTAGTTAAGTTTATTCCTAGGTATCTTAATTTTTTTGGTGCGATGGTAAATGGGATTGCCTTTTTAGTCTCTCTGTCTGTAAGTTCACTATTGGTGTATAGAAAGGCCATAGATTTCTTGGCGTTAATTTTGTATCCTGCTACATTGCCGAATTCATTTATTAAGTCTATTAGTTTTTTGACGGAGTCTTTCGGATTTTTTATGTACAATATCATGTCGTCTGCAAATAAAGACAGCTTTACTTGTTCTTTTCCAATTTGGATGCCTTTTATTTCTTCTTCTTGTCTAATTGCAATGGCTAATACTTCCAGTACTATGTCAAACAGGAGTGGTGAGAGTGGGCATCCCTGTCTTGTTCCTGTTCTTAGGGGAAATGTTTTTAGTTTTTGTCCATTGAGTATGATGTTTGCTGTGGGTTTATCATATATAGCTTTTATTATGTTGAGGTATGAGCCATCTATTCCCACCTTGTTGAGAGTTTTTATCAAGAAAGGGTGTTGGATTTTGTCAAATGCTTTTTCTGCATCAATTGATATGACTATGTGATTTTTATCTTTCAATTTGTTTATGTGATGTATCACGTTTATTGATTTGCGGATATTGTACCATCCTTGCATTCCTGGGATAAATCCTACTTGGTCATGGTGTATGATCTTTCTGATGTACTGCTGGAGCCGATTTGCTAGAATTTTGTTGAGGATTTTGGCATCTATGTTCATGAGGGATATTGGTCTGTAATTCTCTTTCATTGTGTTGTCTTTATCTGGTTTTGGTATTAGGGTGATGCTGGCTTCATAGAAGGAGCTTGGAAGTGTTCCTTCCACTTGAATTTTTTGGAATAGTCTGAGGAGGATAGGTTTTAGTTCTTCCTTGAATGTTTGGTAAAACTCTCCTGTGAAGCCGTCTGGCCCCGGGCTTTTGTTTGTCGGAAGCTTTTTGATGACTGCTTCAATTTCGTCCATAGTTATTGGCCTATTGAGCTGTTTAGATTCTTCTTGATTGATTTTTGGAAGGTTATATTTTTCTAGGAATATGTCCATTTCCTCCAGGTTGTCCAGTTTGTTGGAATAGAGTTGTTCGTAGTATTTTGTAACAATCCTTTGTATCTCAGCGGGGTCTGTTGTTATTTCACCTCTTTCATTTCTGATTTTGTTTATTTGGGTCCTCTCTCTTTGCTTCTTGGTGAGCCTGGCTAGAGGTCCATCAATCTTGTTTATCCTTTCAAAGAACCAGCTCTTGGTTTTGTTGATCTTATGTATTGTTTCTTTGGTCTCTATGTCATTTATCTCCGCTCTGATCTTTGTTATTTCCTTCCTTCTGGTTACACTGGGCTTTTCTTGCTGCTCTTTTTCTAGCTCTTTGAGTTGTAGGGTTAAGTAATTTATTACCATTGTTTCTTGTTTTTTGCAATAGGCCTGTAGAGCTATGAACTTCCCTCTCAAGACTGCTTTCGCTGTGTCCCATAGATTTTGGATTGTTGTGTTTTCATTGTCATTTGTTGCCATGATGTTTTTTATTTCTTCCTTGATCTCTCTGGTGACCCAGTCCTTGTTTAATAGCATGCTGTTTAGTCTCCATGTGTTTGATTTCTTTGGATTGTATTTATTGTAGTTGATTTCCAGTTTTATGCCACTGTGATCTGAGACGATGCTTGATATAATTTCTATCTTCTTGAATTTGAAGAGACTTTGCCTGTGACCCAGCATATGGTCTATCTTTGAAAATGACCCATGTGCACTTGAGAAGAATGTATATTCTGTGGCTTTGGGGTGAAATGTTCTGAAGATGTCAATTAATTCCATCTGGTCTAGTGAGTCATTTAGGATTGCTGTTTCTTTGCTGATTTTTTGTTTAGAGGATTTGTCCAGTGGTGATAGTGGGGTATTAAAGTCTCCTACTATGATTGTGTTGCTATTAATCTCTCCCTTGATATCCTCCAGGAGTTTTTTTATGTATTTGGGTGCTCCTATATTGGGAGCGTATATGTTTACCAGAATTATTTCTTCTTGTTGGATTTCTCCCTTTAGTATTATGAAGTGGCCTTCCTTATCTCTTGTTATGGCATTTACTTTGAGGTCTATTTTGTCAGATATAAGTATTGCTACCCCAGCTTTTTTTTCATTTCCATTTGCCTGAAAGATATTTTTCCATCCCTTCACTTTCAATCTGTGTGAGTCTCTTGTTCTCAGGTGGGTCTCTTGTAGACAGCATATATATGGGTCGTGTTTTTTTATCCATTCAGCTACTCGATGTCTTTTGATTGGAGCATTTAGTCCGTTTACATTTAAAGTTATTACTGAAAGGTATTTGTTTGCAGTCATATCTATTTTTGTGTCTGTATTCCTTCTTACCTGTTTATTTCTTCTTTTTACAGTATTCCCTTTAGCAATTCTTGCATTGCTGGTTTGGTGGTGATAAACTCCCTGAGGCTTTTTTTGTCTGCAAAGCTCCTGATTTCCCCTTCAATTTTGATTGATAGTCTTGCTGGATATAGTATTCTTGGATTCAGTCCTTTGCTTTGCAACACTTTGTATACCTCCTTCCATTCACTTCTAGCTTGTTGTGTTTCTGATGAGTAATCATTTGACAATCTGATGGGTGTTCCTTTGTAGGTAACTCTCTGTCTCTCTCTTGCCGCCTTTAGGATTCTCTCTTTATCATTTATATTTGCCATTGAAATTATGACATGTCTTGGCGTGGGTCTTTTGGGGTTGATCCTGCTTGGGACTCTCTTTACTTGCGTAACTTTTATCTTTCCCATATCCGGGAAGTTTTCTGTCATTATTTCTTCAAATAGATTTTCTAATCCCTGCTGCTCTTCTTGTCCTTCTGGCAGCCCTATTATACGCATGTTACTTCGTTTCATGTTGTCCCGAAGTTCCCTTAGGCTTTCCTCCTGCTTTTTAATTTTTTTCTCCAATTGCTGTTCAGCTTGAGCTTGTTTCTGTACCTGATCTTCTAACTCACTAATTCGGTCCTCTGCTTCTTGTAATCTACTGTTGAAACTTTCCATGGTGTTTTTGATTGTAGCTATATCACTTTTCATTTCTTCCTGATTCTTGCATAAGTTGTTGATTTTCTCATCCATCCGATGTATAAATTCCATGACCATTACTCTGAATTCCTTTTCGGTCATGTTGCAAGCTTCATTTTCACTAATTTCCTTTCTTGGCGACTCCACATTTTCTTTCCTCTGTGAGTTATTTCGTTTCCCCATTCTGGCTATTACCAGAAAGCTCAAGCTTCTGTTTGCGTGGACCTGGGCCGTGTGCTGTGGGGACTTCGCTCCACCCTAGTTTCACTGAAGTGCTCTGACACTAGGATGTGTGGCTGTCTTTGGTTGGTGGGAACCAGACTTGCCCAGGATCAGTGTCCCCAGTGTTCTGTGTGGTCTCGTGTGCACATTTAGAATCAGGGGCCCTGTCTGCACCACACTGTTGGTATGTGCTGAGAATGAGATCCTTAGCATGTGCCAGGAGTCAGAGTTTCCCTGTGTCTGCACCAAGACTCGAGTGTCAAAGTCTCTGTTGCCTTGTGCGGTTTCTCGTTGAGAATCAGGGTCCCTGTGTGTGCACGCACCAACAATTGGGGTCGCTGGCTCTTAGTGTGAATGCGCTGTGAGTCAGGGATCCCAGGCAGCTGTGTCCGGCGTGCCAAATTCCCTGAAGTGGAGCTGCGTCCTGTGTGTGCTCTCTCTGCTGAGCCAAACCGGCTAGAGCGCACTTTCTTAAAAACCTGAAGGTGAGCCGGCTCAGTGCACTCTTCCAAAGTCCCAGAAGGGGGGCGGAGTCCGTCCTGCGCGCCAAATTCCCCAAAGGGAAGCCCCTCTGTGCAGGCTCTTAAGAATCTCCGAAGGGGGAGCTGTGACCCGCGAGCCAAATTCCCCCAAATTCCCCGAAGGGGAGCCCTCTGTGCGCACTGACAGATTTCCCTGACGGGGAGCTGCTTCTGTCCCGTGCGCGAGCGCGCGCCAAATTCCCTAAGAGGGAGCGCGTCCCTGCGCAAAGCTCGGCAGCTTGGGCCGGGGGCGGGTCTATCAGTTACTATGGCGCTGTCTGTGCGCGCTGTGCGCGCTCCTGTGAGCAGCTAGGGTGAAGGGCGCGTCTATCAGTTACTATGGCGCTTTCCGCGCGCTGTGGGCGCTCAGCAGCTTGGGGGAGGGGCAGGTCTATCAGTTACTATGGCGCTATCAGCGCCTGCGAGGAGGGGGATAGGCTCTTTGACTCACGGAAATCTGCCGGGAAGTCTGGATTCTTGTTGTTTGTTTGTCTGAAGCTGTGATAGCAGTTCTCTGTCCCCGGTGGCTGCAGGGTCCTGGTTTGTGTCAGAAGCCAGGATCTGAGTCTCAGGCAGCTCTGTTTCTCAAGATGGCGTGGTCTCTGCGTCCGCACCAGCCGCCGAGAAGTGTCCGCTTTGTGCGCGGGGCTCCGCCGTCTAGGGCTGCCCTGTTCGGGAGCCCCTTGGAAGGCCTGCAGAATCTAACTGACCCTATCTCATACACACACACACACCACACACATCTACACTCTCCTCTATGGGTTCCTCACTCACACTCTCTCTCTCCCTACCTTCCTGCCGGTCGCCATCTTTTTTCCTCGAGGAATGCTTTTTAGATAGCATCTACACATGAAAGCTTATTAATGGAATAAACCAATGAGCTACATTATGTGGGAAGAAGCCTGGTCATTTTTACCCACATTCCTACATAAGAGGTCAACATTAAGTGTTGAAGCTATAGTTGGCCTCTCCGTGCTTCCTCCCATTCATGGAACAACTAATCACTCAGGCCTGGTAGAAAATTACCATACTGCAGGCTTCACTCAGCTCCAAGTGTCCATAATCCATCAACATCTCTACTGGTAGAGATACAGCCCCATTGAGCTCTGTAGGAGGACGGCCAGGAGGAGTCCATACTGATCTTGGTATTGAGAAGGATGTTGGTTCCACCCAATGTAACAGGTATGTGGGCCATTATATATGGTTTTTACTGCATCCTGAGGTTACTTTGCTTCAGTTCCTGCTTTCCCCCTACTTGAATGGACAGATGAACCACACATACACAGGTCACCAGGACTCTCCAGGCTATGCACTTGGGGCTCAGACAGGTCACAGTCAAACTAAGCAGGATTTCCCTAGGCCAGCTTCACCCTGCAGAATCAAAGAATTCTCCATTTCTTCCAAGGTAACTCCTCCCTGCTAGCTGGCATTCCCTTCCAGAGTTCTTCCTCCCCACTCCCTATTGTCACTTCTCAGAACTGTATTTCATCCCACATTCAAATTCTACTAGCGTGGTGTATGTATGTTATATATTACCATCCAACGTCCAAAATCCTACAGAGAAAGAAACATGGCTGACTAAAAATATTCAGAAATCTAAACACAGACAATGACATCTAAAATCAAATGATGAGGAAAAGCAACCAAGCTTGTTGCTTGGTCTAAAAGAAAGAAAAAAGTTATAAAAGAAAGTCTCTAAAATCAAATGATGAGGAAATTAAGTTTAGGGATTGTCTCACCATTCTTAATGCAACTCAACTGACAGCAAGATGAAAAAAAAAAACACCATGACACACCACACATTGTTGAGCCATGAAATAGGCACGAGGGCAGATGATATATCACTGGACTTCTTCATTTTTTATGGCTTAAGGGGACCCTTAAAATTGATTGTTTATAATCAGGTATTTTATTTATTCACCTTTCAAAACCACAAATTTTAATATAATATTTTCAGACTATCATCTAAATCAAGCTTAGAAAATAATGTATTTACCAATTTGAGAACTTGCAAAAGTACATTTTCCTAATTCCAACACAGAGGTATGAGAACAGGTAAATTTCAAATATGTTCATAGAATTAAAAATGACTTCATTATTGCTGCTCTTCTAATCTCTTGATAGCATCTCTTTTGGAACAAACCCTTTTTTAAGGGATTTGATGACTGCATCCCAGAAATGCACAGATATGCCCAATTTTGAATATAATTTCAGAGAATCCACGGACCGCCTACATCCCACCACAGATGCTGGTCCACCTCCTGGGATAAGGATCCCCTGCACATTAGACTAAGAATCTGCTCCACAGGCCTACAGTCAAGATTCCTAGTCATTTAAACACATAAACATACACACCCCAAAGGTAACTATTTAAAAAAACCATGAACTAAATTAATCCTTCCTAATAATGATTCTTTTGTTCTATTTTGCTGAAATTTGTTCTTTTAATAAAGTCAAAACTAAAACACTTGTTGCAAGTAAACATCCTATCTAATAAAAGAGTAATATGCAAATTGACCATCACTCCAACACACAAGATGGCTGCCCCCATGTGATCAAAGATGGCTGCCCCCATTGGACACAAGATGGCCACCACAAGATGGCCAGCAGGGGAGGGCAGTTGGGAGGAACCAGGCCTGCAAGGAAGGGCAGCTGGGGGCAATCAAGCCTGCAGGGGAGGGCAGATAGGGGTGACCAGGCTGACAGAAGAGGGCAGTTAGGGGCAATCAGACTGGCAGGGGAGCAGTTAGGCATCAATCAGGCTGGCAGGGGAGTAGTTAGGGGTGATCAGGCTGGCATGCAGAAGCGGTTAGGGGCAATCAGGAAAGCAGGCAGGCAAGCAGTTGGGAGCCAGCAGTCCCGGATTGTGAGAGGGATGTCCGACTGCCCGTTTAGGCCCGATCCCGGCATTCTGGGATCGGGCCTAAACAGGCAGTCAGACATCCCTTGAGGGGTCCCAGATTGGAGAGGGTGCAGGCTGGGCTGAGGGACACACCCCCGTGCACAAATTTCATGTACTGGGCCTCTAGTAAGGACCTAAAATGAATAATAATTTATTCATTTCTAACATCCTGTAATTTAAAACATGATTCCTGCTGATCATTCACACTTCTAAAATCAGCTGTACAAAGTCCTAACTCACATATTCTCTCCCCAGTAACCAAAATTTTGACCAAAGTAAGTCATCTTTAATTTTTCTTTAATATAGGCATGTTACTCACAATAAAAAAAATCAATGGAATTCAGTCCTGCACAAAAGATTTTAGCCATTCCCAATTGTCTTTAATCCATACTTTGCTTAACTTAATAGAAGAGCACAGATATTCTCTCCTTTCTAAAATGGATGAGATTTAGACATTCTAAAAAACTGAAATCTTCAAAACTGTCATTTATGATTTAACATTATACCTCTATTCTACTTTATACTTTCCATTCAATTGTATCAAACCAAAAATTAGAAAGAATGCAATAGCATTACAGGCGAACATAGCAAGTATAAAAATTGCAACAATTCACTGGAGATTTTTTATTACATTTATGTCTACATAATATTGAGAAAAAAAGAACCTGTATAAATGAGAAAGCGGCTAAAGAGCAAAATCAAACTCCTGGCTTTATTAGGTGCAGGCCTAATGTCTTTCAGATTAAATATTTGTAGGTGCCACAGTCAATCAAGATTTCAACAGGAACCGAAGATGAAAGCATTCATGCATAAAAGGCAAGTGTGATAATTATGATATGGAGACAAGATAATGGAAAACATCCAAGGCCACTTTTCACTTTGTGTATCAAGTGCTGCCTTGACCTAGCCATCCTGCAATGCGCCATCACATTTACTGTTACTTTATCATTTTAATTACTTAGCAGAATTCAATTAATTTGGCTGGCATGTAGTCAGCGGATGGGAATCCTCCACTATCTTACAGGGTCTTTTCCCTGTGTCATTTCTAAAAATAATGCTGCAAAACAGGTTTGAATAAACATGCAGCTGAGTTTAAAATTCTTGTTCATCCTTCAAGTTTATTAACCTCTTACTGATTAAAGAAATGGCACCTATTTTCCTGGAATGTCATTTTCAGATAGAACATGTCAAAGTGGTGACAGACAGATTCTAGCCAAAATTTCAGTATGACTCTATACTGAAAAGTTTACACTGGCTCCACTTTAAAATTCTCAGGGTGCAAATAGAAAATAGTGGGGTAATTACTACAGAGAAGAGGATAGTTCTGCATGCAGATTTAGCACAAAGTTCACTGCCTATGAATTTAAGGATTACAGGAATCATTTTCTAAGCCGTGCTCTACATAACCTGTTATCCAGAATCCATCTACCTTAGCATTCATGAAAATAGTCCTCAACAAAGTTCAAGGTTACAACTACGTTGCTATTATTACTATAATGTATTACATTATAAAAACACTAAGACTTTATACTTGTTACTTGCCAAAATTATAATAATGTTTCTTACAAATGTGACATGTTACTGTTCTTTCTAATGCTCTTATAATTTGGAGGAAAGTAATTTTCAGATGTTATTAACAATTTCTCTTCAGAACTGTCAAGTCAAAGAATGGAGTTCCTCAGTATGCACATTTTGTTATTAAAAGAAGGCTACATACAGCAGGAACGAAATTCCTTTCATACTAGAAGGCAAACTTAACATTCCAATGAAACTTAGATTAGTACCTGACTAAAGGGGCAATATTCGCTGAGGATTTAATCCTGAATAAAGACCGAACATCTTCTGTTTAGTTGTTGCTCAGTAAATTTTACTTTCCCCTGGAAATAAGTCACTCTCAGCCTTTGTAAGGGTGGCTAGCAAAACAGAGAATGAGGCTGGCAGGAGGTGAATCTGATTATTCTCCCTGTGTAAGCAGATGAGGGCAAGGTTGCCTGGTATATCTTTCAGACAGAGAAGAAAAAAGGGAAGGTACTATCTGCAAACACAAGTGAACACAAAGTAAAATCATCAATCGGCTTCCCAGAAATAACTATGGATAAAGCCAAAAGATAATGATAAGATAATGATAATTCAAGTTCAAGTAAAGAATGTTTAAATTTGCCAGTCTAAGAAGACATACATTCTCACACTCATTCAGTAACCTGGGACCATTCATCTTCATCCTACTTACTAATAAAAGCCTAAGTGGTCATCAAGATAACTGCGCGCACAGTGGGCGCGGGCGCGGGTGGGTGGGGCTGGGCTTGACACTGCGTGTGTGGCACAGAGCCTGCCTGGGAGCCCAGGAAGAGCCGGGAGGAGGTGGGTCCCCTGGTTCTACGAGGCGAGGCCTGCCTGGGGGTCCAGTGAGGCCTGCCTGGGTATCCCCCAGCTCCGCATGGTGAGGCCTGCCTGGGGATCCTGGGGGTCCCACCTCCAAGCTCCGTGCAGGGGGGAGGCAGGACCCCCAGCTCCGGCCTACCTCTTTGGGACAATCCATCAAGGAGCCCCGGATGGGTGGGCGGGGCCTACCTCTTTGGGGCGATCGATCGCGGGGCTCCCGCACTGTGACAGGACACAGGCCAGGTTGGGGGACACCCCCCCCCCTCCGAGTGCACAAATTTCATGCACCGGGCCTCTAGTGTTTCCATAAGGGCAGTCCCAGGCTAACAGTGCCAAATGAGAACTGGGAGTCAGAAGTCTCTGTTGGTGAAATGATCCAGCAACATAAAAAGTATTCATAACACACCTGCACCCTTAGATGTGGCAACTTAAAAGAAGGAAAAATATTATCGACACAATGAAGTTAATACATTATATAAAAGAGAAAAATATTGGAAATAACCAAGATAGTTACATGCAGTCACTTGATGAAATACTAAGCAGCCAAGTAAAATAACCATGAATATTATGCAACCAGGAAAACTATGCATACATTAATGTGAAAAAAAGTTAAAATTATCCAATTAGAGAAACATTTAAAAGCTAATAACTTAAAAAAAATAAAATTAATTCATTGAGATTCTATACTGTAAGAAACCCTCAAAAACTATGAACCTATCTGGATGAGAAGCACAGAAAGCAAGTTTACCTTGAGCTAGTCGTTCAAGTCGTTTCCCATGCTCCGGGGGTATTGCATACCTAAAATTTTAAACATAAATGAAGATTTTAGGTTTATAACTGTTCAGCTACTTCCTAAACATATCTACTCCTAAATAATGTCATGTAAAAAAAAATTCAATAACAAAATATACTTAGATGAACTGAGTAGAGATCAGAAAAACAATCACAGAGTCATATCCCTTGGACAAAGGATAGAAGAAAAATAAACTCTTAGGTCACTTATTTCAATGCCAGGCTCACCATCCCAACCACATTTTAAAGATTAGGGAATAAAGAGCAGGAAACTGCTTAGTCAGGAGGCAGCTAGCCACAGCACGGAGACTAGACCTCTCTCCAAACACTCACAGCACCCCAAAAATCCAGGGCTATTTTGGGTTGTATGTTTTAGTTTTGTGGTTGGTTAGCTGGCCTTTATTTTTTAAGAAAACCTAGATTTGCTAGGTGTTTTTTAACCTTTTAAAATGTTCTTATTGACAAGCAGGATAGAACACAAAATTACTACAGCAACATTTAGATTTTTACCAAACCTTTCTATTGTACTTTTGAATAGACTTTAAATTTTTAAAAAATCATCAGCCATAAAAAGGCAGCTATTATTCATTTCATGATTATGTGACTTTTAAAATCTTGATTATAGACAAATAATTTTTCACCCTTGAAGAACAGAAATATTCATTTCTATTTCCTGGTGTTTTCAAAAGTGAAATACCTGAATTTATTTTCTGTAAACTTAATAACAAATTTTAAAACAATGATCTCATAATATATTATACAAATACTAAATTTTATAGGCAGTCTAATGAGGAAAATTAAGGATATTAAAAATGAAGTTAAATGATCATTTCATGTGTTAAGTAAAAATATGTTATTCCCAAGGCCTACATTTGCTGTTTACTAGCCCAAGTTACTTTTAAGTTCAAGTTACTTTTTACTAAAATAACTTTTCTAATTTTACTGAACACCACACTTGGTTGCATTTAAAGCCACTGATAACATATGCAAACCTTAATTGGATCCGATGTAACTAGGCAATTCTCTGAAAGAAAATTCAAGCATATATCCTGTTTCCTAAAGGCACCGCTAATGAAATTATTCCAACTGAATTAGGAAGATAAAATTTCAGCATAAATAAATGACAATCACTCAGTGTATATTTACAGTCACTTCATACTACTTTTTAATCCTTGGCTTATATCACCATATATACCCAGAAAAGAAAAAACATATATGTGCCCCAGACAGGGGGGTCACCTCCCCCATAACATACATACACACACTCATACACTGCCTCAACTTCCTGATCAGTTCAAATGTCTATTTCAATCAAAACTTTCTCTATCCCAAGATTTAAGCATCTCACAGGACTCCACATTTTTTAGCATGGTCTCCCCATTTTGCCCTGCCTTCTCTTCATTCCTCCTGGATAGTACCCAGGGCTGTAATGCATACAATCCACAGACTTGGGATGCTTAATTTCCAATTAAATGGCATGGGGTGGGGGGATCCAATATCCTAATATAACTGCCCTAAAAATTTAATTCCTATGATTGTTGCAGCCAGCACTGGAAATTATAATCTAATTATTTAATAAAAAGAAAAAATTAGTAATAAATAAAAGTCAACCAGGAAAAGGTTGCTCTGAATTAAGGGCAAAAAAGCCCTTTAAAAAACCTAAATTACTAGTATGCTTTCAAAAAGTTTGAAATCTTGCTTCTGTAATGACATCCAAAGTTTTGTTCATTTCTTCATGGAAACATTAAGCAATTCTCAATATATTTTTTAAATTATAGCATAAAAATACTGACTGCCTGCCCACCCCTGTGACACTTTGCCACCAGCATTTGGACATGATTAGCTCTTCTGCCTAAATACAGGGTGGGGCAAAAGTGGGTTTATAATTGTGAGTATGCAAAACAGAATTTACTCTTGTACTATTATTTATTAACTAGTGTCCCAGTGCACGGATTCATGCACATTGAAAGGAAATTAATTAGAAGAATTTTTAAATATATTTTATTGATTTTTTACAGAGAGGAAGGAAGAGGGATAGAGAGTTAGAAGCATCGATGAGAGAGAAAAATCTATCAGCTGCCTCCTGCACACCTCCTACTGGGGATGTGCCCGCAACCAAAGTACATGCCCTTGACCTGGGCATCTTTCAGTCTGAAGGCTGACGCTCTATACACTGAGCCAAACTGGTTAGAGTTAGAAGAAATATTTTAATATCACTATTCGCCCTTTCTCTATAATAGAAGTATCAACCAAATTCACAACTAACAATGACAGATCGAAACACACGCGTGCGATTGGCGAGAACTTTATATATATCGTGCACGTGCGAGCCAACTTAGCCTTTTATATATATACTAGAGGCCCAGTGCACGAAATTTGTGCCCGGAGGGGGGTGTCCCTCAGCTCAGCCTGCACCCTCTCCAATCTGGGACCCCTCGAGGGATGTCCGACTGCCCTCTCACAATCCAGGACTGCTGGCTCCCAACCGCTCGCCTTCCTGCCTTCCTGATTGTCCCTAACCACTCCCCTGCCAGCCTGATTGATGTCTAACTGCTCCCCTGCCAGCCTGTTTGCCCCCAACTTCCCTCCTCTGCCAGCCTGGTCACCCCCAACTGCCCTCCCTTGCAGGCCTGGTCCCTCCCAACTGCCCTCCCCTGCTGGCTTGATTGCCCACAACTGCCCTCCCTTGCCGGCCTGGTCCCTCCCAACTGCCTTCCCCTGCTGGCCATCTTATGGTGACCATCTTGTGCCCACATGGGGGAGGATCTTTGACCACCTGGGGGCAGCCATCTTGTGTGTTGGAGTGATGGTCAATTTGCATATTACTCTTATTATATAGGATAGAGGCCTGGTGCATGGGTGGGGGCTGGCTGGTTTGCCCTGAAGGGTGTCCCAGATAAGGGTGGGGGTTCCCTTGGGGTGTGGGGTGGCCTGGGCAAGAGGCCTGTGGTGGTTTGCAGGCCAGCCACGCCCCCCAGCGACCCAAGTGGAGGCCCTGGTATCTGGGATTTATTTATCTTCTATAATTGAAACTTTGTAGCCTGGAGCGGAGCCAAGCCTTCTGCTCGCTCTGTGGCAGCAGCCATTTTTGTTGGGATTTATTTATCTTGTATAGTTGAAACTTTGTAGCCTTAAGCGGAGGCCAAAGCAGGCCAGGACTGCAAAAACTTGGCTTCCTCCATCACCGGGGGCAACCCTAGCCTCCTGCTCTCTCCAGCTCTGTGGCTGCCGCCATTTTTGTTGGGATTTATTTATCTTCTATAATTGAAACTTTGTAGCCTTAAGCAGAGGCCTGGGCCGGCCAGGGTGTGTGGAAAGCTTGGCTTCCTCCATCTCTGGGGAAACCCAAGCCTCCCTCCTGCTCTCTCCGTGGCCACAGCCATTTTGGTTGGGTTAATTTGCATACTTGCTCCTGATTGGCTGGTGGGCATGGCTTGTGGATGTAGCAGAGTGGTGCTTAATTTGCATATTACTCTTTTATTAGATAGGATAGACTAGTGGCCCAGTGCACGAAATTCGTGGGGGGGGGGGGGGGTTGTCCCTCAGTCCGGCCTGCACCCTCTCCAATCTGGGACCCCTGGGGAGATGTCTGACTGCGGACCGGTGGCTCCTAACCACTCACCTGCCTGCTTGCCTGATCGCCCCTAACCACTCTGCCCGCCAGCCTTCTTGCCTGCCCTCCCCCCCCCCCCCCCGCCAGCCTGCTCGCCCCCAACTGTCCCCGCTGCCGGCCTGATCGCCCCTAGCTGCCTCTGCCTCAACCCCATCACCATGGCTTTGTGCGGAAGGATGTCGGGAAGTCTCCCGTTCTAATTAGCATTATTACCCTTTTATTAGTATAGATAAGCTTGCTTAATTAGACCTGCTTTCTGATTTAGCTAAACTTTTTCCAGCCCAGTGAAGCACCCCAACTTCTCTTTCAGGTAATTGTCAGCAACACAGCAGTAAATATCAACACGAAGCAGACTATTATTAGAGATGATGCAGGGAGAATAAAGAGTAAATATTTAACTGCAGCAGTGTTTGACTATATTCTGAACAGTGAGAAAACCTATAGTCATTTTAAAGTTCCACCATTACTTACTACTTTTCAGTTGTGTCAAGATTCTAAACTTTCTAAATCTCCATTTTCTAGCTAATGAAAAGAAAACAGGATTCCACTGAGTCTCCTACCTACCTACTCCAGGATTTCTGTGAGGATCAAAAGACATGGGAAAACACTTCACAGACATTTGGTTAAACTGTAAAATGTTTGCAACTGGCTATAAAGCAAGTCATGTTCCTGGGCTGAAGAAACTGCAAGGAGGCTAGTCACTAAGGAGAGAAGCCAGGCGTTGCTATGTGATGTCACTACCCAGCGCCCACAGTGACTGCTTCTGGGCTGGGCTGGGCTGGGCTGTGGACCGCATTTTGTGCCATGGGGTCTTGACAGCATTGGCTGCGATTTGGTAGGGTGTCACTCTGGGGTGGTGGCGGGGCCTGTGTCCCACTTGGGGGAAGCCGAGTGTTAGTTTGTTGGCACCAGGTCTGTGGTTTATTTTTAAATGGCCAGTGTGCATCATGGCAGCTCCTGCATTGAGCCTCTGCCCCCTGGTGGTCAGTGCACATCATAGCTACTGGTCGGACGGACACTTAGCATTTTATATATATAGATTACTGTATCGGTTCCCATACAAACAACTATAAACCTGCTTTTGCCCCACCCTGTAAATATAATAACAAACAAATAACTTTTCTGAGTCTTTCCTCCTGCTACCATCCATCTGCTTTCTTTTCTTCACTTTACACACACTACTTCCAATGGCTGCCACATTTTTTCCTCCCATTCACACTGGAGTTCAGTGTAATCTGGATCATACTTTCATCACTCTCAATATAGCTGCCTAGACAAAGGTTGTCACGTTTTTTAGTCTTTTTAAAAAATATATATGTTTTTTATTGATTTCAGAGAGGAAAGGAGAGGGAGAGAGAGGGAGAGAAACATCAATGATAAGAATCATTGTTCGGCTGCCTCCTGCATGCCCCCTACTGGGGATTGAGCCCACAACCTGGGCATGTGCGCTGACAGGGAATCGAGCCTGGGACCCTTCAGTCCGCAGGCCAATGCTCTATCCACTGAGCCAAACCAGCTAGGGCAGTCTTTATCTAATACTCATTTCCCTTCCGTTTCATGACCCCACTCATTTCCAGTGGTTTTCTACCTTCTGCTTGTGCCACACCTAACACTATGCTCCCTGGAGCTCCATGTTTCAGTGCTTCCACATTGTTCCAAGGGAATCACCTTCACTTAAGGCTTCAAAACCCAGATGGTCCATTCCACACATGTCTCCTGAGCTCTGAACCTCTAAAATGACCAGCAATTGAACAATTCCATTTGGTAGCCCTCTAACAATTTGTCTTCCATCATCTTCCTGCTTCTCCTCCAGAGTTCCCCATCCAATCAACTGCCCAAAAATGTGGGAGCTGTGGTGGCATTCCCCTTATTTAACCCATTCCCAAGTTTACATGTTCTACCTTTCACTTGTTCAAGAGCGGTTTTGTGAAACTGCCTACATTTCTCTAAACCCACTGAGACCATCTTAGTCACGTCACCATTCTCTGTCACACACATTACAATTGCAACCTGTTAGCTAATCAATCCTGCCTCAAGCTTTGCCCTTACTAGCCCATGGAGCCCAATCAGATCCTGTCAATTTGCTTCCCTATTTAAAATCTATCCAGCCTGTATGCAGAGGTGTTCACTACAGACATTAGTGACTTCAGTCAGAGGAGTCCTGCTTCTATGGCCCTGACCACCTCCTAGATGTTTCTATGTAAGTATCCCATCACTTCAAAAGTCTCAATGTACACAAGATGAAATTCATATTTCCTCCTTTAAGCTGGTATCTCTCCTAGCATTCCCATTTCCGTTCACATCTTCCCTTAGCCTTCCAAACTAGAACTATCTTCTTGATTTCTCATCACAAGTCTTATCCACTCTATAGCCCCAAAACCTCCCATTCATTTCCTGGCAGCATCACCTCAATTTCAACCTTGATCTGCCCACAGCTAGATTACAATCATAACTGAACTCCCTGCCTGTCTCTCCTGAGCAGCTATAGCCTCATGTTACTATCGGAGCATAAAAACCTTTATTCCTTACTGCCTGGCTTTCAAGACCCTACCCCTCTCCAATTCAGCCCTAGCCTTAAATATCAACAGTCCATTCTCAATAGGCTAGACTATGACTTATTCTATCAATCACTCGGGCTTTGACCTCATTCCTCACCTCAACCATCCCCTTCCATTCTGCTTCAAATCCCAACCTCCCAAATCCTGTGCCGATTCCCCCTCCTCCTGAAGCTTTCTTTAACCATCATAAACCTCAGCAATCTCACCCCTCTTCTTTCTACCAGACCCTTCTGTTACATTTTTCATGTAGTATTTATCATCTACTACTTTCCATAACTAGCTGCTGTTTCGTGTGCATAAATCACTTTTGTCTGATAAGCACTGAGTTCTGCGAAGGAGAGAATACCTACTGCAACCCAGAAACGTTCGCATGAATTGTCCTTTCTAACCCACCTGGTACATGACTGCCTAGTTCTCAGCCACGCACTCTGTTAAGTGCCACCATTGCTCAGTTATGGAGCTAACTTTATTGTTTGAAGATATAGATGTCTCATACTTTTTTGTGTACTTTGAAAACCACCAAATAAGATGCCCACCATTGTGTACCCTCAAGTACATATCAGTTTGTTGAAAATATTAATTGTTAATTTAAACTTTAGGAGTGTTCTTCTTTCATATAAAAT
Source organism: Cnephaeus nilssonii (assembly GCF_951640355.1). Classification (NCBI taxonomy): domain Eukaryota; kingdom Metazoa; phylum Chordata; class Mammalia; order Chiroptera; family Vespertilionidae; genus Cnephaeus; species Cnephaeus nilssonii. Next base: position 50,078,179 of record NC_137085.1, on the reverse strand, counting down.
GATATTGCAAACAGTTATGCTATAACATTAAGAAACTATGGATCACTAAGGATCTACCACTAATTATTTATAAGGTAATATTTTATTTAAAACCAGAGTCTTTTAAGAATTTAAAAAATATATATTTAATTTGAAGGCCAAAGAAAACAGGATAATCCCACTAAGCATATTTTCGGGTGGTGGTCTGCTCAAAAAATAGACCTAAAATGATGTTATCCTGGTGGTTGTAATATAAACACTATCTTGGACTAAAGAATGATAAGACTAACATTTCAAATTGTCAGTAGGTAAAACTGTATTAGATCCATTTCTATGATTTAGGTTTTCTCTATGAACTGGTCTCTGTATTTTTCTTTCCAAAATATGCTCAGTCCATCAGTCCACTAGAAGTGATTATCAGCACTTCTCAAAGGGTAACTACTATTTCTCAGATCACTTCCTCAGTCTCCCTAATTTCATTTGGAACCCCTGGAGCCATCACTAATATATTCAGAAACCAATGTTCTCAGCTCCATCCCCTATCTATACCTTTGTCACTGTGCTGTCTGACATCCAGGGCAGTCTTATCAAGCCCAGGGCACAGAGGGGATAACCCTTCCAGGTCCCAGGTCCATGCCATGCTCAGGCAGTTCAGTCCTAAAACAATGTTGTCCTCTACTCCCTCCCCCTGACTGAGGCTGAGTATGAAGTAGCCCTTTCCTCCTTAGTTTATTTCCTCTTCCTCTTGCTGTTTTGCTTACAGTCATCTCCCCTGAATAATGGGACTCAAATATCCAGGGACAGTTTTCTGATAGGTGACAATTCTAAACAAACCCTTCACCTTTTTTACTGGCATAACCTAACCTTCTGACTTTGCTTTCTATAGTTACTAAAAGGTTGAAAGTTCAGTTACTAAAGGGTTGAAAGCTACCACAATTATAATCAACATGATTAGAGCTCATCACGGCTACCATTTATTGAGCCTTTATAATATGTCAGACCTTGTGCTAAGATCCGGTACTAACACTTCTGTTTTATCGATAGGGAAAATAAGGCTTAGAGAAATTAATTTACTAACACAAAGTGGTAACAGAGTGACACCCAACCCCAGACCTATCTCACACCAAAGTCCAAGTTGTGCTCTCCAGCCCCATATTTCATTCATGTTCCCTCATCAATCACCACGAAGATGCCAACAGAAAAGAAGTAACAGGAGTCTTACCCTTTACAATAATTGCTGGATGGTGATCCAACTTTTGCAAGAAAATGTTCTATGCCTGATAGCAGACAGAACTTCCAATATCCATACAGAACAACACTTCTCCCAGCTATCCTTACCTTTACTCACCTTTAAAACACAATTTAAAAATTAAGGGTCTCAGGTTCGATTCTGGTCAGTTGCAGGCTCGATCCCCAGCCCCGAATGGGGCATGCAGGAGGCAACCAATCAATGTGTCTCTTTCACATGGATGTTTCTCTCTCTGTGTGTCTCTCCCCCTTCCTCTACTCTCTCTAAAAATCAATGGAAAAAATATCCATGGTAAGGGTTAAAAGAAAAGAAACAAACAAATAAAACCAAAAATCACTGAACAAAGATGCAATGTTTTATAACAAAATCAAACATTAATAAAACAGAAAAAGCCCAGCCAGTGTTGCTCAGTGATTGAGTGTTGACTATGAACCAGATGGTCAGATTTTGATTCCAGTGTGCGGTGTGCAGGAGGCAGCAGATCAATGATTCTCTCTCATTGTTGAAGTTTCTATCTCTCTCTCCCTCTCCCTTCCTCTCTGAAATCAATAAAAATATATTTTAAGCCGAAACTGGTTTGGCTCAGTGGATAGAGCGTCGGCCTGCGGACTCAAGGGTCCCAGGTTCGATTCCAGTCAAGGGCATGTACCTTGGTTGCGGGCACATCCCCAGTAGGGGGTGTGCAAGAGGCAGCTGATCGATGTTTCTCTCTCATCGATGTTTCTAACTCTCTATCCCTCTCTCTTCCTCTCTGTAAAAAATCAATAAAATATATTTTTAAAAATAAAAATAAAAAATATATATCTTTTTTAAATTAAATAAAGAAATCAAACGTAAAAAATGCCATTTCAGGAAGACACTAAGATATAACAACTTCAAAAAATTGGTGATAAAATAAATGCTCATAGGAGCTATATGCCTATAACAAAAATTTTCCAGAACCAATATTTTGCCCACAAAAAGCAATATTACCTTATATGGAAATCTTCAAAAATAGTATTATTTCCAAATGATCGTTTATTGATATGATAATTATACCATCCATGAATAAGATAAAGTGACTTAAAGGGTTCCACTACAATTGGCTTACAGAGTTTTACCACAATTAACTCCAACAAACTATTGAAGCATTTTGAAGGAGATTTTCAGTGATTAAAGTTTAATTTTCAAGGGAAAACTATCTACTCAGCTTTTTGTGGGGTGTTTTTTCTGGGTAATCCTCACGAGAGGATATTTTTTTCCATTGATTTTTCAGAGAGAAGGGAAGGGGAAAGAAAAAAAAAACATTGATGTGAGAAAGACACATTGATTGGTTGCCTCCCGAACCTGCCCAACTAGGTGAGGAATTGAACCTGCAACCCAGGTATGTGCCCTTGACCAGGAATCAAACCCTCAACCCTTTGGTCCACAGGCTGATGCTCCAACCACTGAACCACACCAGCCAGGGCTCTACTCAGCTTCCTTACAGTCAGAAACCTCTGAGAATTGAGAAGCTTTCAGAAGTGTGCATTACACAAAGCAACCAAGCCACCCAAAGATAACTCAAGCAGCCAGCAAAACAAGTAACAAAGCCTTAAAAAAAAAAAAAAAGTCAATGGTCACCTGTTTGTGCCAACACTTGACATTCCTTAGTAGAGTTAATTTTCTTCATTAGGTAGACAGAGAAATAACTTATAGGAGCTGAAGACAAGGAAGACAACCCATCTAATTCAAATCCTTTTTGATTCATGTCTTCCAAAAAAATATTCACTTTTTTCTTTTTTTACACTTCAATGATTGTTAAATGGGTTTTGTCTCTGATCAGAAAATCATTTCTGAGATCATGCAACTGGATGCTATGTCCTCTTTTATGTTGCAAAAGAAAATTCCAGCAGCTTTATGCATTAGTCCTCAAATGAATAAACCGTGTATGGAGCCCCCACAAATAAGCAGTCATTTGGAGGAAAGGAGAAGGGATGGACTCACAACAATTGGCTATATTAGATTTGAGTGTATTGTCTCTGGACTTCTCTCAGGCAAGCAATCAAATCTGTTATCACTGACAGTCCCAAAACAGTGGAGTGACTAAAACTTTCTAACGAATCCTATCTAATAATAGACAAATATGCAAATTGACCATACCTCTGACACACTCACAAGCCACGCCCACAAGCCACGCCCACCATCCAATCAGAGCGAGTATGCAAATTAACCCAAACCAAGATGGCTACAGCCACAGAGAGCAAGGGTTCCTAGGTAACAGAGGAAGCCAAGCTTTCTGCCAGTGCCTCCACTCAAGCTACAAAGTTTCAATTATAGAAGGTAAACAAATTCAAACAAATGGCGGCAGAATGGAGCTTGAGAGAGCAGGCCAGGGTTGCCGGCGGCAACAGGGGAAGCAAAGCTTTCCACACACCCTGGCCGGGCCCATCCGCTTAAGGAAACAAAGTTTCCATTATAACCCCAACACAAATGGCTGTGGGCCTCGGAGGGAGCCCCAGGCTTGGCTCTGCTCCAGGCTACAAAGTTTCAATTGTAGAAGGAAAATAAATCCCAGATACCAGGGCCTCCGCTTGCGTTGCCAGGGGGCGTGGCCCACCTGCAAACCACCACAGGCCCCTCGCTCAGGCCGCCCCACGCCCCAAGGGAACCCCACCCTGATCAGGGACACCCTTCAGGGCAAACCAGCTGGCCCCCACCCCTGTACCAGGCCTCTATCCTATCTAATAAAAGAGTACTATGCAGATTGATCATCACTGCAACACACAATATAGCTGCCCCCATGTGGTCAAAGATCCTGCCCCCATGTGGACACAAGATGGCCACCACAAGATGGCCAGCAGGAGAGGGCAGTTGGGAGGCACCCGGCCTGCAAGGGAGGGCAGTTGAGAAGGACCAGGCCTGCAAGGGAGGGCAGTTGGAGGTGATCAACCCTGCAGGAGAGGGCAGTTAGGGGTAACCAGGCCGGCAGAGGAGGGAAGTTGGGGGCAAACAGGCTGGCAGCAGAGTGGTTAGGGGGTGATCAGGCTGGCAGGCAGAAGCGGTTAGGGGCAATCAGGAAGGCAGGCAGGTGAGCAGTTGGGAGCCAGCAGTCCTGGATTGTGAGAGGGATGTCCGACTGCCCGTTTAGGCCCGATCCAGGGATCGGGCCTAAACGGGGAGTCGGACATCCCTTGAGGGGTCCCAGATTGGAGAGGGTACAGGCTGGGCTGAGGGACAACCCCCCTCCGTGCACGAATTTCATGCACCGGGCCTCTAGTAGTTTTTATAACTTCTTAAAATGTCCTATGCATTAGGTTTAATCCTATTCATGGCAACAGACAAGAGTCATGACTATTATTTTACAGGTTAATTTTGTAATATTAACAAGGAAGGAGGCGCCACCCCAGGGCAGCCTGTGACCCAGGCCCGAGCAACAATGACGCCTCCAACCCTGGGTCTCAGTGACTCACACAAGAGACGGGCGCAGGGTCCAAGCAGGGAAAAGCCGGGGTCCTCCCCAGACAGTGCACCTTTCCTCTGATACAGCCAGGGAGAGCCGGGCCAGGAAGAAAAATAAAGGCAACACACTGAGAGGCGTGGAGGTGGGTGGTCCTTTCGCAGAACCGACAAGATGGCGGAAGTGGAGCAGAAGCAGGGACCTCGTTCAAGTTCAGCGGCAGGGACCTCACTCAAGTCCAGATGCGTGGACCTCCACCGCCACTGGGCCCCGTGTGGGAACGGAGGCAGCAGAACAGCGCCCCGCAGCGGCGGCGGCGGAACCAGCATCGCCGCTGAAGCGCCTGAGCAAGCCAAGGAAGAGGCGCTGCCTATGGAGAAACCCGAGGTGGTGAGGAGGTGGGCACCAAGGTGGGTGGATACAATGGCAAGACCTTCACCCAGGTGGAAGTCAAGCCTGAGATGATTGGCCACTACCTGGGTGAGATCTCCATCACCTACAGGCCGGTGAAGCACCACCGGCCTGGCATTGGAGCCACCCACTCCTCCCACTTCATCCCTCTCAAGCACCCAATATAAACACAGACTTGAGAGAGGTGGGGGTGGAGCGGGAGAGAGTCTTCCCTCTGAGATCCCTCAGAGTCCTCCGTTTTTTAAGTGGAACAGAAAAACACCTCCCTGAAATATCTGTTGTCTGGATTACCTGAGATGATTTCTTAAAGTCATTAGCGTAATTCCTGGCACACAAAGAACAACATCACTAAATTAAATGGAGTTACCAAAGACAGACAACATACTTCATCACCCTAGTCAAGCCCTACTCCTTGAAATGTAAGTCTACAAAAATGAACATATGTGGACCCAAAGAAGTAACAAATCTATTTGCAAGTCTCCCTGTGGAAGTGAAATCACACACACACACACACACACACACACACACAGGGAAAAAAAAGGCTACTTTCCTATATCCTCAAGTCAAAACAGTATTTTTGCAAAATAAATATCATATAATATGTATCTTCTACAAAGTACTACACTACCTAAAGAGGAAGATTAAACGGTCTGAAAAGAAAGATGGGAAATATGGGGCGGGGGCGGGGGGGGGAGAGAAGCTAGGCCAAAAAAATTGTGAACTGCTACCTCTGTCACAGTAATGTGCAAAGCTAATAGCACTAATGCTTGTTTTCCATTAACTACATGGCATTACATTAACCTGATTTTTCCCTAAAAGTTATGGATTTGATTCGAAGAGGTTTCTCCTGGTTCATGTAGGTGGTAGTGTTTGCTTTAAGTGAAAGAGCAATAACAAGGCAATATGAGGCATCCTGAAGGAATTTACAAAGCCCTAATATGCTTATCAGAGGCATCAAAAGTATTTAATTAATGTAAGTTTACATTAATTACCCACAATTACCCATCAGTTAGTGTAAAGGCATTACATCTCAGCATTTCAGGGAAAAGAATAAGATTTACTTTCAAAATCACCAACACTAGACCTCATGAGCTTCCTTTAGGGCAGCAGTCGCCAAACTTTCGGACCTCACGGACCACCAGTGGTTCGGACCACTGGTTGGCGACCGCTGCTTTAGGCAACTCTGTGCTGAGCAAGGGTCTGGACTACAGGCATGTGAATGTGGTTGTGTTTATCTCCAAGCCAGGCTCTGCTCTAAGTGAAATTTGATCAATAAAAATTATTCCTATCATTTATCATTGTACTCTCTTCTTTCTATAAAAATAGCTAGTGCATGAGCACAAAATTAATACCATACTTTTTTGGGATTATTTCCAATTTTTTAAATATTTTTTAAAAAATATTTCTAACAATATATACAGAGTATGCCTACAAATAATGAGATAACTTACCCAGTTAATGTTATGTAATACTTAAATTTAAAAGTATTAATTAAAGGCCTTGGCCAGGTAGCTCAGTAGGTTAAAGCTTTGTTCCGATACGCCAAGGTTGCAGGTTCTATCCCCTGGCAGGGCACATAAATACACAACCACTGAGTGCATAAATAAGTAGAAGAACAAATCAATGTTTGTCTCTCTCTCACTCTCTCTCCTTCTCTCTCTATCCCCCTTCCTCCCTATATCTTCCTTTCCCTCTCCCTCTCCTTCTCTCTCTAAAATCAATTTTTAAAGTATTAATTAAATATTTTGGGGGGCCCTGACCAGGTATTTCAATTGGTTACAGCATCATCCTCATACCCAAGGTTGTGGTTTCAATCCCTGGTCAGGGTACATACAAGAATCAATCAATGAACGCATAAATAAGTGGAACAACAAGTCAATGTTTCTCTTGCACTCTATCTCCCTTTCTCTCTCCCTAAAATTGATAAATAAAAAATTTAAAAATAAAGTCTTGTTTTTATTTATAAAGCAATTTTCTCTAAGTAGAGTAAATAAAACCAGAAACAAGTCACTATTACTTTGAAGAGTATTTTTTCTATACAAACCATCAAAAGGATACAGCTTTTACCACTACCCAATTAGTCTAACATTTTCAATGAGAACATATTAATGAGGCTAAATTTATCAAATATGTAAGTTAAAAGTAGGGGTTAGTAGCATGGGTTACTAATTCAATGTATCGTTAAATATTACTAAGCTGTCCAATCCCTAAAGTAATGTTCTACTGTAGGTGTTTAAAGAAAAAAAGAAACTCAAGAAGGAGACTGTTCATTTAAGAAAAATTTATTGGCCCTAGCCAGTTTGGCTCAGTGGATAGAGCGTTGGCCTGCAAACTGAAAGGTCCCAGGTCCGATTCCGGTCATGGGCACATGCCCGGGTTGTGGGCTCAATCCCCAGTGAGGGACTTGCTGGAGGCAGCTGATCCATGATTCTCTCTCATCATGGATGTTTCTATCTCTCTCTCCCTTCCTGTCTGAAATCAATAAAAAAAAAAAAAAAGAAAAAAAAATTTATTGAGTACCTTCTATGTGTCAGACACAGGAGACGTGCCAGTGAACAAGACAATTAGGTTCTCCCCCACCCAGGATCTCACATTTTTTTTATTTTTGTTTTTTTATTTTTTGTTTTTGTTCTGTTAATCCTCACCCAAGGATATTTTTTCTGTTGATTTTTAGGGAGAGTGGAAGAGACAGAGGAAAAGACAGAGAGAAACATCACTGTGAGAGAAACACATCGATTGGTTGCCTCCTGCATGAGCCCTGACCAAGGCCCGGACCAGGGAGGAGCCTGCAACCAAGGTACATGCCCTTGACCGGAATCGAACCTGGGACCATTTGGTTCGCAGGCCAATGTTCTATCCACTGAGCCAAACCGGCTAGGGCAAGAGCTCACATTTTGTTGGAAAAGATGCTTAGGTCAATATGACACCATATAACTTACTTGTTGGTTTGTTTGTTTGTTAAAGTAAGACTTGAATTCTAAAATGCAACAATAATCAAATATATAGTTATTTGCAAACAGCTTCTCCTCTATCCCAGGAAGAAAGAAGGGGTAGGGGGTCCTAGCTGGTTTGGCTCAGTGGATAGAGTGTCACCCTCTGGACCAAAGGATCCCAGATTCGATTCCGGTCAAGAGCATGTACCTTGGTTGCAGGCCAAGCCCGGGCCTGGTCGGGGCTTGTGCAGGAGGCAACCAATCGATGTGTTTCTCTCATATCAATATTTCCCTTTCCTTCTCCCTTCCACTCTCTCTAAAAATCAATGGAAAATATCCTCAGTTGAGGATTTAAAAAAAAGAAGGGGTAGTGGTGAGATGAGAGGGAGTGAATGGAGGGCAGGAAAGATGAAGAGAGAAGATGAGACAGACACCCAGTAGGAGCAACTGATCTCCTGGATTGAGCCATGCTTCTAGCTTATCCCAACTACTTACAATGGAAAACAGCCTTTTTGCTTAAGGTGGGGTTCTGCCTCTTAGAACCAAGAATTCTTATTAATATAAAATCAGTAAGGTCTTATATATAACCTCATACATGAACTTCTACGTGACATGCACTATGTATCTGGTAACTGTATGAAATATGTTAACATCTATTGAGCACTTTCGATATATCAGGAGCTGTGGTATATGCTATGTACAGTTATTTTATTTCATCCACACAACCACCTTACAAAGTGGGCATCAGAACCATATGAGTGTCTAACAAGAGGAAATTGAGGTTATCTAACAATTGCTCAAGGTCACATCTCACTAAAAAGTAATGCCAGAACTCAAAACACAACATGCTGGTACAAAAGCTGGTACGCTCCTCCTATGTGGAATCTAAGTAACATGAACGGAGTGAATCCAAAGATATGGAAGATGGAACAGAGTGCGGAATCTCAGAGGGAAGGGGGCGGGGGGTAATCAATCAAAGACCTTGTATGCATATATGCATAACCCATGGACACAGACAAGAGGCTGCTAAAGGCCTGGAGTGGGAGGCAGGCCAGCTGGAGGGGGGTCAATGGGGGTGGGGGGGGGGGGGGAAGAGACATATGTAATACTTGCAACAATAAAGAATTATTTTTTTAAAAAGCTGGTGCTCTTTTTTTCCCCCCTCTGGTCTATTTTGTTCCAAACACATGGAAGCATGGAACAGACTGAGGTATCCCAGAGGGAAAGGGGAGGTGGGGGAGAGGAGATTAACCAAAGAACTTATATGCAAAAAAGAAAGAAAGAAAAGAAAAGAACTTAGATGCACACTAGAGGCCCAGTGTACAGATTCATGCACCTGTGGGGTCCCTTGGTGTGGCCTGCAGGGATTGGGCCTAAACGGGCGGTCCAACATCCCCCAAGGGATGTGGTAGTGCACGAAGCCGCAGGCGGATGGGGAGGAGCCTGAGCCCTGGCGCCACTCTGCTCATCCTGGCCCCACTGCACCTGCCACCGCAGCTCCGCTCGGTAGGCTCGCTGCTGCTCCGCTGCGGTCTCCTGGCGGGGCGATACCGGCGCTGAGAAGCAGCCGTGGGCTAGCGCTCAGTCTCAATGCCAGTCCCCATCCCGGTCCGGTCCCAATGGGGGAGGGGCACGCAGTGGGAGTGTCCACGGGAGAGGCTCCAGCCACCATGGCTGCAGAGCCTGGTTTCTAGCTAAGCGGCACTTCCCCTGTGGGAGCACGCAGACCACCCCAGGTGCAGCTCCAGCATTGAGCGTCTGCCCCCTGGTGGTCAGTGCGCATCATAGCGACCAGTCATTCTAGTGGTTTCACCGTGAAGGTCACTTAGGCTTTTATTAGATAGATAGATAGATAGATAGATAGATAGATAGATAGATAGATAGATATGCATAACCCATGGACACAGATAATAGTGCAGTGAAGGCAGGGGAGGTTGCTAGGGGGCGGGTAAGAGGGATATCCGTAATACTTTCAAAAATAAAAGATAAATTAAAAAAAAACAAAAACAGCTGGTACTCTCAAATATTACAAAACATTAAAAAACCCAGCCAGCATGGCTCAGTTGAGCATAGACCCATGAACCTGGAGATTACTGTTTGATTCCAATCAGAACATATGCCTGAGCTGTGGGCTCAATCCCCAAAAGGGGGCATGCAGAGGCAGCCGATCAATGTTTCCCTCTCATCTATGCTCGCTCTCTCTCTCTCTCCCTCTCCCTTCCTCTCTCTGAAATCAATTAAAAAAACACTAAAAAATGATTCATTTAAAAAAGCATCAAACTAAGTTTATATTTATTCTGAATAATCTGACATCACTTATTCCTGCATGGCATTTTAACAAAATCTCAGTTTGTTGAATAAAATTTAACCAAATCCATAACATTCAGAAAAACCTTCTCTCTTGATTTTAGACCTTTCCACAGCTTAAGACATGTCTTCTTAAACCTCACCTCTCTCATTCTCTACAGAGTAAATCTGAAAGTCTCTTATTCATTGTGTTTGGACATGGACTTGGAAAGGAGGATTCAAGACATCATCTAATTCTATATCCCCAGCAGTTAACCACTACCGTAAGCACAGGATGCTTGGGAGAATTATATTGTATCCTTGAAACTTCCAATCTATTATATGCCAAATTTAGACTTAAAGTAATTACTATGACCAAAAAACAAGGGGGATTCATTTTTATAAGGTTATTAAAATAATGGTAATTATAAATATTTGGATAGTACTTTACAGATTACAAAGCACTTTCACACAGAGTATATCCCTGGACCCTTCTAGCAATCCTATAAGTAGACAGTGAATAAATCATGCCTCCATTTGGCAGTTAAAGAAATTTATGATTAAAGTCATACAGTGTTTTGCCCTAAGTCATTCAGCTGGTAAGTGACAGATTGGGATTTTAAAACAGGTCTTCTTGCTCCCAAGTCAATATTAATTCAAAAAATAATAAATACCACTGACTACCAGAGCAGTTTTCTATCTGCTTACTTTAAGCATTCTTTTCCCCTTAAACCTTTATGCCATAAATGTTTAAATAAATCATCAGCCCCTCTGAAAGTCTCTTCAGTACATCCCTGTATTCATGAAAACTTACTAAGCAAAATCTGCCATATATAGTGCCCATAAAAGTATGTCTCAGGGCTCCCACCTGGGGCTGTGCATATTCTGTAGCTACTCAGAAATCTCAGGAAACTTGGTGTTCTTAATCGTTACATTTTAGACAAGAATCTTTATAACGTGTGTGTGTGTGTGTGTGTGTGTGTGTGTGTGTGTGTGTGTGTGTGTTTCCTTCTCTGCCCTTAAACAGATTGATCTAAAAAGACTTCAGGCAAAAATCTAAGGGATACAGGGGCAGAGGAGAGCAGTGTAGACATGGAAGTAGGGAGGGGATTCTAGGCAGCAGTCTTTGCAATAATCATACCAAAAACATGGTATGAAGAACTGAAGATGAAGAAGCAGAAGTTCATCGCCAGCCTGTAAGGCCAGAGAGAAGGAGGAAGACACAGCCAGGAAAGAGATGTCAAGCTCAGGAGAGGTCACCCCTGGAGAAGAGTAAAGGCAACTGTTTCAGATCCAACTCAACAAGCAGAGGCCAGCAGGAAAGAAAACCAGTGTGTGCTCATGTGCACACACACCTACATCACTGTGTCATCCTCTCACTTTGTAGAGTAAGTGAAAATATTCCTATGGTTGGAGATCATACTGGTTAACCTTGTCATTTTGTGGGTGAGGAAATTACAAGTACAGTTATCTGTCCAAAGCCAAATGTTAGTAGAATAAGGACTAGAGCCCTGATTGCTGGTCCCTTGTGTCTTAGCTCTGCCACACACACTCCCTGCCTCCAAATATATATATGAATTTGTATTGCTTCTACCAACTTTCAAAGCTCACTTTAAATATATTATGATGATTACTAAAGTGAATTTTAATGATGATTGAGTTTACCTCAAAGTATTTAACGCTGAGCTAATATAATCTTTCATAAATCTACTGGGAAATATACTTACAGTCATTTATATCACTCTTTTCCTACAGTAGTTATCTTAGAAAATGGAATGTAGATTAGCTGTCATACTCACTGCTGTGTTTTATTACTTTATCATTATAAATAATGGCCAAGGTTAAAGATAATAGTGTTATTATAAATCTACCCTTAATGCATAGAATGGAGTCTATATGCTTAATAACTAATAGAGTAATTAAATACTGAAAATATACATGCTGGAAGGAAGAAATACCTTGGATACTAGCATAATGATTCTCACAAACTGCAGTGCTCCTTCCCAAAGACACAAGATTTTAGAATCAGTCCGTTTCCTGACCAGAATATTCTCCCCTAAGTGATCTTTAGGAGACAACATAATACTGTTCTCAAGACAAGAGGAAAGAATAATCTTCCTCCATAAGAAAATAGGAACCGCATCTCTAACTCCTCTAATACTAAAAACTCAAATTAATGTCCCAAGCATTCTCATTAATTAATATCTAACAAACCTCCAGAAAAGTTTTGCTACTAACGTTTCATTTTTCTTAAAGGAAATATAGTATATTCTAGTAGTTACCTAAATACTACTAGATTTCACCAACATGTTGATTTATCCACTTCATTTAATTTTATCCACTCTGAAAGGGGGTGTCAGAAAGCATGGAGATCACTGTCCAGGAGCCTATGCACTACTTCGTAGTATTTCTCAAAGTCTCCAAGAGCTAAGTCCCAAAAGTACTAAAGGATGACAGATGTTTAGAAAGTTGTTGAAGAAAGATGACAAATACAGACCCACAGGGCCTCGAGTGTGTGCTCACAACTGAGCCTCCTGTAAACAACTGTGAAATGAATAATCCCATCACACTGTCATAAAACCTCTCAACATCCTAGACCATGTATTCAAAATGTTTAAGTTTGATTTATTCCATTAAAAGAGAAGAATGCTAAGAATTAACCAGATTAAATGTGCTTACCTTTAAAATAAGTTAAACAGCCCTGGTCAGTTTGGCTCAGTGGAAAGAGCTTCCCACTAAGTTTTTTTAGATGAAAAAAACTCGACAGCAAACTAAGAACTGCCTGGATTTCTCTTGTATATCCTAAGAACTTTGCCCTTCCACCTAATACTTTCCTTCCAATTAGATGTCATTTTCAATCATAAGGAAGTTTTCCTATATTTGAATTTTTTGGAGAAAGCTTACCATTTCTCATTTCACCGAATGATAAAACCTCAATAGCAAGATTGGACTAGAACTTATACACTGTATTTATACACTGAACTCATGATCAGCAGAACTTGAAAGAAACCATTCTCTTTGAATTGGAACCAAGAAAGCTGCTGGGCTGGCACAATACCTGAAGAGCGTCCTAAGTGTTCATTAGAACATCCTATTTCCTGTTGTCCAGATTATGCTTCATATGCTTCTGCCTGTGTGTTACCCTGATGTAAATGTATTAAAGAAAGTAGGCTGATATTATAGAAAATAGACTTAACTCTTTAAAACATGAAAATGCCTGACCACAAAGGATACCAGGGTTAGCAGGCTAATAATTACAAATGTGCAATGAATGTACTATATAATGCATTTTAGAGAGCAGTAACTCTTAAGAAAAATGAGAAAATAAGTTCAGAAACAGAGGAAACTGCAAGTTAAGAACACATATCAACATTCAATTGCTCTCTGACCCAGGCCTATTACTCAAAGAGCGGTAACAGACCTCCTGATTCATCTTTCCTCTCCCTCCAGCCACCACATACTATATAGAAATGGTCATTTATTTAGAGGAGGCTGGACTGGAAGGTTATTAAGATTATTTGATACTTTACATCCAGGAAGTCAACTTTCCCATACACCTTCCAACAAATGGTCAGATAAGTAAAGATGCCTAACAAATTCTTCAAGACTAAAATATCTAACAACGCATCACACACATATACACATAATGGTCTGTAGGCAACTTTAATAGACAAGTCACCACTAGCTTCATGACTTTGAGCAAAAACCTGGGGAAAGTGGAAGACAATTCATTATTACAGTCAAAAACTTTCTTACAGCTCATATTAAATCTGATTCCACCAAGGGAAAAACATCCTCTTCAATAGGTTATAGTGCCTTGCCCAAACTTCAAAATTCCAAAGCGAATGAATATTAAACATGTAACTTGCCAAGACTTGGGCTCTCCAAAGTGGAGATAATTAATGCTGTAGAGGTCCATATCCTCGGTGTGCCACGCGAATGTGGTTTTCCACATGCCAAAATAGAGATACGGGGTATTTACACCCTCAATAGAAATACCGCACTCTTCCTCAACCACATCCAAGATAGTATTTAGGCGAGCTATGTTCCATTCATCCACACCCTGGAACCAGGAGAGAGAGAGAAAAAAAATCAAACATTATTACACTAGTAAAGACAACATTTACTAATCAAACCATCATCTGCCAAAATTATTACACTGTATATTTTAATTCACTTAGAAATTAAAAATAAAGCAATTATTATTCAAGAAGCACATAAATATATATCCATTATTAATTCTGCAAGGTTATTATAAGCATAATGTGGTTCTATATAAATATTAGTATAAAACTATACCAAATGACTCCCTGATTCCCAACATAAATGTAAGGTAAGTCCCCACTTGCTATCAGCAAAACAATCATTTCTCCAAAACATATGATCTGGAGTGTGTTTTCTATTTTTGGTACACCTTTTAGTATTCAGTTATTTTGTTTTTATTTTCACTTTGTTTATTTGTATATTAGTTTAGAAGTCATATTCAATATCAGGTAATATTTCAAGATACCACTAGCAAAATACATGTTCTTTCATCCCTCTCTCATTCCCATCCAATTCAATTTTAGGATGATACATCATTTCCTAAAAATTGACCTCTACTGGAAAAACTCTTAGCACTACCCTAAGCCATTGTGTTTTTATTGCTTCTTCTACTAAATATTAAACTCCATGTTGATTATGAATTTTAAACACATAATAGCTGTTAAAAAAAATTCTTCTCCAAACTTTGGTAAAATCGCTGGAATAATACAGTTTTCTAACAATAACCCAACATGGCGGGTGATAATAGAGAGAAAAGGTTATAATTGCTGGTATATAAGAGTTAAGGTTGCCAAAACTGGTTTGGCTCAGTGGATAGAGCGTCGGTCTGCGGACTGAAAGGTCCTGGGTTCAATTCTGGTCAAGGGCATGTACATTGGTTGCGGGCACATCCCTGGTAGGGGGTGTGCAGGAGGCAGCTGGTCGATGTTTCTCTCTCATCGATGTTTCTAGCTCTCTATCCCTCTTCCGTCCTCTCTGTAAAAAATCAATAAAATATATTTTTTTTAAAAAAAGAGTTAAGGTTATGCCTGGCCAGAGAATGTGACATTCCAATGCAATCATGAAGGAACTACAATGCTTTTAAACCCATCTCAACCTATTCAAGGTGCTGTTAAAGACTGGCTTTGCCCTAGCTGGTGTGGTGCAGTTGGTTGAGCATCATCCCCTGCACCAAAACTTCACTGGCTTGATTCCCAGTCAAGGCACATTCCCAGGTTGTGGGTTTGATTCCTGGACAGGGTGCATATGGGAGGCAACCAATCACTGTTTCTCTTTCACATTGATATTCCTCTCCATCACCCTTCCTCCCTGTCTCTTTCTCTAAAAAAAAAAAAAATTGCCCTAGCTGGTTTGGCTCAGTGGGTAGAGCATCAGCCTGCAGACTGCAGGGTCCTGGGTTCAATTCCCAGTCAAGGGCACAAGCCCGGGTTGTGGGCTCAATCCCCAGTAGAGGGAGTGCAGGAGGCAGCTGATCAATGATTCTCTCTTATCACTGATGTTTCTGTATCTCTCTTGCTCTCCCTTTCTCTCTGAAATCAATAAAAATATTTTTTTGCCCTAGCCGGTTTGACTCAGTGGATAGAGTGTCAGCCTGCAGACTGAAGGGTCCTGGGTTTGATTCAAGTCAAGGGCACATGCCTGTGGGCTCGATCCCCAGTAGGGGTTGTGCAGGAGGCAGCCAATCAGTGATTCTCTCTCATCATTGATGTTTCTATCTTTCCCTGTCCCTTCCTCTCTGAAATCAATAAAAATATATTTAAAATAAATAAAAATATATATTTTTAAAAGTCAATGAAAACATTTTTTTAAAAAGAGGGACATTAAATTAATTTATATATTCCCATAAGGCCCTCTCCAATAACTATGCCAATGGCCTCACAGACAATCACATCTAATATTTCTCTTACACACTGAAAATGCAAAGGGTTTTCTGTTTTCATTTTGGTCCATAGATGATTCTCTAATCAGTGTAGTAATCTTACCTCCTCAAGCTTTTGGGTTAGAAAAATTGTTGATGGAGCAGTTAATGAAGCTCTGCCTCACTTAACATAATTGAAAGTGCCAACAGAAATAATTTAATTCCCAAATTCTCCTAAGTGGTCATTCTATCTTTAACCCCACAGTGGGAAGTTTGCTATTTGGAAATTGGTCAAAGTGTTTTAGAGAAGATCCTAAGTTCCAACTTATGAAACTTCATAAAAAGTAGATCAACTTACGTAAAATATTTTATCTCCATTTATAGTGATGCAATCTCTTAACCCTAGTCCAATCAGACTTCAGTCCAGTCATTCTAATAATAAAGTCCTATTTAAAAGTCATTACTGAGGCAATGAATATGAATATGAATAATGAATATGAGAGCTATATTATAGGAATCATTTTTAAACTGAATGAACTTGCAAATTTAGGAACAAAGCATTCCTCTGAAACTCTTTCATTTAGAGAGAGAGATCTTAACTTTATTACTGACTGATTTTTTTTTTTTTAATAACTAAGGCTGACTCGTTTGACATCCTCAAACCTGCGGGTCTAAGGGGATAAGGGTAGAGAAGTAAGAATGCTGGCAGAAGACCCAGATTATAACCCCAGCTCTGCCACTGGCCAGGGCAAAGAACACTGAGATTTTCTGAGCTGCCAGTCTTTCTTCATGAAAACATGAGGACTAGCACCTTCCCAGAGATTCATGGAATACTGAACATGCTAAAGTTCACAAAATGGCCGCGCGCCCCTGGGTCCAGGTGAGGCCACGTGCCCCTGGGTCCGGGTGAGGCTGGGTCCCGGGTCCAGGTGAGGCCGTGCACCCCTGGGACCGGGTGAGGCCGCACGCCCCTGGGTCCGGGTGAGGCTGGATCCCGGGTCCGGTTGAGGCCGTGCACCCCTGGGTCCGGGTGAGGCAGGATCCCGGGTCCGGGTGAGGCTGCGCGCATCTGGGTCCAGGTGAGGGCACGCACCCCGGGGCCCGGGTGATGCTGGGTCCCGGGTCCAGGTGAGGCTGCGCGCCCCTGAGTTGGGGTGAGGCCGCGCCCCTGGGTCCGGGCGAGACCAAACCAGAGGGAGTCGGACCTGCATTACCACCATTTGTCCACCATCCAGAACTGAAAAGTCAGTGCTGACATGTACACATAAGGAACTGGTGGACATTGAAATTGGGTCTCAAAAGAACTGTTGGTCCAGAAAGAAACTCACTACAGACTGATTCATTTGCCTGTCAGCATAACTATTATTGCTCGTCTCACATTCGGTTCTTATAAGTATATTTCTAGTAACACATGATCTCACTCATCTAGGGGAAATGATGAACAACATAGACTGATGAACAAGAACAGACCCAGAGACAAGGAGGCATCGATCGGACTGTCGGGCCTCAGAGGGAGGGTAGGGGAGGGTGGGGGGAGGGGGGAGAGATCAACCAAAGGACTTGTGTGCATGCATATGAGCCTAACCAATGGTTAAGGACAACAGGGGGGTGGGGGCATCCGTGGGGAGGGGTGTGGGATGGGAATGGGGGGATGAGGACAAATATGTGACACCTTAATCAATAAAGAAATTTTAAAAATAAATTAACTAAATAAATAAAATAAATAAAGTTCACAAAATGTTTAGAAAATTTCTTAGAACAGATAGAATAAATATCTCCACTATTCTCTAGTAAACCTTACTGTAAAGCCTCCCCCAAAATCACAGTCGAATATGTGTTAAGAGATAATAAAGTCCTATGACATTTATTACTGATGTTATCCTCATTAATAGGCAAATAACATATTTTTTTCAAGGCCAAGTGATGGGCAAGACCAAGGTTGGCATGAGGCTGAAACTTCAACTTCTTTTCAAGAAATTATATGAAATTGTTAGAATTTCATATAATTTCAATTTAAAAAGTGGTTAAAATACTAAGAATAACAGGTGTAAAGACACCATAGACAAATTTTACCACTTCAAAATTTCTTCTCCAGTTTCCATTCTCTACTATGGACTGAACTGGCTAACTGACTCCAAGGACAGGCTCTACACAAACACCAACAAGCACCAGTGTCCTAAACAAACTCAGACAGAGTATGCCTAGTCTGTCATTTAGGTGAAGTGTTAACCACACTGTACCTCATTACACTACACATACCTATACACCCCACCTATTCAAAACAATCTGGTAACATAGGTAATGTTAAACCTAAATGAACAAATGGGGAAACCTAATACTCCTCGCCAGTAGTAGGTGGCAAAGATAAACCTAAATCTACCTGACTCCTGGGCCTTCACTTGTAAACACTATGCTTCCAGTTCTGATCATTTTAAAATACAACATATCATCCTCCTCTCTCAGCAACAATTGTCAACAAAGATCCAAAGAGCTAAAATTTAGGGCAGGCAAACACATAAAGCTGCCACGTTCTCCCCACCCAGGGGTACAACTGTTCTACACAAACACTGGCAAAGCTTGTAATAGAAGCTGCTTCACTTGAGGGTTGGTGATAGAACTGGTGTAATGTAAAGGTCTCCAGAAAGACCTCAGCTACAAACAAGCCCCACAATGACAAGTCGAAATTTGCGAACTATTCAACGCTTAAAGCCATAGAATCTAAGCAGAAAGTCTGCACACCGGCCCAAGTTCATAGACAAATGCCTCTTCCAGATTCCGTCAAATTAGCTCTTCTACATGTTCAGCAGGTGCTCGGGGGTATTTGTCACTCACCTGACCTCCACTGGGCCAATATTTCCTCCTGATTCTCCTCTCCCTTCACCCCAATTACCCAGTCAACATTCTAGGCCTGTCCTGCTCTGTTTGTCTATTTACCCTGTGTTTGTCTGGTTTTCTGAAATAATTCATCATTGGATCATGATCTGTGCACATACGTGTAACTGAGAATTTTATCAAGGATATTTCCTTTACCTTCCACCTATCGGGAATTAGATGGCATTTTACAAGAACTCTTCAGTCTTCAATAGCATAACTAGAATCAGGAGCTATTTAAGGGAGTTACCGGCATCAGAGCATGAACAATGCACCCATAACCATCCACAGAGACTATACCGAAATTGAGGCCACAGCCCTTACTCTCTGGGCCACTTCCATGCCAATGAGCACCCTCTTCTCAGCACTGTGAGCATCCAGCACCCACTCTATGAGACTGTGTTCAGTCACTGGAAAACTGAAGGATGACACGGCAGCAATAAAACACATTAGAAACCTCACTAATAATGCATCATTCCCACCTCTACAGAGAATTGATGCAATATCATTGTAAACCAATTTTCCCCAAACTATTCCTAATGCAACATTAGCCCTACCAGAGGCTGTGGTCAGAAACCCTTGGCTTCCTTTTCTCCTCCTCTTAGTCACGGTGCTGACAAGTATTCCAAGGCTCTGAGAGGCCCTACTACAGAAACCTATTTAATTTTGCTTAACTCCGTGCTTCCCAAATATTATTTGACCACAAAACCTCATTTACGTACTCCATTACGATCTGTAAAATAGTACCATGTGGGACAACACACCAGGAGAGGCATTCTAATACTACACTGTTTCCTCTGTGCCTCAGCCGAAACATATCTTGGTAAACAGAAAATAACTCCAACCACAGCGGAGAGGGCATTTAAGAACCCATATTCCAGCCCTAACCAGTTTGGCCCAGTGGATAGAGCGTCGACCTGCGGACTGAAAGGTCCCAGGTTCGATTCCAGTCAAGGGCATGTACCTTGGTTGCGGGCACATCCCCAGTGGGGAGTGTGCAGGAGGCAGCTGATCGATGTTTCTCTCTCATCGATGTTTCTAACTCTCTATCCCTCTCCCTCTCCCTTCCTCTCTGTAAAAAATCAATAAAAATATATTTTTTTAAAAAAAAAGAAAAAGAACCCATATTCCAGCTGGAATATGGTCACATCTGTTGTTGTTATGATACACATATGTAATTTGATTGTGTCACCTACAAATACACAGAGATGGTATAAATTTAAAACATCCCAAAAGGTATTTATAAATGAAGATGGACTAAAAGATTTAGAGTAGGAAGAAAAGAGGGAAGAGTTAAACTTTTAACCCTACCAAATGTGCTAGCAAGCAGAGAATGAGCTTGCTTTTTTTTTTTTTTAAGGGCATAAAAATGAGGGCACACCCATCAAAGACTACAAAAAGGTTCTTCTGAGATAAAAGACAAATTAATAAACTCACAAAAATCATGGTTAACACACACTCTCTTCTGTCCTCACCCAGCAAAGAGCAAAATGAAATGATATTTTTTTCTCCAAGAATGATACAATACCAGAAAAGTAGCATGCTGTACAGGAGTTGAAAGCTCTCTAACCAAATACTGGCTCTGCCACTCACCAGTTATAGGAGCTGACGGTATCTCAATGAACGTTCAAGGCAGAGCACAGAGTTCAAGTCTGCCAATGAGAACATGACAAGAATTGTGGCCACCTTGAGATGTCCACAGAAAAGGTCTAGCCCCTCAGTGGAACTACTTTAAAATAAATATGGCCTTGGCAGCACAAGTGAGACCAAGGCTTTCTAACAGCACATAATTCCAGACTTGACTACCTCAAGGGACAGTTGTAAAGACAAGATTGCAAAATACATATGAAAATATTTTGAAAAAATTTCTTTCTAACTAAATTTTTCTTTTTCAAAGGTGGGAGGACCAGAGCTTATTTGAGTTGTATTCCCTGGGGCTCAGGGCCTACCCTACCTCAAAGAGGGTTGTCAGGAGCATGTTCCAAAGGCACATCGGGAAGTGAAGAGCTGAGTGATAAAGCAGAAGCTACACTGAGGTGCCCAAAGAGCCAGCAAGTAACAACGTGAGTGACACAGCCCAGTGCAAATCAAAAGGAGTGTAGGGAAGACCATTTGGAGACCATCTACTGTCCTGTCTAGAAGGGCCCTTACTTAGCTCCTGTCTATTGCTGTCACTGGGAATGCTGCTAGATGTTCTGAACTTTTAAGTGAAGCTCAAAATCCAAATTAACAAACTTTTAAAACTGTGGATCAAACAAAATACATCTGTGGCCACATTTGCAGAAAGGTAGCAGGTATTGAGAAGTTCACACTTATTGCAATAATTTTAAAGGGATGAAGGAGGAAGGAACAAGGCAATGCATGTAAAAATATTTTTTTAATTTTTTAAAAAGTAAAGTAACATTTTCTTTGTATCTGTCATTCATCCAGAAAACTAGAACTAAATCTTAAAACTCTGTAGGTACTCAGTAATTATTTCATTAGCACAGGGATCTCAAAAGCACTGGGATAATCCCCAAGCTGGGAAAACAAGAGCAAAACACTTTCATTTTACAGATGAAAGTAAGATGCTCAGTAACTTACCAGCCCTCCTTGTTTGAAACTGAGAACAGAGCAACCAGTCTCCTGGATAGTAAATGTGTTGTCAGTCTAGCAAACCACAATTTTTTGTAATCAATCCCTTCATAAATACTGACATGGGTCCCCTTTTTATAACAGAGCATATGATATGATGTTTCTCATTAGCACATTACTGTGCAGTATTTTGTAGGTATTTTTTGCTTAAACTAATTAAATAAAAATACTAATTTTTAAGTTCTGGTGGGGTTTTTTTAAGATTCTGCTTTTCCTCATTTGGCTCTTACCATCTCTTTCTAAAACCCTTATCACAGCCCACTCAACACCTAGAGTGCTGTGATCCAAACAAAAGACCATCCACCTAATCACCACTAATTTGATGGTAAGTTAAGATTAGGTTACAGTACATGACTGCCCCTAATTCATATGGCCATAACAAGCCCTCAAAGTTTCAAAGATAATGCACATGGAGAAAGAAAAAATAAAACTTGATTGGTTCTTTCAAGACTTCAAAATTCAATCCATTTCAGATAGTAATATGTGAAAATTGTACCTTTCACTAACTAAAATGAAAGCTCTGGTTGACATTTTAAACTAGACTGATGATTTCCTTAGGATCTTTACACAATAAAAATAAAATTAGACCCCTGTGAAATTCATTTTGCTTTAAAGTTAATTACAATGTGTGACATGATAGCTCTTTTTGCTTCTTCCTATCCACAAAAACATCTCATACTAGAGGCTCAGCGTGCGAAATTGCTCAAGACCCAGCCCCCCGCCGCGCTGGAGACCCGGAGACCGGCCGTGCCGCAAGACCCATCATTGCACCTCCTGGTGACCAGTCGTTTGGTCGTTACAGCTTTATGGTGTTACAGTCACTGGCTTTTTATAATATAGATTATTTAAACTTCTTACTTTTAAAACAGATCACTTTTCTTTTTGCATTTTCACACATCAAAATATCTACAATTTTACAGTAGTGCTTTCTTCTCTTTCTAAAGGTCTAAACAATACCCAATGTAGAGCAAGTTTGGGGGGAAAAAAACTGCAAAGTCATCTTTAAAAGGTAAATATGAATATGTAAAGGAGAGCAGAGAGGAAAAAGGGGGAATACCCAGTCAAATAATAGATTGCAGAGAGTTTGGGACTCCTGCCAAGTCTGGACCACTGAGGGTTTGAGTTTAACGGTATCCCTGGTTCTAGGCAGAAACAAACCCAATCCTTTTGGAAGAAAAGCATCCTCCATTGAAACCTTTAAGTTTTCCATAAATTAAGATCAAGCCAAAGCATACAACCCAAAATCACCATGCACCCAGGGAGGCAAGCCAGCACAACAAAACAAAAACAGCTGAAGAAGCATGTAGAGCACTCCCCCACCTGATATTAAGGACTGCTGATATCAGAATTAACAGAGAGACATTAAAGAATATAAAATGTTTTAAAAAATAAAAACTGGCCGAAACCGGTTTGGTTCAGTGGATAGAGCGTCGGCCTGCGGACTCAAGGGTCCCAGGTTCGATTCCGGTCAAGGGCATGTACCTTGGTTGCGGGCACATCCCCAGTAGGGGGTGTGCAAGAGGCAGCTGATCGATGTTTCTCTCTCATCGATGTTTCTAACTCTCTCTCCCTCTCTCTTCCTCTCTGTAAAAAATCAATAAAATATATTTAAAATAAATAAATAAATAAATAAATAAATAAAAATAAAAACTGGAATCACAAAAACAAGCAAGTAAAATAAACTATTTGGAAGACCAGTCAGATCAAGGAGGTGGGGAGACTTCTATTAGTAGAAGTAAAATATATCATTACTAAACTAAAAAACTCAATGAAAGGGTTAAACAAGAGAAATAGTTAACCAGAAGATAAAATTTAAGATAACACACAGTGCAGTTCAGAAATATGAGAAGGAAAATCTGAAAGCTAACCTAGAGTAAGTATGGCTAAATTCAAGGGATCAGAGTTCCAGGAGAGATAAAAATACAAGTAGATAAAATTAATGAGAAGATTGATAAAAATCAACTACATGAAAATCAGTCTTTGTTCATTAAAAGACATCCTATCTAATAAAAGAGCAATATGCAAATTGACCATCACTCCAACACACAAGATGGCTGCCCCATGTGGTCAAAGATGGCTGCCCCTATGTGGACACAAGATGGCCACCACAAGATGGCCAGCAGGGGTGGGCAGTTGGGATGGATCAGGCCTGGAGGGGCGGGCAGTTGTGGGCGATCAGGCCAACAGGGGAGGGCAGTTGGGAGGGACCAGGCCTGCAAGGGAGGGCAGTTGGGGGCGATCAAGCCTGCAGGGGAGGGCAGTTAGCAGTGACCAGGCCAGCAGAGGAGGGAAGTTGGGAGCAACTGGGCCTGCAGGGAAGGGCACTTGAGGAGGATCCAGGCCTGCAGGGGAGGGCAGCTATGGGTGACCAGGCCAGCAGGAAGGGCAGTTAAGGGTGACCAGGCCAGCAGAGGAGGGCAGTTGGGGGAGACCAGATCTGCAAGGGAGGGCAGTTGGGGGAGACCAGGACTACAGGGGAGGGCAGTTGTAGGCAATCAGGCCAGCAGGGGAGGGCAGTTAGGGGTGACCAGGCCGGCAGAGGGAAGTTGGGGGCGACCAGACCTGCAGGGAAGGGCAGTTGGGGTGGACCTAGGTCTGCAGGGGAGAGCAGTTTGGAGGGACCAGGCCTGCAGGGGAGGGCAGTTAGGGGTGACCAGGCCTGCAGGGGAGAGCAGTTGGGGGGGACCAGGCCTGCAAGGGAGGGCAGTTAGGGGTGACCAGGTCTGCAGGGGAGGGCAGTTTGGGGGGACCAGGCCTGTAGGGGAGAGCAGTTGGGGGGGACCAGGCCTGCAGGGGAGGGTAGCTAGGGGTGACCAGGCCAGCAGGGAGGGCAGTTAAGGGTGACCGGGCCGGCAGAGGAGGGAAGTTGGGGGAGACCAGGTCTGCAGGGGAGGGCAGTTTGGGGGGGACCCAGGCCTGCAGGGGAGAGCAGTTGGGGGAAGGACCAGGCCTGCAGGGGAGGGCAGTTGTGGGCGATCAGGCCAGCATGGGAGGGCAGTTGGGAGGGACCAGGCCTGCAAGGGGAGGGCAGTTAGGGGCAATGAGGCTGGCAGGGGAGCAGATAGGCATCAATCAGGCTGGCAGGGGAGTGGTAAGGGGTGATCAGACTGGCAGGCAGAAGCGGTTAGGGGCAATCAGGAAGGCAGGCAGGCGAGCAGTTGGGAGCCAGCAGTCCTGGATTGTGAGAGGGAGGTCCGACTGCCGTTTAGGCCCGATCCTACCGGGATTGGGCCTAAACGGGCAGCCGGACATCCCTTGAGGGGTCCCAGATTGGAGAGGGTGCAGACTGGGCTGAGGGACACACACCCCCGTGCACAAATTTCGTGCACAGGGCCTCTAGTTATAAATAAGCGTATCTCTAAAAATGTTCATGTCAACTTTACTTAACCTTAAATATACTATATTGAATTTATAAAACTGAGGCATCTCAAACCTTTACTGAACTTGTTTGCGAGTGACCAAAATACCAAAATGCCTATTGTATTTGTAGAATAAAAACTGCTTATAAAGGCTTCATTATTACTTCTATTCTTGAAGATGATAATACTCTGTGTGGCCAAATATTTGGGCTCATTCTGGATTTAGGCATTTCAATCATTCTTGCTTTTCTAATTTAACTTTTTCATAGTTAAAATGAGAATAAAAATTATTAATTTCTATCTGTCTTACTTTACAAGTATTTCTGGATAAGAAATTCAAAAAAATAACACTGCTTTGTTTAATATAATATGAAATATAGAAATGGTATTTCCAGAGTAAGACATGATTCAATAATATTTTTGCTATATATCTTTATACATTATTTTCTTATCCAACTAGTTACCAAACACTTGTTTGTAAACATGCTTTCACAGTATAACTTGTATACATGTAAATATAAGTATTTAATTCTCAATGTTCATTTCTAACTGATGAATAAAATAAAACTACAAAAGTTGTGGTAAAACTTTTACTTGCTGTTCTGGTCCTGGTGGTACTTACCTATGATCAGTCACATACTTAATCAAGAAACCTTCCCAACAAAGTATAACAGGATGAGAATCTGAAATGATTTTCAATATCTCTTACTAGATATTGGCTATTATATCATGTATTAAGTGCAAAACACTTAATTGACAATCAGTATGGCTTCTGATTTTGCTTTTAATTTTCTAGATTGTATTTAAGCAATTCAAAAGTATGTTCCTGATTTTGAGATACAAAGTGGTATTTCTCAATTATCACTTTATTGAATGTGTACAACAGTCCAATGAAGTTTATAAATTATACCCTCTATATAGCTTTAGGAGCTAGAATTAAAATTATTTAGTTATCACAAAAAAGGACAATATTGAAAATAAAAGAAACCAAAAATGTAAAGAATAAGCCACAACTGAAGGAAATAACTCAACAAATTTAAATTGCATACTTTTGGTATCCAGAATACATTAAAAATTCCAAATAATAAGAAAAAAGTTTTAAAAATGTAAAAAAAAAAATAGGCAAAGGACATTTTGCAAAAGAGGAAAGAAACAGAATGGCTAATAAAGACATGAAAATATATTCTCATATCATTTATAATCAGAAAAATGCAAATTCGCATCCAAGACATTTTACAGTCAGAAGACTCACAATAAGTAAAAAGGTAAACAATATTAAGTGCCAAAGAGAATATATGTGTAAGCAAGAGGAAGTTTTTGGAGGTACTGAAATGCTCTACAACTGGACTGGTGGTGATGGTTGCAAAAAAATCACTTGTGGTATGTAAGACTGTCTTAAAAATACTTACACACTGCTGGAGGAATAAACCTGGTACAAACGCTTTGGAAAATAATTCAGCATCTGGGGTAAAAATCACCCTATAAGGCAGCATTTCCATTCCCAGTAAATGCTTTGGAGAAACTTTTATACATGTGCAGGAACCATGTACAGGAGTATGTTCATAGTAGCAATATTTCCTTTTTTATGTCATCCTGATTTGCCACGGTTGTTGGTTCTATCTCTAGTCAGGGCACATACAACAACCCACCAATGAAAGCAAAAATAATTAGAACAACAAATCAATGTTTCTTTCTCTCTCTTTCCACTTCCTCTCTATTCTCTCTCTTCCTTCCTCTCTCTCTAAAATCAATCAACAAAGAATTTCTTTTAAAGATAAAAAATATCTCCTGCAGGAAAATATGAAATAAAATGTAACATCACAAAATGAAATATTATACAGCAATTAAAATCATTGCACAATAGCTCACAAAATAATATGGATAAACACAAGAAACCTATTGTTCCGAGAAAAAAATCAAAGTCTATAGGGTAGATAAATGGTGATGGAAGAAGACTTTCCTTGGGGTGGTGAACACACAATACAAGATACAGATGATATTATAGAACTGTACACCTAAAACCTATATAATTTCATTAACCAATGTCACCCAAATAAATTCAATAAAAAAAATTTTTAAAAAGAAAAAAGTCAAAGTCCCAGAAGACTACATAAAGGGATACTATTTTTAATAAGGTTAAAAATAAGCCAAACCAAATATATAGTTTAAAAATACGCGTATGTGAAAAAACTATTTTCAAACGGCAAGAAATCAAACACAATAGAGACATACCTCATTTTAGTGTGCTTTGCTTTATTGCACTTCACAGAGAATGATTTGTTTACAAAGAAAAGATTCCTGGCAACCCTGTGTAGAGCAAATTAAAACCCTCCTGGAAAGCATTCACCAGTATATATGCCATCCAGAACATTTTGTAATTCATGGGAAGAGGTCAAAACAAACAATATTAGCAAGAGTTTAGAAGAAGTTGATTCCAACTCTTATGGATGACTCAGGGGTGGGGGGAGTTTCAAGACTTCAGTGGAGGAAGTACTGCAGGTGTGACAGAAATAGCAAAAGAACTAGAATTAGAACTAGAGCCTGACTGAATTGCTGCAATCTACACTAATAAAATAGAAATATGCAAATTGACCATCACTTCATGACACCCAACAACCAATCAGGAGTGAGTATGCAAATTAACCTCATCGCCTCGGTGGAGACAGCAGGGAGAAGGCAGCTCCCAGTATGGCCTGCTTGGTCATCGAAGTGGCAACCCGGGGGCAGGGAAGCGCGGCCCACAGGCAGCTCCCAGCATGGCCTGCTTGGCCTTCACCATGGCAACCAGGGAGCAGGTAAGCACAGCCACAGGCAACACCCAGCATGGCCTCAGCGACCCGGGAGCAGTGAAGTGCAGCCCGCAGGCAGCACCCAGCACGGCCTGCTTGGCAGTTGCCTCGGTGTGGAGCAGGCAGGCCCCACAGAGAGCAGAGAACCACAAGGAGCAGGCCTAAGCCGTCAGTAGGACATCCCCTGAGGGCTCCCGGATTGGAGAGGGTGCAGGTCAGGCTAAGGGACACACACACACACACATACACACACACACACACACACACACACACACACACACACACACACCTGTGCAAGAATTTCGTGCACCGAAATTCTAGCCTCATGATAAAACTTTAATGAATGAGGAGTTGCTTCTTGTGAATTAGCAAAGAAAGTGATTTCTTAAGATGGAGTCTACTCTTGGTGACGATTATTGAAATGACAACAAATGATGTAGCATATTACATAACCTTAGTTAATAAAGCAAAATTTAAGAGAACTGACTCCAATTTTGAAAGAAGTTCTGAGTAAATGCTAACAAACAGCATCACATGCTACAGAGAAATCATGAGTCAATCCATGCAGCAAACTTCATTGTTGTCTTATTTTAAGAAAGTGCCAGTCACCCCCAATCTTCAGCAACCACCACCATGATCAGTCAACAGCCATCAACGTCGAAGCAAGACTCTCCACCAAAAAAAAGATTACAACAAGATTACAAGAAGGATCAGATGATCATTAGAAATTTCTAGCAATAAAGTATTATGTAATTAAGGTATGTACATTGTTTTTTAGACATGATATTCACACTTAATACAGACTACAGTATAGAGTACACATACCTATTATATGCACTGAAAAACCAAAAATTTAATGTGACTCACTTTATTGTAATATTCATTTAATTGCGGTGGTCAGGAACAAAACTCGCAATACCTCTGGGGTATACCTGCATTCAGGCCACCCCAGGGTGATGGGGTGGAGAGCAAGGAAGGACTATAGAAAAAGAGACCCATGGGAAGCACTATTAACATTCTAGCTGTTGGACTTCATTGAGGATTTGAGGTATTCAGTGAATCATTGTGCTTTAAGACTTAAATATGTTGCATGTAGATAATCAGATACTGCATTCCGAAAAATGATAAAGAAAAAATCATTAAAAAGAGATTATCTCTTGTGTCACACCCCATGGTACCACTCCTGTCCTGGCACCTTATCTTACTGTCAAGAAGATGGTGGTATATTTCTTGAAAACAGCAGAGGCATTTCTTAAGCAGTAACCCCTAAACCAACATCTTCATGGATTTGACAAATTGTACAAAATATAAATTGCTGGGCTGCAGGTTGAACTTATACATAAATGACAACTGCAGAACAGAATTCTTCACAATTCTGAGTCAGAATCAACATTGCAGCCTCCGGATTTTTGTCATTTTGCTTTAATATTGCCATTAGCAGTAATAACATTTATTCAGTTCATACTATGGAACAGACCCTGAACTAAGGGTTTTATGTCCTCTCATTTTAGTCTATGAGGTTGACACTGTTATCATTTATTATCTGTGCCATTTTAAAGATTGGAAAACTGCAGCAAAGAGAAATCAGGTAAGTTGCTCCATATCTCACAGCTCATAATTGTGGAGCTGGATTCAAGGGCAAGAATGGAAAGCTCCTGACTCAAACTGGCTCTACTGTGCCTGGAACCACATGGCCAAACAATGAGCCAAAAAGTCAACTCTACACTACATGCTTTTTACATAATCATGGAGGGACAACTTCCTCCCAACCACTAATAACTGGAATGGAAAGTTAGTATATGCTCCTCCATTTATAATGGGGTTATGTCCAGATAACCCCATCGTCAGTTGAAAATATCATAAACTTAAAATATTGTTGTCGAAAATGCATTTAATGCACCTGACCTACCAAACATCACAGCTTATCCTAACCTATCTTCGATGTGCCCCGAACACTTACATTAGCCTGCAGTTGTGCAAAGTCTTCTAACACACTGCATACACTGTAGAGTATCAGTTGTTTCATCTCATGATTGCCTGGCTGACTGGGAGCTGCGGCTCGCTGCCACTGCCCAGAATCACAACAGGACATCATACACACATCGCTAGCCCAGGAAAAGATCAAAACTCAAAATCTGAAGTACTATTTCTACTGAATGCATAACACTTTTACACCATCATAAAGTCAAAAATTCATCAGTCGAAACATTTTAAGTCAGGGACCATCTCTAATTTAGTGATTTTGCTTTTCACCGGCCAAGAAGATAATTTGGAAATACTGGCTGAGGCCAATAGCAGGACTTGTGGATCCTCTCACTGACATGCATTGTATTAAAATTTTTTCACAGAAATAATAAAAACAATTGTTAACTTTTACAAATCTACCAACATGTAGCCCTTGGAGATTATCCTAAAGGAAACCTGAACCAGGGGAAGCCCTGTTCTCCTTTAAAGAGGATCAATTATCTCAACATTCAATAAAACAGTAAAATCCCATACTCAGACCCTGACAACTTATTTTTACATATAGAAAATTAAAATCACAATGATCTTTACTAGTGTATTCATATTTTCTAGACTAATAAGTCCCTTGTCTCATTCAACTCTTTACACTGAATTATATATACTACAGCATACCATAATATTTCAAAAATCACTGTCTTAGCCCTGTCTGGGTAGCTCAGTTGGTTAGAGCTTCATCCCCATACACCAAGCTTGTGGGTTCAATCCCTGGTCAGGGCACATACAAGAAACAACCAATAAGTGCTTAATTAAGTGGAATAATAAATTGATGTTTCTCTCCCTCTCCCTCAAATCAATAAAGTTAAAAATCATCATCAAAATCTCTCTTATAATAACCTTTTATGACAGACTGCCTAAGTACTTAGTACCTATTTTCACCTTTATTAATAGAACCCCATTTAATTGAAAGAACAATGAAGCTGGGTAAAACCTGCATTTCCACTTCCCCTGCAGCTAAAGCTAGTCATGGTACATGGTTCTAGCCAATAAAATGTAACTGGTCACTGGGCAGGGCTTCCAGGACAACGCTTTGAAAGGGCTGCCTCAGCAGGCACAGGTCTTGGTGCCCTTTGCCCTTCCCTCTGCTTCCCTCCACCAGGTATCACATGTGATTAGTAGAGCTCGAGCAGCCACCAGAGCACAAGGGTAAGGATCTCCTCATGAAAATGGCAGAAGAAATTGTTAGGAGTGTGAGTCTATAATGACATCATGGAACCAACACACCGGCCCTGAACCGCCCGCCTCAAATTTTTACATGGAAAGTAAAGAGCTAATTTGTTTCAGCCATTGATTCTGAGGTCCCTATTACTGACTGCAAAATAATGCCTGACTGATACATTTCTTCCTTAGTAACCAAATCCATAGGTCTGCCCCTCCCCCACTCTCTAGTGGATTATAGTAACAGAGTAATGTATCAGTATCTGTGACACCACTGTGATCCTACTAGAGGAAAAGTGGAAACCACTTCAACTTTGAATGACACCAAAGTATGGACTGGACTTCAGCCTTTTTATAAAAACGAATTCAGGAAAATCCCAATTTAGATAAAAGAATATACCTGTTTCTCCCAATTCCTCTACAGAATTCTATCTACGTTTTCTTTTGTTTCTCCCAGTTGTTTGTTTTTTCCACCTTGCTTCCTTTCTCTCTCACTTCTATTTCTCACTTAAGGCACTTTTAGATTTAACATACTCATAACACTTGGCAGAGGCCTGGTAGTGTTAAGTTTTTCTTTCATTCTTCTTTAAATAAATGAATGAATGAATGAATGAATGAACGAACTAAGGAATTTCTAATGGTCTTGTTTTCATTCTTCACAGTGTAAAATTTTGGATCATATACATAGACTCAACATTATTCCTTCAGTGAAAAAGAGAAAACAATAATTTTCCTAAACATTAAAGTAGATTTTCTCATTGTAGAACATCTGGAACATAAGTTCTTTTTTTTCTTTTTTTAAATAATCAAGCTTCCTTATAAACCTGCAAATAAAAGAAAGTCATTTTATCATTTTAGTGGTATCTTTCTCTGAAACCATTTTTTAAATTAGAACCTAATTAGAATCAGACTTCTTGGATTCATGACTCTAACTCTGTTCTAATGACCCCAAAAGCCCACTGACAAGTGGGGACTTATTGTGAGGAACCCAGGCTAAGAAGCTGTGTGTGGAAGCAAGTCCCCAGCCTCTCCATCTCAGCCAGACCTACTGCTCTCTTCCCACGGCCAAATGGGAGGATTTATGAGGGAAACTGTGTACAATACTTGTATATAATACGTCTCCATAATATAATACAACACCTCTATACAATGCAACATGGGCATTTCAAGGTCTTGGCAGTATATCTATACACAGTTGCCTTGGTGTATTCACTCACCATTGAACTGTGAACATTTTTCTAACATTTACTTTATTGTATATATCACTTCATGTCTCTAACAATTTGCATAACTATTTTCCTTTGTGATATACATATGCTGTTTTACATTCTTTGCTGTAATTAAAACAAACGGAAAATAATCTTGGTGTGAAAACATTGATCCATATATTTGATCATTTCTAAAACAGATTCTAGAAGCAGAAAGTGTGGATCAATAGCTCCTTTTTTATAATAGTTATATGAATCTCCCTACTCTGTTTATAAATTCCCTCTTTAAAAAAACACCAGCGTCCATGTTTTTTAAAAAATCATAATAAAGATGAAATCTAAATTATCTTCATCTTCCTGTTTTGTTTTGTTTTAATGGGGAAGGATGGGGCCAAAGTAGGAACGGGGCTTCAAATATCCATGCCTTATCAAAGGCCTTTTATAACTTGCAGGCAAGTCCAAAGCTGCAATGGGAACTAAGACACTGAGCACCCAGTAAAGACCTTGGCAGATAATAATGCAGGAGAAGAAGAGGTCTGGCATATATGCTATGGTTCAAAATTTCCATAATCCTTCCTGGAGACAGTCTGAAATTGTAGAAAGAGAAGGGGAAGTGGGGTCGCCAATCTCTGCCACTAAGTAGGTTGTCATCTTTGGCAGATCCTCATATTTCAGTCTGAGGTTCCTCATCTATAAATATGGTGGCTACCTCAGGTGATCTCCAAGACTCTTTGTGATCATAAAATCTTCGATGATTTGGAAGAAGTCTTGGTTATATGCATAACCCATGGACAAACAATAGTGCAGGGAAGGCCTGGGGAGGGGGCGAGTGAGGTGGAGGGAGTCAACAGGGGAGAAAAGAGGAACATCTGTAATACTTTCAACAGTGAAGATTTAAAAAGGAGGAAAAAAATCCCACTGCTGTTTCCTAACATTTTCCACAGATCCCTGACCTTCCAAGCATACTGACCATCCAATACCCTAGAACACTTGAGCACCCTCATTCTTCACTGTGGTTCACATGTCTGATGTCCTGGATTCTCAGGGATTCTGCCAGTCCCCAGAAGCTTAACCTCTTTACACTCCTATGGTGCATAGTATGCCTACCACCCATGGGGTACCTAATCTACCTTGTAAGTGTTATTTCTCCTTTAGGAAAACCATTCATGACTCTCCAGCTACCTAGTAAGCACCCTGCACTGGCAAACACTTGATATCCCTAACTCTTCTCACACCCCCATAAACCCCTCAGCATGGGACTCCACATTTATTTGTCAGTTTACCAATTTAGCACTTCATTGAACATCTACGTATACTTTGGTGAGCTTTAACAGTTGAGTGGTAAAGAGAAGAGTTAACATAAAAATTATCAATTCTATCAAAATCTACCCAACCTAATTTCTTTGAAATCATTTCTCACAGAATGATTTCCCCGTGAACATTCCAAGGTCAGTAGCTCCTTTCGCTGAGAGCAGCCCAATCTGTTCTGGGACAGCTGTTATTCTTTGGAAAGTTTTCCAGAGACAATATTGATTCTATACAACTAACCCTCTCACAGGCAAGACACTTGAGGGCAGTAGCCATGTACTCTGAGGTCAACCTGAGGCTGAACTTTACGTCTCTCCCATCAACAATTCCTGGACAATACCCGCTCAGAAAACACAGCTTCCAGACTAATGGGACATTCTTTTTTTTTTTTTTTTAATATATTTTATTGATTTTTTACAGAGAGGAAGGGAGAGGAATCGAGAGTTAGAAACATCGATCAGCTGCCTCCTGCACACTCCCTACTGGGGATGAGCCCACAACCAAGGTACATGCGCTTGACCGGAATCGAACCTGGGACCCTTGAGTCCGCAGGCTGAAGCTCTATCCACTGAGCCAAACCAGTTAGGGCTAATGGGACATTCTTGATGCAATGTGAAGAGAACTGCCATCACCTCCCCTGCCTGGAGGGCATAATTGGGGATCAGACAGGCTAAAACTTCATTCATTAAAGACCAGCCATAACATGCTGGCAGATAATGTGTTTTGATTAACTGGAAGCTTTATTTCACAGAACTAAAATCTGAAAGCCACATTCTTACAGGCCCATAACCCTCTCTTTGCACCAAAACATGTGTAGAATAATGACATTTTACCTTGGATGTGAAAATTACACATAGAGTTACTGTCCTGGCTTCAAATTATTTATTTCAGGATAAGTGATTATCCTGACATGATAAAAAATATAAAATGGAAAAGAAACTCAACTGTTTTTACCTCCTTTGGAAACCCACAGCCTCAGATAAATTTGTTGTCCAACAGCACCATCTGGTGGATGAAAGTATTTAAGCTACCACATTGTGGAAAGAGGAAAAAAATGTCATCTATAAGAAAGACTAAATGCTAATTAAGGCTAAAATCTTAGTATGAAGATTCCCATCCTCCAGCCAACAGATTTCTTACGAATGGTATCTTGACAAAATTCTAATACAAAAGAAATCTATGACTCATAAAAACTCGTTATCAAAGAATTCAGTTCACCTTCTTGAAGAAATGTTGCTTAATCATAAAGTAAATATTTTTAAACTGAGAGGAACCTCAGGCAGCTATTAATTCAATCCTTTCTCTTTAAAGATGAAGACTCAAAGCAAAGACAGAGCTCCCCCAAAAGTCACAGCTAGGGATGACGGGCACTGATTATATAAGTAAATGGGTCAAATATTCTGTGCTGTTTACTATAGACTTCTATTTCAAGACGCTGTGGAGAAAAGGCAGGAAATAAAGCACTGCGCCATTCTTGGGGTAGCAATGACCTAACCACCCCATTGTGTGAACCACTCCCACGCTGACCCATGCAAGAGGAGGAACGGTCACACTGCCCCTGCCTCCCCAACCCGCCTACATCCCTCTTCACATTAGATTTATCTGCTGTCTCCTGCCCAAGAAAACCATCCTACCAATAAAAGACAGATAAAATAAATGTTAAATCACCCACTGAAGAACATCTATCATTCTGGGAAAGCATTCACAATATGTTAAAATGGAAAGGGAAAAGACAAGACCAAACTATGTTCACTATGATACCACATCTGTTTTAAAAAATTAAATTAAATTATCAAGCATTAAATCGAGAAAAAATATTGGGGAAAAATACACTAAATTTTTTTGACAGCTGTTGTCTCTGAATGCCAGGATTATGAGTGATTTAAGTTTTCTCTTATATAATACCAATATTTTAATATTTAACATTTATATTAACAAAAATATTTTACTTTAAAAATTTATAATCACAGACTGCAAATGGAAATTGGGTATAGGACCCAACCAACCACGCAATACATGCAAACAAAAAAATTTTTTTCACAGTTTATTATACTTTTGTCTTAAGGTTTGCCAGAGTATTTTTCAAATTGTTTTGAATTTTCTATCAATTATCTATTAATAAATACCTGGATGACAAAAGCAATAGACTAGCAAACTAATATTAAAGGGAAATCTTGGAAATATAATGTAAAATATTTTGTATATTTTCAGAGACAGGGACTTCATAACCTAAGCCCATTTTCTGCTTATAAAATTTTGCCTGAGTTATATATCAGAATATATGGCATGATGCTCCCCAAAGAATTACCCGGCTGACAGTATAAGAACCCTATCTCCTAATGGATTAGGTCTTTGAGGTACATATCAAAGATGCAGTTACCTGAAGGTCAGTAAACAAGAATGAAACACTCTTGCCTTGCCTCAAGATCCTTCCATCATCTATGCAGACTGAGCTCAAGAGAATCAATCTTTTGCTGAATATCTTAAGGTAGCATTTTTCAAAGTGTTGTCTGGGGACCACTGGGAGACACCCAGATTCCATCAAAGGGTCTGTGGCATCAAAACTGTTTTCATAATTATACCAAAACAGTATTTGCCTTTTTCACTCTCAATCTTACAGGAGTGTGAGGTGGAGTTTTCCAGAGGCTACATGACATCACAACAGAGCAAATCCAGAAGTAGATACAAGAATCCAGAGGTCTTCTATTCAACTATACCGTAGAGATTTTTTTAATGTAAAATAATGCCACTCCTCTCTCACTAAATTTTTTTTCTTTAGGAAAATATAGTCATTTTGTATAAAAAATGTATATGTTTTATATAATGGATACTTTTAATGAGTATTAATACTTTTTTAAACATTCTCAGTTTTAATTTCTAAAACAATAAAAAAGTATGAATATAACTTACATAAACAAAAGCTATTGGAGGTCCACAATAAATTATTAAGAGTATAAAGAGGTCCTGAGACCAAAAAGTTTGAGAGCCACAAATCAATACACGACAAGTGCTAGCAAGGATGCGGAGAAAAAGTAACCCTCTTGCACTGCTGGTAGGAATGCAGACTGGTGCAGACACTGTGGAAAACAGTATGGAGTTTCCTCAAAAAATTGAAAATGGAACTCCCATTTGACCCAGTAATCCCACTTCTAGGAATATATCCCAAGAAAACACAAAAACCAATCAGAAAGGATATACGCATCCCTATGTTCATAGAAGCACAATTTACAATAGCTAAAATTTGTAAACAGCTTAAGTGCCCATCAGCAGATGAGTGGATTAAAAAACTGTGATACATCTACACAATGGAATACTATGCTGCGGTAAAAAAGAAGGAATTCTTACCATTTGCAACAGCATGGATGGAACTGGAGAGCATTATGCTAAGCGAAATAAGCCAGTCAGAGAAAGATAAATATCACATGATCTCACTCATTTGTAGAATATAATGAACAACATAAACTGGTGAACAAAAATAGAACCAGAAACATAGAAGCATGGAACAGACTGTCCAACCTATGAGGGAAGGCCGGGGGGGTGGGGGTGTAAGAGATCAACCAAAGGACTTGTATTCATATGAACATAACCAATGGACACAGACGGGGGGAGGGGGGCATGTGCTGGCGGTTGGGGGTGGCCAGGGAGAGGTCAATAAGGGGAAGAAGGAGATCTATGTAATACATTAAACAATAAAGAATTTAAATTAAAAAAAGAAAGTTTGAGAGCCACTGTCTCAGAGTACTGGCAGTGAGAAAAACACACAAACCAAAAAGATCACTCTAACTTCTCCCTCTTCCTCCTCTTCAAAGCACTTTCCTAGCCTCTTGCTATGACCAGGCTATCTTGCAGACCATTATCTGAACACATTTTTTTTTAATGTTTTTATTGATTTTTAGATAGAGAGGAAAAGAGAAGGGGGGGAGAGAGTGAAACATCTATCAGCTGCTTCCCACATGCACCCTGACCAGCAACTTCTCAATGCACAGAATGACACTCAAACAACTGAGCCACACCAGCCAGGGCTGATCACACTTTTTAAAGAATGATTCTGATCCTATCATATTTCCCTACTAAATAATTTCAAAGAGTCCTTCAAGAGTACAGAATAATAACCAAAAACATTCAGGAAACTCCACGATCTGGCCTTAGACTATTTTTCCACTAATCAACTGTACAATTATATAGGTGCAACCTTTGCAGCAGACACTATGATAGGGGCTGGGGCTGGAGAATCTATGAGAAATGATACCTGACATTACTGGACTCAGAGTCTACTGCAGAAGAAATAGTCATATAAATACATATCCTTCATTTTCTGTACTCAGTTTCCAAATATTGGCTGTAATAACATATATCTCCTTACCCAAAATTCACTGTCTGAACCAAAAACTCTGTAATGAGCCAAAACCGGTTTGGCTCAGTGGATGGAGCGTCGGCCTGCGGACTGAAAGGTCCCAGGTTCGATTCCGGTCAAGGGCATGTACCTTGGTTGCGGGCACATCCCCAGTAGGGGGTGTGCAGGAGGCAGCTGATCGATGATTCTCTCTCATCGATGTTTCTAACTCTTTATCCCTCTCTCTTCCTCTCTGTAAAAATCAATAAAATATATTTAAAAAACAAACAAACTCTGTAATGACTCTGTGAACATCCACCCACAGAATCATTTCAATTATACACAATTCCAGGTAGTCCACTTGTATCTCAGCTGTTCTCACCAAAGGATTTTATTTCTTTTGCCCATATTAAATGTACTGGGCATCACTACTATTATCTTGCCATTATTAGTAGTAACAATGCTTTCTGAGATGGTGGAAAAGCCCAAGAAGAAGGTAAGTGAGCATAAGAAGCCTAGACAAGGCCACCCACTAGAAAGAGTTGGAGGTTACTACACATATGGAGGAAGGGAAGCACATTAGGCATGATCTCAACACATCCCCATCTACTAAACAGAGCAACGTTGTTCCTGGAAGCTTAGCCTCGTTACTTGAGCCAACTCAATATTTGAAAAACTAGAGATATTCCTGTACAATGGACTGGTAGCCACTCTCAGGGTAGGAGACCACTGAGTGCCAGGCTGGTACAGGAGAAGGTGTGGTTACCTTCAGACATGTGGAGGTGGCTGCAGTAGAGGAAAACATGACTCAGTGAAGGAGCTAGGTTTCAAAACAAGTCTGGGACATTTAAGAACAGTGAATGGCACAAGCCGAAGAGCACAGGTGAAACAGCTTCCTCACTGTAGAAGCAGGTCTTTCTCCAATGATGCGGAAACTGTACGTAGCAAAGATGGCTACGTACAAAGGAAATTTTCAATCTTAATGTAATGCCACCTCATTGGTTATTTCAGAAGAAAGAAGTACCTGGGCATAAAACATCCTAAGAAGGATAAAGTGCTCTTAAGTAGTAACTGTAATAATGAGGATAAGGTAGACTCCTCCTGGCTGGTGCTCTGCTCTGAAAACCTCAGCTCGAACTGCCTGTGATGAAATGAGGCAATCAAACCGGAAGCCTGGTGATAGAGGAGGTGAGTGAGGATTATAGGAGGAGCTATCTGTCCCCACTCAACTAAGGGAAAATCTTGCAAAGAAGACTCTTCTGGAATCCCATAATACTTTTGGAGGCACTTCCAGTGTTAGGGGTTAGGGAGATAATAGCCAGTTTAAGCAAAGCACATGGAGTTTCATTTTAAACCTCGATTCAATGAACTACTATCATCATTAAGAGGATTACCTTAATACTACATGACAGGTATTACTAGAAATGCAACCCGAAGGAGCATAAAACACACGCCTGAATGACTCACTCAGTACTGTACTAGTGTAAGTAAATAATCTTGATGACTCTTCTTAGTTTTCACACCAGAACAAGGAAATGCATTCTGTCTTCAAAGACCTGTGGAGGTACACAAGGCTACTGGGTATCCCAGAAATGTTCTACCTTCTCTTTCCTATAGAGACCTGTTGACTTTCATGGCCCTTAGCCAAGCCAAATTATCCAACACAGGACTTTTTTCTCGCTATTCCTCTTTTTCATTTGTCTTCTTTTTGTGTGTGTTTGTATCCTGAAAAACTTCCATGCCTCTTTTAACAGAGGGCTAATTTTTTGCTGTTAATCCTCACCTGGTATTTTTCCCATTGATTTTTTTTTTTTTTTGAGAGTAGAAGGGAGAGAGGGAGAGAGAGAGAGAGAGAGAGAGAGAGAGAGAGAGAGAGAGAGAGAGAGAAACATCGATTAGTTGCCTCCCACACATTCCCCAACAAACCTGTAAACAAGGTACTTGCCTTTGACCAGAATCAAGCCCAGACCATTCAATCCGAAGGCCGACGCTCTAACATCTGAGACACACAGGCCAGGGCAACATAGGGCTAATTTTATAAATGTACGGTTAGCAAAGACTATTAAAACTTGCTTTATCAGTGGACAAGCCCTTCATGAAACATAACAAAAAATGCACCCCTATGTTCACTGCAGCATTATTTACAATAGCCAAGATCTGTAAGCATCCCAAATGCCCATCAGCAGATGAGTGGATAAATAAGCTGTGGTTGCCCTGGCCAGTGTGGCTCTCAGTTGGTTGAGCACCAAAAGGTTAATCCCTGGTTGGGGTACATACAGGAAGCAACTGATCAATGTTTCTCTTTCACATCGATGTTTCCCACTCTCTCTCCTTTCTTCTATCTCTAAAATCAATATAAACATATTTTGTAAAAGCTGTGATACATTCACACAATGGAATTTTATGCAGCCATAAAAAAAAAGGAAATATTAACTTTTGTGACAGCATGGATGGACCTGGAGAGAATTATGCTAAGTCAGAAATAAGCTAGTCAGAGAAAGACAAATACCATATGATTTCACTTGTATGTGGATTCATGAAAAAATATATAAACAGAATCATAAATACAGAAAACAGACTGACAATTGTTAGAGAAGAGGAGGGTTGGAGGGCTGGGTGAAAAGAGTGAAGAGATTAGAGAAAATAAAAACAAAACTCATAAACAGACAACAGTATGGTGATTACCAGAGAGAACAGGGAGTGGGGAAAGGTAGGTAAAAATAAAGGAGGTATAAATGATGAGGGAAGGAGACTTGACTTTGGGTAGTGAACACAATACAATATACAGATGATGTATTATAGAATTGTACGCCTGAAACTTATATAATTGTATTAACCAATGTCACCCCAATAAATTCAATAAAAATGTTAAAGAAAAAACATTTTAAAAGTTTAGATCTTAGCCATGGCCGGCTGAGCTCAGTGGATAGAGTGTCAGCCTGTGGACTGAAGGGTCCCAGGTTCGATTCCAGTTGGGGGCACATGCCCTGGTTGTGGGTTCCATCCCCAGTACGGGACGAGCAGGGGGCAGCCGACCAATGTTTCTCTCTCATCATTGATGTTTCTTTCTCTCTCCCTCTCCCTTTCTTTCTAAAATCAATAAAAATATATATTTTTTAAAAGTTTAGATCTTAGAACTCTTATGCTAATGTTACTGTTACCAAAGAATTGTGTAGGGCTACGTAAGAGCACAAGTGGCTCGTTTTCTAAGTTCAGGATGTTCTTTAATAAAAGACACACTTCAACTTCATTTTCCCGAGGTATCAATGTAGTCAATGTATATGAATCGAATCTCATTCTCCTAAAACCAGCCTAATTCAGAATTTTATTAGTGGGCCAGTCCTTAATAAAACGTAACAAAAAAATGCATCCCTATCTCCTAATTTAGAATATTATCCCATCTATCTCAAAAAGGTTTTCAGCTTCCTTCCCCAAGAACAAATAATTATGCCTCCATATTAGAGGTTGGCAACCCTTTCTGCAAATGGTCAGACTGTAAATATCATAGCTTTTGTCAGCTATATAATTTCTTTTTTTTATATATATTTTTATTGATTTGAGGAAGGGAGGGGGGGAAATAGAAACATCAATGATGAGAGAGAATCATTGACTGGCTGCCTCCTGCATGCCCCACACTGGGGATCTAGCCCACAACTCAGGCAGGGTTTGACCTAGAAATCAAACCGTGACCTCTTGGTTCATAGGTCGACACTCAACCACTGAGCTACACTGGCCAGGCATGAGCCATACAATTTCTGTCACAACTACTCAACTCTGCCACTGTAGTGCAGAAAAAGCCATATGTAATATGTAAATGAATAAGGCTCTGCTCAAATAAAACTTTACTTACAAAAAAAAAAAAGCAAGAGACAGAATCTGCCTGCCACGCCCTGCTCTCCATCATACGCACAAAGGTTGGGCTTTGTCACTGCATGTCTATGATAGTCTTGGTATTACGGTTTAAAAAACAGTAATTTGCACCCTGCCAAGTGTGACTCGATTGGAGCATCATCCCATACACCAAAAGGTCACTGGTTCAATTCCCATGTCAGGGCACATACCCAAGTTGCAGGTTCGATCCCTAGCTGGGGCACATGTGAGAGGCATTTGATCAATGTTTCTCTTGCACAATGAAGTTTCTTTTTCTTTCTCTCTCTCTCTCTCTCTCTCTCTCTCTCTCTCCTTTCTTCGACCTCTAAAATCGATTTTTAAATGTTTAACAAAAAAATAGTAATTTAGTTAAATCGTGTGAGTGTTACTGCTGCCATAGGCTACTGCTCATGGTGTTGACAATCTTTGTAGTATATCCTAAGGAAACTAAGCTCTGAAAAAAGCAACAGAATGAACAAGGGACCAAGACTTATGCCCTGGGATCTCCAGGCCCTTCTTCCTATACTATTAAAGTTGACTGTTCTTTATGAGCACCCTTACCCCAAATTTCTGTGCTGATCAACACTACAATGGCCTCTCCTTGCCCAAAGCTGCAAGACAAAGGAGGGGCTGCTACAGCACCATGGGTCCGGGGAGCTCAGGCCCACAGCCCTATCTCCAGCCTTGACTGATCCCTGGCCTTCAGATCCCACAGCCACTATTCCAGGTCTGCCCCCTCACGCCCATGTGCAGAAAAAAGCCTCCAAATTCAGTAAAAATACTGAAATTAGTCTTTCCCTCAAATGTACCTAATTCCTGCCCAATACTCTCCTCTCCCTCCTTTACCTGACTTGAACTTACTCATCTAAGCCCAACTCAGATGTCCCCTCTCCTCAAGAAAGTTTTCCTTTGAGGGAAGGCGGGGGATGGTGGGTAGGTGGGAAGCAATCAACCAAGAACGCTGTATGCACATACGCATGGCCCACAGACAACCGAGTGGTGAGGTCAGGCTGGAGGGGGCCAATGGGGGAAAAAAGAGAGGGAAAAAAGGTCTTCCTTCAATGCCAAGTTTCCTCTAAGTGCCTCCCTCCAGGCTCCATGGAACCCACATCTGCCTTTATAGCCAAGTTCATTACACCTTATTGCCCCTCTGGGAATTATTTGAGA
Source organism: Cnephaeus nilssonii (assembly GCF_951640355.1). Lineage (NCBI taxonomy): Eukaryota > Metazoa > Chordata > Mammalia > Chiroptera > Vespertilionidae > Cnephaeus > Cnephaeus nilssonii. The sequence goes on along the minus strand of NC_137085.1, from coordinate 50,035,282 downwards.
ACAAGGACTCTCATTCATCTTTGTACCCAGCAAAACTACTTCTCTTACCTTCCCACATCCTCTCCAAGAATTCTCACCTACCCCCAAAAAAAGCTATGATTTATTTTCAATCATTCTTTTAAGATTAAAGAAAATAGTCACACCCAGCTGGTGTGACTCAATGGTGGAGCATTAACCTATAAACCAGCAGGTCACGGTTCGATTCCCAGTAGGGGCACATGCCCAGGTTGCTGGCTCTATCTCAAGTGGGTAGCATATAGGAGAGGCAGCCCATCAGTGATTCTCTTTTCTATCTCTCTCTCTCTCTTCCTCTCCCTGCCTCTCTGAAATCAGTAAAAAATATTTAAAAAAAAAAAAAAGAAAATAGTCATGATTAGAAATTAAGAGGAAAAGTGAAATGCAAATTGATGACTATAATCCCTTTCAAAATAATGCCATAAACCAAAACAATTTAAATACTGAGCTGAACAGTTCAACAATCCAGTCACAATAGTAGAGAGCAAAACAGTACATGGGCTTTTCTAATGTGCATTCATTGCAATGACTTCATATTTTCCAGACAGTTACAGGTGTTTCTTACACTCACGTTTCATCACTCTCTTTAATGCACTCTTTTTCTTGTTACTCTCCATCCACCTCAAGGGAGCAAATACAAACGTATGTTTCATTTGTTTGAATTTAGGTGTCTTGAGCGTGATTAGTTTTGTTTACCAGTAGCAGTTTACAACATCTCTCTCATGTCTTTTTTTTTTTCCATTATTTTAAATTTTATTGAGTTGACATTAGTCTACAAGAACATATAGGTTACATGTGTGGATTACTAAATTACAAAATCTATATATAGGACCATGTGCCCACCACCCAAAGTCAAATCTTCTCCTGTCATCTATTAGGATCCCTTTCTTCCCCCACCACCCACCCTCTGGCAACCACCACATTGCTGTTTGTGTACTTAAGTTTCAGTTTTATATTCCACATATGAGTTAAATCATATGGTTCTTAGCTTTCTCAGTTTGACTTATTTCACCTTGCATAATGTTCTCAAGGTACATCCATGTTGTTGTAAATGACGCTATTTCATTGTTTCTTATGGCCGTGTAGTACTCCATTGTGAATATATACCACATCTTCTTTATTCAGTCCTCTATCACAGGGCACTTTGGCTGTTTCCAGCTCTTGGCCACCGTGAATAATACTGCAATGAACATAGGGGTGCATATATCTTTGCATATAAATGATTTTGAGTTATCCCGGTATATACCCAGGAGTGGGATTGTTGGGTCATATGGTAGCTCTATTTTTAATTTTTTGAGGAATTGCCAGACTGCTTTCCATAGTGGTTGTACTAGCCTACATTCCCACCAGCAGTGAATGAGTGTTCCCTTTTTTCTACAACCTCTCCAACACTTGTTGTTGTTTGTCTTGTTGATAATGGCCACTCTAACTGGTGTGAGGTGGTATCTCATTGTAGTTTTAATTTGCATTTCCCAGATTGCCAGTGAGGTTGAACAACTTTTCATATATCTATTGGCTGTTTGTATGTCTTCTTGGGAGAGGTGTATTTTCAGGTCCTCTGCTCACTTTTTAATTGGATTGTTTATTTGTTTGATGTTGAGTTTTATGAATTCTTTATATATTTTGGAAATTAAGCCTTTGTCAGAGCTACTGTTTGCAAATATCATCTCCCATCTGGTTGGCTGCCTGTTTGTTTTGTTGTCCATTTCTTTTGCTGTGCAGAAGCTCTTCAGTTTGATATAGTTCCATTCATTTATTTTTGCCTTTACCTCCCCTGCCTTTGAGGTCAAGTCCATAAAATGTTCTCTACTTCCCAGGTCCATAAGTTTGGTACCTATATTTTTTTCTATGTGACCTATAGTTTCAGGTCTTATGTCTAACTCTTTGATCCACTTTGAATTAATTTTTGTACATGGGGACAAACTGCAATCCAGTCTCATTCGTTTGCATGTGGCTTTCCAGTTTTCCCAGCACCATTTATTGAAGAGACTATCTTTACTCCAATGTGCATTTCTGGCTCCTTTGTCGAATATTATCTGTCAATGTATGTGTGATTTTATAGCTGGGCTCTCTATTACGCCACCAAATTCAATAATCTAGAACAGTGGTCGGCAAACCGCAGCTCGCGAGCCACATGCAGCTCTTTTGCCCTTTGAGTGTGGCTCTTCCACAAAATACCATGTACCCTAATCCTCTCTAATAAAATGGTAATATGCAAATTAACCATCACTCCGCTACATAAGCCATGCCCACCAGCCCAGCCATGCCCACCAGCCAATCAGGGCAAGTATGCAAATTAACCCAAACCAAGATGGCTACAGCCACAGAGAGCAAGGTTTCCCAGGTAACAGAGCAAGCCAAGCTTTCCAGAGCCGTTGCAGGCCTAAGCCTCCTCTCAAGCTACAAAGTTTCAATTATAGAAGGTAAACAAATTCAAACAAATGGCGGCAGAATGGAGCTTGAGAGAGCAGGCCAGGGTAGCCGCCGGCAACAGGGGAAGCAAAGCTTTCCGCACACCCTGGCCGGGCCCACCCGCTTAAGGCTACAAAGTTTCAATTGTAGAAGGTGAATTAACTGCCACAGAAATGGCTGCCGCCCCGGAGGGAACAGCAGGCTTGGCTCCGCTTCAGGCTACAAAGTTTCAATTGTAGAAGGAAAATAAATCCCAGATACCAGGGCCTCTGCTTGGGTTGCCAGGGGGCGTGGCCGGCCTGCAAACCACCACAGGCCCCTCACTCAGGCCGCCCCACGCCCCAAGGGAACCCCACCCTGATCTGGGACACCCTTCAGGGCAAATCAGCTGGCCCCCACCCATGCACCAGGCCTCTATATTATCTAATAAAAGAGTAATATACAGATTGATCATCACTGCAACACACAATATAGCTGCCCCCATGTGGTCAAAGATCCTGCCCCCATGTGGACACAAGATGGCCACCACAAGATGGCCAGCAGGAGAGGGCAGTTGGGAGGCACCCGGCCTGCAAGGGAGGGCAGTTGAGAGGGACCAGGCTTGCAAGGGAGGGCCGTTGAGAGGGACCAGGCTTGCAAGGGAGGGCAGTTGGAGGTGATCAACCCTGCAGGAGAGGGCAGTTAGGGGTGACCAGGCCGGCAGAGGAGGGCAGTTGGAGGTGATCAACCCTGCAGGAGAGAGCAGTTAGGGGTGACCAGGCCGGCAGAGGAGGGAAGTTGGGGGCAAACAGGCTGGCAGGGGAGCAGTTAAGCATCAACCAGGCTGGCAGCGGAGTGGTTAGGGGGTGATCAGGCTGGCAGGCAGAAGCGGTTAGGGGCAATCAGGAAGGCAGGCAGGCAAGCAGTTGGGAGCCAGCAGCCCTGGATTGTGAGAGGGATGTCCGACTGCCCGTTTAGGCCCGATCCCACCAGGATCGGGCCTAAACGGGCAGTCGGACATCCCTCCAGGAGTCCCAGATTGGAGAGGGTACAGGCTGGGCTGAGGGACAACCCCCCGCCGTGCACGAATTTCGTGCACCGGGCTTCTAGTTAAATTAATAACAATGTACCTACTTATATAGTTTAAGTTTTAAAAATTTGGCTCTCAAATGAAATTTCAATCATTGTGATGTTGATATTTGGCTCTGTTGACTAACGAGTTTGCCGACCACTGATCTAGAAGAAATGGATCAGTTCCTAGAAACACATAACCTTCCTAGACTAAATCATGAAGAACTGGAAAATCTAAATAGACTGATCAGCAGTGAGGAAATTGAACAACCATCAAAAACCTCCTAAAAAACAAAAGTCCAGGACCAGATGATTTCACCAGTGAATTCTACCAAATGTTCAAGGAAGAATTTAAGCCTATTCTTTGCAAACTCTTCCAAAAAATTGAAGAGGCAATACTTCCTAACACATTCTACGAGGCCAATATCAAATACCTGGCAAAGATAACACAAAAAAAGAAAACTACAGACCAATATCCCTGATGAATACAGATGCAAAAATCCTAACCAAAATACTAGCTAATTGAATACAACAGTATATCCAAAAAATAATACATCACAATCAAGTGGGATTCATTCCAGGGGCACAAGGATGGTTCAACATTCACAAATCAATCAATGTAATATACCACATTAACAAAAGAAAGGATAAAAATCATTTGATCTTGTCAATAGATGCAGAAAAAGCATTTGATAAGATACAACATCCATTTATGATTAAAACGCTCAATAAAACAGGAATAGAAGGAAAGTACCTCAACTTAATAAAGGCTATCCTATCTAATAAAAGAGTAATATGCAAATTAACCATCACTCCACTACACCCACAAGCCATGCCCACCAGCCACACCCATCAGCCAATCAGGAGCAAGTATGCAAATTAACCCCAACCAAGATGGCTGTGGCCATGGAGTGAGCAGGAGGGAGGCTTGGGTTTCCCCGGCGATGGAGGAAGCCAAGCTTTCCACACACCCTGGCGGGCCCAGGCCTCCACTCAAGGCTACAAAGTTTCAATTATAGAAGATAAATAAATTCCAACAGAAATGGCAGCAACCACGAGCTGGAAAGAGCAGGAGGCTGTGGTTGTCCCTGGCGATGGAGGAAGCCAAGTTTCTGCAGCCCTGGCCTGCCTTGGTCTCCACTCAAGGCTACAAAGTTTCAATTATAGAAGATAAATAAATTCCAACAGAAATGGCTGTAGCTACTGAGCGAGCAGGAGGCTTGGCTCTGCTCCAGGCTACAAAGTTTCAATTGTAGAAGGTAAATAAATCCCAGATACCAGGGCCTCCACTTGGGTCACCGGGGAGTGTGGCCGGCCTGCAAACCACCACAGGACCCTCGCCCAGGCCACCCCACACCCCAAGGGAACCCCCACCCTGATCCGGGACACCCTTCAGGGCAAACCAGCTGGCCCCCACCCATGCACCAGGCCTCTATCCTATCTAATAAAAGAGTAATATGCAGATTGACCATCACTCCAATACACAAGAGGGCTTCCCCTATGTGGTCAAAGATCCTGCCCCCATGTGGACACAAGATGGCCACCACAAGATGGCCAGCAGGGGAGGGCAGTTGGGAGGGACCAGGCCTGCAAGGGAGGGCAGTTGTGGGCGATCAGGCCAGCAGGGGAGGGCAGTTAGGAGGGAACAGGCCTGCAAAGGAGGGCAATTGGAGGTGACCAGGCCAGCAAAGGAGGGAAGTTGGGGGTGACCGGGCCTGCAGGGAAGGGCAGTTGGGGGGGACCCAGGCCTGCAGGGGAGAGCAGTTGGGGGGGACCAGGCCTGCAGAGGAGGGCAGTTTGGGGTGACCAGGCCTGCAGGGGAGGGCAGTTAGGGGTGACCAGGCCTGCAGGGGAGGGCAGTTAGGGGCAAACAGGCTGGCAGGGGAGCAGTTAGGCATCAATCAGGCTGGCAGGGGAGTGGTTAGAGGGTGATCAGGCTGGCAGGCAGAAGCAGTTAGGGGCAATCAGGAAGGCAGGCAGGCGAGCAGTTGGGAGCCAGCAGTCCTGGATTGTGAGAGGGATGTCCGGCTGCCGTTTAGACCCGATCCCGGTGGGATTGTGCCTAAACGGGCAGTCGGACATCCCTTGAGGGGTCCCAGATTGGAGAGGGTGCAGGCTGGGCTGAGGGACACCCCCTTCCATGCACAAATTTTGTGCACCAGGCTTCTAGAATATGATAAAACCTCAGCCAATATCATACTCAATGGTAAAAAACTGAAAGCTTTTCCCCTAAGATCAGGAACAAGACAAGGATGTGCTCTCTAACCACTCTTATTCAACATAGTACTGGAAGTACGAGCCAGAGCAATAAGGCAAGAGAAAGAAATAAAAGGCATCCAAATAGGGAAGGAAGAAGTCACTGTCACCTTTTGTGGAGGACATGATGCTGTATGTAGAAAACCCTAAAGACTCTACCAAAAAACTACTAGAAACAATAAACAAATACAGTCAAGATGCAGGATACAAAATAAATGTACAAAAATCCATTGCCTTCCTGTATACCAACAGCAAAACTTCAGAAAAAGAAATGGAGAAAACAATTCCTTTTGCAATCACAACCAAAAGAATAAAATACCTAGGAATAAACTTAACAAAGAATGTGAAAGACCTATATATTGAAAATTACAAAACATTATTAAAAGAGATTGAAAAAGACACAATGAAATGGAAAAATTTCCCGTGTTCATGGATTGGAAGAATCAACATAGTTAAAATGGCGATTTTACCCAAAGCAATATACAGATTTAATGCAATCTCCATCAAAATCCCAATGTCATTTTTTTAAAGAAATAGAACAAGAAATCATCAGATTTGTATGGAACCATAGAAGACCCAGAGTAGCCAAAGCAATCCTGAAACAAAAGAACAAGGCTGGAGGTATCATGCTACCTGACTTCAAAATATACTACAGAGCTATAATAATCAAAACAGCATGGTATTGGCAGAGAAACAGACACTCTTTCTTTATGCCACAAAAGCACTGAAAATGTCAGCTTAGCTTGGGAGCTACTAAATGCTCCCGCAGAGCCTAGAGGAAATCTATAACATACTATGACTTGCAAATCCTACCAAAATGACAGATTCCTGGCCCCAAAACCTGTAAATGATGAGGAAGTTTTAAAACTGCATTTTTACAAAACAATGGATTTTTTTTCATTGGCTTTTAATAACAAGTTATTCAAATCTTAGTTTAAAGTCAATGTTCGCTTGAAGCAATGCCAATGTATAACTGGTTTTTTAACACAAGCAGTAAATTCATAAGCATAGTAAACCAAAGTCCAGCAGCCTCACTGGTGCAGGAAACAACTGTTACTTCACTATCAAACATGGAAACCTAGTTTGGGGCTTTTTATGTCAATTACTAGAGCCCCGGTACACAAATTCGTGCATGGGTGGGGTCCAGCCAGCCTGCCCTGATGAGGGCCAATAGGGCTGGGCTGGCCGAGGTGAGGGGCAGAGAGTGGTTGGCCAGCCGGCCCCGCCCCCGATCAGGGGGGGGGGGCAAGGGGTGGGAGAGGCCATGGGTAGTTGGCTGTCCCTGCCCCAGAACTCCCAGTTGAATTCCCAGGTAGAACTCCCGGTTGAGGGGACAATTTGCATATTAGCCTTTTAATATATAGGATTCTTAAAAAGGTCCCAAATATAGGGCTTCTAACTCTAATTATATATGCAAGAGCTAAAAAGAACTCAATGATCCGAAGGGCTAGTTAGAAATAGTAACTCAGACTGAGTTTCATTTTATTTAGAGCACTCAGACACACAACTTCTCAGCCCAGGATCAGGATGATTCAAATAAGTTTTCTGTTCAGAAGCCTGAAAACGTGCCAGGATACCATAGCGAAGAAACCATAGAGAAAGCCCAAAATAAACCATCAGCTCAGGGGAAATTTGTAGTTGACATCAACCTGGTTTTCCACATCTCCACCACTATGAGACTGTACGAAATTGCTTCCTTAAAAGTGATGTGGGGATAAGAGCACCTGGCACCCCCTTCTCCTGGCCCCGAAATTTTGGAAAAGCAATTTAACCTCTGGGCTACAATTGTAAACTATCGACGGTATTTATGTGCCCTCACCCACTCCAATGAAAACCCTACAGAACCTGGTTTAATAAGACAAAGGGCCACGTTCTGAAAGAAAACCTTAGTGGTAATGGCACTCATTTTCCCAAAAAAAGTAATCTTAAGGTGTTAAACTTAAAAGATATTTGTTAACACTAAAGAATAAATCAATAATAACACACTTGGAATTGAAATATTAAAAAAATAGCAGCAATTTAATAAAGGTACAATTTGAAAATGGCAGTACAGAACTGCCTGGAGGTAGAACGCACTGAAATGACCCTCTGGAGAGCAACACTGAAAATGCTTCTAAAAATACTATTAAAACCTCCTCAGATCTTTGGTGGAGAAACTCACACATACATGCAAACACACGCATGAAAAATACACACGTACTCACATAAAATAAAAGGCCAAAGGGAAGTCATAAAATAGTGATTTCTATTTGGTAAGCTTATGAGTAATTTTTTTCTTCTTTTTTTTTCCTATTTTGCCATTTTTCTACCTGAGTGTGTACTACCTTACTAATAAAGAAAAAAGGTCTCCATACAGAAGTTACTTATTCTAGTGAAAAACCAGAATGAGAATGAAGGATGTTTTCTCTCTTTTTTTACTTTTATTCTTAATATTTCAAACATATACATATTTAAGATATCACATAATCCATCATTGAGCTCCAATTACCAATAGTTTTCCAATTTCATTCAACTATACTCATTCCACTTTGTTTTCTGAAATTTCTTCAAAACAAATCCCAGGCTCTATGTTACTTCACCTATATATTTTTTAGGTATGCATTTTCAGTTGATAACAAAAAAATATTTATATAGCCATCATTACATCTAATAGTGACAACAATAATTCCACAGTATCATCTAATACCCAATTCATATTAAAAAATAAGAATGGGCTTTCCTGGGCCACGGGTCCGGGCGAGGCCGCGGGCCCCTGGAGCCGGGTGAGCCCTGGGCCCCGGGTCCGGGCGAGGCCGCGGGCCCCTGGAGCCGGGTGAGCCCTGGGCCCCGGGTCCGGGCGAGGCCGCGGGCCCCTGGAGCCGGGTGAGCCCTGGGCCCCGGGTCCGGGCGAGGCCGCGGGCCCCTGGAGCCGGGTGAGCCCTGGGCCCCGGGTCCGGGCGAGGCCGCGGGCCCCTGGAGCCGGGTGAGCCCTGGGCCCCGGGTCCGGGCGAGGCCGCGGGCCCCTGGAGCCGGGTGAGCCCTGGGCCCCGGGTCCGGGCGAGGCCGCGGGCCCCTGGAGCCGGGTGAGCCCTGGGCCCCGGGTCCGGGCGAGGCCGCGGGCCCCTGGAGCCGGGTGAGCCCTGGGCCCCGGGTCCGGGCGAGGCCGCGCGCCCCTGGAGCCGGGTGAGCCCTGGGCCCCGGGTCCGGGCGAGGCCGCGCGCCCCTGGAGCCGGGTGAGCCCTGGGCCCCGGGTCCGGGCGAGGCCGCGGGCCCCTGGAGCCGGGTGAGCCTGGCCCCGGGTCCAGGTGAGGCCGTGGGCCCCTGGATCCGGGTGAAGCAGTGCCCCTGGGTCCAGCCGAGACCAAACCAGAGGGAGTCGGACCTGCATTACCACCATTTGTCCACCATCCAGAGCTGAGGGGTCAGTGCCGACATGTACTCATAGGGAACCGGTGGACATTGATATTGGGTCTCAAAAGAACTGTTGGTCCAGAAAGAAACTCACTACAGACTGATTCATTTGCCTGTCAGCATAACTATTATTGCTCGTCGCACATTCAATTCTTATAAGTATATCTATAGTGACACATGATTTCGCTCATCTAGGGGAAATGATGAACAACATAGACTGATGAACAAGAACAGAACCAGAAACAAGGAGGCATCGATCGGACTATCGGGCCTCAGAGGGAGGATAGGGGAGGGTGGGGGGAGGGGGGAGAGATCAACCAAAGGTCTTGGGTGCATGCATATGAGCCTAACCAATGCTTAAGTTCAACAGAGGGTTGGGGCATCCAAGGGGAGGGGTGTGGGATGGGATTGGGGGGATGAGGACAAATATGTGACACCTTAATCAATAAAGAAATTTAAAAAAAAAAAAAAAAAAAAAAAAAGAAAAGTACAGTCACTTAGAGTTAAAGAGAATTCACAAATGCTCACCCTCAGTAGATTTGGGGTGAGGATCTGTGGAAGGTGATTGGAGACCATCGGGTTTCTGTCTGGTTTTGTTTTGTTTTAATGATTATTGCCTACTTAGAAGTTTGATTCCTGAAGCTGGAGTAGAATGGGCAGTTAGAGTATTGGGAGTGGAAGAAGATTAGCTGAAGAGAAATGTGCGTGTGTTACCTTCAGCATTAGCACCAAGGGATAGATACTTGGAAGAAGCCTAGGACAAGCTTGGTCGGACCAGCCAAGACCATCCTGATCAGGCAACTTGGGCAGGATAAGAAGTATAATAGCAGCCAGGATGTACTTAGTGCTTTTCATGTGCCAAGCACTATGTATACTCAGTGGTTTACACCCATTCGTTAATTTTGTCCTTACAGTATTCTCTGAAGTAGATTTACCAATCTGCTTCTATTATTATGCCATTATACAATTATTTTCCCCATTTCCCAGTGGAAAAAACTGAGACTTGAAGAGTTAAATGATTCACCCAGGATAGGACTGTCCAGGCTCTACACTCTATTGCCTATAACCAACCATTCTCTGTGATCTCAACCCATGTACTGGAGAAGCTATGTTATGTCTGAATTTGGTATCCCAACTATGTATTCTGTTGGAAGAACTTTTTCTTCTACATTTCTTGAATGGCGCTTCCTCTAAATCAGTCTCATGTAAGCTTGTGTAGAATAAATGAGTTTATCTAATTCCACATATTCCTCTGTGCAAATTGACATCTTAGGTTTCAGTCATGATAATACAGTGAACATCTATCAACAAACTTGTATTCTTTGCTCCCTACCCCCAACCTATAGTTTCCAACATCAGTGTTAGAAGTGATTTCTTTCAGGATCTCATTTTTGTTATTTTATTTAGTTGTGTGTTCGTTTGTTTATATATAATACATATTCACATGTACATAGAATAAATGCTAAAGTCACAAAAAAAAAAAAAAAGAATGGGCTTTCAATAAGTGTTCAGGCCCTAGCCAGGTTGCTCAGTTGGCTAGATGATTATTCTGATAGGCCAAGTTTCTGGGTTCAATCTCCGGTCAGGACACAAACTAGTACAACGAGCAACCAATAAATGCATAAGTAGTGGAACAAAATCAGTGTTTCTCTCTCTCTCTCTCTCTCTCTCTCTCTCTCACTCACTCTCTCTCTCCCTCCCTCCCTCCCTCCCTCCCCCCCCCCTTTCTCTTCCTTCCTCTCTCTCTAAAATCAATAAATAAAACTTTTAAAAAGTAACAGTGTTCAACAACTGGAAATCCATATGGAAAATTTGAAATTGTGAACTACTTCATATCCAGATTGTCTAAAAAACTATAAATCAATAAGAAATGCATGACACAGAAAAAAATGTACAAGAGGCTTAAACAGGTACTACGTTCAAGGTGAAATCCAAAGAGCCATTAAAAATAAGGGGAGCCTTACTGGTTTTGCTCAGTAGATAGAGCATCAGCCTTTGGACTAAAGGGTTCTAGGTTCGATTCCAGTCAGGGGCCCAGTTGTGAGCTAAGTCCCCAATAGGGGGCGTGCAGGAGGCATCCAATCAATGATTCTCCCTCATCATTGATGTTTCGCTCTCTCTCTCCACAAAAGGATACTACTACATACACCCAACTGAGTAGTTACAATTAAAAGACTGATGATAATGGATGCCGGAGAATGTGCAGCAGTGGGAACTCACAAACACTGCCATAGAAAGGTGTGGAATGGAAAATAATTTTATTCTACAGTTAACCACTCCTAGACATGCGCACTACAGAAACACTTCTATACCCTGGGGAACATGTGCAAAACATTCACAAAAGTTTTGAGCATAAAGCCAAAACTAGAGACACCAAAATGATCATTAGTAGCAGAAAAAAATAAACTGTGATGCATCCATATAATAGAATAATATGCAGCAATGAAAATAAATGAACTACAGGTACATATGATATTAAAAAAGTTTAAAATAAGATATGACAGAAGGCAGATAGAAAAGTATAATGAATGATTATTCTAGTTATGTAAAATGTGGAAACAAGATATAATTAGGAGAAACCAAGATGGCGGCACAGGTAAATACCTGAACTTGCTGCCTCGCACAAACACTTCAAAACTACAACTAAAAGACAAAATGGACATCATCCAGAACCACAGGAAGGCTGGCTGAGTGGAAATTCTGCAACTAGAAGGGAAGAGAAAAGCACGCTGAGACTCACAGGAGCTGCAGAAGTAAAGTGCAGAGGTACGGAGACATGCGTGCGCGCAGAGAGGGCTGGCAACTGAGTACACTGCTGGCTTTTTCAATCCAGAGGGAGACACAAGTCCCGACTGCTCTGAACTCCAGTTCCAAGTGAGACTCTGGGGACCCAGATTCATATGGGGAGAAACTGGACTGTCTGGCAGTGGGCGGAACTTGAGGGCGGCTTTCTCACAGAGTTGCTTGCAGGGATTACCAAGGGACACTGAGACCCGGGGGCCTCTTAGGACAGGGCTGATGGGAAGCCATTGCTGTTTGCTCCACCCTGAGACTCCGCCCCATCTAAGCTGTGTGCAGAGGCTTTTGCATATGAATGGCCTGGTCCTTTGAAGTCTAAACTTACCTAACAAACTGCAGCTGAGACAGAGAGACCCAGAACATCCAAAAGAAGGCCCAAGGCCCCATAGCAGCTTGCATTGCTTCACAGCTGGGCCTCATCTGGGCACCTCCAAAACCCAAACAAAGAAGAGGAATCTGCAGATCTCTCTGTAGCTCCTGCTGGGTGCCCTCAGGCAGAGGCTAAATTAGCATATCCTTGGAGATCCAAGAGCCAGTGTACCTACCCAGTGGTCAGAGTGGGACCATCCAGATTACAACTCCTCATATCCATAAGGGACACACTCAGGGGGCAGACTCAGTGAGCACCAAAGCCCCACTGAAGCAAGTCTTGTCTCATAAGGGTGTCTCCAGCACAGAAGTTCTCCCAGCATAGACACAGCTGATCCTCACAGCCAATTGGCCTGGAGGTCAATTCCTCCCAGTGATACCAACAACAATCAAGGCTTAACTACAACAAGACTGTACACACAGACCACAAAGGAGTACACCAAGAGTGTCCATCTCAGGTAACTGGTGAGGCTGAGCCACTGGGTCCTATAGGACACCTAGCAAACAAAGCCACTCTGTCAACTCAGGGAAGCAGCCAAAATGCAGAGACAATGAAACAGGTCACAAATGAAAGAAATGGAGGAAAGCAAACTACTGGATATAGAGTTCAAAACCACAATTATAAAGTTTTTCAAGAATTTTCTAGAAAAGGCAAATAAATTTAGTGAGACCCTTGAGGATATGAAAAAGGACCAATTAGAAATTAAGCATACACTGACTGAAATAAAAAATAATACACAAAGATCCAACAGCAGACTAGAGGATCGCAAGAATCAAGTCAAAGATTTGAAATACAAAGAAGCAAATAACACCCAACTGGAAAAGCAAAAGGAAAAAAGAATCCAAAAATTAAGTGTAAGGAGCCTCTGGGACAACTTCAAGCGTACCAACATCCGAATTATGGGGGTGCCAAAAGAAGAGAGAGAGCAAGATACTGAAAACCTATTTGAAGAAATAATGATCAAAAACTTCCCCCACCTGGTGAAAGAAATAGGCTTACAAATCCAGGAAGCTCAGAGAACCCCAAACAAAAGGAATCCAAAGAGGACCACACCAAGACACATCATAATTAAAATGCCAAGAGCAAAAGACAAAGAGAGAATATTAAAAGCAGCAAGAGAAAAACAGTTAACCTACAAGGGAGCACCCATACGATTGTTAGCTGATTTCTCAACAGAAACTATGCAGGCCAGACGGGAGTGTCAAGAAATATTCAAAATGATGAATAACAAGAACATACAACCAAGATTACTCTACCCAGCAAAGCTATCATTCAGAATTGAAGGGCAGATAAAGAGCTTCACAGATAAGAAAAAGCTAAAGGAGTTCATCACCACCAAACCAGTATTATATGAAATGCTTAAAGGTATTCTTTAAGAAGAGGAAGAAGAAGAAAAAGGTAAACATAAAAATTATGAACAACAAATACATATCTATCAACAAGTGAATCTAAAAATCAAGTGAATAAAAAATCTGATGAACAGAATAATCTGGTGAATATAATAGAATCAGGGGCATAGAAAGGGAGTGGACTGACAATCCTCGGGGTCAAGGGTGTGGGGGGTGCTGGAAGAGACTGGACAAAAATCATACACCTATGAATGAGGACAGTGGGGGCGGGTAAGAGCATGGGGTGGGGTGGTAACGGGTGGAGGGGAGCTATGGGAGGAAAAAAGAGGAACTGTAATAATCTGAACAATAAAGATTTTTTTAAAATAATAAAATAAAAAAATAAAAGATATAATTAGCTGCATTTTTAAAGAAAAGGAAGTGATTACCAGAAAGTCTGAATAGCAATTATTCTTGGAGAAAAGGGGGAGAGTAGAATAAGTAAAGAGGGTGTATAGGTGCACTCTAGGATGTTGGTTAATGTTTTCCTTGATGTCAGTGATGACACATGGCATTCACCTTACAAAAACTCATGAAGCTCTAAGTTTATGTTTTGTTTTGTTTTTTATGTTTATTGCTTTCAGAGAGGAAGGGAAAGGGAGAGGGAGAGATAGAAACATCAATGATGAGTGAGAATCACTGATCATCTGCCTCCTACACACCCCCAACTGAGGACCAAGCCTACAACCTGAACAGGAATCAAACCGTGACTTCCTCGTTCATAGGTGGATGCTCAACCACTGAGCTACACTGGCTGGGCTCTAAGTTTATGTTTTATGCACTTTCCAGCTTGTTTTATATTTCAAAATGTAAATGGCTTAACAATACATAATAATTGACTCAAGCAAGGATCACCAACAAATGCAAATTCATCGGGTGAAAGGCTGTGTGTGGGGGGGATATTGATCTATTCTCTAAGTAACACTTGATCACTTACTGATTTAAGGGAATATGCTTGACTAGGTCCTTCAAATGGGGAAAAAATGTTTATAAATAACAATACTGGGATGATTAAGGATCTATGAATATAGTCTGTATAATAGATGATATTATATAAAGGTTCAATTGCTAATAACTAATAGACACATGTGAAATAATAAAGAGTTAACTGTCATGATGTCTGCAACTTACTTTCAAACTAGTGGCCCGGTGCATGAAATTCGTGCACGGGGGGAGAGGGTGTTCCTCAGCCTGGCCTGCACCCTCTCTAATCTGGGACCCCTCGAAGGATGTCCTACTGCCAATTTACAGGGATCGGGCCTAAACCAGCAGTTGGATATCCTTCTCGAAATCTGGGACTGCTGGCTCCTAACAGCTCACCTGCCTGCCTGCCTGCCTGATTGCCCCTAACCACTCTGCCTGCTGGCCTGCTCGCCCTCACTTCCCCTCCCCACTGGCCTGCTTACCCCCAACTGCCCCTCTGCTGGTCTGCTCACTGCAAACTCTCCCCCCCTCTGCTGTCCTGATCACCTCCAACTGACCCCCACTGATGGCCTGCTTGCCCCCACTGGCCCTCCTGATGGTCTGCTTACCCCCAACTGCCCTGCCCCCCCACCAGCCTGATCACCCACAACTGCTGTCCCATCCTGGCCTGATCACCCACAACTGCCCTCCCCTCTTGGCCTCTAACCGCCTCTACCTTGGCCCCGCCACCATGGCTTTGTCCAGAAGAACGTCTGGAAGGTTTCCCAGTCTAATTAGCATATTACCCTTTTATTAGTATAGATGTTACAGCAGAGAAACACACAGAGACAAGGACAAAGGGACAGATACATAAAGCAAATTGGCCAAATATTACAAACTGGTGAATCTAGGTAAAGGGTATTCAGGTGTTCATTGGATTACCTCAACTTTTTGCTAGGCGAGAAGTTTTTCAAAATAGACCAATGGAAAAAAGACAAAAGGTTACAAAAAAGGAAAGAATTCTTAAAAACAGAAATTACAAACTCCATTCAGAGGCAAAAAGGATTGGATTATTGTAGTGGATTACATGCTCCTGTAAAATAACTAGAAAGACTATAATAATAGACACTTTTTTAAAAATTCTGCCGAAACCAGTTTGGCTCAGTGGATAGAATGTCAGCCTGCGGACTGGAAGGTCCCGGGTTCGATTCCGGTCAAGGGCATGTACCTTGGTTGAGGGCACATCCCCAGTAGGGGGTGTGCAGGAGGCAGCTGATTGATGTTTCTCTCTCATCGATGTTTCTAACTCTCTATCCCTCTCTCTTCTTCTCTGTAAAAAATCAATAAAATATTTTTTTAAAAAAATAAAAATTCTTACAATTTGAGGAAAAACTTCTGGAAAAATGAACACATATTAAAATACTGCTTTTTGCCTTAATGTGGTATTATGACTATTTCCTGTTTTCCAAATATTTTCATGAGTGTTATTTTTTAAAAATTTGACACAATTTAAAGATTAGCCAGATAGCCACATACTATATTACTGTTGAATAACCAGGTATTTGTTCAATTAGCTGGCTTCTATTTGAAAATACCAGCTGCAGAAATCCTGTTGATATGTCTACTTACTCTTGACCTATTAGGAATTATGAATCACACAAAGCACAACAAATGACCACTCAACCACCTAAAGTGGTCACATAAGTAGCAACGTGACATGACCCTTTACAAAGCCCATTATAATATAAATATACCTCATCATATATGCTCCCATTAATGTCTGCACCATAGATAGGTGCCACAAAAGTTAAGTTCTTCCAGTACTTGCGCTCCAAATCTTCATAATCCAAGTATCTTGGAGTACAATATCTGGAAAAAGTCCATGAAAAAAGTACAAATTAGTAAGGCAATTTTAAGATTTTCCCCACCCATTTGCTTTATATCACTTTCTAAATAAAATTCTATCAAAATGAAAATACTTAGCTACTTATGATGTCAAATCTAAGAAGTAAATATGCATATCTACTTATCATAGATATCTGAATACTCTTAAATTTTCTAAATAATACTATGAAAAATTTGCATTTTTTACGAGTAAGGAAAATATTTTCCTGACAGTATCAACAATAGAAGCAGATAATTAGTCAAAAATTCATTATTTTAGCTTTTGAAATATTTCCTTAAATCTTGAACCAATTATACCTTATAGTCATCCCTCAGTATTCATGAGGGATTGGTTCCAGAATCTCCCCATGGATACCAAAATCTGTGAATGCTTAAGTCCCTCATATAAAATGGTATTGTATTTGTATAAAAGCTACCCACATCCTCCCATATACTTTAACTAATCTCTAGATTACTTATAATACCTAATACAATGAAAATGCTATGTAAATAGTTGTTATACTGCATTGTTTAGGGAATAATGACAAGAAAAAATATCTGTACATATTTAGTACAGCCACAACCATCTGGTGCCTAACTACACAATACATGTCAGCAACAACGTATCTTGTTTTTTAATCAATCTGCAGTTGGCAACTAACACAATAATGGTGGCCATTGAAGTCATTCAAGGATTTTCTTTTATGTATAATATTTATAATTACATCTTCTAATATGTATAATTTATCATTTAAGACTTAAACATTGTCACACAAAGAAGAAAATTTGCCTTACAAAGATGAATCATGAGTACAATCAAAAACTCATGACAACTAAAAGAAAAACCCATTTACAGATATTATGAATGAGATGGTAAAATGAGAAACAATTTTCTTAGCAACAAACTAAATGCAAGTAGGCAATCACATGAACAACAGAAATAGGTAAATTAGGACTGAAAGAGATTATGCAGGAAATTCGTTTTCATTACAAGCTCCATCTACTGGTTTCTGACCATGTCCAAGTATGTCTTTGAAAGAAATAAAAGCAGCAAATTGAACCCACTCACTTGCCACTGTTGGCCAGCTGCCTGAACTCCTTCACTGTCATGGCTTTTTTCTGGATATTATATTGAGTGAACAGTCCCGACTGCCCTGTGACCATCTGCTGAATTGGTGCTGGGATGAGCAAATTATCAATGTCATCATAGCACTGCCGTGGCTTCCACTCCTTAGGAGGAATCACCTAAAAATAAAATGAAATAAAATATTATCTTGAAAATATCCCAAGTAGCTATTTAGCTCGCATATTTCAACAGAATACAAGCGAAGAGTTTGTCAGCATTTCTAACAAATGTGTAAAA
This sequence comes from Cnephaeus nilssonii, assembly GCF_951640355.1. Lineage (NCBI taxonomy): Eukaryota > Metazoa > Chordata > Mammalia > Chiroptera > Vespertilionidae > Cnephaeus > Cnephaeus nilssonii. The sequence continues at coordinate 50,017,452 of NC_137085.1, read as the reverse complement.
GAATCGTGAAGATTTATATTAAGGGAAATGCTCACATTCTCCCAAGTATTCGCCTTACTGACAATGATTCTTTTACACAGTAAAATTTATTGAGTACTCACTATACCAAATACTGTACTTATATTAACTTCATTTCTTAGTTGATACTATTAACCTCTCAATTTTATTTTATTTTTTTAAATATATTTTTATTTATTTCAGAGAGGAAGGGAAAGTAAGAGAGAGAAACATTAATGACATGAGAGAATCACTGATCAGCTGCCTTTTGCACACCCCCTACTGGGAATTAAGCCCGCAACCCAGATATGTGTTCTGACCTGGAATCGAAACCTGACCTCTTGGTTCATGGTTGAAGCTCAACCACTGAGACATGCCGGCTGGGCTCAATTTTAAACTTTAAAATTAAGAGACAGAACTAGATCAACCAAAGGACTCGTATGCATGCATATAAGCCTAACCAATGGACACAGACAACGGGGGGGGGGGGGGGGGGGGGGTGAGGGCATGAGGGGGGGATGGGGGGGGTAATGGGGGAATAAGGACACATATGTAATACCGTAATCAATAAAGAACTTTTAAAAAAAGAGAGACAGAACTAAAATAACTTCTAAAGTTTAGGTACTATTTAGGAACTAATGAGAAAAATAAGTAAATATTTATTCAGTCAATATATATGTTGATTTTTTACTTGTCTGAAAATGACTGACTACAATGGCTAAGTCAGTCATGCTGCCAATTTACCTCCAAAGCTTTGTTTACCACACCAGAAATATCTCTTCTCTTGACATAAAGAAAAAAGACAATGAGCCAAGTCAGTAAGGCTCAGTGGTTGAGCATCGACCCATGAACCAGGATGTCCCCAGTTGATTCCTGGTCAGAGCACATGCTAGGGTTTCCGGCTTAATCCCGATCCCCAGTAGGGGGTGTGCAGGAGGCAGCCAATCGATGTTTCTCTCTCATCTATCCCTCCCCTCTCCTCTCTAAAATCAATTTTTGTTAAAAAATTAAAGGGGAAAAAAAGACAGTGAGCCCTGGCCAGTGTGGCTCAGTTGCTTGAGCATCATCCCATGCACACTTCAATTCCCGGTCAGGGTACATACCCAGGTTACAGTTCCATCCTCAGTAGGGGGCATGCAGGAGGCAGGCAATCCATGCTTCTTTCTCACATAGATGTCTCTCTCTTTCTCCCTCTCCTTTCCTCTCTCTCTAAAAATCAATTTAAAAATCTTTAAAAAAAAAAAGAAATGTGCACTCATCAATAGTATATTTTAAATACCTCTCATGCAATATGACAAAAAGCAGAGTAGTATACTAGTAAATATTTAACAACCAGCTTACTGGGAAAGTGCGGGAAACCTTGACTTGTAGCTTTTGCCTATTTCCATGGTAACCACTCCAACCATGGACACTTTGAGATTACCAACATGACTCACTGGAGTAGGAAAAAGATGTGAACTATCAATTCCTATGTGCCTACAGGAGGTAGCTCAGCTCACCACTCTTTTCCCATAGTATTCAAACACTTCATTACAAATAATGGAATGAGTAAGCACTAAGACCACAAATACATATCCATATGATTAAAAATTAGAAGGGACAAAATTATGAAGTCATTATTTATAGCTAGAATTTATCTACCTTTTTAAAATATATTTTACTGATTTTTTTACAGAGAGGAAGGGAGAGGGATAGAGAGTTAGAAACATCAATGAGAGAGAAACATCAATCAGCTGCCTCCTGCACACACCTACTGGGGATGTGCCTGCAACCAAGGTAAATGCCCTTGACCGGAATCGAATCTGGGACCCTTCAGTATGCAGGCTGATGCTCTATCCACTGAGCCAAACCAGTTAGGGCAAATTTATCTACCTTTAAAAGTTGTTTTAATTTTTTAAGACAAACATTTTAAAAAATTAATTACGAAACAGTACACATACAGAAAATATATCATTCCAAATATGTAGTTCTGTAAATTATTATAAAGCAAACATCAGAATTAATACTACACTTACAAATTAGGACTAGGATGAAAGTTAGAGTTAAGGTTAGCATACGGTTAGTGTCAAAGTTAGAATTCAGGTTAGGTATAGGTTTATGTTTAGAGTTAGTGTTAGAGGTTAGGGTAGGTTTTGGGTTAGGATTAGGACTAATACAGTTAGGTTTACTAGTAGGTATAGAGTTGAGTTTAGAGGTGAGGCTAGGGATTGGGTTAGGATTAGGGATAGGTCTATGGTTAGTGCTAGGGTTATGGTTATGCTTAGGTTTAGGGTTAAATTTAGAATTTAAATGTTAGGGCTATGTTTAAGATTAAGTTTAGTGTTAGATTAGGGTTGTTGTTGCTTTTTTCTTAAAACCTTTTTATTATGGTAAATACATGTTACATAAAAATTACCATCTTATCTGTTTTTAAATGTACCATTCAGTGATATTAAGTACTTCATATTGTGTGCAACTATCACCATCATCCATATCCAGAACTCTATCTTGCAAAACAGCAACTCTATACCCTCTAAATACCATGTTTGATTTAAAGTTTATTTTGTTTATTTAGAGGGGATTAGGGTTACTTTTAAAGTTAGGTTTAGGTTTAGAATTAGGATTAAGGTTAGGGGTAGGTTTAGGTTTAGGGTTTGTGTTAGGTTGTTACCATTAGGCTTAAGGATAAAGTTAGGACTAAGGTTAGAAAGTTAGTGTTAGGGTTAGGATTAGAGTTAAGTTAAAAGCTACAATCGGTTAAGATTGGGGTTACTGTTAGAAGTTAGGTTAGAGTTTGGGATAGGGAAAGAGTTAGGGTTAGAATTAGATATAGAGTGATAGGTTAGGTTAGGGTTTGGGTTATGGATAGGCATAGATTCAGTTAGTGTTAGTGCTAGGGTTAAGGTTAAGGTTTGAAAGCTAAGGTTAGGTTTATGATTAGTGTTAGGTTTAGTATTAGGGTTAGGTTTAAAGAAAAAACAAATTAAAAAAACATAGATTTATTCAGGCTCCTGTTTGAAAATAAATATATCTACAAACAAAATTATTGTTATAGCCTACACCAGGTGGCTCAGTTGGTTGGACTGTCATCCATGTACCAAAAAGATTGTGGGTTTGATCTCTGGTTGGGCTGCATACAGGAGGCAACTGATCACTGTCTCTCTCTCTTTCTCTCTCTCTCTCTCTCTCTCTCTCTCTCTCTCTCAAATCAATTAAAAAACATAACCTCAAGTGAGTATTTTTTTAAATTATATCAATTTTTCTTTTCAAAAGTTAGAGGAGCAAGAAATACAATAAATTTACCAAAATCTAGCTATTGTAAATATTAAGTGCATGCATTAATTTACTTTTGACTAAGTGTTCAGACAGAACTTTAAAAATTCATAAATTCAGGCCTATAGCAAAAATCTTATTTTGGGACTGTAATTTTATTTTATTTCTTTTCTTTCAATTTTATTTTGTATTGGTTTCAGGTGAAGACCTTAGTGGTTAGACAATCATATACTTTACATCATGGTCCCCTGAGTATTTCCAGCACCCCAACTGGCACCATAGTTATCACAATATTATTGACTATATATCCTATGCCTTACTAACTTACCCATGACTATTTTGTAACTACCAATTTGTGCTTCTATGGGATGTAATTTAAAACTTTAACACAGGAAATGGAAGCATAATACACTGAGGATTATAAAAGATTGCAATGTTAAACCTTTACATTTAATTAATCTAAATGAAGGAAACCCATTCCTCCTAAAGTTTACCTTCCTGATTATATCAAATTTTAAAAATATATTTTATATCACCATTTTCCCAACCCCAGCCTATGCCCAACACCCCATTTAAAATTTTTTTAAATATATTTTTATTGATTTCAGAGAGGGAAAGAAAGAGATAGAAACATCAATGAGAAGAGAGAATCATTGATTGGCTGCCTCCTGCATGCCCCTCACCAGGGATCAAGCCCACAACCCAGGCATGTGCCCTTGAGTGGAATTGAACCTGGCTGACGCTCTATCCACTGAGCCAAACCAGCTAGGGCCCCATTTGAAATTTTTCAACCAAAATCTATATTTGTACTACTTATCTTTTAATACTAGAGGCGGTGCACGAAATTCATACACGGGAGGGAGTCCTTCAGCCCGGCCTGCGCCCTCTTGCAATATGGGAGCCCTCGGGGGATGTCCACCTGCTGGCTTAGGCCTGCTCCCCACAGGGATTGGGCCTAAGCCAGCAGTCAGACATCCCTCTTGCAGTCTGGGACCCCTCACTCCTTACCGCTCAGCTCACTGAGGCTCCTGCCACCGCCGCTATGCTCGCCAGCTGTGAGCCAGGCTTCTGGTTGAGCAGCGCACCGGCTGTGGGAGCACAATGACCACCAGGGGGCAGCTCCTGAGTTGAGCGTCTGCCCCCTGGTGGTCAGTGTGCATCAAAGCAACTGGAATCCAGAGGGAAGGAGGGGGATGGGAAGAGATTAACCAAAGAAGTTATATGCACATATGCATAATCCATGGACACAGTCAATAGTGTGGTGAAGGCCCAGTGATGGGCAACCTTTTGAGCTTGGTGTGTCAAACTTTGCCAAAAAACTGAGCATAACTTGGGTAGTGTGTCACTTTGAGGAAAAAACATTATTTCGCAAATGTTTCATCCTCAGGAGCAGCAAATGTTTCATCCTCGGCATGCGGCCGCCTTAGCGGCCGCGTGTCATCAGAAATGGCTATGCGTGTCAGTGCTGACACGCGTGTCATAGGTTCGCCATCACTGGCCTAGAGGAAGGAAGCGAAGGGGTGTCAATGAGGGGAAAAGGGGACATCTGTAATACTTTCAACAATAAAGAAAAATTAAAAAATAAAATCCTATATAATAAAAGCCTAATATGCAAATCGACCAAACGGTAGAACGACCAGTCTCTATGATGTGCACTGACCACCACGGGGCAGATGCTCAACGCAGGAGCTGCCCCCAGGTTGCAGGCCCTAGGCCAGCCAAGGCGGGTGCCAACGGCCCCCTCCCCCCCGCCCCGATCGCCCAGGTCATCACCCCACAGATCGGCCCTGATAGCCGGCCAGGCCTAGGGACCCTACCCATGCACAAACTTCATGTACCGGGCTTCTAGTACAAATATAAAAGATGTTGCTAAAATAAAAACTAAGACAGACTGTAACCTGAGACCAAAGTCATTTCTTGAGAAACTGAGGAACTACTCAACCATCGTCCTCAAATCATAAATCAAACCAATTCATTAATGGTGCATTAATGAAGACTCTCATGGGTGGCTCTGTTCCCCAGGGCTAGCCCTCAAAGAAAACTACCAACATTAATAGCTTTGATTTTTGCAATCTGATTTGATTTGATGCAGTTTTATACATTTATTTGCTGCAAGTTCCAGAAAAAAAGAGGGAAACTAGGTAAAACTGAATTTATGTGACTTGATAGAGATGGCAAAGATGACTAAAAACAAACAGTTCACTGTATTCCTAATTAAGTAAAAGGAAATCTTCACAAGCTGAATAAATGAATATCTCCAACTTGCTCAATGAGTCTCACTTTTCAAAAAAGTCTGGACCCAGGTGTGTTTTGTTCAACATTCAGAAAGTTAATTGTAGTTCTCATTAACTTCATTCTGATCCATAATGCCAAAGGTGGCACAGGTGCACTCCGTGCCTGACAGTCCCTTGTGAGGGCAGTTGCTGCTTCCTCTTCTCATGTTACTAAGCATGCCTGCCACCCTACCACAGGACAATCACTAATCTCTATGGAACACAAGACTATGTATGTTTTCAAGAAACAAAAGGGGGAGAACAGGACAAAGGGCTGCACTCAGAGCCCAGAGAAGAGGACAGTCACCCTCAACTCCCCTCTACCGCAACAAAGCCCAAGTTCTTGACAACTCACTGCGAGTTTATGGTAAATTGTGTTTGTCAAATGATTCTGAAACGATAACACTCTCTTTAACTGAGAATGACTATTCTCCCACAAAATAATCTGGAAGTATTGAGGTTCTAAAAATGGGATCTTTAAAAGAGCTGAGCCAATAAAGTGGTTAAACTAAAGATCACTCATCTGAGAAATTCATCATAAACCTTTACTTTCTCTTTGTTTTATCTTCCTTTTTTTAACATTTTTTAAAATATATTTTTATTGATTTCAGACAGGAAGGGAGAGGGATAGGGAAATAGAAACATCAATGATGAGAGAGAATCATTGATCGGCTGCCTCCTGCATGCCCCCTATTGGGGGGATCGAGCCCGCAACCCCAGCATGTGCCCTTGGCCAGAATCAAACCTGGTAGCCTTTAGTCCACAGGCCGACTCTCTATCCACTGAGCCAAACTGGTCAGGGCTTATCTTCCCTTTTTTATCTCTCACCCACTCCTAATAACTTTTCACTCAATTTCCACAAATTTTAAAACTGTCCTAGGAGGGCCCTGAACCATACAAAACAGAATGAGAGACTTCAGGGGATGGATGCTTGAACAGCCCATGAACTGGGTTATAAGCAGCAGCAGCCACGCACAGTAGGACTAGAACACTGACCCCTGCAGTTCTAAAGTTGTCTCTTCAGCTACTGTCTGCTCTCGATGCTCCTGGACCTTCCTGAAGAGATGGGGATTCCAAGGAGAACCCGAAACCCATTCACAGTCGAGAGGGCTCTGCCAGAGCTCAGGAATTTATGTAGTGATGCTGCCAAGTCCACAAAAACCCAGATTATGAACTTAACCTTTAGAAAAATAATGAAATGAAATAGTTGCAATAAAATATATTCTTCTGAGAGGAATGTTTAAATTGAAATAGATTTCCAGTATGGAAGGGACACACAGTCCATCTCAAGTTGAAATCAAAAAGCAGTCTCTCTTTCAAAGTTCTAACTTTGGGTCTATAGGTTCAAACCTGCAATGCAGTCCTCAGAGCCTTCATGACCACTTCTCTGACTCTGAGCAAATCACAATTACCCCTGAGAGTACTCCCTGCTGCGGCTCCAACTCCCCCAACAAAGTCATTCTTCCCATAAGAGCCACTGGGATCTTTTCAAGATAATATCACAAAATAACAAATCATCAAATAAATAGTCATCATGTCCTCCTCTCCTCTGCTTTAAGTTGTCAATGCTTCCCGCTGCACTTACTATGGCCAGACAAGCCCAAAACCACTTGACCCCTTCCAGGACTCTCACCTTTTACCATTCTCTTCCTTTCCTCACTGAGCCCCAACTCCACACACCCCCTTCCTATTCATTCTATACATGAAGCTCAAGTCAACCTCCAGGCCTCTGGACTTCTATTCCTTCTGCCCCACATCATGAAAGGTTGGTTTCTTTACAGCCTTTAGGTCTCTGCTTGAATGTCTTTATCTCACCACCTTGAGATGCTACCACCAGAATATAAGCTCCATGAAGGCAGTAACTTGATCTGCTCTGTCCCCCACCTCCTCCCACATATGGTATAGTGCCTGGTATCTAGTATGCAATCTCTATCCTTTGTGAACAAATAACTGAAAACAAAATAAAATAGGCAAATCCATAAGAGAAAGAAAGTAGATTAGTGCCTAGGAATGGGTACATAGCAGAGAATAGAGAGTGACTGCTGATTGGTACAGTTTCTTTTGGGGGTGAAGAAAAGCTTTGGAATTATATATGGGTATGACTAATGATGTTCTGTGAATATACAAAATACCACTGAATTACATACTTTAAATGAGTGAATTGTATAGTGTATCAATTATAACTCAATAAATCTGTTTAAAAAATTTTAGGAGTAGGATATTTTTTTAATATGTTTTTATTGATTTCAGAGAGTAAAGGAAAGGGAGAGATAGAAACATCAATGATGAGAGGGAATCATTGATCGACTGCCTCCTGCACACCCCCTACTGGGGATCGAACCCGCAACCCAGGCATATGCCCTTGACTGGAATCGAACCCGCGACCCTTCAGTCTGTAGGTCGGTCGACGCTCTATCCACTGAGCCAAGCTGGCTAGGGCATGTTATTTTTTTCTTTATATAAAAGAAAGACAGAAAGAAAAATATAGAATGAAAAAAGAAAAGGGACAGAGGGAAGAATAGGAGGAGGGAGGGAGGGGAGTTAATAACTGTCCTCTATGGGAAACTGATGAAAGCCATGAATAACACTTCTAAAACTCATATATCAATCTCTGTGGTTTCTATGAACTGCTTTTGGTTTAAAAAACAAACAAAAACCCTAGAACACAACATAGTATAAAGAGTTAAAAAATATATATTCTTTGAAAAAAAAATGCTCCATATGGATTAACAAGAACAAAGATTTTACAAATATCTTCCTTTGGAAGAAACCATTTCCCACATCATGAAGACTAAGAGCATAACAGAAAGGCCAAGTGATCGTTCTGGTTTAAAGGATCTGAGGAGAATCACCTTTGCAAGACCCGCTCGGTGGGCTCCCTTAGACTCCATGTATGCGAGGTATTTGTTGAACTCCCTGAACTCCTCCATGGAAGGTCTGAAGGTCATGATCTTACAGCTGGGATTCAGCCGACTCTCCGACTCAGCCACCTCCATGATGGCTGGGATGGCCTCTGCAGAGAAGAGGACACGGTCATCAGCAATGAATTATTGCTAAGGTTAAGGTTGGTGACCATTTCTCCCAAATGGCATGTAAGCTCCCAGCAGCATGTCTTTTAGTTACTTACCAATTCCTTCTACCACCCTATTGTTCCCTCATCTCTCTCTAGACTGCTGTGGGGGGGGAGAAACAAAAAAATGCCTCTCCTCCTTCCCTTACTTTTCCTACCCACCTCCCTTCACACTTATACAGGTACACATGGCCAAATCCATGAGCTGCAGGATGAAAGTCTCACCCCTGTACAGGATACACAGAATCATTTAGATCAGTCTCTTGTGTAACTATCATGGCCTTGTCCACCACCACAGCCTGCATTATACTTTAGGCTCCAACAGAACTCATGGATTTGTGCTTCTCTAAACAAGTATGGCTTTCTCTGCCTTTGCCCAAATTATTCCCTCCCATTGAAGCATCCTTTACCTGTTTCCTTACCTGGCAAACTCCTGCCCACTGTCAAGATTCCCAGTGCTCTGGAGCAGGCCTAAACAAACCATCTGTGTATTTCAACCTCCCCCTCTGCATTCCTCTTACAGCAGTTACCTGTCCCAATGTCTGTCACTTCCAACCACACAATAAACGCTAAGCTCCTTAAGGAAAAGGCAGGCTCTCCATCTCTTTAAACCCTGATATCCAGTCTGGGATCCAGCCTGGCCCATAATATCTGCTACAATACTACTTGCTAACTGAATGAAGGAAGAAATGCCAAAATGTTATTACTTATATAAAACGATACCAAATGCAGGAAAAAAGAAAGCATTGGTCCCAAACACAGGAAAGTCACTTAGAAAACAGGTTCATGTGACTGGTAAAGAATAAAAATATAAATATCTGAGCAGTGAGAAAGGGGAAACAGCCCCCAGATTACCTTTGTAGAAACATTTGTTACAGGGAAAGCAGCCCTACTTTTCCCGTGGCCCAAAAATAGGAGTGGCCTGCATATTTCTCTAGGCAGAAGAAGGAGCCACTGAAGAAGGAAATGCAAATCCAGACCAGGGATTACACCTGCAACCTTGGTGTATCAAGACAGCATTCTAACCAACAGAGCGCTACCTTGGCAGGGCGTAAAAATCATTTTTAAAACATACAAACTTGAGGTATCTAATTAGGAAAGACTCTTATGAAAGGGCTACAAAAATAAATTCTGAACAGTTTTCAATGAATACTTTCTTTAAAAAAACTTAATTCTTCATTAATTCCAATTTTTAGGAAAATTACACAAAAATTTGGGTCCAGAGAGGACCGGGAAAAAAAAATGTAATCAATGCTAACTAATAATTCTAAATGAATAGAAAAAAGGATTGTTCTCCTATTACTCTGAATAATGCATAAACCTAATTTGTTTCCTAAATTCCTATTAGTATGCAATATAATTGGTAAGGACACCCACACAAAACAACGCAAGAAAGCCATTTCAATAGTTTCAAAAACTTGCATTTCACATGATTGTGTGTTGCCCCTAAAAGCTTGCTGGTCTTGGACTGTCTCTCTCCAGAGGCCTGGGAAGGAAGAAACACTTTCCGGTACCTGAAAGAGCTACCTGAGTCTCCCAGGTCCTCATGCTCTGGCCCACCTCACCTGCCACATTGCCCACCACATACCTCTGCAACCCATGGGCATCCACCCCAGGCAGGCTGCCTGGCCAGCCACACTGAACCACCCGTGTACCCAGGGATTCTCTGGCACCAAGGGTGGAACCACATCACCATCAGATCTCCAGAGAGGTAACATGTAAGCTTAACTAAACCATTTAGGGCTATCAGGAAATTACCCATTCTTACTTTCAAGTATAAAAAACAAGGCCCAGCCCTAGCCAGTTTGGTTCAGTGGATAGAGGGTCAGCCTGCGAACCAAGGGTCTCAGGTTCAATTCCGGTCAAGGGCATGTACCTTGATTGCAGGCTTCTCCCTAGCCTGGGCCCTGGTCAGGGCTCGTGCAGGAGGCAAGCAATCGATGTGTTTCTCTCACATCCATATTTCTCTCCGTCTTTCCCTCTCTCTTCCACTCTCCCTAAAAATCAATGGGAAAATATCCTCAGATGAGGATTAACAAAAAAATTTTTTAATTAAATAAGTAAATAAAAAACGAGGCCCAAAATTTGAAATATTTGGCAATTTAGTATGCAAACTTTTTGAAATTATTCCTAAAGATTCACAATCGCATATGAGGTATCAGCTATACTTAAAAAAAAAAAAGTTGGAAAACAGTAGCCACAACAATCTGCTGGTCCTTGTTTGTTTCATTATTAACGAATGCAAAGAATATTACTTTAAAGAATTATGATAATTTGCACAACTTTGACAACTACCTGTCCAAAAGACCAGCTTGAGGGAGAGGGGTTTGCTATATTTTTATCCTGTATGCAATATTTGGCACAGTACCTTGCACAGGTATTTGCTGATAATTTATTCTCTTTAATCTTGATACCAATACAGGGCTTCCTTGACATGCAAACAAATCCAAAAGTATTTTCAATGTTTACTAGATGACTTTAATTTTCCTCAAAATCTCAGGTATTTAAGCAAATTATAATAAATACAATCATTATACAAACACAAAGAAAAATCATAATCTGTTACCTAATGCTTCTCAATGACCATAAAATATGGTTTTAATAAATGCAAGACCAAACCCTCACCAATGTCCACAAAAACAAACTATTTAGGCCATGTTTTGTTTGTTTGGTTCATAATGCTTCTATTTTCCTCATCTTTCACTGTATGTTTCTTTCAATTTTGTTTCTGAATCACACTAAAACTAGATATTTTCCAAACTTAACAGAAAGATATCGCCTAATTCATCCAAAACCCTCTCCATCCCTTAAACTCATGCCATATGGATGACCTTAATAATGAATATTAAAACTTTCCAAATTATCAAGTAATGGGCAACCATAAGTGAACATTCATTATCAACAATCTTGAGCAGGGCAGAGAGAAAGGAAATCCTCAGCAAAAAAGATGAGAAACAAGGCTTGGTAAGCTTTTATAACTTAGACAGGAAAGAGAAAAAAATCAGGCTAGGAGCAAAAAGATGAATCATAATGTGAAATGTACATCCCACCTGGACAGGAGTCTCCAAAACACAGGCAATAGAAACCTGGGTTTTAGCCAACATTTTAATAAAGGTGTTATTTTGCCTATTTGCAAATACAGTATAGGATATTTGTATTTTCAACTGAGCCTTTCCTATTATAATGCAATGTTTATTCTCAAAAAAATGTAATAAAGGAAAATTTCAAATTACTATTAATCCCACCACCAAGTTAAGATTCCAGTGTATATTTTCTAAACATGCACATTTATAAACACGCTTAAACACAATTGGGAGCATACATTGTATACAATTTTGTATATTGCTTTATTTTCATTAAACATAGAAGGTTTGGGCTTATCTAATGTTTTTAAATATTTTTGTAAGTTATGAATATCACAGCGCAGTGTTCAGTTAAAATACATACTTGAGTTCTTTCTAATATTTAGCTACCAAAATAGATGATAAAAGATCAATATTTCAAGATGGGACCAAACAGCACCACACCTTCTGCTAAGTGAACAAATGAAAACCATAGCTCTAGGGCTCAGCTCCAGTGATCCATTGAACTGTGACACCCTTACCCAGCCAGGCTCCTTAATTCACACATTCGCAAATACTTACTGGTTTGCCTTGATCCTCTTGTTTTCATTTTAGGAATGTCCTTTTGTTTGTAACAAATTGAGAAAACAAAACTAATGAGTGGCCAGCCTTAAAACTCCGTGACTGACCACACACCTGTAATGAGCTCAGCCAAGCAGGGTGAAAGAGTGAGTACTAGCTATTAGTGGCCCAAAGAAGCCTAGAAGACCTAAGGGAGAGCCAGGTTTAGATTTTTCTAACCCTCCTTTGAGAACAGGCTGGAACTTATCAGCAGAAGGAACTTTCTTTTAATGGGGAAGGGAGTGGTATTATCCTCGTACTTCCCATCAGAAAAGACTGAGATATAGCCATTGTGTTTCAAAGAAGGAGGAGGGGCTAGTAGAAATGAGGCATTGTCCTTATATTGTCTTAGAGCTATGCTGTGCAAACTCAGTCTGTAGTCCTACCCAATTTAGTGGATTATATCTACATTTTTATATGTAATACAGAACAAAATCGAAAATATAAGAGTACAACACAGCTGGCAAAGTATTGTTTTATGAAATCTTTGCTTCAATTTTATATGTGTATATGTGTGTTGGGTCAGAATGGGTAAAATGTATTTTCTACAGTGTGCTCTGATTTTAATTTCCTTAATTTTTTTCATATATGTAAAATCATTAATTTGTACAACAAGTGCTTTTTGAGTAACTACAGTGTAGTGCTGGTGAGACAATGGTGTGTTGGTGTGATATCCTATCTAATAAAGAGGGAATATGCTAATTGACCATCACTCCGTCACGAAGATGGTTGCACCCACAGCTGAGGCCAAGTTCCCTTAAGGAGCCTTAACAAGCAATCAGCAGGGACCTGAGGCTACGCCCTCCTCCACCCCCGTGGGGCTTGACAGGGGACCTCAGGCTGTGCCCCCAGCCCTGGCTTCATGCTGGGGGACCTCAGGAGACGCCTCCTGCCTTGGCACCAGGCCAGGGGACTGAGGCCACGCCCACGCCCCGCGGGGCTGGACAGGGGACCTCAAGGTGCACTTCCCGTCCTGGTGCTGGGCTAGGGGACCTCAGGCTGCTCCCCCCACCCCAGTGCCAGGCCGGGGACCTCAGGCCACACCCCCCACCCAGCGGGGCTTGATGGGGGACCTCAAGGTGCACCCCCAGTGCTGTGTTGGGGGAACTCAGGCCGCACCTCCCGCCCAGAGGAGCTTGACGGGGGACCTGAGTCTACGCCCCCCTGCCAGTGGGGCTTGACGGGGGACCTGAGGCTGCGCCCCCCTCTCAGTGCTGGGTCGGGGGACCTGAGGCTGTGTCCCCCCCGCCCCGCCTGGTGGGCCTTTTGGGGGACCTCAGGCCATGCCCCCAACCTGGCGGGGCTTGACGGGGGACCTCAAGGCACATCCCCCGCCCCATCTGGGGGATCTCAGGCCACGCCCCTCATCCTGGCACAGGCCAGGGGACCTGAGGCTATGCCCCCTGTCCAGCAGGGCTTGACAAGGGTGGGACTGGGCGGGTCTGGATCTAGCCCCATGGGGGCGGGGGGGCAGCCGGGTCTGGGTCTCATGTGATTTTGAGGCACATGTGGGTGGGTGGGGACTTGACTATGGGCCCCCCCTTTTAATGTGCACGAATTTCATGCACCAGGCCACTAGTAAGTAAATAAAAGTACTTGATCTCTACCTTTATAGAATTCTTACACTTATGAGCAAACAATAGAATAATCACATAAATACTGCTAAGTGTTATGGAAGGAAAAGCTTAGGAAATTAAGATATTCACTAGGGAAGCTGACTTAGATCAGGGAAGAGATGGAGTGACAGGTCAGGATTCTCTGAGGAAGTACATTAAGCAGAGACCAGAATGATGTAAGAAAAGGAATTAAGTGGGAAGGAAAATCTGCCTGGCAGCAAATAGCAAAGGCCTGTACAGTATGAGGAAAAGAAAAGCCAGTGGGCAGAGAGGAAAAGTAGACCACCTAGAAAAGGCTTTCGGGGAGCATGGGATAGGAGGCAATAACATGGGAATTTCAAATGTCCTCAGGACAATGAGAAAGATCTGATTTACATTCTAAAAGCTCACTGAATAGAACAGAGAAAGGAAGGAGACTGCAGAAGGTACTGAGATGTTGGCAGGTGGAGACTAGCGGACTGATCTGATATATATTTAGGAAGCAGGCATGACAAAATTTGGTGATAGTTTGGCTGTGAAGGCTGAGGAACCATTAGGTGTCTGTGATAACTCCTGGTTACTCTAGTGGGCAATGAAATGGGATGAGATGCATGAGAAACCCCAGAGAAGCAGAGCTGAGATGAAAGATGTTCAACTTGTTTTATTTGTTTTTTGTGGGGTTTTTTTACATAATTTTTAAATATATTTTTATTGATTTCAGAGAGGAAGGAAAAGGGAGAGAGAGATGGAAACACCAATGATAAGAGAGAATCATTGGCCTAACCAGTTTGGCTCAGTGGATAGAGCATCAGCCTGCAGACTGAAGGGTCCCAGGTTCGATTCCAGTCAAGGGCATGTACCTTGGTTGGGGGCACACCCCCAGTAGGGAATATGCAGGAGGCAGCTGATCGATGTTTCTCTCTCATCGATGTTTCTAACTCTCTATCCCTCTCCCTTCCTCTCTGTAAAAAAATCAATAAAATATATTTTTTTTAAAAGAGAGAGAATCATTGATCGGCTGCCTCCTGCATGCCTCACACTGGGGATCCAGCCCACAACCCAGGCATGTGCCTTGACCTCCTGGTTCATAGGTCGACGCTTAACCACTGAGCCACTCAGGCTGGGCTGGGGTTCAACTTGTTAAGAGTTAACATGTAGAGATGCCAAATTAGTAACTGGAACTGAATGGAGATATTAAAAAAAAAAAAAAAAAAGGAAGTCAACACCAAAATGGTTTGATGAAACATTATTCTGCTCCATAAATATTTGCCACAGTAAAGTATCGTACAAACCTATCAGAATCTAGAATAAATTTTAAAGATTCAAAGGAGCAGCAGTTCATAAATATCACAGTAGCTAAAACCACTGAGTATCTGAAAATATAGAGCTACAGTGTAACTAAACATTCACATTCAATATACTCCTCTTTCATGAAATGGTAGGGAATCACTTGACTACTATGTTCACTGCTGTATGTTCTACATTTAAAATTTGAGGAAATGTACCCAATACTAGGCAGAATAAACCACCCAGCAAAAGTAAGACAAAAAGAAAATATAGCAAACAATTGTGCAAGGAAAAACTCAGTAGTACCATAAAACATACAAATATACTAGTAAGAATGTTTCTCAGGGGGGGAAGGGAAATGAATTATTTAGCACATGCTTAGTTCTCAAACCTTAATAGTATCAGATGAAAGATTCTGTTCCTTAAGAATCAGCTCAATTTCAATACCAGAAATCCCATCCCTAGGTAACCAATGGGTAAGTATCCTCACTGTTCCCTAGAAGTCCCTACATATGACAGAGTCAAAATTTAATAAAAGCTTTACATTAAAGCTATAGTCAAATCTTATCTAGTTTATTAAAACAAAACAGGTTAGAAAGAAATTTACAAAAATGAAAATGTCAATTACTGCTGATTTTTCTTTTTCCTCTAAATTCTCCTGTTTCCAGATTTTCTTTTGTTTTGTTTTTAATATATATTTTATTGATTTTTTTACACAGAATAAGGGAGAGGGATAGAGAGTGAGAAACATCGATGAGAGAGAATCATCGATCAGCTGCCTCCTGCACACCTCCTACTGAGGATGTGCCCACAACCCAGGTACATGCCCTTGACCAGAATCGAACCTGGGACCTTTCGGTCCACAGGCCGACGCTCTATCGACTGAGCCAAACCAGTTAGGGCTCTTTTGTTTTTAAATGATTAGTTATTTTTAATTTGGGGATTTTTTTAATATGTTTTTGTTGATTTCAGAGAGAAGAAAGGAGAGAGATAGAGAGATAGAAACATCAATGAGAAATATCTATCAGCTGCCTCCTGCACAACTCCTACCAGGGACTGAGCCTGCAACCTGGACATGTGGGCATGTGCCCTGACCGGAAATTGAACCAGTTACCTTCTGGTTCATGGGTTGATGCTCAACCACTGAACCACTACAACTAGACTAAAATACATATATTTTAACTTTAGAAAAGCAACGGATTAAAGCCTGTTAATGTGAAACAAACCTCCAATTTAAATTGCATTCATAGGGGGGATAGATGGCGATGGACATAGACTTGACTTGGGGTGGTGAACACACAATCCAGTGTACAGATGTGTTGTGGAATTGTGCACCAGAAACCTGTATAATTTTATTTTGTTTATCAGTGTCACCCCAATAAATTCAATAAAAAGGGAGAAAAATTAAAAAGTAAATTGCATTCAATTACCAAGTTCGTGGGGTCCTGTAAAGATTATGTGCAAACTTTACATAACACCCTAAATTGGGAAAAAGAGGGCCTAAAAACTCTAAACCCCCACGTAATACATTCCTAAACAAAGTGGGAGGTGAGGGTGGAAGGGAACTGGCAAGGAGGGAGAACTAGAGTAATGATCTTAAAAGATAACAGAGCCCTAGCTGGTTTGGGTCAGTGGGTAGAGCGTCAACCTGCGGACTGAAGGGTCTCAAGTTCAATTCCCGTCAAGGGCACATGCCCAGGTTGTAGACTTGATCCCCAGTAGGGGACATGCAGGAGGCAGCTAATCAATGATTCTCTCTCATCATTGATGTTTCTATCTCTTTCTCCCTTCCTCTCTGAAATCAACAAAGATATTTTTTTTTTAAAAAAGAGAGAGAACCGAGTGCTACAAAGTAAAAATGAACCTTTAAGAATTAAAGCCACTACTTTTCAAGCACTACACTTCCAAGTTAAATTAGTAACCGTTGCCATAGAAACAGTGAAGCAGAGTTTCCCGAGATTAAAAATAAAATTTAAAAAATACTGCAAATTCAAGTGGATGAAATAGGGCAAAGTTTGGTCCGATCCTAGGTGAACAGAGCCAACCAGAAACTTTCCCCGAGATAAGGGTGGGCCAACTGCAACTTCCAACCTACATCTCCCAAGCAGTGCTTCAAATACCACCTCGCGTGGTGATTTACCAAGTGCTAAAAAAAAGTTTGCCCTCCCTTCTTCCGGAGGAGGAACCAGACAAAACCCCTCCCAGCCATCGCACACAAGGAACGCCGACCCGTGCAGACGTGCGCGGTGCAACTCAGGAGCAGACGGCCTCCGAGTTCACCCGGAAAGCATCCGCATGGAGCCCTGCGGGTTTCATTGGCGGAGCCCCGAATAAAAACCCAGACTCGAGCTCAGAGCCCCAGCCTGCCTGGCCTGGCTCCCCCCTCCACCCCAAGCCACGTCCCGTGCCGGGCATTCCACGCGACCCGATACAACTCCTATTTAGTAAGCGCCCACTGTCTACACCGCATCCTGGTCTCGGGCACTGCAGAAATGGCCCCGTGCCGGGAAAACCCAAAGGACAACCGCGGGGGCTGAGGAGGTACCCCAGAGCCAGGCTAGCTGCCTGCGACAGGGTGCTCCGGGGAGGAGCCCCATCCTCACCCCGCGGCGGTGACAGTCCCAATGAAGAGGTGGCCCCGAGAGGCGCAGCAGGCCCTGCTTCCCCGAGTCCGCCGCGGACCCAGCTGAAAGGGGAACCGAAAGGAGTTGGCATCTCTGGACCACCCGCGCGCTCCTCTGCCCCAAGGAGCGCGACCCCCGACTCCGGCCCCCGGCAGAACACCCAGCGCCGCACCGAACCCCCGAGAGGGCCGGAGCGGGCTGTCACTGGCCCCCGCCTCCCTCCCCAGCGACCACGGCCGGACGCTCTCTCCCCAGCTTGACAGTCCCGGCGGCCGCGGACCGAGCGTCCAAGACCCGGCGTCTCCACTCGCCCGGACGCCGGCAACCCCTGCTGCCCCGCGCGGAGGGGGGCAGTGCCGGGAAGGTCGCCCGGGCCCTCCCCTGCCACCCCCATCCCCGGGACTCCGGAAAAGCGGTTACCTGGCGCGCGGGTGGGGTGAGGACACGGCCCGGAGGAGGAACAGGAGAAGGAAGACGGTGGCCTCCGGCCCAGAGAGATTTGGGAAATTTTGGGAGACTTGTTCCGCACTGGGTGACAGCTGCTCGCTGCGCACGCGCACCCGACTCAGGCGCCGATCCCTCCGCCGCTCCGCACCCTCCCGAGGAGGAGACGGAGGCCGCGGGCAAGGCGCGCGCACGGCGCTAGCCCGCTGCTCCTGCGCGAGGGCGCGGGCGCGCGCGCGTCACGTGACCGCCGGGGCCCTTCGTCACGTGAACTTCCAGAAAGCTTAAAGGTGCCCAGCTTCTTCTTACTTTGGGATTAATCTTCCTCGCTGTTCTTAGTCTGTGTTCGCTGTAACCTCTCTTGTCCTCATGTGCACTTTTTCCCAGAGGGAGAGACCCTGGAGCAGGAGGAAGGAACAGGTGCACAGAACCTTGCCCGGAAGCGCGGGCGGCGTTCCCGCAGGGGTGCACCTGGGGGCCCACGCGCCGCACGTCGTCCTGGGCCCCGACGCGGGCCTATGGCGGCCCCCGCCGCGCGGACGTCAGAGTGGCGTTGCCATGGGTGGGGCCTCAATGCCCAGGGGATTTTAGCCTTTGTCGTGTGCCCGGGGCATCTAATTCTCAACCACCAGGGGAGATCCCAAGTGGTTGAAGGGTGTCCACCTGCTAACTTTTTCACAAATAATCCAAGCTAGAGGCCGCGTTATTGGCCTAAGGGAGCGAAACTCCTGTATTTTAGGCAACTACGGGAGTAGGTTAAGCCCTGCGTAGGTGTGCACTTGAGCTGGAGACACCAGAGGGTGGTCCCAGTAGGAATATGGGCTGGGGGGTGGGCGGGGGGGTCTCCAAAAAGCTAGGGATGACAGCAGTTTGGCCTGAATTGTAGTAACAGGAAGTGCAGGTGCCTCCGACCCCGAGAACGTCCTTAAATTAGCTTTGCCACAACTT
Source organism: Cnephaeus nilssonii (assembly GCF_951640355.1). Taxonomy (NCBI): domain Eukaryota; kingdom Metazoa; phylum Chordata; class Mammalia; order Chiroptera; family Vespertilionidae; genus Cnephaeus; species Cnephaeus nilssonii. Next base: position 49,998,279 of record NC_137085.1, on the reverse strand, counting down.
GTTGCTTCAGCTCTGTAACTCCGCCTTGCAAGGTGTCCTAAGGAAACCACACAGACCTTACGCATTTGTTTGTACTGGCAAGAACAGATGGCTGAGCACCAGATGTTTCACAAAACTGAAACTATTTTTTTTTTTTTTATCTTCGACAAGAGTTCCCAGCTGTGTCTGATGTGGAGTTTCCCGTAACATCTTCTCTGCTAAGAAAGATTGGGTAGATCGTTACACTACTGAACACACACTTGGGCTATCGAATATGCTGGATTTTCCTATTACAATTCATTGGTCTCTGCTTTTTTAAATACCTCAAATCCACTTACCTCGCCCTTGAAGTCTTTTCTCGCTGGGAGGAGCATTTCAAGGACAAATTAAATGTGGTTAAGTAAGACTAGTGGGATTATTGGACCACTACATTTCTTTAGTTATTAAATTATAAACAAGACTTAAACTGTACACGTCTGAAACTTGCCTGACATGTACACTCACCTGGGAATTTCCCAAATGTGTATACTATGATGATCCCAACTCTCCTTACAAGTAAACTGGAGATGCTAAAACAATAAACATATAATTGAACTTTTAACTTTTATTTAACACTGTGAGCTTGACACTGTTTAAAGAGCTTCACATATGTTAATTAAATTAATAATTGTGCTCATTCAATGAATAGGTATTTTCTCCTTGTTACAGACATGAAAACTGAAGTATAGAGATTAAGAAATATGTCAAACAGCTACTGAAAACCAGGGTACATCAGAGTAAAAAGTCTGGAAACCTGAATTCCAGTCCATTTGTAGATGCATGATGTTGCACAAACAACATTTGTTGAACACAGTAGATAAAGTCTCTCTTTTTAAAAAAAAATATATTTTATTGATTTTTTACAGAGAGGAAGGGAGAGGGACAGAAAGCCAGAAACATCGATGAGAGAGAAACATCGACCAGCTGCCTCCTGCACACCCCCCACCGGGGATGTGCCCGCAACCAAGGTACATGCCCTTGACCGGAATCGAACCCGGGACCCCTCAGTCCGCAGGCCGACGCTCCATCCACCGAGCCAAACCGGTTTCGGCTAAAGTCTCTCTTTTTTTAAAAAAAAAATTTTTATTGATTTCAGAGAGGAACGGAGAGGGAGAGATAGAAACATCAATGATGAGAATCATTGATTGGCTGCCTCCTGCCCACTCCCTACTTGAGATTGAGCCCACAACCCAGGCATGTGCCCTTGACCGGAATCAAATCCGAGACCTTTCAGTCCACAGGCCAAAGCTCTATCCACTGAGCCAAACCAGCTAGGCAAGTCTCTCTTTTTTTAACCAAAAAAATGAGACAGACATACCAGCCTTGCTGACTTCTCCAAGCACTTTTGAGCATCAAAGAAGATAATGTAAAATGTCAAACACTTCAAATGCTGTAAAGCACTGTGTGAATCTATGAAGCACTTAACAGTTTTGGAAACTGAAGTAAGCCCACTAGAAAATCAACTGGATTCATGGCACAGAGAACAGGGTAGTGTGCCTAATATGTCAAAATACCTCTATTATCAATTACAATGAAAATTAAAAATTAGCCATATAGTTTATTAACTTATTTAGTCCCAACTAAAAGCTCCAACTGCAATAAGGTGAAGGCTGTATAATTGATACATAGAATCCCCCTAAAGCTTATGTTATGTGAACTGTTGTTTAGATCACCTCAGAGACAATAATTGTAAATTTTTTAATACACAGGATGTCCCCAAAACATGTATACACACTTTACCAGCTGATAGCTCAATTTTTAAAATGAAATGTATTTTTTAATATGTTTGATTTGATTTCAGAGAGAGGAAGGGAGAGGGAGAGAGAAATAGAAACATCAATGATGAGAGAGCCTGGGTCAGGGTGAGGCTGGAGCCTGGGTCCAGGTGAGGCCGCGCGCCCCTGGGTCGGGGTGAGGCTGGATCCCGGGACCGGGTGAGGCCGCGCACACCTGGGTCCGGGTGAGGCCACGCGCCCCGGGGCCCAGGTGATGCTGGGTCCCAGGTCCGGGCGAGACCAAACCAGAGCGAGTCGGACCTGCATTACCACCATTTGTCCACCATCCAGAGCTGAAAAGTCAGTGCCGACACGTACACATAAGGAACTGGTGGACATTGAAATTGGGTCTCAAAAGAACTGTTGGTCCAGAAAGAAACTCACTACAGACTGATTCATTTGCCTGTCAGCATAACTATTATTGCTCGTCTCACATTCGGTTCTTATAAGTATATTTCTAGTAACACATGATCTCACTCATCTAGGGGAAATGATGAACAACATAGACTGATGAACAAGAACAGACCCAGAAACAAGGAGGCATCGATCGGACTGTTGGGCCTCAGAGGGAGGGTAGGGGAGGGTGGGAGTAGGGGGGAGAGATCAACCAAAGGACTTGTGTGCATGCATACGAGCCTAACCAATGGTTAAGGACAACAGGGGGGTGGGGGCATCCATGGGGAGGGGTGTGGGATGGGAATGGGGGGATGAGGACAAATATGTGATACCTTCATAAAGAAATTTAAAAAAATGATGAGAGAGAATCATTGATCAGCTGCCTCTTTATTGAAGTGTATGTGGTTAACCAATCTATAGAGAAGACCTATTAATTCAGTCATTCAACTTTCAGTGAAATATGCCAGAAAATAGGGTTCTGAATTACACAGGGAGTGAATTACAAAAGTAGGTTTATAGTTGTCCATATGGAAAATAATACAATAAGTAATAAATAACAGTAGAAGAATAAACTCTGTGTTTTGAGTATTCACAACTGTATACCTACTTTTGTCCCACCCTGTAGAAAAGAAATGTTCTATTTGGTGGAGAAATTATTGTGACCCTTGTCCCAATCAGAAGCAAAACAAATTCTACTGGTGTTTTTTTTTTAAAAAAAATATTTTATTGATTTTATTACAGAGAGGAAGGGAGAGGGATAGAGAGTTAGAAACATCAATCAGCTGCCTCCTGCACACCCCCCACTGGGGATGTGCCCGCAACCAAGGCACATGCCCTTTACCGGAACCGAACCTGGGACCCTTGAGTCTGCAGGCTGACGCTCTATCTACAGAGCCAAACTGGCCAGGGTTCTACTGGTGTTTTGATGCACACACACACTATATCTGTGTTTCATTTCATCATAGGTTAACTCTTATTTGCCATACAAAATTGCTTTGGAGTCTTCAATAAGTTAATCTTAAATGAAAGACAAAGAGGCTCCTTTTGTTTATTTTATTTTTTTTAATAGGAAGGGAGAAGGAGAGAGAGAAACATCAATGATTGGCTGCCTTCTGTACACCCCACACTGGGAACTGAGCCCACAACCCAGGCATGTGCCCTGACCAGGAATCAAATCATGACCTCCTGGTGCATAGGTGGAGATTAAACCATTGAGCCACACCAGCCGGTTGAGGCTGTGTGTGTGTGTGTGTGTGTGTGTGTGTGTGTGTGTATAACTTTTTAGGTATTTACTACCTCTATGGAAAACTGATATTATCTGCTAAAGTTGAATATATGCATACCCTGTGATCCAGCAATTTCTCTCCTAGGTATTTATCCAACAGAAGTGCATGTATATGTGCATCAAAATACATATTAAGAGCATCATTACTTATAATTACATATTACTAAAGATAAAAGATGGAGGTCTATATTTACAGATTTAACAATCATGGAACAAGGCCACTATTTCAGGTAGAGGCCAGGTGTGCTTTCTCTTGGGCCTAAGGTGGAGTCCTTCCATGAACAAGGTATGGAAGAAAAGTTTTATGCCCATGAAGTGGAGAGCAAGGTGGTCCAAACTGACCAGAAGGAGGTAGAAGTCCTGCTGGTGGTGAGCTTGTGATAGACAGTGCGAAGGAGGGTTGGGATTTGTACCAGAGTGAACCAAGCCATCCACAGTGGTAAAGGGGGGAATTTGAGGGGATACTGATTAGTAGTTAGTATCAGGGTTCCAGTCTAAGCACATCTCTTCCATTAATGGTCAGAGTATCTGTAACTTTACAGACCATTCTTCATTACTGAGGAGTACTGTACTTATCCACCCTCAGGCATGAATTTAAAAGATGCTTCATTGAGGGAGCCATTAGATATTGTATTACTAATTTTATAAAGACTCTGATTACAATAGGAAACAAAGCATTTGGTATCTTAGAAATGAAATTGATGTATTATTTGGAAAGAGACTACAAAATGTCTTCTTAGAGTTGCTTTAACAATTCCTGGTTTTCAGAGTACTAGCAACTTTTTTTATTTGTTCTTTTATTAATTTCTCTCTCAGAAAGTTGGCTTGGTTCATCTCTCCAGCACTGCTCTTTCATTTCACGAGGAAGGATCCAATTGTCATGGGCATTCTTGTGCAGAAGAAAATGTTGCCTTATATTTTCATATTCTATAGTTTATCTCTGTTTTATTGAGTTCACTGATTTTAATATTCCCCTTCCTTTGCTGACTGCTTCTAATGTTTCTTTTCTGCTGAAATTCTTCCAGTACGGTATTCTGTCTGATCAATTAGTTCAATTTTTGGCTTGAAACTTTATAACACATTTTCTAGAGGCCTTGCCGTGACTACAGTGAACAAGTACTTTGGGTTCTCTTCCAATCATGTATAATTGACATTTTAGCACTCAGCTAAAAGTTGTAAATGCTTTCTTTTCTTTCTTTTTTTTTTTGTTTGCTTTTGTTTTTGTTTGTTTGTTAATCCTCACCCTAGGATATCTTTTCCATTGATTTTCAGAGAAAGAGAGGGAAGGAAAGAGAGAGAAACACTGATCAGTTGCATTCTGTATGTGCCACAACCAGGGATCAAATGTGCAACCCAGTTACGTGTCCTGACCAGGAATCGAACTAGCAATCAGATGAGGCTCAACCAACTAAGCCACTCCAGCCAGGCTGCTTTCTTTTCTTTCTTTTTTAATGCTTTTATTAATTTCAGACAGGAAGGGAGAGGGAGAGAGAGCTAGAAACATCAATGATGAGAGAGAATCATTGATTGACTGCCTCTTGCATGCCCCCCCTCGAGACCAAAACCCGGGCATGTACCCCTGACTGGAATCGAACCTGGGACCCTTCAGTCCGCAGGCCAACACTCTATCCACTGAGCCAAACCAGCTAGGGCTGCTTTCTCTTCTTGAGCCAGTGTTAATATAGCTCAGATCTTTGTCACATCCATGTCATTTCCTGCTGTGATAAATTGAAAAATATGGCCATAAATTCCTCCCAGGATCCTATGCAATATGACTTTGCACTTCCTCCCATCAAGAGGTGGTCTGTTTCCCCACCTTGTGAATCTAGGCTGACCTTGTGACTTGCTTTTATCAACGGAATGTGGCAGAAGAGATGTTCTGCGATTCCAAAGCCAGAGACACTGCAGCTTCTGCTTTCACTCTCTTATCTTATGATGCCGCCCTGAGAACAGGAGGTCACAGGTACAAGAACCAAGGCTCCCAAAGGACAGCCAGCACCCGACGGCCAGACATGTGAGTGAGGCCACCTTGACATTCCAGCCCAACCACCTCACAGCTGAATGCAGCTGCAAGAGTGAGCCTAAGGCAAAACCAGCAGATAAACTGTTACCCAACCCAGATAATCATGAGAGATAGAAATCACTACTGCTGCAAGTCACCAAGTTTTGTGGTTGTTTATTACACAGCAATAGATAACTGATAAAACTGTCTTCTCTCACTTTCTCAACTTGGCGAGTCCTGGCTCTCTCTTGTCTAATTCAGAAAATACAATTACTTTCCTATTACTTTCCCTCTCAGTTTCAGAAATGATCTGCACAAGACAATTATTCAAAACTTGAGCATCATCACTTTTACAATCAGATTATTTCCTCTTTTTTGAAGACCTCTGATGTACTGTCAGACTTTCCTGACCTTTATGCTTTTCTCTTCTGTCGCTGATAGGAAGCCCACACTTAACTTTCTCAAGCAGCTTTGTTTCATTAAGAGCTATCTTTTCTCTAAAAGGTTCATGGAATTCTTATGCATTTTTTCATATGAACTTAAAACATTTCTATAGATTTCTTTACATTTTCTTCTTAGTTTATAGCAAAACAAGTAATTTTTCCACTTCATCAAAGAGGTGCTTTCCTATTTTAATGGTTGCGCTCTTCAAGCAAGTTCTTAGCTTGTGAAAGTTCTGTTGAATTCTGATACCTTTTCAGGAACTGGGGTTTTTTCCTTTAAATTGAAGTTTATCCTTCTCAGCAATTGATATTTAATTACTTTGGTATGATCTGTTATTTTTTACACAGGAATCTTCTCCAGACTAAAGGACAAATACCAGCGAGGAGTTTAGGACAACATTCCAGAGCACACCTTGTAAATTCCACGGGTTACTGCCTTTATTGCACCAGCAGCCTAGATCCTGATGGAGATTCCACGGGGCTCCTTTCTAAATTGTTCAAGGAAGTGAAAGGCCCTGTTTCTAAACTGTGATTTATTTTATTTTATTTTATTTTATTTTGAGCAGTGGTTCTCAAAGCTTTTTACAAAAATTGGCAAGGTTAAAACTATTTTCATAATAACACTAAGACTTTATTTGCCCATTTCTCTCTTATTCATTCTCACTCACAGTGGAGTTTTCTAAGGAAACAGGGTTGATTTTACCACTACTCTGAAAGCTAATGGAATGTGTTCTTCTGTATTAGTGGGCTAAAATTTTTTGTTTTAAAATCTAATGTGATAAATATTGATGATATATCCATAAAGACAACTTTTTTATTTTTTTATTGGTTTGTAGTTTTATAACTTTATTAGATGATCAGCAGTTAGTTCTCATCCACATTAAGTATTATATATGTTTCCTTTTTCCCCCATTGACCTCTCCCAAGACGTTCCCACCCACCAGCACAACACTAACTGTTTATAGATTTTTTTCCAATATTAACAACACACTCTTTTTTTTCTTTTTATATTTTTATTGATTTCAGAGAGGAAGGGAGAGGGAGAGAAAGAGATAGAAACATCAATGATCAGAAAGAATCATTGACTGGCTGCCTTCTGCACGCCCCCAACTGGGGATTGAGCGCACAACCCGGGCATGTGCCCCTGACCTGAATCGAACCTGGGACCCTTCAGTCCACAGTCCAATGCTCTATGCACTGAGCCAAACCAGCTAGGGCTGTTTATAGATATTTTAAATTGGTGACGGGTACCTAGGTAACCAACGCATAAAGCTTGTTTGGTGAATCTTTATCCTTCTTATTTTTCTGGACAACAGTACCCAGATACGGTCTGGAACATTCCTTAGTACTTTGGCTCAGACACTCCAGGTGTCAATGCACACATCTGGAGTTCCCATCTCCTTCACGGAAAATTTCTGTGATCTCTTTGAGTGCCCAAGGGGCATACTTCTTGAAACCCACTCTGTGGATGGGCTTGTAAATGTTGATGGTGTATTTATTACCTCTTGATTGCAGAATGGCCCTCTTTTTGCCACCCTTCTTCACAAGAGCCATTCTGCTGGGCACAGGTTGTAAAGGAAGCCCCACAAAGACAATTTTCAAGAGTGTTGAGGTCCTGTAACCAAAATGTTCAAGAACTGGATGAGAGAAGAAATGGTAAGAAAGACTAAATTTTCCTTAGTTCTTCTCTGACAGGAAGTCTGTTCCTTGAGGCGCCCTTTCCTTCCTTGAGACATTTAACTCAGAAGAGAGGTCCGGAGCTGCTGGCCAAAGCCACCGCAGTGTTGCCAGGGTCGGTGTGGGGGTGGGAGGAGGTGCACAGGATCAAAAGGGAAGGACAGCAAGGAGATGACCCAGAAGCAGGAGGAGGAGGTACCTCCCAGGCCCCATCCTGCACCTCTTAAACCCTGCGGCTGTCTATAATCTCCTCCCAGGGTCCTAATGAGTCTTGTGGGTCCCTCCATCCCTTCCCTGGAGCAAACAGGCTTCCCAGGTCTGGGTGCCTAACCCTACCTAAAAGACAATAGATATAGCCTTACCCAGGACTGGGGGAAGGGGCTTAATTTTAGTAAAAAAGTAAAGGGGAAATTGCCTTTCTACTGCAGGCGTTTCTGCAATAATTCCAAAGATATGGTCCTAAAAAAAAAACCCTCAAGTTCTGCACAATTTCAGGCTTTTGGAGTAATAGGATTAGCGTAGACCACTTAAACCAGTGATGGGCAACCTTTTGAGCTTGGTGTGTCAAACTTCGCCAAAAAACTGAGCATAACTTGGGTAGTGTGTCACTTTGAGGAAAAAACTAACTCCAAGACTCTAGTCACAAATGTTTCATCCTCAGGAGCAGCAAATGTTTCATCCTCGGCATGCGGCCGCGTGTCATCAGAAATGGCTACGCGTGTCAGTGCTGACACGCGTGTCATAGGTTCGCCATCACTGACTTAAACCTATGCAGAGAACTATCCATTCCATTACTGTGCATCCAGAGCATTAACAGTTCTACTGCCTGCACAGTTAAAATGCCTGGGAGTGCATGGCTGGCAGCCTTAGTGAGTCTCCGGCAACCTTAGACCCTTAGGGACCAGCTTCCTCCTTAGACAAGGTAGGTTCCTGAGGGCATTAGAGACAAATTTCATCAAAAATCAAAATGTTATCTGGGGGATAGCAGTCTTCATCAAATTTTATTAACACCTAGAGAAATGTCTTTACAATTTTTCATCTGCACACAGCTTTCTAAAATAATTTAACATTATGGGAAAGGGTAGTAGGTTTTTGTAGCTCCTAACCCAACCACTTTTTTTTTTTTTTTACCAAAAAGGGGACTTCTGTAGGATCTGTAGCTTTTTCTTAAAGTTTTCATACATTATAAGGTGTTTTTTTTTCTTTAATTGAACCCAAACATTCATGTGCAGAGAAAAATTCTGCTTGAACCCATAATATTTCCACTATTATAATTTTTCTTCAGTATTAAACTAAAAATCTTTAGCTTCCATGACTGAAGTATTTTTATTGATTGGTTGATTGATTTTTAATTTTTATGTATAGATTTTATTGATTTATTTTTATTTTATATATATTTTTTATTGATTTTTTACAGAGAGGAAGGGAGAGGGACAGAGAGCTAGAAACATTGATCAGCCGCCCCCCACACACACACACACACACCCACCCCACTGGGGATGTGCCCACAACCAAGGTACATGCCCTTGACCGGAATTGAACCCGGGACCATTCAGTCCGCAGGCCGATGCTCTATCCACTGAGCCAAACTGGTCAGGGCGATTTTATTGATTTTAGAGAGAGGAAGGGGGAGAGAGAGAGAGAGAGACATCAACTTGTTGTTCCACTTACTTATGCATTCATTGGTTGCTTCTTCTGTGTGCCCTGATCAGGAATCAAACCAGAAATCTTGATATACCAAGTTGACACTCTAATGAATTAAGCTATCCTGCCAGGGCTGAAGCATTTTTTAAAAATAAGGTGTTATTGAGCCAAAAATGCTAGTCAAAAAGAAGACTGGTCTTGAGACTTAAGATTCATGTCTAAACTACCAGCGCCATGGCCAGGTAGAATAGGTAGAAAAGACAGCATGTCCATCCCAGAGTTTTCCAGATAGATAGATGATAGATAGATGATAGATAGATAGATAGATAGATAGATAGATAGATAGATAGATAGATAGATTCAGAGAGAAAGAGAGAGGGAGATAGAAACATCAATGATGAGAGAGAATCATTGATCAGCTGCCTCCTGCACGCCCCCTACTGGGGGTCAAACCCACAACTGGGGCATGTGCTCCACCTGGGAATAGAACCATGACCTCCTGGTTCATAGGTCAATGCGCAACCACTGAGCAACAACAGCTGGGCCCATCCCAGAGTTTTACAAGGTGTTTTTTTAAAATAAATCAAATAGGGGAAAGGAAGGAGAAAGAGGTAGTTGGAAAGAATTTACATAAGCTATAGGCAAAGGGGTGGTAGAAGGTGAAGGGGGGCCAGCTCTGGGATAGAAACAGAGTCCCAGTAAACAAATGTCCACTCCTATAGACGGGCTGAAAACAGCAGACAGGAAAGTCCTTGTGTAGACAAGAGATGAGGGTGTGGGGTGCTCCTGGAGATAGATGGTGCCTGGCTAAAATAATTTGTGGAAAAAGCCACCTGGAAATTAATCTAAAGTTACAACAGGCAAAACAGGGATGTAAGCAGTCTTGTTAACTGATCAGCAACCATGAGCAGACTAACAGTTGTGTCTCTTTCTCTCACTCTCCAGCCACTGTAATTTAATTTACAACATGTCAGAATTTTCTCCTTGTCAACAGGTATAGCAGAAGAGGCTGACATCTCGCTTTACTTGCATTTTCTTGTGGCCCTCTTCATGTTTGCCAAATATTCTCCATTCATCTCTCGCTTGGCTGAAGTTCAACTGCTGCTTGCTGGTTTTCCAAGGAGGTGACCTGACTTCTAGATCCGAAGTCCACCTGTTAGGAAATAAATTTTTCCGAAGTCCACCTGTTAGGAAATAAATTTTTCCAAAGTCTCTATGGAGACTACAGAAGACAGCCTGCTTCCCACCCCTCCCCACCTCCTACAGGTGGCATAATGTTGTCTGGTGAAGCCACTTTTCACAGGGTCTCTTAGCCAGATCTACCCCAAAAAGCCAAGTGAACAAAGATTGGCTGCAGTTTCTATATAGAAGGCAGAAAATCTTGTGTTCTCCTTGCTCAAGCTTCCTGTCATTTTACAGCAACAGATAACAAAATAAAATAACCATGAACCTAAAGATGCAAACTCTGGGTAGTCCTTGTTGCCTATTAACTCAGAAGATGGGTATTCATTGAGTGTCTGCCTGTGCCCTGAATTGTCCAGATGCTGGTGATAGTTGTATGCAAGGTAGACATGGCTTTGCCAGCATGAAGTGCCTCGGTGATGCCACTGAAAAAGCAAGACCCCCACTGCTGACAAAACCATTCTGTTGACCTAATTTCATGAGCTATACTTATGACAAGAGGATTGTCTAGCAGCTGTATTGTTTATTCCTTTTGATCTCTTGTTATTTTCATATTGAGTAATCCTTTATCAGCACCGTATGTTTTTCTGCAAAACTGTGTCTTAATGAAAGCTATATCTATGTTTGATGCTACTTCAGCTTCATTCTTCTGTTTTAGACCTAGACTTAGCATTCAAACTATTGAAGGATATCATACAAGCTCAAACTGAGGAACATTCTATGAAATCACTGGCTTGTCTTCTGCAAAAGTGCTAATTCATGAAAGACTAAAGAAGACTGGAGAAGTGTTACAAATTAAAGGAACACTAACAGATATGATCATTGGAAGAGGATATAGGGGTAATAAATGGTGATGGAAAAAATAATTAGGACGATTATTAGGGAAATTATTAGGACAATTAAAGAAATTGGAATATAGACTGCAGAGTAGATAAAATTGGAGTATGGACTATAGATTAAAGTATTTTATCAATGTTAAATTTTCTAAATTTGACTAATGTACTATAGTTATATGAGACAATATTCTTTTTCTTTAAAAATACACACTAGCCCTAACCGGTTTGGCTCAGTGGTTAGAGCGTCGGCCTGCGGGCTGAAGGGTCCCAGGTTCGATTCCGGTCAAGGGCATGTACCTTGGTTGCGGGCACATCCCCAGTAGGGGGTGTGCAAGAGGCAGCTGAACGATGGATGTTTCTCTCTCATGGGTGTTTCTAACTCTCTATCCCTCTCCCTTCCTCTCTGTAAAAATCAATAAAATATATTTTAAAAAAAATACACACTAAAAGATCAACCAAAGGACTTGTATGTATGCATATGAGCACTGAGCATAACCAATGGACACAGACAGTAGCGGGGTGAGGGCATGTGCTGGGGGAAGGGGGCTGCCAGGGAGAGGTCAATGGGGGGAAAAGGAGACTTATGTAATACTTTCAACAATAAAGAATTTTAAAAACTCTGTTTCTATCCCAGAGCTGGCCCTCCTTCACCTTCTATTGTTTAACACACTTTAAACAATAAAGAATTTAAAAAATACACATGATGTGTGCAACCCAGGCTCAAATGGTTCAAAAAGTATAAACAATAAATGTGTGTGTGTGTGTGTGTACTATATGGGAGGGAGGAAGAAAGAAAAGGTAAATGCAACAAAATGTCAAAAATTATATATCTAAGAAAAGGATATATATATATATATATATATATATATATATATATATATGAGTTCTTGGTTCTAGTCTTGCAACTTTTTTGTATGTTATTAATTAGAAATAAATTCATTAAAAACAGGAAAAACTACCAAATGATCTGTATCAATTCCCATTCCAAACATCTTTTCTAGAAGGCAATTTGGATATATGTATCAAAATCCTTAAAAATGGGCATTGTCTTTAAGCCAGTAATTCTACTTGAGACATTTTTTGCAAGGATTCAGTTGGTGAGAGTCAGTTATGTGTATGAGACCTTATCCTACTGTTATTTTGATAAAAATTGAAACATTACTGGTAAATGTTCATGGTGTTGTTCTGACAAAATAAATTACAGGATTTAATACTTTCATTAAAAAGCTCACTGTAGCCAGACCGGGCATGGCTCAGTGGTTGAGCATTGACCTATGAACCAGGAGGTCACAGTTCGATTCCAGGTCATGGCACATGCCCAGGTTTCGGGCTCAATCCCCAGTGTGGGTTGTGCAGGGGGCAGAAGATCAATGATTCTCTGTCATCATTGATGTTTCTATCTCTCCCTCTCCCTTCCTCTCTCTGAAATCAATAAAAACATATTTTTTTTAAAAAAGCTCACTGTAGTATATAATATTTATTGTCATAGAAAACAATGGCCGATATATTACTATGTTGATGAAAAAGTCTCAAAACAATATCCATAATATGTTTCTACCTTTATTTAAATTGTGTACAACCCTGGCCAGGTGGCTCAGTTGGCTGGGGTGTTGTCCCATACATCAAAAGCTTGCTGGTTCAATTCCTGCTAAGGGCACATACCTAGGTTGGGGGTTCTATCCCTGGTTGGTGCACGGTGTTTAGGCTCAGGAAGTTCATGTGGACAAAAAGGGGCACACACTAAACCTGACAAGTTCAGGGGAGACCTGCATGGCAGTCTTACAAACTCAGAGACCTAAAATAACCACATAGTGTTACCAGAACGGGTACCTGGCCCTGAATGAGTCTACCTCGGGCCAGCCGGTAGCGTGTGGGTTCTTGACTTTGTGCAGGAAAATTTCACAACACGAGTCCAGGTGAATTGTAGAGGACGTTTATTAAAGCTGGGGACAGTGAAACAAGAAAGGGCTGGGGAAATGAGCCTAGGGTGGTCTGTTTTGGTTCACTAAGAAGTCAGAGAAAAGGGGGTCTTGGGGACAGTTTCAAGGGGTTTGCCTGGGACAAACTGCTGCTGCCCATTGCTGCCCAGGTTGCAAGCCTCATGGGGTCCCTTAGAGTTTAGGAGATGCATGCCTGTGGGGGAAGAGAAGGGGGAGGCATGGGCATGCTCCTGGGAGAGAGAGAGCCCTGGACCTTCCTTTTGAGGGGTTTTAAAGGCTGGGAGTTTAGAGGATTTGTTAGGGGAGGATCTCAAAAGAATATTCATCAATTGTATGCTGATGTACCAAAATAATATGTATTCTCTTAGCTTCATCTATCCTTGAGTGTGGTTGGCAAATGGCTCTAATTGGATTTCTGCTATCCCTCTGCCTGAGTAGGGTGATTTAAGCTATCTACCCTCTGGTTGGGGAGACGTGCAAACCATTTACTCTTTAGTGTCCCTGGTTTAGGGAAGACAGGATTTATTAGATGGCTGCAAACTGCTGTTTAACTATCTCAGTTTTTCCTATTCTGCTTGTCCTTGCTTACTGGCCTGTCTCAGTAGGATGGTCTGAAATTAAAACTTCTTAACTAAAAGGGGTTCATGGGGGGGGGGAGGGGTTAGTCATGTCCTAAAGTAGCATTTATCCCTAAGGAAGGTCAATCTCCACCTTAACAAAGCCTATCTGTTGTTTTCTTGCATTTAGGATAATGCCTTTGCAAAAACAAAGTAATTTCCCCGCACAAAATACAGGTACTGCATCAGAGCTGAGACCTCAGATCCCCTCATTATCATTTTTATCATGTTAATTTGTTGGCTGTTAACTAACCTGTTCCCACCTATGTAAAAGAAGTATTGCCCATAATTTTACTTTTTATCCAATCCCATTGCCCCCGCCCCCTCCAAATTTGCTTTCTCCTGCCTCCCTAATCGATCACCAATGATTTCATCCTCTCTTTTGATTGTAATGTATAAAGCAGGGGGCAGAACTACCATTTTCTGGAGCATTTTCTCAATTCATTGAGGTTTTGCTTCCTGGCAATTGTCATCAGTTTGGCTCAAATACACTCACAATTCTCTGCCCGTTTGAAAGTTTCTTACGTAGACACTCCCAGAGCTGAGGCGGGCCAAAACTGACCAGATGCTGGTGGCGGGTGGCACGGGCCAGGAAGCACTGCAAGAAAAGTCTCCGGTAGCGGGAGGGGGAAAGGTCAGCGGGCAGCTCACTCCACCAGACTGACAGCTGCAACGGGAACGGACACCGGCAGAAACTGCCCTAAAGGGTCTGCCTTCCCTAGCAGCTGTGCTTTCAGAATCCGCTGTGCAAACAGCAGCGCCCAGAGACTGTCCGGAGGCTCTTCCCTACGCCCCCACCCACCCACCAACGGAGGTGCCAAGGGCCAGACTGCCATCAGTTAGAAACAGGCCCCTGGGGGCCGGCGGGCTGTGCTCGTAGCGTGGCTTGCCAGGGTGCCAGGAAGGTACCTAAGGGCTATTACCTGGCCCTCTACGCCGCGGTGAGCACGGAGCCTGGACACTTGGAGCTAGGTGAACAGCGTGGTCCAGAGGGTTCCAGGAACGTCCCTCCCTCCAACTCCATCCTCTGCATTTCACCTACGCACCCTCCTTCCCCTCACCTCTGGCCCCTCCACTCCGCCCCCGCCCAGGTCTGGGAAGTCCAGGCTATGGCCAGGCGCCGAAAGACTCAGGTGAAGGGAGGTACAGACCTAAAGGGGGTGTGGGGCGCGCCTACCATTGGGCTGGTGAACGAGCCCACGACCCGGACCTACGGGAGTCCGTCAGCGTGGTGACTGACGTCAGGGGCGGCGCCCCAGAACCCGCGCGATGGGCGGAGCCTCGGCGTCCAGTGGTTCGAATCTGAGCTGTCCTACTGCAGCCTGTGGTCGGTTGTCTTAGTCTCTTGACCCAAATGGGAAGACCTAGGTTTTGCCAACTCCTTACCAGGGACTTTGTAGCATCCACCGCACCACTTTGGGAAATTGCCCTGATTTTGTGGCACCTACACGGCGGTGAGAAGAGTGTCCCCTGGGCTCAAGTGGAGCCCCAAAAAGAACCGGGGGCTGGAAGTTTATCAGAACAGGAGACTGGAGGCACGTGGGCCTAAATTGGCATAACTAGAACTGTGGGAGCTTCCTGCTTCCAGATGATTTACCAAAGCCAGCCTGCAGCAACCTGTCGGAGCTGAGCATTAAGCTCTGGCCATCCAAGGTGTCCAACAGATCCACACAAACTGATGCTGACAGGCACGTGGATGAGTTCAGCAGGACTGAAACACTTGAAACAATTTGCAGTGTTGCAGCTGGGTTTCCCTGGGACTTGGACCTAACATCATTGGTGCTAAGAATATTAGGTGACTCCATGTATTAATCAGCGGCTTGGGGCCGAGACTGATTACTTCGTTTTTTCATTTAAAACTAGAGGCCCGGCGCATGAATTCGTGCACAGGTAGGGCCTACTGGCTGCAGGTGGTTTTCCGGCTGGCTCCGCACCCTAGTTGAACGCCCCATGGAGGGGACAATTTGCATATTAGCCTTTTATTATATAGGACTGTTACGTATTGATTGCATGTCCTTTTTTTCAGTGATTCAATACCCTTGATTTCAGCTTCTTTAGTAACTGAAGGACTTGGTGATCTCCAGTCTCAGGCAAGTGTTCTTAACACAGATTTTACATGTTTACTTGGTTGGAAGGCCAGTGAAATAAAAATTAAGCCAAAGATAGTTGGAATGTTGGGAGTAAAAAAAGATTTGCTCTCTACTCTTTCCACACCCATGATACTTCTGAGATGAGCCCTACTTGTGTGATTAATTGGGCACTTTATTAATAAGGTGTATGAGACTTCCATCTCATTAGGGATTGATATGGTAAAATTGCTAACACTTATTAAGGCTTATTATTTGCCAAGCATTGTCCTAAGTGTTCTGCAGGTATTATCATCCTTTATCCTCAATGAAGCATTACCCAGTGAAGTAGGTGCTATTTATTATTCCCATTTTACAGATAAATTATCATATGGTGAAGTTAATTTGCTCAAAGTTGCAAAGAGCCAGGGTCTACGTTAACTAATATTTACTCTTGATGTAATGGGAGACTAGACTGGAAGTCTGGACACCTATCTCTTCTATTTACCAGTTGTGTGATTTTTGTTACAATTGCTCAACAAAGTATAGTTGAGTCTCAGTTTCTTCACCTGAAAAATGAGGGTGCTATGCCAGTCCTGTTGACCTCCCTGAGTTATTATGAACATCAACTTTTTTAAAGGGGGATTTCCTAATGTATAAAATACTATAGTCCTGGCTGGTGTGGCTCAGTTGGTTGGGTGTTGTCCCATGCACCTGAAAGGTTGCTGGTTGGATTTCTGTCAGGATTGTGGGCTTGATCCCCGTGAGGGGGCGTGCAAGAAGCAGCCAATGGATGTTTCCATCTCACATGGATATTTCTCTAAGAAAAAACAAACAAAAACAAGAGACAAACAAAAAAACCCAAGCAAACCTAATAAATGGAGGAAAATATTTTTGAAGAATGTATTTCAACAAGAGTAGCCAGGGAAAATTGTGCCAAATACATGAGAGGAGCGGACGGGGAATACCAGATACAGTAATAAGCCTCTAGTAGCGGTGGATCAGTGGGGAAGGAAATCGAGGACAAGGAGGAAGGTATTTCTTGAACTGGATAGCTAAAATCCTAAAAAAAAAAAAAAACCGGGGCAATTTATATTTGATGTGCCCATATGGATCAAGGGGCAGGTTTGAGTTAAGCCGGGGGCGGGGGGTTGAAATGTCGAGGCTACCGGAGAGGAATCCAGAAAGTGGTGTAAAGCCCTGAAATGCCTTAGCTTTAGCGGAGGAAGCGGCTGTGCTTTGCCTAAGGGTGGGGAAATACGCGTGGGACGCCTGGGTCGTCCGGGGCGCACGCTCACTCCCAAAAGAGCCCAAGGGGGAAAGAGAGGTGGCTGCGACAATGCTACAAGCGAGTCCCTGCTCCACGTCCGCTCCCTACAGAGCACCAGACACACCCAGCGCCACCTGGCCTGTGGTACCCACCCTTCCTCCCACCCTCCGGGTGGCGACCGCGATAGTCTCAGCGGACGCCAGCGAGAACTTCCCGTTCCCGACGCCCCCGGCCGCCAGTTCCGAGATTACCTTCTCCTCCGGAGCCCAAGAGGGGCGGACGGCTTGGGCGCGCGTCCCTGCACCCCGGAGGCAGCAAGGGAAGTGGGGCCTGGGCGACGATGCAGGAGAAAGCCCTGTGCTGTGCACGCGCCTAGGGACGGGACCAAGGCGGCTGGGGAAGCAGAGCGGCGGGAAAGGCACTCGCGCCCGAAAACACGACCACAAAGAGCAGTCCCGAGCGGCGGAAAGTCACGTGATCGCAGAGCCGTCACGTGGCCCTTGGGGCGGGGCCTGTAGACGGTTCCGATCAGTTAGCGAGTCCCCGGCGCCCCAGGGAAGGCTTCGGTATCCCCCGGGGCACCTAGACTGGCGCCATTTCCTTGGCTCTACTTGCTCTCCGGCCATGGGGACGCCCCTTCTTCCTAGAAGGGAAAGTTGGGCCCAAGGAGAAGCAGATGTCCGGGCACCGCGCGGAAGCACGCCCCGGTGCGGACGTAGGACCTGCGGGTATCCACGCGTGTCCCAGATGCAATACGCCCCGTTGCGGTTCTAGGGCAGTGGTCGGCAAACTGCGGCTCTGCCGCTCTGTTGTCTAATGAGTTTGCCGACCACTGGGATAGGGGCTTAATCACAAGGAACAACGGCCTGTAATTATTGGAATCGAAAGAGTCTAGGAGGGGGAGGCTGCCGCGTGGTGACGTCAGAACACGGTTTCCGGGGAAACGGGCGTTGCGGGCCGGCTGCATCCCGAGGGATCTTGCGGCTTCCTCCCAGGTGGGCTGTGGCCGCCTCTTGGCCGCGTTTCCCCAGTTCTGTGGTCGAGGTCCCCGCGGAGCTTTCGGGAATGGAGAGGTCCAGGGAGGTACTTTGTCCATGGGCAAAACGCTTAAAAACAAGAGTAGTCCAAAATCTTCCCACAAAGCAGACTCCAGGCAGCCCTGGCTCATTGGCAAGTCCAACCAAACACAAGGAAAACAAAATTTCCATCTTAACCAAATACTTCCAGGTATATGGGGAACGGGCGACAAAAACAGTGAACAGCCCTAGCCGGTTTGGCTCAGTGGGTAGAGCGGCCGCCTGGAGACTGAAGGGTCCCAGGTTCTATTCCCGTTAAAGGCACTTGCTGGGGTTGTGGGCTGGATCTCCAGTGGGGGGCGTGCAGGAGACAGCCAATCAATGATTCTCTCTCATCATGGATGTTTCTATCTCTCCCTCTCCCTCCCTCTCTGAAATCAATAAAAATATCTTTAAACACACACACAAAACTGAACACTTCAACTTATAACCCTGATAGAAAAACCTGACAGGAACAGCAAATGGAAGGAAAATCATATGCCAGTTTTTGCTCATAAATGTAGATATAGAAACTCACAAGCAAAAAGTTAACTAAATCTAGTATTATTTAAAAAGAATGATACAATATGAGCCAGTTAGGTTGTTTTAGCGTAAGAATTAAAGGTAACTGATTGCCGGCCTAACCCGTTTGGCTCAGTGGATAGAGTGTTGGCCTGCCCCAGTCCTGGTCCAGCTGCATGTGGGAGGCAACTAATCCATGTGTCTCAAAAAGATGCTTTTCTCTCTGTCTCTTCCCCTCCTTTCCACTCTCTAAAATTCAATGGAAAAGTTTTCTCAGGTGAGGATTAACAACAACAAAAAAGGTTATTGATTAATGGAGAAAATATGATCACCTCAAATGTCAAGAAATTGTTAAATTAAAAACATATACACCGTAGGTGCTCATGGAAAACCAGGAGTGTAACCAAGCCCCTGGTGAATTTTTTTTACATATTGATTTCAGAGAGTGGGAAGATAGAGATAGAAACATCAATGATAAGAGAGAATCATTGATCAGCTGCTTCCTGCATGCCCCACACTGGGAATCGAGCCCGAAACTTGGGCATGTGCCCTGACTGACGGGCAATTGAACCGTGATCTTCTGGTTCATAGGTCCACACTCAACCACTGACCCACACTGGCCAGGCAAGCCCCTTGTGATTTTAATGCCCCTAGTATTTTTGGCAGCTAGAATTAAATAATTCTTAATCAGGCCTTTGTTCACATGTTAACAGCTTTTTCTGCTCAACTCCTTTTGTTCTCAGGAATGTAGTTATAAATTGCTGATGTACTATCTCTTTGTCAAACAGGAGATAATTTCAGGGTGGCCAGGAGTATTTATGAGCTTTGCTGCAGAAGGAAAGAATGGCTTCAAGGTGGCTGAGACCAGCTTCTGATGCCCAGAAATCTGATGTGAGAAAGTGTTATTTGTGGCTGCAGAAACACAGACTTCTTTCTCAGTTCCCTGGAACTCTCCCGCCTTCTTTCTCCCCTTTAACACTCTTCTGCTTGGTATGGAACTTTGGAGATGGTCTTTGGACATTAGCCTGCCATCTTCCTGAATAAAGCAAACTTTCCTTTTTCACCCAACACTTGTCTCTGGAATATTGGCTTTAGAGCAACGAGCAGCCCAACTTGGGTTTTTCAATAACAGGAATAGAAGGAAAATTAATCTAATAAAGGGTATCTGCAAAAAAATTATTTAAAAAATCCTATAGCACCCTACTTAATGGTAAAACTTTGACAACTTTTTCTTTACAATGTCCTTTTTTAAAAAAAAAATTTTTGAGAGAGGAAGTGAGAGAGAAAAAAAGTCCATATGAGAGGGAAACATTGATCAGTTGCCTCCCTATGCACCCCAACTGGGAATCTAACTTGTAACCTGGGTATATGTCCTGACTGGCAATTAAACTGGCAACCTTCTGGTGCATGGGACTACCCTCAACCAACTGAGCCACACCAGCTAAGGCTCATTGTTTGATTCTGTATGTACCCTGACCAGGGATCGAACCTGCAACATGGGTTTATCTGCATGATGCTCTGACCAACTGAGCTACCCAGCCATGGCACCAATATATCTGTTTAAAAAAAGAGACAAACTGCACATTTAGCATGTTGTTACTTTAAAAATTACACACACATTCAAATGTACATTTAAAACTTTAGATATACATCAAAATATTAAAAAAGATTAAGTGACTGGATTTTAGAGATTATTGTTACTTTTTAATTGTTTCCTTTCCTCCTTTAAAATAATTTTCAGTGGGGTAGAGGGGGTCAATGGGAAAAAAACAACAAGGAGGACATCTATAAAACTTTCAACAATAAAGACAATTTTTTAACAAATATATTTTTATTAATTTCAGAGAGGAAGGGAGAGGGAGAGATAGAAACATCAATGATGAGAGAGGATCATTGGTTGGCTGCCTCCTGCACATCCCCCACTGGGGATGGAGCCCACAACCCAGGCATGTGCCCCTGACAGGAACTGAACTCAGGACCCTTTAGCCCTCAGGCCAACGCTCTATCCACTGAGCCAAACCAGCTAGGGCAAGATAAATTTTAAAAATAAAATAATCTTAAAAAATAAAATAATTCACTATAAAAATGAAATAAATTTTAAACATTGATCACAGCTTATTTTTTAATTTAGAAGTCACTAAAAATAACATCTCCATGATTTTTACAACAATGCAGCCTATCCTTTGGTTTTAATGCTCATGAAGATAAGGATGTAGGGTACTTTTGAGAAGCTTAGTATTTTATTATTTATTGCTCATTTCCCCTTTAAATCACTATCACATAGTTCAGTTCTTACAAAGTTGACTCAAGTTGATTTGTAGTTAGCACCTGTTGTTTCTAACTTAGATATTTGAAAGTCTTGGTTTAGGTCTCAATGGTACAATTTATTTCAAGAACATTAATATGCAGAGGGTTTTGTGTTTCTTTAGTGCTGTGGTTCTCAAGCAAGGATACCATGGAAATCTATGAGGATATTAACCAGGATCTGTGGGCTGAATCTGGGGGTAGGGATGAAAATGCATAGTTTGACAGGTATATTCTTTTAAAATATATATATATATTTATACATTTATATATATTTTTATATTTTATATATATATATATATATATATATATATATATATATATATATATATATTTTTTTTAATTGATTTCAGCAAGGAAGGAAGGGAGAGAGAAAGAGAGAAACATCAATGATGAGAGAGAATCATTGACTGGCTGCCTCCTACACGCTCCACACTGGGGATTGAGCCCTCAACCTGGGCATGTGTCCCAACCGGGAATCGAACCATGACCTCCTAATTCATAGGTCGACGCTCAACCACTGAGCCATGCCGTATATATTCTGATTCTTTTCTCAACTAGCTTCAAAAAAAGAAGGCAAATTAAACTGTTTAAGCCTCTATTTTCTTATCTTTAAAATGGGGATAGCAATATTAACTCTGTAGTTCCTCATTTACACCTCAATACTGCCAAAAGTTCTGTTGTACTTTTGGTTATCAAAATTTTCCAAAACCTGGGATCCAATAACAAAACAGTTTTAAAATGGTCCTTGCTGAGAGGAAGAATGGGTGCCTCTAGTTTTATGAAGTAAACACTAGATGGCAACATTCAGGCGGGATTTTCTGTTATCAAACCAACTGGGTTTCTCCCTTCACCCAAAACCCCTCTTCCCCAAAATAGAACAGAAGTCCAGAGATCTTCCTGCTTGTCTCAATTGGAACAGCAAGTGAGGGACTATATTTGTCAGTATTTGCTAGGGTCTAAACTAAAAGTATACTTGATAGAGGAGGGGAATAACGGTAAAAGTTTATATAATATTTACATTTGGCAGGCCCTGTTCTAATAATTTTACATATGGTAAAACAAAGAGTAAATAAATTAACAAGCAAAATCTTAGCCCACAAGCCATATATATATATGGTAAGTTCATACATTAGAAAAAATGAACAAGAAATGATTTCATATTTATTGCAGTGAATGGGCAGGTAGATTATTTTTCAATGTGTTCCTTTTTTCCCTTCCTTTCTGAAAGGTTAACGTGGTTGGTGCACACAAGCAGGCTAAATAGCCTTCTCAAAACAGTGATTAAAGAAAATTGAATTTATTTAAGAAAAGGGGCTAGGGGATGGGATATCCAAAGGGAAGGGCTGCACAGCACCGAGCCAAGGGGACATTGGGTTGATGATGGCAGCACCCAGGAGCTGGAGTTTCATCCTCATATGCAGTCACTGGCGGGAAACTATTGTTATCAGTGGGTTTGGGGGCTGAGGAGGTGGGCTTGGAGTGTGGATGGAATGCAGGTGTGAGATCAGGTGTCTTTTAGAACAGTTTCAATTCCTTATATGGTCTGATTCCTGATGTCTAGCAAGTCTTCTTGGCCTTTGTTCTCCTATGGCGGGAAGCTTACAAATGGCTGTTAAGGATCATATTGCCCTATTGTCCTAACACTTTCCTCTTTTATTATTTTTTTTAAATATATTTTTTATTAATTTCAGAGAGGAAGGGAGAGGGTGAAAGAGATAGAAACATCAATGATGAAGAGGGAATCATTGATTGGCTGTCTCCTGCACGCCCTCTACTGGGGATCGAGCCTACAACCCGGGCATATGCCCTTGACTGGAATCGAACCCGGGACCCTTTAGTCCGTAGGCCTATGCTGTATCTACTCAACCAAACCGGCTAGGGCTATTTTCATTCATGCTTTCAACAAAACAAGTATTTCTTAAGTATATGCTATGTTCAAGATACTAAGAGTCTCAGTTTGGGACCAAGGGGAAGATGAAATAATTCACATAAAGTTATGCCTCAAATCTCTAAGGGCACTACAAACTGAAGAGCAAAGAGGACTCGCATGTTAATACTATAGGACATTGCCCTGGGAGAGTGTTGGCTCAAGCACCAAAAGGTTGCGGGTTTGATTACTGATCAAGGGCAGGTATCTGGGTGGCAGGTTCATTCCTGCGTTCTCAGAAGGCAACCAATTGATGTGTCTCTCCCACATCAATGTTTCTTTCTCTCTCTCTCTCTCCTCCTCCCCGTCCCTTCCACTCTCTCTAAAAATCAATGGGAAAAGTATCCTCAGGTAAGGATTAACAATAACAACAAAAATACTATAGGACAAAGTGGGATGTATGATGTTCACATTTTGTTCTCACAAAAGAAGTTTTACTGGATGGCAAAGGAGGTATGAATTATTTTATATTGGGATGAACACACACAGAGAGAGAAGAGAGATTAACATTTATTGAAAGCTTACTAGTGCTCACTTTGGCAGCATATACACTAAAACTGGACTGATACAGAGATTAGCATGATCCCTGCGCAAAGATGGCACACAAATTTGTGAAGCATTCTGTATGTATGTATATATGTATGTTTGTATGTATTTATGTATTGTTAATCCTCACCCGAGGATTTTTAGAGAGGGTAGAAGGGAGAGAGGGAAGAGAGAGAGAAACATTGATGTGAGAGAGACACATCGATTGGTTGTGCCTGACTGGGGCTGGGGATTGACCCTGCAACAGTCTAACCACTGAGCACACCAGCCAGGGCAAGCATTCCATATTTTAAAAAATAAAAAAATAAAGCTTACTATATGCTAGGACCCTGCAAGGCATTTTACACACAGTATGTCATTTCTTAAAATGTATTTTTATTTATTTTTAATTTATGTTAAGTGGTTATTAATATTCCCATTTTCAGGTGAAGATATTCAGTCTTAAAGAGAGTAAGTAACCTGCCCACAGGTACACAGATAGGAAGGGGTAGAATAAGGCACTGCGGATGGATAACAATTGCTGCTCTTTGTTTCAACTTAAAAAAGAGAATACAGATGTATTTTCAGAATATCAAGTAATAGATGTACATTACAGGATGGTGGAGTTTTGACAGGTCAAATAGAGGTATCTAGGCACTACATGAAGACACACAGGCCAAAGAAACGTATTTATAAGTCTGATGGGAATGTGTGTAAACAGTTCCTTTTTTAAAAAAGGGGAAGAGAAGAGAGAGTTTTACATATATTGTTTATTGATTTCAGAGATAGAATCATCAATGAGGAGAGAGAATCATTGCATGCCCCCCACAGAGGATCAAGCCCGCAACCTCGGCATGGGCCCTGACCGGGGATCGACTCAGGTCAATGCTCAACCACTGAGTCACGCCGGCCAGGTGAGAGTTTAAAAAATCTACCCAGAGGTGGAAGACATTAGTGAAGTAGATCATTGAAGAGTGTCCTACATCTGCCCCAGCAGCCCCCTCCAGTTCAGGACTTTTGTGTTTTCCCTGTTGCCTTTCAAATTCTGATCTTATCTACAGAACTCAGAGAGGGGAGGGTTCTGGTCCTCCACACATGAATAGTTTTGACTTTTTCACTTCAACACACACTATTCAACTCTAAAACCAATTATATGCCAAACACTGGGCTGCAAGGTCGGTGTGCAGGTGCCAATTATATCAGGTCCCTGCCATAGGTCTTTTCCTTCCAAATCCCCGTTAAATGGGTGGTTCTAGAGGATAGTAGGGGGCATGAGGGCCACTCCCTTTATATTGTTTACACATACAGAGTAGTTACTAGTAAAACATGGACTTCGGAGTCAGAGAAACTCACATTTGATGAAACAGGGTAAGAGAAAAATGAAAATCCTGCCAGTGGAGCCCAGATTCTGAAGAAGCAGGCACTCAGGTTGACAGCAACTCTGTGCTGACACTTTCTCAGTCTCTACATGTTTCCATAAATACGTGGGTCCAGCCTCAGGCGGTTGCTGCCCCTAAAGATACAGCTCAGGTTCCTTAGGATGCTTCTGACTGATTCCTAACCCTCCCAACCTTGAGCTTCTCTGACCCTTAAACACTCTGCTTTCATGCTGGGCTAATTAACACAGATGAGACAGAGGAGAGTTGATGGTTAAAAGGAAGACTGCACACCCTGAGTAAGGGAGTCACAGAGTAATTGGCCAGGAAAATGTGACAAGAGCAGGACCCCACAGGGGAGTGAATGAAACCAGGCTGCACTGAAGTGGAACTTGTAATTAAAAAGGGAAGATAAGATCTGCAGTGTGCTGGCTCCTGGTCATCCTTGCCCTCAGGTCAGAGGCTAAGACTCAAGGTGCTTCTTTGAAAGGAGACTGGCTGGGGCGGGGGGGGGGGGGGGGGGGGGGGGGGCGGGGGGGAAGGGGAGGGGCGGGAGCTACAATCGGAGATCAAGTCAGTTCTACGGCCTACTTATTGCTCCTCAGAGCTGAGAGGTAGAGAACCCAGGCCAGGCCCAGTTCTCCAATCCTGTGTCTGCACTTGGGACCCCTGGCCTAAAACTGGAGGAGAATTCTTACCCCGGGATGAAGACAGAGTCAGAGAGACCAGGAGCTCCAAGGATTCCCAACTGGATGTGGGGAAGCCAGAATGCTACAGTGGAATGACTGTGGCATTCTTATTCCACTTGGAGAGTTGTGGTATAATAAGAAATATATGTCATCTTTGTCTCCAGCTCCTGACACAAAGCTCCTAAAACTCTGGTAAGTTCCTGAGTGATAGAGCGTCTTTTTTTGTTTGTGAGAAGCCTCTTTTGAGCACACTTGAGTTTACACTGATGAAGTGACTTAGGGTGAAGCCCCTGGATGGCCCTAGGATGTCACCAGAAAGACCTAGGGATTAGAGGGTTGGTAGCTCAGTTGGTTGGATATGCCAAGTTTTTGGGTTCGATCCCCACTCAGGGGACATACAAGAATCAACCAATGAATGCATAAATAAGTTAAACAAATCAATGTTGTTGTTTTTTCTCTGTCTCTCCCTTCCTCTCTCTCTAAAATCAATCAATTAATTAAAATTTTATTTTTAAAAAAGAAGTCGGGTTAGCTCCTAGACCATTGTTTTATAGTTACCTATTGATAACTGCCATAGTTCTGGCAGGGCTTAACGCAATGGATCATTTGTTTTGGCAGGGCTTGATTGGATGGAACAATTTTGGGGAACATTTTATTCTGCCGGTTACAGGATGGGAAGCTATCTCCAAGTAGATAGTATCAGAATTCAGTTAAATTATAAGACACTTAGTTGGTGTCCCCTGAAAATTGTGTGTGGGAGAAAGAAACTTTCCTCTATCCTCAAGTTTTTTTTCAGGCTAGTCTAATAAGTAAATCTGCCTGGGATCAAGGGCAGAGATTAAAAAGAAAAAAATAACCAAATTTAATTACATATGGATGCATGGGAGCCCCACATACACGAGAGACTCAGAGACGCTGCACACACACGAGATTCAGGGACAGAAAGTTAAAATGCGGTATACATGGTGTTCTGAGGTAAGGTACCTTGGGGCTTCAAAGGCTCATTGCAGGATGATAAAAAAAGATAGGGCAAAGAAGGTTATCTAGGCATGCTCTCCTGAGCATGCCTGCACCTTTCATTTCCCTCCAGGTGTATTACCTTTGCCTTTCTGTCTGCTAAGTTCCAAGGGACCTTCTTCTGCCTCTGTAACTTGTTTCCTGAGCTTACACAGGCCAGCTGGCTCATTTCTACTACCTCTGTAATGTTCTACATAAATGTTCTCATATACTAGTATATATCTAGGTAGTTAAAGGAGGGGGGCAGAAGTTTCTCTTGAAACCATAGGTTGTTGGTTGCCTTGAGCTCAAAATAATCCACAACCACAGAGGCACATCTTAGGGGTGACTCGTTCTGAACTCCTGCAATCACTTGGTGGTGTTGGAAAACACTTCAGCAGTCAGTGCCCAAGGCTGAGCTGTACACACAGTTTTGGCAATAACTGACCTGGTTCTGGCCCCAATTCCCTCTCACTTCCTCCCTTGCTGCAGACCTTAATTTATTTCAGACTCTGAGAGTAATCCACTAATCTGGTCTTTAAGCAGGGTAAATATTTAGGAGCTTAGTTTTCTTGCTTAGCCTGGGGTAGGTATGGGTGGTGACCACTTGGACCCTATTCCTGGTTCCAATAACTGGGATTTTGCCTGGATTTTTAGTAATGGGCATTCTGTATCATTTATTGACTCCGCCACCAAGTTATTTTAAGTTCTAAGTGGATGTTCTCTTACCTCAGTGTCTCGAGTTCCTTATAGTTTTGGAATTTATCCTCAAATTTAAGTGACTGGACCTTTCTTTGGAGTTATTATTTGCTAGAACCTCTGCCTACTACAACTTAAAAACAAAACAAAAACTGCCTGAAGCCAAGCTCTGGCTTCTGATGGGGAAAGATCCTCTATCCACCCCACAGTGGCTGTTGCTAACATCTGAACCCCCCAGATCCCACCCTTAATGCCACCCACTGAACCGTGAACTAGTCCCATGATCCTTCCCCTCTCGCAGGCTCTGCGAGCCCCTCCTCAGAGGCACCACCACCACCAGTCAGTGCCAGTCTGACAAAGTTGGGGGTTTTCATCTTGTGTGTGCTTTCATCTCCACTCTACTCAGTCTTTTTCCTCTTTATTGTTGTTGTTTTCTTTTTTGCAAGGACTGTATTTGTCTGGACTCCAACTTCCCCAGACATAAGGAAGAGCTGTGCATTCTCTGATGCAGTGTCTCTTACACACTTCTTTTCCAAAATGGGTAGAGGAGGTTGTATGTGCTATTCCAGAGGTCATTTTTTTAGAGATAGTGGGATTTGGGGGGCGGGGTGGGGGTGGGAAACAAACACCCATGGTCTGTTTGCTCTTTGCACAAGCTAGCCACCAAGTGCACTTTGGAATTGACTCTGATACCTGCTGGTGTAAAACTCTGACCAGGGAGTGCTGGATTACACCACCGTGGCCAGCACCGTCCAGAACACCACATGGCAGGACCTCAGAAGAGGTGACCCACATGAATGAATCACCCAATGCCATGAGGGTCAGGGTCTGCCCGTTTTTTGTTTTTTTTTTTTTAGTTTTTTTAAAATATATTTTATTGATTTTTTACAGAGAGGAAAGGAGAGGGATAGAGAGTTAGAAACATCGATGGGAGAGACACATCGATTCAGCTGCCTCTTGCACACCCCCAAATGGGGATATGCCCGCAACAAAGGTACATGCCCTTGACCGGAATTGAACCTGGGACCCACTGAGCCAAACCAGTTAGAGCAGGGTCTGCCCGTTTTGAAAACGATCATTGTTTTCTCAATTACCACAGGATTTTCTTCCCTCCTTTCATCCCCAGACATCTCAAGCAGATGACTAGAACCTGCCCTCCCTTTCTCACTCTCTCAGTTGCAGCCCTATGTGACAGGCTTTAGACCTGGGGCAATTGCTCTCTCAGAGGTCACAGGGGTCTCCTCAGTGCAAACTTCAAGGAATTTTTCCTGTTTCCCTTCCCCCGACCTCTTTGGAAAATCTGGGTACAGTGCCCACAGCCGTGCCTGACATCTCTTCCTCTCTCAGAGTCTCAATCTTCAGTTGCCAGGACTCTAGGCCGGCCAGCCTGTGCTCCTCCCTCTTTCTCAAGACTTATTTGCTTCTTTTAGAGACTTTGCTTTTTCTCCTCAAATAAGGTTGATTCTCAACGTTTGGACAGATCTGTTTGGTCAAATCCCTTCCCAGAGTGCTGCTTCCCCCTGGAAGTAAATGGTTCTCAGGCCCAGATCCCTAGACCAGACTTCTGACCTCAATCCTACATTACCATTGGCCCGCTCTGTCCTTCCCTGGAGTACTCCTCCCCACCACCACAAACTCGCATATTGGGAGGCAACGTCAACTTCCAATACCCTGAACATGCTCTCCACCTGGGCATTTTTATTTTCATTATGTCTGCCAACATCCTTCCATTTTTCTAGACTTAAAACTCTGGAGTGTGAACTTTTAGTATTTCCTTTATCTTGTCTCTTACATATACATAGTAAGGGTCTTCATCATATGTTACTAATATTAAATACAATTTTTGTCTTAACAAAGTTTAAAATCTTTTCAGAAGTATAGTTTCCCACCACGATCCCCCTTCACTAACATTAGGCTTAGTAATATACATTTAATTTGTTACTGTCTTCTTTTTACAGTGACTGTAAGGGTGTCCCAACTCCCTTCTCCTTGGTTTGTCTATAAATACAGAGAGAAAAGTGGAGCTTCCCAGCATGCAGAAGTGGCTATGAGACTGATTCTGACCAATGAGATTCAAGAGGAAGTCTGTTGATTCATCCATTAGGTGAGGCTTTATACATATGATGGCTTGATTTCTTTTTTTTTTAATATATCTTTATTGATTTCAGAGAGGAAGGGAGAGGAAAAGAGAGACAGAAACATCAATGATGAGAAAGAATCATTGATTGGCTGCCTCCTTCACATCCCCCACTGGGGATAAAGCCCACAACCCAAGCATGTGCCCTTGGTTGGAATCGAACCTGGGACCCTTCAGTCCGCAGGCTGACGCTCTATCCACTGAGCCAAACCAGCTAGGGCTGATAGCTTGATTTCTTAATCCAACCCCTATATTTTCTTTCTTTTTTTAAAAAAAATATTTTTTTTTATTGATTTCAAAGAGGAAAGGGAGAGGGATAGAGAGATAGAAACATCAATGATAAGAGAGAATCATTGATCAGCTGCCTCCTGCACACACCACACTGGGGATTGAGCCCGCAACCTGGGCATGTGCCCCGACCGAGTTGATGCTCAACCACTCAGCCACACCGGTTGGGCTCTTTCTTTCTTTTAAAATATGTTTTTATTGATTTTTTTAGAAAGAGGAAGGGAGAGGGACAAAGAAATATTGCTCAAGGATTGAGGGTGGACCTCTGAACCAGGAGGTCATGGTTCCATTCCAGGTCAGGGCACATGCCCAGGTTGCAGACTCGATCCCCAGAAGCGGGTGTGCAGGAGGCAGCCAATCAATGATGCTCTTTCATCATTGATGTTTCTATCTCTCTCTCCCTCTCCCTTTCCTCTCTGAAATCAATAAAAAAATATTTTTAAAAAAGAAAAGAAAAGAAATGTCCATGAGAGAGAAACTTCATCGATTGGCTGCATGCGCCGTACTGGGGATCAAGTCCACAACCTGGGCATGTGGCCTAATCTGGAATCAACCATGACCTCCTGGTTCATAGGTCAACGTTTAATCACTGAGCAACACTGGCCAGGCCTTATTCTTATTCTTTAAAAAACAACAACAAAAAACAAAACAACTTTATTGCTGAAAGTATTACAGATGTCCCCCTTTTCTCCCCATGGGCCCCTTCTAGCCTGCATCTTCCCCCTGCCCCAGGACGTCACCACACTATTGTCTGCAATCTTATTCTTAAAGATCATGTTCCCAAATAATGTTCTGGCTTGTGTAATTCTAAGAAAGAGGGGTTTCACAATTCATCCAGAAAAATCACTGCCTTACTGCTTTCTTTTTATTCACACCATTAAGACCACTCTCTGGCCCTAGCCGGTTTGGCTCAGTGGACAGAGCGTCGGCCTGCAAACCGAAAGGTCCCAGGTTTGATTCTAGTCAAGGGCACAAGCCCGGGTTGTGGGCTTGATCCCCAGTGGGGGACTTGCAGGAGGCAGCCGATCCATGATTCTCTATCATCATGGATGTTTCTATCTCTCTCTCCCTCTTCCTTCCTCTCTGAAATCAATAAAATATATTTAAAAAAGAGACCACTCTCTGAAGCCCTTACTTGAATCACTGTAAAGACTCAACTGTTGCCCAGCCTCCCAGATCATATCCTTTTACCAAGAGACTTTGCAAATGTCCCTCCTTGCTGAAAGGAAGGTCCTTACAGAACTAGAACTTTTGGATCTCTTCTTGCTACAGCTAGGACCAGTTGCCCTGTACCTGCAAGCTCAGCCCAGGTTCTCAGGCCTGGGACAATTCCAAACTTTGGGCAGGGCACCTCATGCAAGCTAATAATTTGGAATTCCTTTTAATATTTTTTTCAACATTTATTTAATGGGAGCTGCATTGGTACTTTTAGGCAATGTTTGTTGTTGGAGTTTGTTTGTTTGTTTGTTTGTTTGTTAATCCTCACTGGAGGATATTTTCTCCATTGATTTTCAGAGAGTAGAAGGGAGAGGGAGAGACAGAGAAACACTGATGTGAGAGAGACACACGGATTGGTTGCCTCCCCTATGCACCCCAATGGGCCCGGGATCAAGCCTGCAACTCAAGTATGTGCCCTTGACCGGAATCAAACCTGAGACCCTTCAGTCGGAGGACTGACGCTCTACCCACTGAGCCAAACTGGCTAGGGCCGGAGTTCTTTTAATTTTCCATTCGGGGGTGAAACCAGTGGGTCCTCCTTATAGAAACCTGTGTGAAAGGGTGCACTGGTGCTGGCTCATTCCTGGTGGTTCAGTCCCCTAGGATTGGTGCTCAGGCCATGGCTTAAGAGGCCAGCCCCATCTGGATCTTCCCGTTTCAACAAGTGGCATCTTCCACCATCATCTCACAGGTGCCAGCATAGAAAGTACAGGAATGCTGCTGCTCCTCTTACCAATAGATTTCTCGATGTTTAGGTGAAGTGACTGTCCTCTCTGCCCATCTGAGAGATACACTGAGAGGGTTGAAGTTTATGTTGCACGTGATCAATCCATTCCAACATTTCTATCTCACAAAACCTTTGGATCCTTTCTTCTCTATTATATCAAGAAATTTCTAGTATCTTAACCTAGTATATAACTTAATGAAGGCCATTGTTGAGTCTGGTTTCAGTCAATCAATTGAGAAAATCCTTAGAGCCACTCCTGGCTGATTGAGCTAATACACTGAATTTAGAATCTCTGGTGCTATAATATATCAATAATTTCAATATTATATTCCTTCTTCCTTGTTCTAGAGCCCAGCCCTACACAGAAACCCTCTGGTGCCAATGTACATGAGCAGTATCTTGCAATTCTTTCCCTATATAGACTTCTCCTCTGGTGTCAGATGTCTTACCCAACTTCCTGGGGTACAGGGAGATCTGATTCTGGTTTGGACATGGAGGTAAAGAATCACTAGCACACCTTTGCAAGATTGATGCTTTAGTGAAGCCATTATAGGATCTTCAAGCAAGGGATGGCCAGTATCTCAGAGAGGGGCAGAGAGACTGCTTCAGCAAGCAAGGGGGACTGAGTGGGATTTGGGGGTTTGGATAATCAAATTCAATGCAAACTACCAAAATGTCCCTATTCCAAGACTTTGGGTTTTAAATTAATCCCAAACTTTCACATATAAGACCTAAGAAGACTGTGAATTCAGCTCCTGTGATAATTTGGCAATCTGCAGGATCAAGCATTGAGTCTAATATGTAAATACTTTCTGCAGCTGCAGAAGTTAAGAAATTCTTTTAGAGCATTGAAGCTCTCTAGTTCTCTGTCATTTTATTCTGTAAACTCTCCAGGGCATGCAGAAGCTACTAGCTCTCTCAGTGGTCCTTCTAGGTACCATTCCTACCAGAGAGTCTAAGCTAGCAGAGACATGTCTTCAATAGGCACTTTATTCTTCACTGATAATTTAAGTGATTGCTTCCATTTCATGCCCAAGACTATCATGATCTCATTTTCGACTAGTGATAATGTTATCATTGACTTAAAACAGAACCACGTCAGATAGCTAGTCCTAGATTCCTATCTTTGGGGGTCAGTTTTCTAAAGCCACCTTTTGCCTTAGTTACAGTCTCTGTTAAAAATTATATAGGAAACAAACAAATAAAAACACTCATATGTGTTTCAAGCACAGGAGGATAAAAATGCCAGTAATAGGTGCAAATGAAGCCATTGGAAGAATTGGAAGAGCAAGACAGGGTAGACAGACCTATTTTCAGGTCAATCACGGAAGCTGTCTGTGGTCCAGGACAGCAAAATATTCTTGCTGCCTCCTAGGCTGGAAAACCACAGCACCTTTCCATTGTGAGAACAGCTGCCCTGCTCTTGCATTGTGAGTGATTGGTAAGGAAGTACTTCTTGTCTGCTACCACCCATGCATCTGTCTGCTGTTGCCAGAGAAACAAACAAACAAACAAAAAATGGTTTCTGCTTTTATCCCATTTCCCAGTACTCACACAAGTGTATCTTATTATCAGAAGACCAATAACATCTACCTTGCCTGCCACACACACACATTTTGCCTAGTGTTCTAGGTTTTATACTTTTCTGCCTCTCCCTTAGTCTCTGTGCTGTCAGCTCCAGAACCCGGAGTATGCAGAGCATGATTAAAGCAGGAAGCTTAGAGGAAGAGGAAGAGCAAGAGGTCAGGTTCTCTTTTGCCCTAGTCTAAGTACGAGTGATGTTCTGATGATTTTGGTCCCACTCTCTTCCTCATATTAGAAGGACAATGGGAATTTTGAAAGTTCAGCGTTTTAATAAAAATCTCAAGAGATAGCTAGAGAGCTTAGATTTACAAAATACCTAGGTAGAAATAATTTTCCAACTAAGATGATAGTGCAAAATGTACACCTTCATAGATTTTGCATTTTCCCATGCACAATATATATATACACAGAATATACATATATATGTATAATCTACTTTAAAATTCCATTCAACTCTGTGAGA
Source organism: Cnephaeus nilssonii (assembly GCF_951640355.1). Classification (NCBI taxonomy): domain Eukaryota; kingdom Metazoa; phylum Chordata; class Mammalia; order Chiroptera; family Vespertilionidae; genus Cnephaeus; species Cnephaeus nilssonii. The sequence goes on along the minus strand of NC_137085.1, from coordinate 49,964,615 downwards.
TGACAAAATTGAAGCTCAGAGGTTGAGGTTGAGTAACTTGCCCACTATCCTACACTATAAAAGAACTCTCATCTGCCCACATTGGTTTCCACGAGATACAGAGGGGAAGGTACTCCAACATTAAGGCATGAAAACTAACCAACTCAAAAGTGTTTGGCCTCCGGGTCAGAATCGCCTTCCATCTCCGCTGAGTCCCATTAGGCACTTCACCCGCGGCCGTCCACCCGGATCCCGCAGGAGCGAGATCCCAGACTGGCATCCCCCTTGGAGAGCCTCAGCCTCTGCCCTCAGCCAGAGATGGAGTAGGAATAACTGAGGATGCCGGGAGCAGGCGCCCGAAAAGGGGGTAGGGAGAAGGGGCGGGGTGGGGTCCGCCTCCGCCCCCTCCCCTCCGTTCACTCCCATTGGCCGAGCGTTTGCTGGCCCCATTCCCACCGCCCGCCCCCAGGGCGACGCTTAAAGTGTGCGGAGCAGGTGCCTGGAGTGGAGCAACAACTTTGCGCGCGTGTCCGGGCTGTGCGCGCCGCCCATTCATCGCCCGGGAGCGGACGCACATCCCTCTGTCGCGCCGGTCACCCTCTGGGAAGGGACTCCAGGCCGGAGGCAGCCGCCACCAGAGGGACCGCCACCAGGAGACGGGCCGAGAGCGCCACCGACTCTTGCGGTCCGGGGCTGGAGACTGCGGCTGCGACCATGCAGACGTGCGCCAGGGCCTGGGGGCTGCGTCTGGGCTGCGGGGTCCCCGGCGGCGGCCGCCTGGCGGGAGGCGCGGGGCGGCGGTGCGTGCAGCAGAGCCGTGACAACCGGAGCGGCGGTGGGGACGGCGGCGGGGCCGGGGCCTCGCGCCTCCTCGAGCGCCTCCTCCCCAGACACGACGACTTCGCCCGGAGGCACATCGGACCTGGGGACAAAGACCAGAGGGAGATGCTACAGGCCCTGGGGCTGGCGGTAAGGACCCCCATCCGGCCCTCGGGACCTCACCCCGCCCCGCCCCGCCCGGGTTCTGCCGGCTCGGCCTCCCGACCCCCCGCCCGAGCTCTGCCTTGCTCCGCGTGGGACCCGCGTCCCGGTCCCGGGCCCTGGAGTGGCAGCGAGTCCGCGCGCTCGGTCCTCCGTACCCCAGTCTTCTCCCGCCCGCGTCTTTTCTCTTCGCGCTTCAAAACCGTTTGTTTTTTCAACCCAAGTCGCCCCGCCGACGAGCCCTAACTTTGGGAGAGGAGGAACTCCTAGTTTATCGAGTTACCTCCCGTTGCCGACTGAAATCCAACCCGGAGTGGCCGAATCGCTACCCCACTGCATCCTTTTCTTTGCTCCAAGCGATTTCTAGTTTGCAAAGTTGTTCTTTCCTTTTTAAAAATAAACCATAATTAGGCGACTTAAATGAGGTTCCCACAAGTCTTAGCAGATGCAACACACAGAGGTGACGCTTTTCATGCAGAAGCATTTTCCTCCCGCTTTCGTGTTCACCGTCTCTCGCGTTTTGATTCTAGAGCATTGATGAATTGATGGAGAAGACGGTCCCCGCGAGCATCCGTTTGAAAAGGCCCTTGAAAATGGAAGACCCTGTTTGTAAGTGGCCGGGAGGGCTCCTTAGACGCTGCTGGCTCTGGCCGGTTGTCTTCTATGGTCTCTGAAAGTCCAGCTCTAGGTTAGGATTGCTCAAGACCGGGAATGAATATGTTTATTTCAAACAGAACAGCGGCGGATGCTCCAAGGTGAGGGAGAGAGTGGAACATTTAGTCCCATAAACAGTTTTGTACCCTCCGATGGAGTTGATGCAGCACCTTTCTGGTCTTGATCTCAGGGGTCTCGAGGTCCCTGCAAACTTCCCAGGGAGGGCAGTGCACCAAGTGGGAAGACGTCTCACTTCTCAGGCACAGACTGGGACAGTTCTCTCATCCTTTGGGTTGAGAGGTTTCATCACGTCTGCAGATCAGGATAGAGACTCAGAAGGGACAAAGGATTTGCCTGTAGTCATGCAGCCAGGGGAGTCACACACAGATGGGAGACCCAGACATCTGGCCTGCAAGCCCAAGGTTCTTTATACCATAAAAGCTTTTAATTCTTCTCTTATCTCACACCTACATTTTATTATTTGTACCTACTGAAAGGCAGCAGTACTTTTTAAAAATCTGAAGGATGTTTATAGAGAAGCACACAAATAAGATTAATGTTTTGTTCAGAGAGCTTAATTTACTCACAGACTTTCTTAGAATTTTATTTTCTGTTTAAATGTTTTTCATAGTCTGAAGAATGCCTTTCAGAGGTCTCCCAGGACTTAGGCAAGAGCCCATCAGTCAAAGGGACAGGCAGAACTGAAGAGCTCTTGTCAATTGGTTTGTTTTGTTTTAGGTTTTAGGACAGAGAGGATATATGGAAGGCGAGCTTTAGTTTGTGTCCAAGGTAGATAAGTTGAAGTATGAAGCCAGTCCATCTGCGGCTGGCTAATGTAAGTCAGGCTATGCTGAGGACTGCTCCCCTTGCTGGTTTCAAATCTGAACCAGTTTCCCTGAACAGAGGATGACGGGCGGGACAGATGGATGTACCTTGCTCATAGAAGAAAATCTGCACGTTTTGTTCTGTTGAAGGGATTCAGACTTAGGGGTAGCTGGAAGCCTTATCTATTTCAGTTTGAGGAAATCTTAATCCTGACTCAGTGGATGTTTAAAGAATGAAGAGTTGCATGCTTTTAAAGCAAGCTTTAGGTAAATATATGAACAAGTAAATGCCTTTCTAGGACTTTCAAAGTCAGAATATTTGGGTCAGCACTTCTTAAAATATAATTGAAAATAAGGTGTTCTTTAAGAGCCTAGGAAATGTGTCAGAGTTGTCTATCCTTTTTTAGTTCAGCTACTTGTTTCTAGCAGAATAATTTGAACATCGGGGGCTTCCATTTCTTCACCCTGTCTCTCTCCCCTCTCCCTATCTCTCTGTGTCTCTCTCTCCCTTGGAAGTGAATTTATTTTTTAAAAAATGTTTTTATTGATTTGAGAGGGAGAGGGAGAGAGAGAAACATTGATTGGTACTCCTCCTGGCCGGGGATCAAACATGCAAGCTGGGTATGTGCCCTGAACTGGAATTGAACCTGCCACCTTTTGGTGTAAGGGACGATACTCCAACCAACTAAGTCACACTGGCCAGGATTGGAAGCACACTTTTTTTTTAAAATATGTTTTTATTGATTTCAGAGAGAAAGGGAGAGGGAGAGAGAGATAGAAACATCAATGATGAGAAAGAATCGTTGATTGGCTGCCTCCTGAACGCCCCCCTACTGGGGATGGAGCCCACAACCCGGGCATGTGCCCTTGACCAGAATTGAACCTGGGACCCTTCAGTCCGCAGGCCAACACTCTATCCACTGAGCCAAACCAGCTAGGCAGAAGTACACTTTTGATGAGTAATTAGAGGCTTATGTGTAAACTTTAAACCCAGCAGCTTCTGTGAGATTTGAGCCTGGTTCCATCTGGTTGGTCTGAGCTGACTCAGAAAATACTGCATGGTCCGGAGTCTTCCCTTGCCCTGAAGCAGACTAGCTCTGCAGCAGAACTTGCTTCTTGGGTAATGAATATTCTCCACATAGGGTGAGCAAATTGGTGGGTAACCTCCACTAGTAGTGCTTCCATTTAATAGTGAGGCAGCATTATCCAAATCAATGTTTGTGTTCTATTGTAGTCAGAGAGGAATCTGGACCACATATTTGTTCGCCATGTACAGAGAAAACTAGTAAGAGCTAGTCATGAGTCCTCAGTGCCCTCATAGCCGAGTAAAACGATTGTGAGAACTATAAGCAGCATGGAGATAATGTGGGTTAGCTCTTATGACTAAATAATCTCAAGAGTTTATGTAGGGACAAAGGCTTACCCTGTACTGGGTACCTTGTAAAGTACTTTCATGTGTTAATTTAATCCTTATAGTCCTGTGAGGCAAATACCATTTTCACCTCTGTTTTAAAAGAAGAAGAAACCATGGAATACAAAGGACACGTAACTTGCCCAAGGTCACAGCTGGTAAGCGGTGAAGACAAAATGCAACCTAACCCAGGCAGTCTAGCTCCACTATCCACTCTCCAACCACCAGTCTACACTGTCTTCATTGTGTCCTCTGCCGGGGGGTGGGTGTACAAACTAGAAAATCCCTGCCCTGGATCTCTGAAGTATCCAGTTTATGGATGTGCACAAATCCAGTCACACTGGAATCACTGCCATTTGCCAACTGCCCTATGGAAACGCAGTGGCGTGCTGAGAGCACAGGTAGGGGACACCTCCTCTGCCAGGGTGCAGGACTAGGGCGAGGTCGTGAAGGATGGGTAGTGATGCTCTGCTGGACAAGGCAGGGGGAGGCTGCTGCAGGCAGAGGGACCAGCATGTACAGGACAGCGTGTCCTGACAGAATCAGGGAAGTACAGATGGTTCACCTGTCCTGTAGGATCTTCCCCCTACCCTTGGGCACTTCAGGAAGTGGCTTGAAAGAATACCTTGATTATCAGTTGGCTTCTCAGTAAGTCATATTTAGAGAAATACACAAAGCTACTCAGTTCAAAGCCCTATCATAGTTTCATCCTATTAAGCGAATCCCCCTTCCCTCATCCACATACATACATAAGGGGAGAAAAAAAAAAGACAGAACATTTGTTTCTCTTGGTAGTCATTATGGATGATTTTAGCTTTCTTTTTGTTACTCTGCTTTTTCTAGATTTTCTACAATAACTATGTTTTATTTTGTAATTAATACAAAATTTAGAAGTACTTTAAAGACGAAGCCCGTCACTTTCAGCTATGGTATGCCTCCCCGTGTAGTGCTTGCAGGGAGGTCATCTCTGAACTGAAATTACTGAACTAGTCCGTAATGTCACAGAAGCTGCCGGGTTTGAAGTTTATACAAAATTGCACTTTGCTTATTGTGGGCATGCGTGTGCTTAGGAAGAGAGGAGAAACTAAACCGCCTAAGGTTCAAGTTGGTCAACCGGAACCGAGCCCCTGAGCTGACAGAGTGAGACTTTTAACTGACTTGTGAGAACTTAATGTTCTACGTTACATCACTTAGAGTGATTTAAAAAAAAAAAATTTATTTGAGAGAGGAAGGGAGAGAGAAACACATTGGTTTGTTGCCTCACTTATTTATGCACTCATTGGTTGCTTCTTGTATGTGCCCTGACCGGGGCCTGAACCTTGGCATGTCAGGATGATACTCTAACCAACGGAGCTACCCAGCCAGGGCACTTGGAGTAATTTTTAATGGAGGGAGGTGAGCAGAGAGAGGGGATGTTGTGTAACGCAGCTGAGGTGGCTACTCTGTCACCCCAGTGGGGTTGGGCACTCACCTGAACTGACCCGAAGGACACCTAGGTAGCTGGCGCAGCTGTTCCCCAGGCTGAGGCTGCCAGTTGTCTTCCAACCAGATGACATCTGTCATCAGGCCCTGCCCGTAGGCTCCTCCGTCTGTGACAAAGCTCTCCCTTGGGCATTCCTTGCTCCTTCAGTTCCCAGCTCCTAGTTGAAGATGAAATAATACAATTGTGGAAATAAGCAAAGATCAACCAAATGGTGAAAGCAAACCTTATTTCTTCTGAACTTGCCGTAGGAGTTAGCCTTCTGTTTTGGCGGAGGAGTGGGTGAGCCACCTTGTGGAGTAAAGGCTTCAGGTGTTCCCTCTTTGGAGGCTGTTGGCGTGGAGAAGCCATAGGCAGGCTCATTAGAAGCAGGGCTTCCTATGTGCTTGGTTAGGGGTGCATATTTCACTTTGGTTGGTCCTAAATTGGAAGCAGGGATCACTGTTAAGGAAGCTGTCAGTTATTAATCCTAGCCATTTGGGGCCGATTATTACGGAAGTTATTGTGCAGTTTCCTGGATGGTCACTGGAGAAAGCATTCTTTCATTCTGCAAGTCTAACTGATAGCAGGCTGGCTTCTGGGGTGGTTTATTGTAGGTAAGGGGGTTGGCTTCTTTACTGTAGGTAAGGTAGGTTGCTGCAGGATATAAGTTCTATGGTTATATATGGTCTGGCCACCGTCTGTTTAACTCATTCTCTCACAATAGAGCCCTTATATTTTTGTCGTTAATTCCTGGTAGGCAGGCGCCTGAAGATCTGACTGATAACTTAGTCAATCTGTTGCCTAGTTGTTAAATGTTTATTGGCCATTTGCTCTGTGCAAGGCACTGTGAGATAGATATATGAATAAACATATTCACTATCCTCAAGGAGCTTATATCTTACCTTTGTAATAAATTAAGTCAGAAAGTTAAAAAGTCTCAAGTCCATGAGAACTATGGATAAAATGCTGTGAGTGTTCAGAAATGATGTGAAATTGAATAGAAAAACTGGGATTTCTGAAACAATGTAAAGAGTTGAAATATATCTTCTTTCCTTAAGAAGCAAGGATAATATCTTTACATTGATGATTTTGTGTGTGCATGTGTTATAAGAAGAAAAAGACTCAAAGAAATAAAGAAAATGGCAAAATGCAATGTGCAAAAAGCATAATTATGGGAGCATGAGTATTGTTGTAGTCCCATCTTTGATTGAATCTTACCAGAATAATTATGTTATAATCATTTGGGGATTCTGGAGTGTTTTCCAGTACCACCAAGCAATTCTTATGGACACTGACTGGTGTCCTACAATTGAACTCAATGCTGACATTATCTACCTGAAGATAGCATCAGATCTCATAGATTAAAGACTCAGTCCCCAAGACTGCCCCTACTTCAGATGTCAATAGCAAGTCCAGGTTGTCACCCATGCTTCTGACCAACAAGCTATAAATTGAAGGTTTTCATGACCCACTCCTTGGGTTTGATTAATTTGCAGGAGTGGCTCGCAGAACTCAGATAAACATCTGAAGTTTACCAATTTATTATAGATTATATTATACAGGATACTGGTGGACAACCAAATAGTGAAGCACATAGGGTGAGATCCAGAAGGATCCCGAGCACAGAGCTTCTGTCCCTCTGGAACTGAGGTGGGCCACCCTCCCAGCAACCATCCCAGAAACTCATCAAATCTGTTGTTCTAGAGTTTTTATAGAGCTTAAACTGAACCTTTCCCTTCTTCCTTTTCCCAGAGGTCTGTGGGAGGGGCTGAAAGTTCCAACCCTCTAATCACGTTGTACATTTATTACAACTGATGGGTCTACATTGACACATTATCACCTAAAGTCCATAGTTTACATTAGGGTTCACTCTTGGTGTTATACAATCTATGGGTTTGGACAAATGTATAATGACATGTATTACCAGTATAGTATTATCCAGAATAGTTTCACTGCCCTAAAAATTCTTAGAAGACATTTAAAAAAAACTACCACATTCATGTAAATTAGCACACTTCCTATGTTAAATTACAATGTTTTATCTAACTTTAAAAAATATGTTTGCTCTCAAAATGAAGTCAATTATACTGTATTGTAAAGACAGTGTTACTCTTGAGGACTATTAAAGTGCATAGGAGCATTTACCCATATACTAAATGCTCTAGCCTACTCACCTTCATTACCATTGAGTTACAAGCTATTACCAAATCTATTTTCACAGCTTCCTCTATCTGCTTTTATTCCTCATTTACTGAGAGGTAAAGGATGGTAAAAATATGACCCCTGAGTAAGTGTAGGTTACAAGTGATAGGGAGATAGATAGGTCTGCAAATAAGATGAATGGTTTGGCTGAGGGTATGACATGAGCAGAGGCATGGAAGTGGACATATATGGTTATTTGACAGATGGTGTATAGAACAGTAGGTTGTAGAGAGGCATGGAAAGTAAGGTATGGAGGGCTCAGAACCTGATAAGAGATTTGTCTTCTACATAATGGGGAAACATTAACAATTATTACAGAGAGAAATGACACAATTCAACACAATAGTTCTGTGTTTTGCAGAGTGCCTCTGAGGTCGGAGGCAGGGAGGCAAACTGAGAGATTGCTGGAGAATTTACAGGTGAGATGTTAAATGCTCATTAGTTCAGGTCTACCATGAAGCAGTCATCAAGACAGCATTAGATATATAAGAAATTTATTGGGGGATGGGAGCAGGAGAAGGTAGGGGAGCCTTTAGATTGTGATATAGTTCTGACCCTGGTGGAAGGAGGGGAGACAGATGGAAGGAGGATTAGGTAGGAAAAATTTTAGACAGCAGCACAGATATAAGAAAGTTTGGTGAGCCGGAATGGGAGTCCTGAAGCTAAAGTAGCCCATGGCTTGCAGGAATGGATCAGCATTAGTTCTCCTGCTGGGCTTAGTAATTGGCTGGTAGCAGCCCGTGGGAAGTATGGTTTCTGCACAAATATGGTGCTTGATCCAGAGAGGCAGCAGGTGGGGCTGTCAGTCACTTTCTAGGCCGAGTGTCTTGGGGTGATGGTGATGTCATTAACGGAGAAGGCATAGGGAGAAGTGGGTTCTGGAGGAAGGCAAGATCAAGAATTCGAGCAGAATTGAGTTGGAGGTGCTCATGGAACATGATTTGGAAAAGTTGAAGCAATAGTTAGAAATATGAGTCTAGAGCTCAAGAGAGAGATGAGAGGTGGAGTTGCAGGGGCAGTGAGTCTTCTGAATGAATTAATGGGCATGGGTGAGATTTCCTATGGATGGAGTATGGCGAAGAAAGTGGAAGCCAGGATGTTGGGGAATGGAGCGTATAAAAGGAGGGAGACAGAGCCGTCTGAGATGGAGTAATCCAAGAGGCTGGATGATAAATGTTCAGGCAGGGGGTTGTGGGTCCCAGTGCCATATTCTGGACATTTCTTAGGGTTTTGAAGACATAAGGACAGTCCACCAAGATGGAAGCTCAGTGACCCCCTTCTCTGAGCTTCTTACCTTTGAGTGAATTTAGGAGCTTTGGGGCAGGTGCTAGACTACAAAGGTTGTGAGCTGCTTGCGGGCAGGTCAGTGTTTTGACTTCTATTTTTGTGTACTCTTTCTACCCCACCAAATGGCATTGGACCTTGATTTAATAATTCTCCATCGTGTGATGTGTGAATAGCTCATCTCATTTTGACTTCTTAGGTTTGTTTCACTTATGAAACCCAAAGTATTTCTATAAAAATGCAAACTGGGAATTTTAATAAGGATTCTCAATGTCTATATTGTCAGCATACTAATTGATTAGATAATGAGGAAACAATTTTGGAAAATCCGAAATTATTGTAAGCACTGCATTATTTCAGAGAACTTGCTTATTAGCTGCAAGTTCCCATTTATAAATATTTCTCTGACACTCATGCTTTTAGGGACATGAGAACAATTTGTGCGTTGATTTGTCATCATGGATTCTGTGATGGGTGAGTTGTTATGAATATTGAGCTAGCTGTATGTGGGAGTTTAAGTGCATTTTCATTGCAACACCTTGATTCACGTGTATTTCCTGAGGACCTACTATGTGCATAGCAACCCACTCTGCCCCTGCCCACACAGAGATTATAATTTAGTTGTTGAGATTCTGGGATGGACTACAGATTTCTCCATAGGCTTATTCTTTGATCTATAAAATAATATCTCTTTTCTGCAAGTGTGTTGGATTGTTTGAGTTGGACTGTTAGAACATATTCTTCCCTTTTTGTTCTTGCTCTGCTGGCCATAAAAATGTACCCGCAGGGCAGCAAAGAAGAAAAACAAATACTCCAGGACTTCCACCCTGATTCTCATTTCAAACTGATCTTTTGACCAGTTATGTAGGTCAACTAGTGTTCCAGATAAATATTATGAATTGTAATGTTTCTTGAGAATATTTTCATAGCTTGAATAAAGAGAGGCAATGGAGGAGGCCTCCCACAGAAAGTAGTGTGACCCAAGTTCAAAGAGTCAATAACCAACATGGCGCCCCTCATTCCAGCTTCCCCACTGTGGGGTGCTGTCCTGGTGTTCCTACAGCTGGTACAAATATATAGAATCGCTGTGTCTTTTGAGAGAGCAGGAATAGCAGCAGGGACTGTTCTCTTTGGAGAGGAGGGACCAAGGAGTCATCAGAAACACAGTTTGGCAGTTCTTCAGCTCCTTTTACCATGAGGTGCCTGGCCAAGGAGTCTAACCCCTGTGGATTATTTGGGGCTGGGAGAGGTGGGGTATTAATTGGCTGAGCAAGAAGATGGGGAAGAGCCTGACAGGATTCGGGCAACAATAATCATATTGTGTTTAGGGTAATGGGTTAAGGGTGGGGAACAGTGTGTACACATGTGTGTTTAGGTATAGCAGGTATCATGACCTAGCCTGCCTGTCCATTCTGATGATATTTTTTTCAGTTCTTGTCAAAATTCACTTATATGGGAAATTAGAACCTAGGCCCAGGGGTGTCTTGAGTGTTTAACAGTTAAATCGGCTTATTCCTGTTAGGAAGTATTCATGTGGTAGAGTAGTTGGTACAAAGTTCTCCTTGGTATTTTAGGTGAAAGTGATGAGGGAGTCACTATTGAATAGGCTCTTACGTGGAATTACATAAGGAGGAAGCATTTCTTCTGAATTCTAAGAAGCAGGAGTAGTGTGAGACCCACCTGCGGATTTTTCTGGAGTGGTGCCGAGGGCAGTGAACTCTGTTCTTGGTACATTCGGATGACATTATGCAATGCTCCGAGGGATCAGAAGCAGGCGTTTTATTTTTCTACCAGAAAAGCACTTAACTGCTGAGATTCCTGACGGGTAGCTTGAGGGTTTTCATGGCGTGGAGTGCACGATAATATACAGCATCTGGTCTGGCTGCCCTGCCAGGCTTGCCAGGCAGGCATCTGGGGAATGACAGTGTCTTTATATATTTAAAATTTTTTATTTTTAAATTGCAGTGTACATTCAGTTTTATTTTGCTTTTGTTTCAGATGTACAACATAGTGGTTATGCAATCATACACTTTACATAGTGCCCCCTCCCCTTCCAGCCGCCCATATTTCCAGTACCCACCTGGCACCATACATAGTTATAACAATATTATTTACTATATTCCCTGTGCTGTACATTACATTCCCCTGATTATTTTGTAACTACCAATAGACTTCTTAATCCCTCACCTTTTTCACCCAGTCCCTCAACCCCCCTCCCCTCTGGGAACCATCAATTTTATCTCTGTATTTGAGTTTATAGTTTTTTGGGTTTTTTTAAATATACTTTATTGATTTTTTACAGAGAGGAAAGGAGAGGGACAGAGAGCTAGAAACATCGATGAGAGAGAAACATTGACTAGCTGCCTCCTGCACACCCCCTACCGGGGATGTGCCCGCAACCAATGTACGTGCCCTGGACCGGAATCAAACCCGGGACCTTTCAGTCCGCAGACCGACGCTCTATCCACTGAGCCAAACCGGTTTCGGCTGAGTTTATAGTTTAAAAAAAATATTTGTACTTATTTCAGAGAGGAAAGGAGAAGGAGAGAAAAAGAAACACCAGTGATGCGCGAGACCTTCCTGCATGCCCCACACTGGGGATTGAGCCCACAACCCAGGCATATGCCCTGACTGGGAATTGAACTGTGACCTCCTGGTTCATAGGTGGAGGTCCATGCTCAACCACTGAGCCACATCAGCCCAGCTGTATTTATGATTTTTTTTTAAAGGATACTCCCTTTCTCATTCTGTTTCACCCCCTCCCCCACCTTAATTTCGTTGACATCCACAAGGAAGAGAGTTACTGGAATTGGGCCTGTTTACAGGAGGAAGCTGTTCAGTGGGAAGGAAAAGTGTGAGGAATGTGCTACGGGGTTTGCTCTGGGGGAAATATGAAGTCTTTCCTTTCTCCTCTTTGTCCACACAAATTTCCTTGGGCTGCCTGGGCTTGAGATGACACAATTGCCTTTTTATAATGCTTCTCTTATTAGGTCGGGGGGAAAAGGTTACCACTTTGGATCCAGATCCCACACTATTTCCTCTAGAAAAGAATTGTTCTCCAAGGGAGAAAGGAATCTGTATGTACTGTGAAGTGCAGTGGTGGATATTGCCTGGCTAAGACTGGGGCTTCTGTTTAGATGAATTATACCCCCCAAACTTGCTCTTAGAGACTGGTCCTGCTGTGTTCCATTTCAGATAGGTTCAGCAGGTAGGTGTCTGATGTGGACTTTTCCCTCTTCTTTCATTTTCTCCATGTCTGTTGGCATCATTTAACATATTAGTTCAAACTCTGGACTCCTCAAGACATTGGCCAATGAGCCAAAAGTGAGATTTCATTAGGGGATATGAGAAACAGCATCCAGTGAACAAACAATTCAGATACTCACTAAGCTGTGTTTGGGAAATGTTTTTATGATATATAATAGGTAAAGCCTGAGGTCTTGATTTTATCACAGTAAGAAGCAGCTCAACTCTCTGCTAGAAAGTTTCATGAGCAATGGATGAATGGATGGGAAGGGCTTCTCACACCATTCTCACTTTCAGAAGCATGACCAAGTACCTACCCTACTCTTCATGGCTCGGGAGTGTCCATTAGCTCAGTGTACAGAGGACTGCTCATTCCATTAACTCACTTTGTTCCCAGTAGAAGGTAAAATGGGCTGTAAAGACCAAGCTAAGCCAAATAAAGCCATATTATCAGCATGTGGAAAAAAAAAAAAAAAAGACCAGGCTAAGATGGGGCCAGTCAGGGAATATTCATAATAGCCCCAAGCTAGGTAAAGGCAGAGCTCTATGGGTACTTGGGAAGTTTGGTCCTGTAGGAACTAGAGTTTATGTGTTACAGGATTAGGGACTTTTGTGTTTCAAGTTGGACCATATTTGTGCTTTTGGGTCTTAGCTATGATTAACTATTTTACTCTTCATCTAGGCTAATTAGCTTTTAAATTTGTTCAAGTGTTTCATTTCTGTGTAAGGCTTAGTGGCAGCTGTAAGGGATGCTGGTATGTATCTGAACTGATGGGGAAGGTGCCAGTGGGCTCCTGGCTGGTCTGGTTGGAGGTCTTCTCTTCCTGACTGTTGAAGGTAGATGGCAGGACAGGACCAGGGCCTGGGTGGCAGGAGGCTGCTGAAGGAAAGAGGAAGGAACTGGGCTGTAGCAGAGGCTCTCTCACTGGGGTTCTGCCTGGACAGCCCCCTGGGAGAGATGAGAGAATGCGTTTTCTTGCAAAAGGAAAATCAGATCCCTCCTTCATTCTAGCTGAGAGTTTAGAGTGTCCAGATACATATCAGCAGTGATGGGCAACCTTTTGAGCTTGGTGTGTCAAACTTCGCCAAAAAACTGAGCATAACTCGGGTAGTGTGTCACTTTGAGGAAAAAACATGATTTCGCAAATGTTTCATCCTCAGGAGCAGCAAATGTTTCATCCTCGGCATGCGGCCACCTCAGCGGCCGCGTGTCATCAGAAATGGCTACGTGTGTCAGTGCTGACACGCGTGTCAGAGGTTCGCCATCACTGCATATCAGCATTCCCCTTACAGAAGCCGCTGATGTTTTATGCACTTGAATGAAATACCTGAAATTTTTAAAAGGCCAATTGGCATAAATGAAGAACAACATAATGATAGCTAATACATGGAAGCCTACAAATGATCAATACAGACACAGATGTTTCCAGCTGAGAGTTCCAGGGGGAAGATCTTAGGAGCAGAGAGACCATACTGGGTCCAGGGCAGCCATCTCCTTGTGCCTCTGTGTATTCATTTATTTTACTCCGTTTCCGTTAACTCACTTGCTACAATCCAACCCTTTAAGGAGTAAAAAGAAAAAGAAAACTTTAAAAAATTTTAATTTTATTAAAATATAGTTGATGTACAATATTACATGAGTTTCAGGTGTATGACATATTCAACATTTATGTACCTTACAAAGTGATCACAATAAGTCTAGTAACTACCTGTCACCTTACAACGTTTTTACGATGTTATTATTTTTTAAATCCTCACCCAAGGATATGCTTAGAGAGAGGAAGGGAGAGAGAGAGAAAGGAGAGAGAGAGAGAGAGAGAGAGAGAGAGAGAGAGAGAGATATCAATGTATGAGAGAAACATTGATTGGTTGCCTTCTGTACATTCCCTAACTGGGATCGAACCCACAATCCAGGTATGTGCCCTGACCAGGGGTGCACAGAACAACCCTCAACTAACTGAACCACTCCAGCCGGCCTATTACGATGTTGTTGACTATTTTCTCTGTGCTGTACATTACATGCCTATGGCTTGTTTACTTTATAACAAAAACAAACAACTTTTAATCACTCAAGAGGTATAACAGGAAAAGTCAAGCTTGAGAAGCAAGGCTTGCTGGTCCTATAGCGTTCTGCCGTCACATGGTGCTCTCCTTGTATGTCTGCTCTGTGTCCAAACTCCCCCTTTCTTGTAAGGACACTGGTCATTGAGTTAGGACAGACTCTGACGCAGCACCATTTCATCTCAACTTGGTTATATCAGAGAAACTGGGGTTAGGGCTTCGACATATCATTTTAGAGGACACAGTTCAATCACAACTCTCCCTTGCCCATCTCCCTTCTGGACTATTGTGCTGGTATCTTACCGTTTCTCCCTGTTTCCAGGGCCTCCCCTTTGACCTATCTATACTACCAATAGAATTATCTTTCTGTAATGTAGGGGGAAATCATATTATTCTGTACTCTGTGACTCCCAAAGGTTAAACTTGTGATTTGACAAGCCCTTTATAGACTGTTCTCATTTGAGAGCTGGACCTTTTGTCTTCATGGCATAACATGAAACAGGGACCTGTCCCTCTTGCACAGGATCTTAATTGAAGCTGGCCCTGCTGAATCATGTGCCTGCCAGGAATTGCTAATTAATCTCCCCTCCTACTGGGCTTCTCACTCACTCAGCCCATAGAAGTCTTTGGGAAGTGGTTGGATTTCTTGCAGGATTGTTCCTAAGGATGCTGTACTTGCATATCTCATCAGATCCTGGTGTTTTGTTTTGTTTTGTTTTGTTTTTATGCTTTCACTTTTATTTCCTAAACTTTCAGTGGAAGAAGGCAAGATTGCCCATCATAAGGTAGTTGGGTTATATTTACTCATGAAACTGATGCTTACAAAACTGTCCTCTCGCCGAAACCGGTTTGGCTCAGTGAATAGAGCGTCGGCCTGCGGACTCAAGCTTCCCAGGTTCGATTCCGGTCAAGGGCATGTACCTTGGTTGTGGGCACATCCCCAGTAGGGGGTGTGCAGGAGGCAGCTGATCAATGTTTCTCTCTCATCAATGTTTCTAACTCTCTATCCCTCTCTCTTCCTCTCTGTAAAAAAATCAATAAAATATATTAAAACAAACAAACAAACAAAAAACTGTCCTCTCTTTCCTTAACCCAGTCTGGCAAAACGGCACATGTCTTGTGAACTTATTTCCTGTGAAAGCATGTGGAGTGGGAGGGGTGGGGTGGAGGGTGAAAGTGTTTTCATGGAGGATAAAGAAGGATTAATGAGAATAATATTCATATAGAGTTCAGCAGGATAGAATCAATGTGAAGCATCTTCTTAGCCAGTTTGCCATCTTAGAGATTACTGTACCTAGACTTTTTTCTGATACTGTAGCAATAAAATCAATCAATTCCACCATTTAAGTGACTGAGTCCCTAAGAAGATCTTAAAGGAGCCAGACGTTTGCCTAAGTAGTTAAATCTCAGTTAAATTGCAGTAGTGTGATCTCCCTAGGTGCAGAGGGGCAGAGAAAGAGTATCTTTCACTGTAAGTGCTATACCTTTATCAGTCTGGCCTGGCCCAGTGGGGAAAGCGGGGAAGCTGGAATTAGAGTGATTGGGTTGTTATCCTTTCATTTAAAGCAGCGTAGACCTAGCTGGTTTGTCTCAGTGGATAGAGCACCAGCCTTCAGACTGAAGGGTCCCAGGTTCGATTGCGGTCAAGGGCATGTATCTCAGTTCCCAGCACATCAATGGTTCTCTCTCTCTCTCTTGTTTCTCCCCCTCCCTTCCACTGTCTCTAAAAATCAAGGGAAAAACATCCCTGGATGAGGATTAACAACAACAAAAGTAGTTTAGCCATAAGGGAGTGATCCTCTTCCAGCCTTAGTTTCCTAAGCTGCATGAAAAACATTTGGTACAATACCTGGTAAAAGAACTAAAAATGTCAGGTGCTACTATTATTTTGTTGTAATTATACGAATGACCCCAAATAGGGTTTCACCTGCATCCAATAACTTTATTAAATTCTACCTAATTACCCAAGCATCCTAGTGGGAATGCTGGTTAAAACTACACATGGGTCTTTTATTGCAACTAATATTTTACATTGTGGGGTGAAGGGCTTTTTATAAGTAACTATTTCAGTGACACAAAGGTAAAAGTGTTCGAGGTAGAGCAATTTTAGAGAAAAATGTAGGCCACGTGTTATTTAAGACTTATATCAACTATTGTTATAATTTGATTTAAAAGGGAAAACAATATTTTACTAAGAGAAAGTAGAATTTTTATTTAAAGGGGGCAGAAGAAACCTAGAATGAGACAAGTGTTAAAATTGGGCAATTCTGACAAAGCCAAAAGCTCCCTGCCCGCAAATTCTGAGGAACCTTGAGGAGTAATTGAGTGCTGTTTGGGGGTTTTTCAGATTTCTGCATGTAGTGCTTAATGTTTGGGGTGGGAGAGACAATTCTTATATTTTCTATATAGCTGTTCTCCTTACATAAATATCCAAACAAAAAGACGGTTTAAAACTATAACGAGAGCTCTCTTTTGAGACAGTTTCTCTCTGTAACATTTCTCTCTTTCTTACAATCAGGCGAAAATGAAATCCTTGCAACTCTGCGTGCCATTTCCAGCAAAAACCAGGTCTGGAGGTCGTATATTGGCATGGGCTACTATAACTGCTCAGTGCCACAGACTGTTTTGCGGAACTTACTGGAGAACTCAGGATGGTAATGTATTACTTGATTAAAAACAGAAGTATTGTGATTTTATTTGCATGATTCTACCCACTTTCCCATACCCCCTACCCCTGGGACCCTCAGAACTTATCCACTGACCCCTGCACTCATGCTGTCTCTCACCTCCAGGACCTTACCTGGCTTTCTCTGGCTTGGGAAATTTCCTTACTCAAATTGGTGGAGGAACTAGAAGCCTCTTCCTGCTTTTATCCCCATAAAACATTCTAGAGCTCTAAATTGTGGATGCTGGTAATCTCTTTCTCTCTCTGACCTAATGTCTATTCTGTCTTTGTAAGGACATCTGAGCAAGATGGCAAACCTGCAGGAGAGCAGATTCAGGGCTTTACTCTTTGGAAACACTGGGGTTTTAGGTTATAGCTGTCTTAGAGGTTACCCAGTGAGTCAGAATCTTGGTCCATTGTCTTTCGTCAGGATTTTAGGAGGGTCCATCGTCTCTCCCTGACTCCTATTCTACATTCACAACCAACTGAAAAAGAAAAAAAAAAGACAATGTCAGGTAAATGGAGATCAAAATATTAGCTTTATTACTTAGTACTCTGAAGAGAAAGAGAACATGTGAATCCTGTGAACAGGCTCCAATGGAAACCATAAAAGAAGGGGCTCAGCTGTGCATGCTCAGCTGCTCTTCTGTTCTCCCTTCACTCATTCCTAGTCCTTAACCCTTTGCACTCGCTTGCTTTTTTCTCGATTCCTTTATTCTAATGCTAACTGTGTCGAGTCACACTCGACATCCGAGTGCAAAAGGTTTTAAGGTGTGTGTGTGTGTGTGATGTCTGTCTGTCTTTGTCCTTGCCTTTTCTCGCTGCTACTGCTTGCACAATACTAAAAGTGTCTCCTCCACACCTGAGGAAAACTTCCCATATCCACTTCCATAGTATTTTGTTATTTTCCATTGTCGTTTGTTATATGATGTAAAGAATGAAACAGAGATTCCCTTTCCAATACTAAGTAAGAAACACCTTGGATATTCCTGACAGGCAGGGCCATGGCTCCAGAAGTGCCTGGGAGCAGATTTGGGCCTCTGCTTCCTCTGCCCATTGGGAAATACTGCCAGACGGTGGAGGAGGAAAGATGGGGACTCCCCGGCCTTCCTTTCCCTTGTTTTTGGATCAGTGTCATCGCATATACCAGTATCTTTGAATTGAAACTTTATTTCCACTGATGACTTAGTCTCCAAAGGCCTGGGTGCACTTATTCCTAGCATAGAAACAAACCAAGCCCTGGCCGGGTATTCAGTTGGTTAGAGCGTTGTCCTGATATGCCAAGGTTGGGGGTTCAATCCCTGGTCAGGGCACATGCAACAATCAACCAATGAATGCAAAGATAAGTGGAACAACAAATCGACATTTCTCTCTCTCTCTCCATTCAATAAACAAAGTTTATTTTATTTATTTTTTAAAAAAATACGTTTTTATTGATTTTAGAGAGAGAGGAAAAGAAAGAGAGATAGAAACATCGATGAGAGAGAAACATCTATCGGCTGCCTCCTGCACAGCCCACACTGGGGATCAAGCCTGCAACCTAGGTATGTGCCCTGACTGGGAATTGAACCGGCAACCTCTTGGTGCATGCATTGACTTTTTTTTTTTTTAATATATTTTATTGATTTTTTACAGAGAGGAAGAGAGAGGGATAGAGAGCTAGAATCATCGATGAGAGAGAAACATCGATCAGCTGCCTCTTGCACACCCCCTACTGGGGATGTGCCCGCAACCAAGGTACATGCCCTTGACCGGAATCGAACCTGGGACCTTTCAGTCCGCAGGCCGATGCTCTATCCACTGAGCCAAACCGGTTTCGGCCATGCATTGACTTTTAACCATTGAGCAACACTGGCCAGGCTAAACAAAGTTTGTGTTTTGTGTGTGTGTGTTTTTTTTAAATATATTTTATTGATTTTTTACAGAGAGGAAGAGAGAGGGATAGAGAGTTAGAAACATCGATGAGAGAGAAACATCGACCAGCTGCCTCCTGCACACCCCCCACTGGGGATGTGCCCGCAACCAAGGTACATGCCCTTGACCGGAATCGAACCTGGGACCCTTGAGTCCGCAGGCCGATGCTCTATCCACTGAGCCAAACCGGTTTTGGCTTCTGTGTGTTTTTTTAAAGAAACAAAGTGTGGGGAGGTAATAATAATTTGTGATTTTATTTTTTAGTTAGTTAGTATAGGAGATCATTTTAATACCCAGTAGGACCGTTATTATGTGAGGATAGAGTAAGTGATGGCCTCTACAATTGAAAGGCATTTATAGTAAGATGCAGGGATTGTTTTTTTTCTTAAATTATTGATTGATTTTTGATATAGAGAGTGGGTGAGAGAGAGAAGAGAGAGAGAGAGAGAGAGAGAGAGAGAGAGAGAGAGAGAGGCATTGATTTGTTGTTCCACTTATTTATACAGTCATTGGTTGATTATTGTATATGCCCTGACTGGGGATCAAACCCACAATCTTGGTGTATTGAGATGATGCTCTCATCAACTGAGCTACCTGGCCAGGGCCCAGAGATTGTCTTTTAGATTAGCATATATTAAAAACAAATCAACTTTAGTAAAGGGAAGGTAGGCTTCCCTATGGGAAATCAAAAAATTTATCTCCATATGAGTTTTTGAAATATCAAGTGCACACTCTCCAGGAATAAACCTTAAATGTTTGCTGAACACTTTACAACTTTTAAAAATATATTATTTAATAAAGTTCTGTCAGAATTAAATTGAATTCTGAGTGAGCAGTATTCTCATTTCTGTGTAATGAGAGAGTGTTTGGCCATCAGTACAGCCGGCCCTCACTTGCTGCCTCAAATCCACACTTGTAGTTTTGAGGACCAAGCCATTTATTTAGCTTGTGGCATAGGTTAGGCTGGGTGGGCAGCATAGCACCTGGCATCTTTTGTCTGCTTTTGCAAAAATGCACAGGTGGTCCTGGTTGGTGAGAGTGCTTTGTCCTAGGTGCAGTTACTTGTGTCCCATCATTAAAGGAGCCAGATCTGTTGGCATAATCACTCCTGCCTTGCCATCCCCATCCAGAGCTCTTAGTTACAATACACTCCATTTCTTTATTAATAACAAGACAGGAAAGAAATGTCAAAAAACTAGTCTTTCAGCGTTTGGTGTGTGTGTGTGAAAGTATTTGCATTGCTGAGGGCATCTTTCCACTGTGCTACTGGTAAAAGTTTGGAAAACTCCCAAGTTTGATTTCAAAAGCAAGTGGCCTGTCTTCCCCATTACAAGTAAGTACACAAATGGGCTGTAGCATTCAGTTGTCTGAACGCGGGCCAGCGGCCTTCGCTCTTGGTGGCCATACAGAGCATTCACCATATTGCTTCCTGGCTGTGAGCGGATGTGTTAATTTACTTTAGGAGCCGCCAGCAGTGTGAGAGGGAGGCAGTGTTCTTTGCCTTTCAGTCCTGTTTTGTGGGTGCATTTTAAATAGTGTTCCTTTCTGTTCTCTGAAAGCAGATCTGAGCCAGAGGGTGCTGCTCACCTCGCCAGCACTGATAGGGAGAGCTGTGCACATGAGGGTGGTGCACTTCGCCATCCCTCTAAATGGTTTCCATAGAGATGGAACCAACAAATTCCGGGGACGTGAGGTGAAAACAAATGGAGAGCATAGCCTTGAAAGAACACAAACATTTGGGCTCTTGCAAGAAAATTTACATCAGGTCTAGAATTTGCTTTATGGGGCCCACTATTCCAAATTGTTGACTGCTGATGATATCAGTAGCTAATATAAGAACAAATCTACATTGTCTTTGTGGTCATTTCTGTGTTGTGTAACTTTGGCACCAGGATTAAAATGAGAGAATCTCATGAATGTTTATTCTACTGCAGAACCCCCCACCATCTATCTCCCTCTCTTTCTCAATTCCAAAAGAAAGCCACAGCCAGAATCATAGAGAATACTGGTTATTTTGGAATAGTATTAATGCATGTTGAATACATCAAGCATCCCATTTAAATAGGAAAAAAATTCCTTCTTGGATATGTAGGTACTTTTTTTTTTTTACATTAAAATACATCTGGAAACACAAACCAACTGTCAGTTGGAACATAGGCTGTGGATCACAGACACATTTTCTTAATCACCATGTTTTGCCTAACGGTTGAGGCAAAACCCGTGTATGCAAGATGGCAGGCCCTGTGCTAGTGTTTTTATCCTCACATGAGGGTTTATTTGTTATCGCCCAGCTTGATGTAAGAGTGCTTTAAGAGATGATTGTGAAAGGCTTTCATGCCTGTTTTATTTTAGTAGTATAAAAACCTGTAGATTGTAGAAGAAGTTTACAAATATAGGAGTCCATGTATTTGTCATCTTTGCAAGAAAACAATTTAAAGCTTTCTCATGAGCATCAGCCTAGGCTTGGACTTATATAAAAGTTGAGCAAGAAGAGAAAGGCTGAGCAAAGTGGGGGGGGGGGGCGGGGGCGGGGAGGGGGCAGAATAGTAAACCCCAAAGGCTGTGATGGAAGGAATAACAGTCTCAGGTATGAAGGACTATGCTTGAAAGGTCTGGGGTTTCCACCTGCAGGTAATGGGGAGCTGTCCCATTTGGGCAGGAGAGTCAAATACACACACTTGCACCACAAATCTTCAATCATGTCCTGTTTTAAGTACTGTGCTGGCTGTATGGCAACAAAGAAGAAAGGGGTGGATATAAAATTTCAGAAGGAAGACCAATGGCAATTGGTCATTATTTGGGACTAAAAAAGATCTAGAGTTTCTTCCTTGAGAATTGGCAGGAGAGTGCTACCTTTCAAGGAATAGAATATCCAAGAAGAGAAACTCATTTATTTGGGGATCTAGTTGGATGAAGAACAGGGAATGTAAAGTTGACATGGGATATAATGAATGTTCAGGAAAAAATAGATCCCAAGTAGAAATATCTAATAATAGTATTTGAATAGAACTATGAGTGATTTTTTTGGGAAAATTCTATGTTGACTTTTAAAATTTATTTAATGGCCAAAATAGAGGGGGAAAATAACTCTTTAAAATTTATTTTTTTATTTGAGATAGAGATGGGGAGAGAGAGAAACATTGTTTTGTTGTTCCACTTATGTATACATTCATGGGTTGATTCTTGTATGTGCCCTGATGGGGAATCTAACCCACAGTCTTGGTGCTTTGGGATGACCCTCTCACCAACTGAGCTACTCAGCCAGGGCCAAAAAAACCCTAAAAAACTAAAAAAACAAAAACAAAACAAAACATTTTTTGTGGATTTCAGAGAAGAAGGGAGAGGGAGAGAGAGATATAAACCTCAGTGATGAGAGAGAATCATTGATCGGCTGCCTCCTCCACGCCCCACACTGGGGATGGAGCCAGGAATCGAACTGTGACCTCCTCATTCATAGGTCAACACTCAACCACTGAGCCACGCCGGCCAGGCCAAGAACAACTTTTTAAAACAACCAACATTTGGGCAGAATTTTACCATTTTCAGATGCACCATAGAGTACATTGATCTTATTTGAGTACTAAGAAAATACAATATTGGTGATGTTAACTCTATTGATCACCAAGAGAAATTGGTAGAGAGTGTTTTAGTTACTTGTCCCAGTTCATAAGTAGAAAGTTAAAGAATTAAAGTTGAAACCTAGGGCTTCCTAGGGTTGTGAACATGCAGGGAAACCTGTGAAGCGCTCTACTAGTTAAGGCAGTACAATTTGGTATGATCTTTCTAGAGAGAACATGGCAATATGTACTGAAAGCCTTAAGATTAATGATCTCATAATTCAAAATTCCACTTCTAAAAATTTATCCTAAGAAAATAAGACAAAGATGAGGTGGTTTATTGTTATGCTACTTCTAATATTTAAATCAAAAGTAATCACCCCAATTAATTTAATGAATAAATATTTTTCAAAAAGTAGTATTCAACTTTTAGGGACCTTGTTAAATAAATTATGATAAAAATGATTTAATTCCACATAATGAAAATTATGTTGTTGAACAATATTTAAACTTATCAGAAACTGCCCATGGAATAACATTAATGGTGGTGGTGGGGGGATCAGGATACTAAACTTTTCAGAGAGTGTAATCTTACTTTATATATAAATGTGACTATGATGTGGTAAAGACACTGAAATCAATCTGATTGTGGTAATCACTTCACAGAATATGCATATATCAAATCATCACACTTTACATATATATAATTTTATTTTTTAATTATTCCTCAATAAAGCTGAAGGAAAACTATATAAAGAAAAGTCACAGATCAAGAAGAAAAGAGACCACCTGTCCAGTGTGGCTCAGTGATTGAGCACCGACCCATGAACCAGGAGGAAGGTAGAGGGAGAAAGAAAGAGAAACATTGGTTGGTTGCCTCCTGCATGCACCCCAACCAGGAATCGAACTCACAACCTATGTATGTACCCTGAGTGGGAACTGAACCCTCCAACCAACTGAGTCACACCAGCAAGGGCTGCTTATTTTTCAATATTATATTCAGTGCTGTGATGAATTCTTTGGAGCATCTCTCTCTCTCCCTTTCTCCCTCCCCCTCCCCCTCTCCCTCTCCCTCTCCCCCTCTCCCTCTCCCTCTCCCTCTTGTATAGTCTATATCTATCTTTATGGATATAATGAATCTTTCCCATTTATTAGATGGACTAGCTGATACATGCACATGTGTGTATGTGTGCACATGTGTGCAAGTTTGTGCATCTATTTGTCAATCAGTGATTCTGAGTAAAATGAAAGTTTAATGCTAGCCAGGCAATCTAAACATATGTCTTCATGGTGGCCAGCCCTGCTGTGTGTGAAAGTCTTATCTGATCTGAGGTCACAGTTGCCCCTTGTCTATGCCTTTTGTGTGACTCCATTTCTGCTCAGATTCCCTTTCTACTTTGTCTGCATCATGTATTGCGTGCCTTATTCATTCCAGTTCACCACCCGCTTAGAATTTGGCAATTGGACTTATACTTCCTAAGCCAGGCTGTTCAAGGAGTTAACTGAAGCAAAAATTTACTCTGCTGTGCACACACACACACACACACACACACACACACACACACGCACACACCAGTAAAAGTTGCAGGAAAATAATTTCAGCCTTGACATTGTACTGCTTGGTATGGCAAGCTTCCCTATCCCATTCCCCATCAAAGGCAAGAAGACATTGATTCCAAAACTTTCAAAAAAGAGAACTAAAAGATGGGTGGAAATATCCTGAAGATGATGACCAGAACAGGAGAGAAAGGAAAAGGGCTTGAAAAAATCAAACCAAAACAAAACAAAACACGTAACATTTTTTCCTTATACTCTTCTGGCTTGGAAAGACGAAACAATACAGATATGAAGCAATGTCAGTCACGTGCAAGAGCCAGGGCCCCAGTCTGATCCACTTTGGTGGAACAGATTCTTGGTGAAGAAATAGCAGCTCTGTCCTAAGTCCTCAGTCACCCTCTATTCTGTCACCTTGTTTCCTTTCTTTTTTAAAAAATAATATATTTTATTGATTTCAGAGAGGAAGGGAGAGGGAGAGAGAGAGAAACATCAATGATGAGAATCACTGATTGGCTGCCTCCTGCACGCCCCCTACTGGGGATCAAGCCCACAACCTGGGCATTTGCCCTGACTGGAAATTGAACCTGAGACCTCTTGGTCCATGGGACGTTGTTCAATCCACTGAGCCACCACAGCTGGGTATTATTTCATTTTCTTTAAAATATTCATCACTCTGAAATTTCTTTCATTTATTGTCTCCTTTTCTCCATTACTGTTACCCATTGTGCTTATTAGGTGTCACCAGAAGCTATCATATTTCTCTTTATAAGCATGAGGTAAATATTTGTAGGGTGAGTGAATGAATGAAAAAAAAAAAGATGAAGGTACTGAGTGGGTTACCTTTACATACTTAAAGATACATATTTGGTTAATAACTGGAGGAGGTAAGATTAGAATTCATATTTATGCTGCCTTCTAACCATTTTTATCCTTGATATTGATAGCTATGGAGTTAACATCCATAGACTCTTAATAATTGGATAGTGAAAATTTTTAAATGAACCTCTATTAATTTCTTAGGAGCATATAGAACTTCTGGATAGTGTAAAACAAATATTCTCCCCCCAGTAAACAAGTTTGAGTGTTAGATATAAGATTCTTGAATATGCTCCTATTGTGAACTGTGAATGGGGTGAGCTTTTTAGATAGAAGAAAGATAATAGGAAGTGAAACTTCTGTTTATAATGTCATAGGTAAGCTCAAATGGATTGTAAGAGCCAGCTTACAATAAAACACATACAAAAGATCATTAAAATAGAACTGTAGCCCTGGCTGGGTAAATCACTTGCTTAGGGCATCATCTGCTGTGCCAAGGTTGTGGGGTTGATCCCTGGTCAGGGCACATACAAGAAATAACCAATGAATGCATAAACAAGTGGAACAACAACTTGATCTTTCTCTCCCCCCCTCTCTAAAATCAATAAATAAAATTTATAGAAAAAATAATAAAATAGAAATGTAAAATTTTAAAAATCACTTGGAGGAATAGAAAAGTAAGTACTGATTATCTCCAAACAAAGAATAATATTATTATTATTTAATTCTGAGCTTCCTTAGGCGAAAAGGGAAGCTTACTGATCCATTATATACAGTATAATTATCAAGAGTGGTAAACTTAATTTTTAGATAGTGATTTCTAAAATGAAGACATTTGGTGACCTTTTCTGAATAGGGGCGTCACAGTATGGACATGTCCTTTATTTCCCTCACAGGATCACCCAGTATACTCCGTACCAGCCAGAGGTGTCTCAGGGGAGACTGGAGAGTTTGCTGAATTACCAGACCATGGTGTGTGACATCACAGGCATGGACATGGCCAACGCATCCCTGCTGGATGAGGCGACCGCGGCTGCAGAGGCCATGCAGCTGTGCCACAGGTGAGAGGCCCAGTGTGAGACTGTCAGGGTAAGGGACATCTCCCAGACTCTCTCCTCTTTGTCAGAAGCTCTGATTATTTCCTGAGGATGTGTGTCTAGAGGTAGAATGGCTGGGTCATGGTGTATAGTTAGTTTATTGCTCTCTAGTTCCTCACCTTTTTTCTTTCTTTGCCTTGTGAGCACATTTGTGCTATCTACCTGGACAATTCTCATGTAGATGGTCATCTGGTTGGGAAATCTGCCCACATTCATGGTGTACCTGTCTGAGGTTTTGTGCTTCTGGTCTTGAATGCCCGTGTAAGTCCCTTGGCTTCCGCAAATTGGAGAGGTGGTGAGCCCCAAACTCGCTCAACAGGTATAGAGACCTCCAAGTTGCAGCTAGAGGTCAACTTCTGCTTTCCAGGCAGCCGGGGGGCTCTTCCTCCTGTGATGGATCAACAGCTACAAAGGAATGCTGCCCACTCACCCCTCTGGTTATTCTTCCTCGCTTTTCATTTATGGTCATCATTTCTCTTCCTCATCCATCTGTTCTCCCATCTACCACCACCGATTCTGCTAAATAGGATTGGAATTGGATTTCAGTGGAAATCTATTCAGTAAAGCTCATTGATCATTAATGCCCCAGTGTTTTTGATACTGTCAACATAAGAAACGTCCAAACCTGTAAAGAATTTTCACAAGAGTTTATTTCAGTCCAAATGATGCCAGGGAGCAAGATCTCAAGTGCTCAGGAGAATAACAGGTTTGCAGCTTCTTTTATGCATTTGAAATTAAGGAGGGAATGTAAGGAAGATTACATGGAGAAGGGAGAGAGCAAGATGGGGATGGGATTACAGGATAGTTAAGATTATGTGCTTTCTTGACATTAGGGCTTATTTCAAAGGTGTTTTCATCTAGATGCACAGAAACAGTGGACAGGGCTTGCCTAAGGCAAAGGTAAAGCTTTTACTAACGAAATTATATGCCTGGAGCATGACTACCCACCATGGCCTTCCCAGTTGGGAATTTATGATCAGATCACCCTGTGAGGTTACTTTCCATAGCAGTCCTTTTTTTATTTTGGTCCACAATGCTATGTTCAGAATTTCCCTAAGTACCATCTTTGCTTTGCATTCGTAGAAGATACTCTGATTTCTTTAATGTTCATGCTTGAATGTGACTTTCCTTTTCAACAGACACACCAAGAGGAGGAAATTTTTTGTTGACCCTCGTTGCCACCCACAGACAATAGCTGTCATCCAGACGCGAGCCAAGTAATTACTTTTATTCACATTTTGAACTAGGGACAACATCATGCTCATCTAGACTGGTTTTCTTCCTTACTTCCAAACTGGTTGGAGGTGAACCTGGTTTAAATTGGGGTTGTTGAGTTTTACTTTCCCTCCCACTTGCTTCCCAGGATCTTGCTGGTAAGTAAACGGTGTCAGAATTGAGAAGAAAATACACAGTGCTTTTCATTGCCTTTGCTTTCTATTATCATGTGTGTGGTTTTTTGATTTTGTAAAAAGAAAATTTAAAATATTTAAATAATTTCAACAATGTTGTGGAAACTTTGAAAAACGGGAGCTAAATGGAATTCTCACACAACTGTTAAGATTTTGTGTGTGTTCATAGTTGTAGTCTGTTGTAAGTGTAGAATGATGTAGAAGGAAGCATATTGTATTTAGGTGTTGCAATGAGATCACACAAATATAGCACAGCTACCACTTGTGGGTGTATTTATTTGCTTTCTCCTTGTAAAAGCTGTAATCTTCCTCCTACCCATGCCACCATCCCTTCAGAAGGGGTTTCTCACAGATGTTGGAATTAGATGGTTTTAGGAACCTAAGGAAGGTCTGTCTCCTCCTTGTCTTACTGATGGTTTTCTATTCACCTAAAGACTTATCCAAAGCGAAAGTGGCAATGGCGCTGCTGTTACAGATATTGGTTCTTTAGCCCTGGGAGGCAGTGTTTCCGGTCTTATCTCAGGAGCTGGTTCTGGCAGGAAAGGGGAGTAGTACCTGTGGATGAGAAAAACAGAAGCTGAGCTGTTGGATGCAATTGAGTTGCTTTGAAACACTGTTACCACTGAAGGTCTGGGTAGGAGTGTGTGTGTGTGTGTGTGTGTGTGTGTGTGTGTGTGTGTGTGTGTGTTGGGATGTGGTGGTGGGTGGGCATTGAGAAAAGACACAGATTATAAATGCTAAAAGAAACTGTAGGCTTTTTTATTTTTCCTTACAAACCCAAAACGTGATTGCTCTTTGTCTTCTCTCTTTCCAGATATGCTGGAGTCCTCATTGAGTTGAAGTTATTCCATGAAATGGACTTCAGTGGGAAAGATGTCTGTGGAGTGCTGTTCCAGTACCCAGACACGGAGGGGAAGGTGGAAGACTTCACTGAACTCGTGGAGAGAGCCCATCAGACTGGGGTAAGCAATGCTCTCCTTGTGGGGGTCCACGGAGGTGTGTCTCAACTTTGAATTGTTAGTTCTGGTGTCTCCTAATTTACATACCTTTATCACTTTGAATGGTAAAGCTGTCTTTTTCCTTCCTTCTTTCTTCAAGTTTGTTTTGTTTATTGATCCCTGGCACATAAAAGGCACTCAGTAAATATTTTAAGTGGATGAATAAGTGAAGTTCACGTAATAGGAACCAACTCTGCCAGTCTGCTTATAATGGAGGGAATTGGCTGCTCTGTCACTACTCTCAGGGAAGGTAACAACCTTGTCCACTTTCTCGTTTCCTTTCTAGAGCTTGGCTTGCTGTGCTACTGACCTTTTAGCTCTGTGTATCTTGAGGCCTCCTGGAGAATTTGGGGTAGACATTGCCCTCGGCAGCTCACAGAGATTTGGGGTGCCACTGGGCTATGGTGGACCACATGCAGCCTTTTTTGCCGTCAGAGAAAGCTTGGTGAGGATGATGCCTGGAAGAATGGTGGGAGTTACAAGGTAAAGCAACTCATGTTTCTCCTTTTTTTATCGTGGCCATGATTTTTCCTGCTCCTTCTCTCTCTTTTTAAAAATAATACAATTTTTTATTGATTTCAGAGAGAGAGGAAGGGAAAGGGAGAGATAGATAGAAACATCAATGATGAGAGAGAATCATTGATTGGCTGCCTCCTGCACGCCCCACTCTGGGGATCTAGCCCGCAACCTGGGCATGTGCCCTGACTGGGAATCGAACCGTGACCTCCTGGTTCATAGGTCGATGCTCAACTACTGAGCCATACTGGCCGGGCCCCTGTTCCTTCTCTTGATCACAAAAGTTGTTTATTGCTCTTTAAACCTAACCGGGTCACTTGGGATTGATTAAAGAAGTGTACAACATAGCATCAGAAGGGAGAATCTATTTGGAGTGTGAACTAGTCAGTATCTCTTCTCAAATGCCATGAGTTTGTACATATTTGAAAAAGTATATGTGTAATCCATACCATAATTGTTCTGAGGTTACACATATAAATTTACTTAAGTTGAAGAGTGAATATTTTAGATGTGATTTATATCTATTTTCTATCTCAAAAGTATTATGCTACACAGTTATATAAAGGTAAGTGCAATGAGAGATTATCGTGCACAGATTGAGTGAGATCCATTATTTCCTAGAGGCCCGCCACCTGGCCATGGGACTAATTTCCACATGTACTTTCTTGAGTGCTTCTTATTGAAGAAGCTCCTCAGATTAAGAATTTAGCCCGGCTGGTATGGGTCAGTGGTTGAGCGTTGACCTATGAACCAGTAGGTCACGGTTCGATTCCTGGCCCCGGTTGCAGGCTCGATCCCCAGTAGGGGATGTGCAGGAGGCAGCCAATTAATGGTTCTCATCATTGATGCTTCTTTTTCTCTCTCCCTCTCCCTTCTTCTCTTAAATCCATAAAGATATATATATATATATATATATATATATATATTGATTTTTTTACAGAGAGGAAGGGAGAGGGATAGAGAGTTAGAAACATCGATAAGAGAGAAACACTGATCAGCTGCCTCCTGCACACCTCCTCCTGGGGATGTGCCTGCAACCAAGGTACATGCCCTTGACCAGAATCGAACCTGGGACCCTTCAGTCCGCAGGCCAACGCTCTATCCACTGAGCCAAACCAGTTAGGGCCATAAAGATATTTTTTTAAAAAGATTTTAGATGAATGCCATGATTATTCTTTATTATTTTTTTATCCTCACCTGAAGACATGTTTTCTATCGATTTTAGAGATAAAGGGAGAGAGAGAAACATCAATCCGAGAGGAAAACATTGATCGTGGTGACTATGCCTCCCATAGCACCCCGGGGGGATGAACCTGAAACCTGGGTATGTGCCCTGACTGGGAATCAAACCTGAGAGACCCTTCAGTGCATGAGATAATGCTCCAACCAACTGAGCCACACCGGCCAGGGTGAATGCCATGATCATTATTGGGAAATTTAGCATGATCTTTTTGACCCTTCATAAAAGCTGACATATTGATGTAAATGAATAGTCTGGAGTAGTGAATGATGTGATGGTGATGTGAAGTTTAAAAGTACTCTCAGTTTGCCACACGCTAGCAAAAGGCACCTTGTTTTTTAGTGAAAAAATAAGTTTCTTCAAGTATTCTTACATTAGTTTTTTCCCCCAATGATGTCTTCACCAGACAAGATGAGGCACAGGGCTTTCCAATTTAAAAAACATAATGTGTTAATTAATGTTTGCTGATTTTTATTTTTCTACTTACTTATGCACTCATTGGTTGATTCCTGTATGTGCCCTGGCCAGGAATTGAACCTGCAACCTTGGCATATTAGGATGATGCTTTAACCAACTGAGCTATTCAGCCAAGGCTGTCTGCTGGTTTTTATATTGAACTTCTTCTTTTTTTAAAAAAAAATATATATTTTATTGATTTTTTACAGAGAGGAAGGGAGAGGGATAGAAAGTTAGAAACATTGATGAGAGAGAAACATCAATCAGCTGCCTCCTGCACACTCCCCATTGGTGATGTGCCCGCAACCAACGTACATGCCCTTGACCGGAATCGAACCTGGGACCCTTCAGTCCGCAGACCGATGCTCTATCCACCGAGCCAAACCGGTTAGGGCTATATTGAACTTCTTATCTTTCTGAAAAATGGACCCCAAAGTTTGATGAAAGAAAGGATGAGACTGCTAAATATTTGTGCTTATCCAAATTTTTAATTGTATTAGGAGGGTGAAATGTTGATTAGAGACAAGTGGTAAGCTGATTAACATAATTTTAATGTATAGCTATATAGTCACTTCAGATTTCTAGTACAGAGAAGCTGTTTTCTTTGTCAGATATTTCTCTTTTTCCTGAGTCTGCCAAGAAACTCAGAGTGGTACTTAATCATAAATCACCATCATTATATTTGGCTGGGTAATTCCTGGAAAATTTCCTTTCAAGTTTCCCAGCCTTAATAGCTCTATCTGGGTTCCTCAAATCCCCACAGTACAACCTAAAAATTAATAGTTCTAGTTAGAAGGGGATGATTTGGAAGTTGTTTCTTTATGGCCTTGTACCCAAGTAAATTTGCTAAATTCACTTCAAGCTGGGAAGGAAAAAAGCAGGTCCATTTATGACAATTCTTGGTACTGTGATGACCTGTGCTAATTGGATGTTTTATTCTTGGCCCAGAGATGCCACTGGGAAAGAAGTGTACCGTCTTGCTCTTCAAACCAGGGAGCAACACATCCGGAGAGACAAGGCTACCAGCAACATCTGTACTGCTCAGGTAGGTCACATACCTGGCCTGTCCCCTGAGTGCCTTATAGTCTATTTTACAGACATGAGCTATTCATTCATTCACTTAACTGTTCGCTAATTTATGCTCCGCCATGAATGTTAAGATCTTATTGGTAGAGAAGCCTTGTGGTCTTGTCAGAAACAAAATGCAATGTATTTTCCTGGTGCTCTGTGTATGCACACACTTCACACTTTAGGGTCTCTAGCATTCTTGTCCATGGGGCAGGTTTATTATGGGTGGTGACTGGGCACCTTCTCTTCAGGCTCAGATGGAGGCCCTCCAGGATGGGGTGAGGAGGGCAAAGTGAGTGTGGTTTAGGTGACTATACTTGAGGGGATGGTCCCACTGGCGAGCTGGTGGTGGGCACAGGGTACTCTCACTGGGAGCTCATGAGGCATTCCTCAAGTGGGTGGGATAAAAGACGAGGAGTTACCAGGAAGTTGCCCAAGGGCTCAGGCCCGGGAGAGCAGTATTTTCTGATATCCAGCCAACTCCTAGGGTCAGGTGGAAGGCCACTCCGAGCACGTGGTCTATTCTGAGTCTGCCTCTTTCAGTCAGGGTCAGAGAAGGAGAGATCTCACAGATACCTCGATGGGCAGTCCCGTGCTCTTCCCTCTCAGGGCATCGGCTCAAAGCACCAGCAGGGTTTAGAAAGCCTCTTCAGGGAGGCAGCACATGATAAGGTCTTCTAATAGTTCAGTCTTTGGAGACATTTCTTCAGTTGGTTTTCTTATATTATTTTTTGCCTCAGGAAGGTAAGAGCTCTTCTAGTGTCACAGGAAGGGGTCATTTGTCACAGGCTTTTCCTCTGTTGACATCTAATGGATCTTTACATGATGCCTTTACTTTCTATAGTTTACACTCCATTTGTTGAATTCTCTGCTTACATATTTCCCCTTCCTCTGCAGCTGACTGCCCCTGTCTTATCCTTTCTGCCCATCTTCTCCCAGGAGGTGTCTGTCTGATCATAAGTGCATTAGGGTTTTCTAATTTTCCAAGTGAACTTGGGCTGTCTACAATGAACAAGTTCTTTAAAAAAAAAAAAAAAAATATATATATATATATATATATATATATATATATGTGTATATATATATATATATATATATATATATATATATATATATGTATGTATGTATGTATATGTATGTATATTGATTTTGGAGAGGAAAGGAGAGGAAGAGAGATTGAAACATCAATGATGAGCCATAATAATTAATTGGCTGCCTCCTGCACGCCCCCCACTGAGGAGGATTGAGCCCACAACCCCGGCATGTGCCCTGACCAGGAATCAAACTGTGATCTGGTTCATAGGTCAATGATCAACCACTGAGCCATGCTGGCCGGGGCTATTAATTCTTTTTTATTTCTTCCAGTTTATGTATAGCTGATATTTCATTATTTAACTGGATTATGAAAGATCTCTATCTTTTTCTGCGATTATTAAAGTGGAGATAGCTATACTCTGTCTTCTCTGAGTTTCATCTTCTCATTCTGGAGATCTTTTAACTCTCTGTTGTCTGTTTCCTTTTCAAAATTGATTTCATTAAACAAGTGACAACTCCAGTGTCATTCTCTTTGTAAGCATGAAATTATTCTCTTTTGTTAAAAGATGACTGATATATTTTGAGCTGTTCCTTGAACACTCTGTGTCTTTGACTCCAGATTTCTACCTGTAACAACTGCACTGTCATCTTTGCCACAGATTCTCCGTTTATCTCTTGGTTATTGAAATTGATCTTCTGATTTATTGAAGGCCTCTGTTTTCGAAAACTTTTGTTCTTTTTCTCCTTGAAGAACTGTTTGAGTATAAAATTCTTAGTTGTCATTTTTCCCCACCAAGGTCTTTATGGCTCCTCTGTATTCCAACATTAAATTTTGTATCTTGATGTCTGTGACAGCCTGATCTTTCTCTTTATGGATGACATGATTATATTGCATGTATGGAACCCCTTTATAATGGTCATATTTGACATATTTGAAGGTTTAACATAGTTAGTCCACAGTATCTTGGATGCTGTGTCTTTCCCTCAGGTGTTCAGCCATGTTATAAATGGTCCCCAGGTATCATAGAGAATGCAGGAAATCTGATCATTTTGTTTTGTCTCTGTTTTCTATTTGGCATCTCAAGTCAAAAGAATAGTCCCTTCTATTAATTGTCTCTCATCACATGGTTGAACATAATTTCTTAAATGTTTTTTTGTCATTTTAGGCCCTCTTGGCGAATATGGCTGCCATGTTTGCGATCTACCATGGTTCCCGAGGGCTGGAGCATATTGCTAGGAGGGTACACAATGCCACTTTGATTTTGTCTGAAGGTGAGTCACATATCTTTTTTAAAAACTTATGGACATAACAAAACTGATAAATATGAATAAGTGAAATTGAGAACTCACTGTATGTTCAATTCTTTATACAGAATTAAAAGTCACATAGTCAATGAACATATATAATTTCAACCTCACTATTACTCAAAGAAATGTAAATTGAAACAACAAAATAGTTTTTCTCCCATCACACTGGCAAAGATGAAAAAGAATGCTGATATTGATATTACTTCTGTTTTTAAGGGCACTTAAACAATATGTGTCAAAAGCTTTAAAATATGTCTATGATTTGATGCAGAAATTCTACTTCTAAGTATAAATCCAAAGGACATAATAAAATAGAAAAGTAAAGGGTTTCCATTGAAACACTGTGGACAATAGCACAATCTTGGAAATAGCCTAAATGTCCAATAAAAAGTAGTTACATTATAGACATCGGTAAGTTTGACCATACACAGCCATTAAAAACAATGATATGGGTTTTGATTTTGAGAAAAGCAAAATGTCGATGATATATTAAATTTTTTTTAAAAATTAAAGAAATATATGTATGTGATCTATCACACACGCGCGCACACACACACACACACAACTTCTAGAGGAATATATACCAGAACGTAACCACTAGTTATTTCTGGATGGTGATTATGGTGACTTTTCTTCCTTTTTTATATATATACTAGAGGCCCGGTGCACGAAATTCATGCACTTGGGGGGCGGTCCCTCAGCCCGGCCTGCGCCCTCTCACAGTCCGGGAGCCCTTGGACATCCTTAGTGCTGCTGCAGAGGCGGGAGAGGCTCCCACCACCACCACTGTGCTCGTCAGCCATGAGCCTGGCTTCTGGCTGAGCGGTGCTCCCCCTGTGGGAGTGCACTGACCACCAGGGGGCAGCTCCTGCATTGAGCGTCTGCTCCCTGGTCGTCCGTGTACATCATAGCGACCGGTCGTTCTGATGTTGGGCTGAAACCAGCTTTCCAACATCCCCTGAGGGGTCCCAGATTTCGAGAGGGCGCAGGCCAGGGCAAGGGACCCCACTGGTTTATGATGGGGCCAGGAAGGGATGCAGGAGGTTGGCCAGCTGGGGAAGGACCATGGGAAGGCTCCAGGGTGTGTCTGGCCCATCTTGCTCAGTCCTGATAGGCTGGACCCCAACAGCAAGCTAACCTACTGGCTGGAGCATCTGCCCCCTGGTGGTCAGTGCACGTCATAAAGACTGGTTGACCAATCGACTGTCTGCCCCCAGGTGGTCAGTGCACATCATAGCAAGCGGTTGAGCAGCCTTAGCATATCATTAGCATATTACCCTTTGATTGGTTGACTGGCCGATTAGATGACCAGACACTTAGCATATTGGGCTTTTATTATATAGGACTGGAGGCCCGGTGCACGAAATTCATGCACGGGTAGGGTCCCTAGGCGTGGCTGGCAATCAGGGTCAATTGTGGCCTTCCAGCTGCCGGCTGGGGCCTTCCTTTGTTCCATGCCGCCCCCTGGTGGTCAGTGCACATCATAGCAAGCGATCGAACTCCCAGTCTCCTGGTTGAACTCCCAAGGGGACAATTTGCATATTAGGCTTTTATATATATATATATAGATTTTACAATTTTCTGTAGTATAGTAATAAACATTGAATTTTTTAAGCAGCCGCAAAACACTGGGTAGGGCAGGAACATACTGTTCTAGTAGGATTTTAATCTATATTTCTCTGGAAAATGTCAGTGGTGGAGGAGCAGGTTTCCTTGGGGGAAACTGGTTGATCCTTCTCTCTTGTTTAGGTCTCAAGCGAGCGGGGCATCAACTCCAGCATGACCTGTTCTTTGACACTTTGAAAATTCAGTGTGGCTGCTCAGTAAAGGAGGTTTTGAGCAGGGCTGCTCAGAGGCAAATCAATTTTCGGCTTTTTGAGGATGGCACAGTAAGTCAAACTTTCAGGTGTTTGTTGTTTTCTTTTTAACAAAGTCTCTAGGTTTTCATGACTTTTTTAAAAAATATATTTTATTGATTTTTTACAGAGAGGAAGGGAGAGGGATAGAGAGCTAGAAACATCGATGAGAGAGAAACATCGATCAGCTGCCTCTTTCACACCTCCTACTGGGGATGTGCCCGCAACCAATGCACATGCCCTTGACCGGAATCGAACCTGGGACCCCTCAGTCCGCAGACAGACGCTCTATCCACTGAGCCAAACCGGTTTCGGCTATAACTTTTTTATTGCATAAATTTTTATGACTTTTTTCATTAAAAGTTTTTTTTTAAATATATTTTATTGGTTTTTTACAGAGAGGAAGAGAGAGGGATAGAGAGTTAGAAACATCGGATGAGAGAGAAACATCGATCAGCTGCCTCCTGCACACTCCCTACTAGGGATGTGCCTGCAACCAAGGTACATGCCCTTGACCGGAATTGAACCTGGGACCTTTCAGTCCGCAGGCTGACGCTCTATCCACTGAGCCAAACCAGTTAGGGCTCATTAAAAGTTTTTCTCTTTATTTAAAGAAATCAATATTGGAACTTTGGGCACAATCTATTTTTAAAAAAATATTCTTTATTGTTGAAAATATTCATATGTCCCCTTTTTTCTCACAACGACCCCTTCTATTTTTTTTTAATAAACCATTTTCATTTTTAGTTTGGAACATTGTAATCCTTCAAAGGATATTTCATTCTTCTCTTTCCTTAAGACTATTTTTTCATCAAGGAGACTGTTAGGCACATATTTTCTTACTTCTCTCTTCACAATACAACTTTTCATGGTAAACACCCTGATAAATGATATAATAAAGCCAGTTAAGGGAAGAAAAAGGTGAGGATATCCAGTGCCAACAGGAGTACCCTGCAACCATCACGGTGTTAGTGTCCAGAAGTGGCTTGTAAAACTAAATCCTATAAAGTCTGGGGCTGGTCTTAGTCCCTTTCGCCTAAGGGCCAATTTGGTAACCAACTGGCACCCTGATATTTTAAAAGGACTGAGAGTTTTGTTCAGCACCTTCTCACCTTTGATCTCTCTGGCTGATGTTTTTTTCTCTTTTGTTTTTATTTCTGTAGCTTGGTATTTCTCTTGATGAAACAGTCAGTGAAAAAGATCTGGATGACTTGTTGTGGATCTTTGGCTGTGAGTCATCTGCAGTAAGTGAAATAAAAGCCTGCATTTCTTATAATGACTATTTGAGGTGATGTCAAGGATGGATTTGCTTCTTGTGGGCCTGAGTATGAATGAAGGGGGGGGCAGGTGTGACATTGGTGGTTTGCTGTTAAAATTATGGCACTGACTGTCCCTGGCTACAGTGACTGCTGATAGGCGTCACTGCTGTGTGCCCTACCCAGGACCATGCACCCAGGCTATTTGG
Source organism: Cnephaeus nilssonii (assembly GCF_951640355.1). NCBI lineage: Eukaryota > Metazoa > Chordata > Mammalia > Chiroptera > Vespertilionidae > Cnephaeus > Cnephaeus nilssonii. Next base: position 49,927,554 of record NC_137085.1, on the reverse strand, counting down.
AAGGATTGTCCCTAATATAGAGATTCATGACATTGGCATCTTGGTTATGTCGATTCTGAGAAAACTATGATACCCACTCACGCAAAAAATATTTATTAAAGACCTAATATGTGCCAGGTAGCATGCTAGGTCCTGAGGATTGTGGTGAATTAGACATGATTCCTGCACTCACAGAGCTTATAGTCTAATGGGGAGTCAAACAAGCACAAGATTGCAATCCAAGTGATGTGTTATGATGGGTGATGTCTGAAGATGCTCTTTGAGCACAGAGAAGAGTCTTCTTACCAGGATTTGGAAGAAATTGTCCTAAGCTGAGGTCTGAAAGATGAGTAGGAGTTATATAGTCTAAGATGGCACTATTGAAGAGGAGGATGGGGCCAGAAGTGCTCCAAACACTGGGAAAAAACAGCCACAAAGGCTAGAGGAGAGAGATTCCTGAGAACTAGAAGCAGTTCAGTGTGACTGAGTTGGTTTCTAAAACATTGAAATAGCAGGGACATGTGAGGATAAAGGTTACGATTCCATGGAATGAGAATGAAAGAGAGAGGTGTCAGTGACTACCTAGACCTGTGGCCAGGTGGTAATCACAACTCTACACAGCTTGATGCATAGGAAGCCCTCAATAAATATTTGATGAATAAATCAATGAAAGAAAACATTTACTAAAGAAGTTGAAACAGGTTTTGGAGTGTTGATTGTTGCTGTCCTGGTTGTCTGTGTCCTCTTTGAGAAAGGACTTCAGTATCATAGCAAATGGAAATCATCAAAGAAGTATCATATTAAACTTTAATTAATAAACAGGACTGAATAAGCATCTCCCCTCTAGAACTTTGCGCTACATTTAATCACAATTATTCATTCCATGTGTTTGAGGCATATTTATGGAATGAACAGTCACTGAAGGCTGGGGCAGAATGAAGAGCAAGCGATCTGTTTAATTATATATTCTATATATTAAACTCTTAATAGATATATGATTTGCAAATAGTTTCCCCTCCTGTGGGTTATCTTGTAACTCTCTTGACAGTGTCCTTTGATGTGCAAAGATTTTTAATTTTAATGAGTCTATTTTTTTGTTGCTCATGCTTAAGAAACCATTGCCAAATCCAAGGTCATGCAGATGTCCCACTAGGTTTTCTTCTAAGAGTTTTATAGTTTTAGCCTTTAAAGCGAGGTCCTTCATCCATTTCAAGTTACTTTTTTTGTATATTATGTAAGATCTGGATCCAACTTCATTCTTTTGCATATGTAAATCCAGTTTTCTCAGCACTGTCTGTTGAAGAGATTGTCCTTTTCCCCATTACATGATCTTGGCATTTGAATTTCATTAGAGTTGTTCTCAAAGATAAAAGATCAGTGTCAAGTGAGATTACTACCTGAGTGTTATCATGGTAACTTTTTGATAGCCTTTTAAAATAACTTACTAGAACTCACTTATTATTCAAGGAACGTACAGGAGATGTCAACTCTTTTGCAGTAAAAATTGTACAGTTTTCCTTATTTTCTGTGGCTGAGGTCAATAGAACTTAAAAACAGTGCTCTGGAGATTTTCACAATTCATAACTCCTGACACCTGTCAACACACGATGCCAGAGGCCTGGGGAGGTGGTGAGTGGTGGGCGTGGTGGTGGGGGGGCTGCTAGGGGATTTCTGATGCTCTGTGAGAATACTTGCTGACCTGAGGCCTGGGTGTCCACATGTGGGTCTAGGCACAATTCCTGCCCTTTAGTTTCTGTGGTCTCTCCATGTAGGAGCTGGTTGCTGAAAGCATGGGTGAGGAAAGGAGAGGTATTCTAGCCACTGCCTTCAAGAGAACCAGCCCGTTCCTTACAAATCAAGTGTTCAACAGGTTTGTGTGGCCAGTGTGACTTCTGCATTGTGTGCCGTGGCTTGGGAGCATGGTGGAGAGTGGCTTCTGACTTCGATGTGATATTTCCTTAATAATAAATCATCGCCATAAGGATCCCGTTGCTGATTTGGGCAAATCACACATTATTTCCTGTTGGCCCTGATCCCTTGGTATTGTAACCCCTAATTCTACTCATCAGGGGGAGGGGAGTTTAGATGCCTAGTTGCCAGGCTGAAGACCATACCCAGGAAGTCAACCTCCTCTTCTTCCCAACCTTCCTCTTATGCCCACAGGATGCTTCTTGTCCTGGGCCATCCACTGAGGTTTGTGGTGTTCCATGCCCTTCCCTCTGATGCTCTGTTGGCATGGCCCAATGTGATCTGTGTCTTGAAGGTAGATCTCAGTGTGTCTGATCTTTCAGGCGGATATGTATGGACTCTTATCTAACTAGATTGGCCCCAATCATGCGTTTTGTGTTCACAGCTATCACTCAGAAACAAATATTGTTCGATATATGAAGAAATTAGAAAACAAAGACATTTCCCTTGTTCACAGCATGATTCCACTGGTAATTATTCCTTTTATCCCCCCTTATAACCTCACCCTGATCCCACCTCTTTGGGTCACATGGAATATGCTGCAGGAGGGATGAATGGGTGGCCATGTGGGGAGATCGAAGGGCTGATCATACGGACCACAGGAAATCACTAATGCAATTTATTTTGGTTGTGCTTCTTAAAGGGATCCTGTACCATGAAGCTCAATAGTTCATCTGAACTTGCAGTAAGTAGGTCGCTTCTAAGAAGGAACTTGTTCTGGGACTTGTTCTTTCATAACTAGAGAAAACTGCTACTGGGACTGGAATTTAATAAGTACTTTAATAATCCTTTTCCTTGTTATTCAGCAATCTTGGCAGAAACCCTAATTTTACCACAACATGATCATTTAAATTTATGAGTTAGATTATTTTGAAATATTAAAATAATTAAATATATAATATTTATACCTTCCTACCCTCCCACCCTCTTTTGTTAAACCCGCCACATGAAAAGCTTTCATTTTTATCAATTTGTGGTTGTTAAGCCTTCTTTATAGAAATCCATTCATAGTGCCAGAGGGTAGAGATTTGAGGTCTTAATTTCTCTCTTGTGTCAACAGAAGATTTGTGTAACCTGCTGTTGTGTTGGTAAACTTGTCTCCTAGGCTAGGATCCATTTCAGCAAAGTTAGCTTGTCCCTTTTTTTCCACTGGAGTATTCGAATGTGACAAATCACATCAGGCAAAGGAAATCATTTTATATTGTGTCAGGAAGATTTCCCCCATTTGCTTTTCTGTTGCTTTGTTCTGCTTAATGAAGAGACAATAATGTACATGCTATGTAAGAGTTTGAATAAACTGTACTTGAAACAACTCATTGGGTGTCATGGATATAAATCTATTTTCGGGCCCTTTTGTCCCTAAAAAAGATAGAAAGAGGTTGTATTTTTGCACAAGTTTGCTTTCTGGGACTCTGGGACTCACTTCTAAAATGAAGACAGTAGTAGAACTTACCTTGTAAGATTGTGGTGAGAGTTAAATGAAGGAGTATGTTAAAGTGCTGAAAGCAGTGCCTGGCACATAGTAAGCACTGCATGTCAGATCATGCTTTCATCATCATCATCATCATCAAAGTTAATATTGTTACTGCTGTTACAATATGTATATATGCATATGTTTTCTCCTTTCTTGCTCTTCAGCCAATCACATGGAGTGAATTTGCAAACATCCACCCCTTTGTGCCTTTGGACCAAGCTCAAGGGTACCAGCAGCTTTTCCGAGAGCTTGAGAAGGATTTGTGTGAGATCACAGGCTACGACCGAATCTGTTTACAGCCTAACAGGTAAGGGGATTTCATCTCCCGTCATTTTAGTTATTGCTTGGGGTATAACACAACACCCATCTTAAAACTTAGAGGTTTGAAGCAACAAATATTTTGTATCATTCTGAGTTGAGTGGACAGTTCCCCTCTACTGGGGTGGATGACTAGAAGGTCCAAAGTGGCCTCATTCATTGCTGAGAAGTTAGTGGTGGGCTGTTGGCTGGGAGAAGTTAGTTCAGGCCATTGGGATGGATCTTGGTTCTTCTCTATGTGGACCTCTCCATATGATTGCTTGAACTTCCTCACGGAATGATACCAGGGTTCACAGTACAGGGCTCCAAGGTGGAAGGATGTGGAAGCTGCAAACTTCTTAAGGCTCAGCCTCTGAAGTCACTCAGCCTCACTTCCAGAGCATTCTGTCTGCTACAGCAGGTTACAGGGCCAGCCCCAGATTTCATGTGGAAGGGACAAAACAGGAGTGTGAATGTTGAGAGTCATGGTTCATTGTGGGCCATCTTTGGAAACTAGTTACTATACCTATCAATAACATAGTAAAAGAAGTAAAGTCAAGCACACGTGTTAACGCCTACGAAGCAGCAATGTCTCAATCTAACAGGACCAGAAGAACCTGGATCCTGGTTTCTTCTGTCACTAACGTTGAAAGTTCCCTTCCCCTCTTCTGGCCTTGGTCTTTTTATCTGCAAAGTAAAAAACTTTGAAGAATAGTGATTTGTAAAAACAGAGGGTTTTGGCAACATCTCCTGGGTACCTTTAAAAAATACAAATTCCAGCCCCGCCAGTAGTCGCTCAGTGTTTGAGCATCGACCTAGGATCCAGGAGGTGGGGGTTCGATTCCCGGTCAGGGTATATGCCCCGGTTGGGGGCTCGATTCCCAGTTGGGGGCATGCAGGAGGCAGCTGATAGATGATTCTCTCTCATCATTGATGTTGCTATCTCTCTCTCCCTCTCTCTGAAATCAATAAAAACATTAAAAAAATATAAATTCCCGGGCACCACTCCAGACCTACTGATCATAATCTTCAGGAGTTGAGACTAAAAATCTTTATTTTTAAGAAGCAAGAAAATGATTCTGATATACAGCCAATTTGGAATCCACTGCATTTGTGATCTCTCTGTCTTCCTGGGAATGCAGACAGACCTGTTATCGGTGTGAAGTTAACGTCTTAGGATAGCTTCAGAAGAGGAGTGGGTCTCTGCTCCTAGGTTCCCTACCTCTCACTACCCAAGATGTAATTCTTCACCAGCAGCCTCAGCATTGGCATCACCTAGGACTTTGTTAGAAATACAGAATTTCGATTTTAAAATACAAAAATCAAATGATTTAAAAACCGAGACAATTATTGTCTCACTATTTGAAAGAGAAAGTAATCAAGTTTTAATCAGATATAATCAAGCTTAACCTCCTGTTTGGTAACATAGGTTACATAGCAAAGCCATGCACTTTTTTTTCTTCTTCTTTTTAACATATTTTTATTGATTTCAGAGAGGAAGGGAAAGAGCGATAGAAACATCAATGATGAGAGATAGAAACATCATTGATTGTCTGCCTCCTGCATGCCCCCCACTGGGGATCAAGCCCACAACCCTGGCATGTGCCCTGACCAGGAATCAAACCATGACCTCCTGGTTCATAGGTTGATGCTCAACCACTGAGCCACACCGGCCGGGCAAAGCCATGCACTTTGAAAAACAATATACCCTATCAAGCACGAATCCTTTAGGAAGAGGGCGTATGGCACATGAAAGGACATGGAGCTCTTTTAACAATAGCCTTTCAAACCCTCATTACATAAATAGGAAGGAACTGACCTTCATGAAAGTCAGGCTTCGGTGTACTCTCATTAAAATGTTATCATTCAGCTTTTTTTTTTTTTTTTAAAGTATGAGAGGAACCTGATTGAATTCTTAACCTTAGGCAATAATACAGGGGTCCTCAAACTTTTTAAACTGTCCCTCAGACCGTTGGAGGGCCGGACTATAGTTTAAAAAAAAACTATGAACAAATTCCTATGCACACTGCACATATCTTATTTTGAAGTAAAAAAACAAAACGGCAAAAACACCCGCATGTGGCCCGCGGGACGTAGTTTGAGGACGCCTGCAATAATACTTCATTAAATGGCCGAAACCGGTTTGGCTCGGTGGATAGAGCGTCGGTCTGCGGACTGAAAGGTCCCAGGTTCGATTCCGGTCAAGGGCATGTACATTGGTTGCGGGCACATCCCCGGAAGGGGGTGTGCAGGAGGCAGCTGGTCGATGTTTCTCTCTCATCGATGTTTCTAGCTCTCTATCCCTCTCTCTTCCTCTCTGTAAAAAATCAATAATATATATATATATATATATATATATATAAAAATACTTCATTAAATGTTGAAAATGAAGAAATTTTGCCCTCTAGTGATGGAATAGGATCGCATCTTCAGTGTCATACTGGAGAGCAGTGTTTCAAGACTGACTCTTACTAGTAAGTCATTAGCTCCTGCAGTAAATTAAGGTCCCAGCCAGAGTCCCCAGAGGCTGACCTAAGGATGAGGAAGCTGGCCTTCCCTTAAAGCAATGGTTCCCAACCCTGTCTGGAAATTAGATTCATAGGGTGAGTTTACACAAATTCTGATGTCCAGATCACAATCTCAATGGGGAAAGACAGGAGTGAGGGAGGGGACATATTGTGACGTGAAAACCTTGGTTCACGTAGCCAAGTCTTCATTTGGTCTTTCTATTTCTGGGATAGTTAGATCTCAAAGGTTTTTTTGTTTGTTTGTTTTTAAGTATATTTTTATTGTTTTCAGAGAGGAAGGGAGAGGGAGAGAGAGAGATAGAAACATCAATGATGAGAGAGAATTATTGATCGGCTGCCTCTTGCATGCCCTCCTACCTGGGATCAAGCCCGAAAACCAGGCATGTGCCCTTGACTGAAATCGAACCTGCAGGTTGATGCTCTATCCACTGAGCCAAACCAGCCAGGACGATCCCAAAGGTTTTTAAAGAACTTGAAACAAAAATGTCAGGAAGCTTGTCCCTATTTTTCCAGTTTATTTGTTTAATCTACAAACCCGGAGAGCTTTTCCAGCTCGGTGGAGAACATAGCCTAACGATATTTAATTACCTTTCCCTTTCCTATTGTGCCCGGCATGGTTGATTTGGCTTGTTTCTCATAACATGGCGACACTTTTAAATTCATTCAGCAGCTCACAGACACACTCCAGGAATTGCTGGGCTAGAATGATATATAATGCACTGTTTAAGGCAGACAGAAACAGTAATTAACACCGTTTAAAGATGTGACTCTAAAAGGGAAGACAATCTAAAATTATTATTCGCTCACTTGGCTTATAAGAGTGAGGAAGTTGTTTTTATCTTTAAAAACTGCAAGGTTAATCTTGATTGTAGATAGACTGGCAGTGGCTTCCCCAGAATCTCCTCCCAAGGAAGGATCTTAAAGGAAGGTGGGAACAGGCACAATCAACGGCTCTCAAACTTGACTGTGCATGAGAGTCCCCTGGCGGCTTGTTATATTACTAAGCCCCTCCTCCAGAGAGTTTCTGATTCAGTCTGGGGTGGGGCCTGGGACTTTGCATTTCTAACAAATTCCCAGGTAATGCTGATGTGCTGGTCTGACCACCATGCTGTGAAAACCACCGGTGTTGCAGGGGTTCCCAGCCCAGGCTGCATATTAGAACTACTTGGGGAGCGTTGAAGAATACTGATGCCCTCCCGACCGACCGCACAGAATCTTCTCTAGTGGTGGAGCCCAGGGGTCACAGCGCCCCAGGTGATCCTCATGCACCAGTGGGTTGGAGATTGTATGGGCCTGGAGGAACACCAAAGAGGAGTGAAATTTGACGCTGGCCTTTGAGAGCACCACCAGTCATGTGCATAGTTTATAGCCGAGAGTCAAACACCTGGTAATGGCCATCTCCGCCTCCTTTCCTGGGCTCACGGTTATCATTGATCATCTCTGATATGCTTTCCTACTGAGTCTAGTGCAGCTTCAGAATCCTCCCCTACAGAGCTCTGGGAGAACGGATATGGGGGACCTCTGAGTAGGGACTGATTTTCCCAAAAACACACAAAAAATAGCACACTCAGAATGCCAGGAAGAAGAGAAAGGATAAAGAATGAAGAGCCATTTTGGGGGAAATATAAAGCAATGGGCAGAAGGGTCTGGCCTCCCCCGATTTCCTTAACTCTCAGAAGTATAATTTTGATGTTGGTAAGGCTCTAAAGCAGTGGTTCTCACACTTGTCTGCATCCCCAGAATTTCTGATTTAGTGTGACTGGGCTGGGCGGGAGCCAGGAATTTGCATTTCTAACAAGTTTCCAGGTGATGCTGATGCTATTGTTTGGGAATCTCCAGTTTGAGAACCACCGCTTTAAGGTAGTATCCAGGTATCCGAAAGGTTAGAGCTACTGGAATTATCCAGATGTTTCTTGACCAGAATTCAAAGGTTAAATGTAGAGCTTAGCTTCTATCAAGTTAGATACAGATAGGTAAACACATTCCAGAATGACACGTTGAGAGGGTTTTATTTTAAGCTTATAGAAGTAGAGACCCAGGTAGCATTTGGGGTTCTTAAGGTATGCAACAGTTTGGTTAAAATCCTGTTGCTTCCAAGATATCTGTACTAGTAAATTGTCAGTCACCCTGATTTGTAAACAGCTGAAAAAAAACCACACACACTTCTCTGAAATCGCATACTAACTGTGGCCATCAGTGCGCACACTATAATGGTGTGTTAAAAACTATAAGATGATTTTCAGTAGACTACCAGGGAAAAGTAAAACAAGAATAGATCTGGCAAATCTAGATAGTTGATAATTTTTTAAAATGTATAAATTTTAAATTACTGGCACCGAAATTTAAAAACGTTAGGATCTATAACACGATCATCTTCTGTAGGACACATCTTTAACACTCTCTGACGTGTGTGAATACAACATCCTATCTGAGACCACAGATGCTGTTTTCTCAGCACAGTTAAAATGAAATTCAGCAGTTGTTTTGGTGACTGCTGGGACTCACCCTAAATCATGAATTATAGCATATTTTGCAGTCTGGCAAAATGGCTCCTGTTACTTTTTCATTGACAACAGCAGCTATAATAATCTATCTCCAAATATTCCAATGTAGCTAACTTCTGAGAAATTTCTTATGGTGTCTATAAACTCAGCCACCATATTCCTTAAACGGAATAAAGAGATTACTTCTTGGCTGGTCAAGGATGTCTTCTGCTGTGTGTACATCAGTGACAAATGTACACAGTTACTGACCAAAATGCCTTCTTTATAGGCTGCAATTAATTTTTTAAAAAATATGTTTTTATTGATTTCAGAGAGAGGGAAGGGGAGGGAGAGAGAGATAGAAACATCAATGATGAGAGAGAATCCTCTGTCAGCTGCCTCCTGCACAACCCCTACTGGGGATTGAGCCCGCAACCTGGGCATGTGCCCCGACTGAGAATTGAACCGTGACCTCCTGCTTCATAGGTCGATGCTCAACCTCTAAGCCACACCGGCCAGGCTCCAATTCATTTATCATCTTAATCCACCTGAAGTTGTATGCCTAAGAAGTGCTATGCTTTCCTCCTGTGACTCCTGGCCATGCATATTCTGCAAAATCATCTAGAAGAGCAGACCACGTTCCCTCTTCATCTCAGATAGACATATCATCTGCAATCTTATTTCTAAAATCTAGCAGGAGGTTACAAGTGTCCCTTGGGGTTGAGCTTGTGTGATGGTCCAATAAACATTTTTTCCAAACATCTAAACATTTAATCCTTGGAACTAAATTGCAGTATTTCTAAATCTCAACCTTTTTGCCCAGGTTCAAATGATAAATATCTTTGAAATTTACTGTGTCCTTAAACTCTTGTTTTAATTTTTTTTAAATATATTTTATTGATTTTTCACAGAGAGGAAGGGAGAGGGACAGAGAGCTAGAAACATCGATGAGAGAGAGACATCGACCAGCTGCCTCCTGCACACCCCCCACCGGGGGATGTGCCCGCAACCAATGTACATGCCCTTGACCGGAATCGAACCTGGGACCTTCCAGTCCGCAGACCGACGCTCTCTCCACTGAGCCAAACCGGTTTTGGCTCTTGTTTTAATTTTGGCAAAAGAGCTGAACTATGACCCTAGCCCTATCATGGGATCTTCAAATTCCACCACTACCCTCACCCTCTTTTTTTCCCCTCTCTCTTTCTAAATTTACATTGAGTAGCTGCCCCGAATTTCCACACTTATGATGATACACTGTTACTAATAGGGTCTAGGTTTACATAATCACAAAACTGTTGAATCCTATCAACTCCAGTTTATTATCACCTTGGGAGTCATTGTGCTTTTTATATGTGTTCTAGCTTCTTCTAGTCTACTGGATTTCTCTGGATTCTTTGTAGAATGAGTCTGGGTTTTGGAAGAGGTTGTCAGTTTTTACTCATTCTATGTTAATCAGTATCGCATGTAGCCGTTCCTTCAGCAGCCTGAGTAAATGCCAGGACTGGCGGGACTTGTTTTTCTAAAACAGTTTAATCTTGTGTTACTCGGCACTTCTGTGGGTCTGACGCTCCCCATCCACGAGAGTCCTCCTTTCTGTGGCTTGCTCTGCAGGTCCAGGCCACTAACTGCTTCATTTTAAAGAGAAGTCAGAAACTCACTATCCTGCCCGGCTGGCGTGGCTCAGTGGTTGGGCATCTAACTCTGAACTAGGAGTCAGGGTTCAATTCCCAGTCAGGGCACATGCCCAGGTTGCCAGCTCTATCCCAGTAGAGGGCATGCAGGAGGCAGCCGATCAATGATTCTCTCTCCTCATTGATGTTTCTATCTCTCTCTCTCCCTCTCCCTTTCTCTCTGAAATAATATATATATATATATATATATATATATATATATATATATATATATATATGAAAGAAAAGAAATTCACTATTCTAGCTGCCCCATCCACACCAAGTGGTTTTCTGATGATCTCTCTTTTTTTTTTCTTCTTTTTTTTATTAAGGAATTATATGTGTACTGATGATCTCTTAATCTGGGTTATGAAAATAAGCACTTACTTTTCATAATACTTTCTCACCAACAGGTGGCACTAATAACTCCCCTTTCTTTAAGAGTAGACCAGTAGTAAGCCATGTGTGGCATTTAGAACTTATCTTCCACACTTTTGAGTAGAAACATAGCTGTTTTTAAGAGTGTCTCAGGCAAAAACTTGCAAATATCAAAACAGCATTTCTGATCAAATCTTTAGCATGTTGACTTTCTCTTTTTTTATATAAATATGTTTTTACTGAGCCACGCTGGCTGCCAGAGTTTTTAAAATATATATATACAATTTTTGCCTGGCCAGCCTAGCTCAGTGGTTGAGCTTTGACCTATGAACCAGGAGTTCACAGTTCAATTCCGGGTCAGGGCACATGCCCAGGTTGCAGGTTCAATCCCCAGTGGGGGGTGTGCAGGAGGCAGCTGGTCAATGATTCTCTCTCATCATTGATGTTTCTATCTCTCTCTCTCCTTCTCCCTTCCTCTCTGAAATTAATAAAAATATATTTTTAAAAATATATAATTTTTTCTTGTTTAACCACTATGCTGTACACCTGAAACTAATTCAGAATAATACTGAATGTAAACTGTAATTGAAAAATAAACAAAAAAATTCCAGTGCTCAACGTTTTAGCTTTTAGCTAAGAAATAAAAGAAATCTTATTTATTCTTAAGCCTTGTGCTTTTAGAGTATGATCTCAAAATTACTGGGTGACTAGAGGGATGAATAACAAACCACTGGGTCTTCCACCGAGTCAAAGAATGGTGTAATTTTGCAAAATGAAGGAAATATGTATTTTGAATGGGATTGAAAAGACCTATTAGTCACTTCCCTTTCCTTCCTGCAGAGTGTACTGAGAACATTAAGTAACTGTTTAAGATTGACTCAGCATCGCTCACTGGGGTGTCAGTCATTAAGTGTGCTCTCAAAGTGGTGCCTTTCAGGACTGTTTTGTTGGGGATGGCCGGCCGCTAGCAGCTGTGTGCATGTGGGGCCTGGGAAAGCTGACCCTGAGACAGACAGAAATGGTGCCACTTTCAAAGTGCATAGTTCCTTGGGGCAATTTGGTCATTGACTAAGTATTTGGTGATATAAGAAATCATTATAGTTTTAGGTGTGATTGTTGTAGTTACATTTAAAAAAATAATAATTCTTATCTTTGAAAGATACATATTGAAGTTTGAATTGATGAATGACATGATTGAGTTTTGTTTCAAAATAATCTAGTAATACTTTCTAGAGTGAGGAGGGTCAGTGAGGGATATAGTTGGAAATAAGATTGACCATCTATAATAATAAAAGCATAATATGCAAATTGACCGAATGGCCAAACAGTGGAACAACCTTCCGGCTGCAGCTGCGGGATCAAGGCAGCCACCGCGGCTGCAAAGGCCTACTCTTGCACGAATTTTGTGCATCGGGCCTCTAGTCCTATATAATAAAAGGCTAATATGCAAATCGACCAAATGGCAGAACAACCGGTAGCTATGACACGTACTGACCACCAGGGGGCAGCCACTCAACTCAGGAGCTGACCCCTGGTGGTCAGTGTGCTCCCACAGGGGGAGTGCCGCTCAGCCAGAAGCCGGGCTCACGGCTGATGAGCGCAGCGGCGGTGGCTGGAGCCTCTCCTGCCTCCGCGGCAGTGCTAAGGATGTCTGACTGATGGGACCCCCCCCCCCCCCTGGAGTGCATAAATTTCATGCTCCGGGCCTCTAGTAATCCAATAACTGTTAAAGCTGGATGATAGGCACATGGTGGTTCCTTATATTCTTTTCTTTATTTTTGTATAATTTTGAAATTTTCCATAATAAAAAGGGTTTTTTAGGTTCATGGTTCTGAGGGAGGATGGAAAGGCCCATCTCTGAGTGGGAGTGGGTGAGCTTTGGGCTACAGACTGGGTGCTGTTCAAGTCCTGTGGGCTCATGCAGAGATCTACCGTGAGCTTTCCATGGTGTCCGGGAGTGACTTTGTGTCACTTGTTGACAAGCACACGGCCCGGCCCCAATGAATATTGAATGGATAAATGAAAGCAAAAAGGCCCAAATCGTAATCCTTCTCTTCTTGCCTTTGCAGTGGAGCCCAGGGGGAATATGCCGGGCTGGCCACTATCCGAGCTTACTTAGAAGGGAAAGGAGAGAGACACAGAACGGTGAGTATGGGCAGGTGGTGCTTGCCCACCACCGGGTGGCATCGGGTCTAGTTCCCAGGATCCCTTTCACTCTGTGGGACACTCCCTCCAAACTTTCTTGGAAATAGCTGCGAGAACATATAATCAAGAAACAAATTTCTGTGGACTGGCCATTACGATTCTTGCCTCCAAGACACTTCACTGGACAATTCGGAGGGAAAACATTCAGAGATAAAAGGCTTTTGCTCAAACCCTGTCTGTAAAAGTCTGCCAGTTGTCTGTGAAACTGATTTCCTGAGGGAGTAAGGGGCAGGAATGTTGCCATTCCAAGCCTCCTGTCCTTGGCGCAGCCCTGGCCCCAGGCCTGGAAAAGGACAGAGGCTGAGCTGTAATTCTTCTGTAACTCCTACTGTGCCCAAGCACAGTTCTAGTTGTATGTGTGGCTCAAAAAATACGGAGTCAAGAAATGCTCAATTAAATGATGTCAGCTCTAAGCAATGAAGGAAGATACGGAACAGAGTTCATGGTTCTGCTTTATCGTTAGCTCTGGGTATGAGAGTCTAGTCTCCAGGGTCCAAGCTGTTCTTGTGGGGACCAGCAGGTACAAATGGGCTCGACAGGACCCACCCTCATCTCCTGAGGCAGTGCCTGTAGCAGTTGCTCTGACACAGGCTTCAAATTGTGGCTGAAGGAGTGGCCTTCATTTTGGTGATGACCACGGCTTAGCTAGAACCTCCACAAAGTTCATACATGGAGTTCTTAGACGGAGCAGTGGATAGGAGTCAAGAGCAGGATAAAAGTGTCTGCCCAGCTAGGAGAGTTAGAGGAAAGGGTGCTCGGGTGGTACTGGCTGCCTGCGTAAGTGGGATATGATAGGTGGTGGCCCGATCTTAGTCCATTTCTGGTTTTATTAAAACTGGGATTGCTTATGGCTAGTTGCCTGGATTTTGCAATGAGGGAATCTAAAAACTGTTTCGCTTCCCCTTCAAAAAAAGGGGAGAGGGGAGAGAACAGTTTCTCTCTCATTCCCTTGCTAATTCATTCTGATTCCACGTGTGTTTTCCCAGGCCTTTGACCTGGCTGGGGGAATAGAATTGATTTTCAAAGACCTTTGAAAACCAGGACATTCACTAATTGAATAAATTATTGACCACTGGCTACATGCAAGGCACTGTGTGTGCCAGTCCAGAGACACAGCCCCTGGCATTCCAACTTGTTGTGTTTTTTTTCCACTTGAGTTTTCTCGTGGTTTTGAATTCTTTAGCTTTCTAAGGAAGGGTTAGTTTAGAGCTACAGCATTGTTTTTGGACCGCAGAGCCTCAGCACTGTCATCAATTCAGAAAGGAATGTTGAGGCTCCAGTTGTCCAGTGAAAGGATAACAGATGACTGATATGAAGAGTTCCCTCTTCTATTTTTTTCTCCTTGGCCTCTCTGCACTGAGGTAGCCCCTGGAGCGCCTCATCATTATGCTCTTTAATCAGGAGGTGTCTGGGGATCTTGGGAAGGGATCTGTGTGGCCATCTCCATGTTGTCCCCTCCCTGATCCCACTCTCGCTCACGGAAGGCTCGCGAAGAGCTCATGACAAAGGACCAGCTAAAATGCAGGCTCCACCCTCTGTGATGCTTCCCACCCTCCTTGTTTCCCAGCCCTCCAGTTTGATACCCAGACGTATATGTGAATGTTCAGGAGTTGGGGACCCAACTGGAAAGGTCCAAGAGAAAGGATGAGAGACCTTTGGATTGGGCCTGAGCAGAGTCCTTTACTCACAGATTCTTTTCGGCTCCTCCCACCCCCACCTTGTGTTTTCTAGTCCTCCCTTCTCCCTCCGCCCCCTCGTGTGTGATGTTTCTTCTGGTGCCATGGTCCACATTGCTATCACTGAGATGTCATGAGGGGCTCTTCCACCCTGCAGGGTGGAGAGGAGCTGGCGCCGCATTGTAGGAAGGGGAGGAAGAGGCAGGGGAGGCCACCCAGTCACTGAGTTTGTAGAAATACAGAACTCATAAGTTTGGAAATGCTGGCATCCTTTTAAATGAAAGATTTTAACGAAGGCTGACTTTTTTAGTTAGAGAAGAAGAACATGGCTTGTTTACATCAGAGGAGTCTGAGACAGCTGCTCCTGCACAATAGACTCTGATGGAATCCATTCAGATATGAAGCGTGGGGAAGTCATGTGCTACGGAACCACCCAGGGTCCTGATGGCTCTCTTGTGTCAAGCTGGTTTTGGAAGTTAGTTTCACGTTGCTCTTAGGTTAAATTTCAGGCGTTCTTAAAATGCAACAGCCAAGTTCTTGATTTACCAGTTTAATTTGGGAGAATGCATATTTATCTATCAGATTCTTATATCGCAATCACCATGTGCCAGGCACTGTCCTAAACACTTTGTAATAACTCAATTTGCTAGTCAGGTTTTGCTAGTCAAAGACTGTGTTTCCTATACAAAGGGAAAACATTGAACCAAAACAACAACAAAGAAACACCTTCTAAAAATTTATATGTATTTTTCTCTTCCCAATTTCCTGAGGCAAAGTAATGGCCTTCGGTTGTTCAGTTTTTACCATGAGTGAGAAATTGACTTCTCTTGCAAAGGAGCGTTACCCTGAATCCTTCAAGGATCAGCTATATTGGTTCTACAACAGACATATTGGGGACTTAGGCAAACACAGCGTCTCTAAATGGATACTAATGGGTTAGTTTTGGATAAACTAAAACATCAAATCTGGATCCTGTTGTTTCTATGTCCCTCGTAACACCACAATTCTAAAGCATGAAAAAAATTATCTAAAAAACAAATATATAAATAAATAGAGGGTGGAAAAATTAACATTAAAAAATAAAGTTTCCTAGATCCATATAGAAAACCAGAAATGTCTAACAGCAACTTATAAAAGAATCATTGACAAAACCACTGAGGCTTTTTTCCCCCTACTACTCTTTATATCAGAATGTGTATTAATTTTCAGTGGCTGCTGTAACAAATTACTACAAAATTAGTGGGTTAAAATAATACACATTTATTTTCTTACAGTACGTGGAGGCCAAGAGTCTGAAATTGGTTTCACTTGGCTAAAGTCAAGGTTTTGGCGGGGCGGGTTCCTTCTGAAGAATTCAGAAGAGAATGTTTCTTTCCCCGTTTCTGGAGGCCTCCTTCATTCCTTGGCTCATGGCCCCTTCCTACCATCACGCCAGCCTCTGTTCAGTCATCACATCTCCTACTTCCTTTGTAATCAGATCTCCCTCTTCCTCCCTCTGATGAGAACATTTGTAAATACATTTGGAGCCCAGCCTATAATTCAGATTTCAAGAGGAATGTTAAGGTTCCAGTTGTCCAGTGACTAACAGATGACTGACATTAAGAGTTCCCTCTTCTGTTTTTTCCTTCTTGCACTGAAGTAGCCTCTAGAGCTCCTCATCATTATGCTCTTTCACCCTCTCCATGTTGCTTCATCCTGTCTTAAGATCCTTAATCTCTCATCTCAAGACCCTTAATTTAATCACATCAGCAAAGTCCCTTTGCCATAGATTTTGGGGATAGGGCGTGGGCATCTTAGGAGGCCCATTATTTAGTGTACCATGGGGTGGTTGACATTTTTAGCTTGAATGTTTTCTTTTTGTTAATCCTCACCCGAGAATATTTTTCCATTGATTTTTTGAGAGAGTGGAAGGGAGGGGGAGAGACACAGAGAGAGAAACCTGTATGCGATAGAGACACATCGATTGGTTTCCTCTCACACGCACCCCAACCTGGGCCTGGGATCAAGCCTGCAACCAAGGTACGTGCCTTTGACGGGAATCAAAGCCGTGACCCTTCCGTCCACAGGCCGGCATCCTATCCACCGAGCCACACTGGCTGGGGCTTAGCTTGAATGTTTTTGTTTCAGCAGAACTTCCCTGATATGAATTCTCCACTTAGGCTTTTTTTAAAAAAATAATTTTATTGATTTTTTACAGAGAGGAAGAGAGAGGGATAGAGAGTTAGAAACATCGATGAGAGAGAAACATCGATCAGCTGCCTCTTGCACACCCCCTACTGGGGATGTGCCCGAAACCAAGGTACATGCCCTTGACCGGAATCGAACCTGGGACCCTTGAGTCCGCAGGCCGACTCTCTATCCACTGAGCCAAACCGGCTTCGGCTCCACTTAGGCTTTTAACAAATATTTTATATTCATTTTTAAAACATTCGCCTTTCCCTTCCTTGATCAATGTTCAGCCCCTAGGGATCCTTTTATACCAAGATCCTTTGGTGGAATAAAAATACCTTGTGAGAAAGTACAAGTGACTCTAGCTTTGGTCCTGAGAAATGAAAGAAAATTCAATACAAATGGGAGGCATTTAAACAAGAAAACGGATTTGAGGATACCACCGCATAACCAGCATGAGATGAGGAGCCATTCAAAAGAGGCACAAACTCGCTGTCAGCAGAAGAGTGACAAAGTACTTCCATGTGTGCCTCCGGTTACCGTTCTCTTTTTGTGCACTTGTGTTTTTACCAAGTAGACGACTTTGCCGTTTTTGAGGAAACAGCTGTAAGCTAAGTTTTCCTTTTGTAAGCCCATTTTATAATGTGCATCCATTTCTCTTCAAGGGGTTGCAATATTGGTTCTGATATTTAAAAAAAAAAAAAAAAAAAAAAGGAGCCTGGCTGGCATGACTCAGTGGTTGAGCATCAACGTATGAACCAGGAGGTCACGGTTCATGCCTGGTCAGGGCACATGCCTGAGTCTTGGGCTGGGTCCCCAATGAGGGCATGCAGAAGGCAGCTGGTCAATGATTCTCTCTCATCATTGATGTTCCTATCTCTCCCTCTCCCTTCCTCTCTGAAATCAATATAAATAATTCTTTTTTTAAAAAGAATTATTTTCAGGGTGCTTGTTGCTTTTTTTTTGTTGTTTTCTTTTAGGAAAAGTCTGTAATGCATTTTCCTGTACTGGGGCATCGTCCAATCTATTTGAGCATGTGCTTTTGCCTGTGTTCATGTGATTTTGGGGGAGGAAATGAAAGTGATTTAAATCTGGGAATTCTAGCATTGCACCCACCATCCACTTTCCATAAGAATTTGATAGATCTTTAAGTTGTAGGTCTTGACACACTTTCTCTTGATCTCTTCAACCTGAAGTGGCCCCCACTTCCCTTATTCCAAGTCCCCCCTCCCTCGGCCACCCCCCTCGCACTTGTTGGCTGTAGACATTTATTTATACACGTGGCAGCGTTGTCAGTGAGCAAGTCGTGTGAGCACAGGGCAGACATTGACCACATTTAGTGCTTTGTTTATGATTCTCATGGGAACTGACAATTCACTGCACAGAATAAACAACAATAAAGGATGAGACTGGGAGGCTTTGGCGTTCTGCCTGCCCTTGTCACGTCTCTCCGATCGCAGCAGAGCCCAGCAGGGCACAGGCACTGTGATGTGGGCTTTGAGTCCTGGAGTTGAGCTTCTGCTGTTTTGTCTTTGTAAGGTGGTGAGTGCGTATTCTAACTGAGACCAGGTTAGAATGAGCCCCGGTGTGTTTTTGGTGTGCTGGGATAAAGGAGCAAAGTACTCAGGGAACATTATTTGGGCATCCAAACAGAAACTTCTCTTTTGGACAAGGTTTTGCAATACGGTAACAATGAAATTGCAGCAGATTTTAAGGCACTAGTGGTCAGTTTAAATAAAGGAAGTGGCGCCTATTTAATTTGTGCTCCAAGCATGTTGTAGGGTAAGCATGTCAAACTTGTGGCCCGTGGGCCGCATGCGGTCCACAACGAATATTTTTGTGGCCCAGCTAATATAACGATATATCAGAAGCGTTTTAATAAAAATTTCATAACTTAATTTTTATAATATCCTGTTATATATAATTGTTAATAACGAACTACAATGTTCACTAATGACTGATTATTATAATCGTGTTGCATTCATTTCCCTTACGTGCCTTATGTGCAGGCGCACCATTTCTCTTCACTTAAACTAGCAGCGAATATTTTAGCAGCTGATTGCCAAGTCATTAGTCTTGTACTGACTTGTTTAGTGTGTGCACCAGGAAATATTTTGCTTTCGGAGAACAAGAAAAATAGGTTTATTTGCATTACACTTATTAATTTGTGCAGTTATTTAGTGTCTGGTAAGTTAATGTTCAAGAAAAAATATTAATTTTTATTAAAATGTTCTATTAGCCCTGGCCAGTTTGGCTCAGTGGATAGAGCGTCGGCCTGTGGACTCAAGGGTCCCGGGTTCGATTCTGGTCAGGGGCATGTACCTTGGTTGCGGGCACATCCCCAGTGGGGGGTGTGCAGGAGGCGGCTGATCGATGTTTCTCTCTCATCAATGTTTCTGGCTCTCTGTCCCTCTTCCTTTCTCTCTGTAAAAAATCAATAAAATATGTTTAAAAAATAAAATAAAATGTTCTATTATTTTATGTTATGATTACTCATTTATTCCAGCCCTTTGTACTCAGCATGTCTCTATCGAAATAAACCTACATTTCTATGAAAATTGAAGCTTTTGTTTATTGCGGCCCACATGAACTTAAACCTTGTTTATTTGGCCCGTGTTAGCCTTTGAGTTTGATATGCTTGGTGTAGGGCTTTTCTGTCATTATGAATAGCCGGGTGATTATTTATCCTCCTTCCTTCCTTTCATTTCATTCCTAAGGTTTGCCTCATTCCGAAATCAGCTCATGGGACCAATCCCGCAAGTGCCCACATGGCAGGCATGAAGATTCAGCCTGTGGAGGTGGATAAATATGGAAATATCGACACAGCTCACCTCAAGGCCATGGTACCCATCTTCCACTTAACAGATGGGAGCGGTTTGGGTTGGGAAGAGGTGGTGGGGGTCAGGGGCTGGATGGTTTATATCAGCATTAGCTTCTTCTGCATCCTAATTAAAAGACTGCAATTCCTCCTCTGAATGGGTCTGAGGAAAACGGCGTAAAGTCAGAAAACCTAACCGTTTCTGTAAGAACAATAAAAGGCAACAGTCACAGTTTTGCTCCAGAATTAAGCTGACCACAGTCTGGCCTTCCACTTCTTTCACCAACAGGGAGCAGGTTCTTTAAATTGAAATCCTATTCTCTAATTTATGCATGAGTAAGAAACTGAATGAATTATTCATGGTGGTAGTAAGGGTACTCCTTGCAGGACCTGCTTACTCCTGCCCAACCTACCCGTACTCTTTCCTCCATTAATAATCAAACTGGTAGCCACAGTGTTTCTCAATCTTTGTGTTGGGAATTAAAACATAAATGTAGATTTTGCAAATGCTTGTGGCCATCCCAGCCATTACCTGCTGAATATCGGGCAGCTTTCCACCCTCCTTTCTAAAACACCATCCCCCACTCCCAACCTCCCAACCTCCAGGAAGAGGTTGCCTAGCAACCGTATCTGCTTTCCACTGGTGGACTGGAGGCTGCATCTTAAGAGGGAAGGAAATCAGTTGAATAGCAATGTGATTTTGTCAGGGTTATTAGGCATGGAGTCTGGGAACTTCAAGTAACTGGTTTCAAAAGGGAAGCTGAAAATACACAACAATGCTCATTCACCTCCCCTCTTCCAGCAGTCCACAAAGTTTTTACCAACAACTATCTTGGGCCAATATAGGTTATTGACATTAAAATTTTGTTTTCATTTTCATACGAGCCTGCACTGACTTGCTGGCCAGGAAAATGGGAACTTTTTCACATGCTTTCCTTTTATATATGCTTGCCTTCTGTCAGGAGGAAAACTGAGGGAGATTTCTTTCATCAGAGCAGGAGCACTCCTTGTGGGAATTCTAATTTCCATAGAATGGGGGGGAAAGGGAATAACGGCAAGATGAGCAGAGAGAGATTAACTGTGAAAATATACATGTTTGGAACTAAAAAGATCTGAAATCATTTCGGAGATGACTTCAACCAAAGGAAAACCACTTAAGAGACTTGAGCCCAATCTGTCCAAAAATCTTCTGAGCAGTGTTTTTGGTCTTGACCATGGGGACCTAGCCTGAAGGGATCTTGTTATTTCTTTGGAATGACTAATGAAGGGAAACATGGCTGTGGATCTTTTATTGTTGGCATCATACTTTAAGAAAATTTCAGAAATGAAAAGACCAAGAATTCATCTTTCTTAATCCTTTAAAATAAAAAGCAAGGGTTTGTTTGCCCAAGAAAGAAAGGTTTCCTCCTTTGTCTCCTTCTGCCCTTTTCTATCCCACAGGTGGATAAACACAAGGAGAACCTGGCAGCAATCATGATCACGTACCCATCCACCAATGGAGTGTTTGAAGAGAACATCAGCGACGTGTGTGACCTGATTCACCAACACGGAGGCCAGGTCTACCTAGACGGGGCAAATATGAACGCTCAGGTGGGCAACACGAGATGGGATCCCTGAGAAACTGTTAAGTGAAAAAAATTTTTTTTCTCTGACCTTTTGAGGGTTGTCTTAAACATGACACTGTATTCAGAACTGAGGATGACAGTTTCAAACAAAGCCCCCCGAGTTTCACTGAGATTACAGATCCTAAATAGGTGATGGGGGACGCTGGGGAGGAGGCAACATGGTTGAAAGGAAGGAGGGAATGAGTTGAAAGCCTTTAGCTTGTCACAGGTGTGATCCCACTGGGGGGGGGGGGGGGTGCGAGAGACAAGCTCACCTGACTGCCTTCCTGAGGGAATTCAGACCCACGTTCTGGCCACCCGTGAATGTTGATCTGCCATGACCTTGGACAAGCCATTAAACTGGCTTCAGCTTCCAGCTTCGTTAGTGTGAAACAGCTGAATAGTTCTTTCCCCGAGGGCAGATCCTGACCAGAGTGGGGGGAGGGAGAAAAGGAGAAGGCTTGTGTGGTGTGCAGGGAGTGTCATCATCTCTCTCAGAGACTTCCTAACTTATTTCTCGTGGCTTATTTGTTTTACTATTTCAGACTCTTTCTGCTTTCCTTTGCTTCTGTCTGATTCCCTTTGTAAGTGTCGTCCAGAGATTGTCTGTTGCTTCACTAGCAGAAACGCATTCTTTATCTCTGCCCACATTCAAAACCAGCCCTAATGCCAAAGTGGCAGGGACGCTCGTTGAATGTTGTCATTGGCATCGGGATGGTCTCAGGAAAACTGTCCGCCTCCCTTCCTCTCCCTGGGCTCAGCATCCTCTTGGGCAGCCCTCCAGCTCCTCCCATCAGGGTGCCCAAAGGAGCCCTAAGGGAAAGTACGGGGGGGGGGGGGGGGGGGAGTAAACTGCTGGGGTGAGAGGTGCCTGTGTCCGTTGCGAGGAGTACAGCCGTTCTTGTGCGGGGGCATTTTCTTTCTCCGCTCAGCGGGTGGATAATTAGGAATTGACTATATATTCAACTCTGTATTTTAGAATCTAAACTAGGCTAAATGGTCAGCTGCCGTTTCCACAGAAACCACAAGGCATGCCGCCTATGGAATGCCAGGCTTCCCTGCAGGCCTCAGCCAGGACGGCGGGTGTGCCTGTGAGCAGCTCCGCCTGCTTTTCCTCTGCGGGGAGGGTCTGCAGCACACAGCATGGCCGCCTCTCCAGAGCACCCTTTCCAGTTGGTGACTTTGACTTTTGGCCCTTTCCCGTTGTGGTAGGTGGGAATCTGTCGTCCTGGAGACTTTGGGTCTGATGTCTCGCACCTGAACCTTCACAAGACCTTCTGCATTCCCCATGGAGGAGGCGGCCCCGGCATGGGGCCCATCGGAGTGTGAGTTCTGGGCTGCGGGGTTCAGCATGGCTTTGGACACTGGGAATGAAAGCACAGCCCCACACCTGCTATTATTCCCATTGAGGTCTCCAGGTGGCGAGGTTACCTGCCTATGTAATGTGCCTACAGGGGCTGGGACAGGAGCAGTGAAATAGATGCTTTTAGGGTATGTCCAAAGAAGACCATAATTAGATTTTATTAACCATAACGTTGGATCGGCCACACTGAGCTCCCATTCATGCACAGGCAGGGCACGTTTACGAAGAGTAGTGAAGAGGGAGCTTTGCGGGAGTATTGTGGATCAGAACTGGAATAGTAGCACCTGGAAGTGCTTTTTAGGCTTCTTTCTCTTTAAAATCGGCGGACGGTTACATTGAAAGTGAGTTACCGAACGACAACAACTGCAAAAGAACTCGTAGCAGAAAGTGGCTTTGAATTCTTATTACATCTGAGATATGTAAGGAAAAAAATAAACCTTATTGTTAGAAATAATTGGATGAAGTCAAAATAAGACCAAAGGAGTGTCTTGTCGATGTTATGTATTGTTTTACACTGTGAAATCAAGTCATGTTATGAAAATGAGGCTAAGCAGCCAGGTCCTGAGCTTCAGTCTTCCACAAATGTGCCAAAGGGGCCAGTCTTCGGGGTTGCTTGGAGTCTGCCCCCTGTTCTCTGCTTTCCTTTTAGATGGTCATTATTTATTGTACGTGGAAGAGGCCCAGTTCCTCAGCTGGGGGGGAAGGTGGGGTGAATGGTTCACATGCCGGCCTCTGATGTGTAGCCCCCTGGGCTTCTTCCAAGCAGCATCCTTCTATGTCCCTTAGGTGCCTCAGGACAGAGTGTGGGGCTGGGAGGGAGAGGGTATGGGGCTGGGACGTCCGCACATCCGGGTGAGCCTGCCTCAGACAAGCCTCCACCCCAGTTCCTGGGTGAGCCCCTGGGACACCCGTGGCTGGTGAGCCGTGCCTCCAGTGGAGGAGGAAGGCCGGGGCACTTCCTGAACATCTGCCTTCGCGCCGTCAGGTCCCCTCCACACCCGGAGTTCCTCTACCGGGAACAGAGCTTCCTGAGAGGGCCCAGCCCCTACCTGGCTGGTTGTAGTGGATCTTTTTACATCTTCTGAATTTGTACTTAAAAACTACAGGAAGAAGCATCTTGCCCCTTTCCTACCCAGTCATCCTGTCATTTCGTTAACGTCTGATGAGGATGCCCGGCCCGTGGGTACCGTTAGCGCAGCCCTGTGGGGCTCCAGTTCCATCTTGCCCATTTCATGGGCTTACATTAAGGTGAGGCCTGTGAATGTGTGTCAGGTGGGCGGGGGTGTGTGATGTGTGAGTGGGGAACTAAAATCACAGACTTCCTTCTTCGCTTGAAAATGAAGAAAAAAAACCCCACAATCTGAGATGTGATTAGTGAAGACTGCCAATGTCTTTGGGTGGAAGAAACCATCCTACAGAGATCAGCTAAAATGCATTTCATCTCGTCTTCATTATGCTATTTCCTTTGGGTTCTCACAGCGGGTTTAACGTCAGAGAAATGAGCACACCAGATCTATTTTTCCAGACAGAGTTTAAGTTCCATGAGTCATGTGGATATTCTGGCCACGTCATCTGGTTTCCTGGAGGATTTGTATGACCTCTTGCAAGTGAAAAACAGTGTGCATACTAAGTCTTACACTTGGTTGAGGTCCTGGGATAAATTCTAGGAATACATCTTACTTCACTTTATATTTCTCGGAAGCCTGGAGGATCAGATGAAAAGTAGCAGACATTTGCTGATGTGGTGGTTTCCCGAAGCTCTTTGCCCTTTACGGCCTGTGGAACTGCCCTCTCGGGGGTAATTAGACTTTGTCAGAAAACAGGCTTCCTTCCTTTGTGTTCCTCAAAAAAAACCCACAAAAAAAAACCCCACTAGCACCAGAGTTTATGCAGCTCTTGTTCAAACTGGCCTGCCCGCCTCCTAGGCTGACAAGACTGGGTATTGGATAGGAGCATTCCTTCAGCTGCTAATTAGAGCAGCCTTCCCGCATTGGCTCCCCTCTTTAAAGGAAGGGTGGCTTCTGGTGAAACAAAACCTCAGACTCAGCTATGCAAATCATGCCGGGTGGCTCGCTGGGGCTGGCTGTTCTTCTTGAGCAGTGTGGCGTTTATGATTCTTAAGGAAAACTCTCTGGGAAGCTGGAACAACAATTCTGTACCTCAGAGGCAAAAACCTTCTTTTTAAAACGACCCTCGAGTTACTTTGCAACGGGGAGACAACCAAAACCATCATAATAAAGGCCTGCTTCTTTGCAAACGGAATCTAATAATTCCCAGCTTCCTTTTGGTCCCAAGGTCCTGTAAACCTCGAGTATTGGCTAGGGACCTGTTTGGGTTGGAGATGATTTCCCACAGATAGAAAATAAACGCCCCAGGCTGATTTGGCCATGTGCCAGGAACCCCAGTCAGAGCCTCAGTGTAAGAGTGAAAAATAAAATAGGGTTTAAGCGGCCCCTTGACTTGGGGCCTTGTCTTTATTTCACCTGGACTCTAGAACTACCTTTTCTCTCCCTGTTTCAGTCCATCTTGGACATTCTCCCTAAAGGCCCCAAGTTCACTCCTTGCTTCCCTTTGCAATCACCACTGGGTCTCACTAGCCTACATAGAATTCTTAGGGGATTCTTCAAAAATGCACATGCCTAGGTCCCAGAGAGAATCAAATGCAGCGTATGTAGGGGAGGCCTTGGGCCATCGAGCTGCTCAGTAACTCTGAAATACAAGTCAAAAAGCTAGTCGCTGAACCAAGTCCAAGTCCTCCCTAGCACAAGTTTGAGGCTTGCCAGAGGCAGTCACAATGCACCAGGCTCTACAGTAACTCCCAGCCTGCAGCCGTGTGCTTTCCCTTCTACACCTTTGTTTTTGCCATTCTTCTCACCTGGTGTGTCTTCCCCTTTCTGGTCTATCCAAATTCTACCCATTTTTAAATTTCCACTCACGTTCTAACTCTTCCCAGGGACCTTTCTGTGACCAGCCTGGCAAAATGTGTCTTCTCCTGACTTTGGTGCCTCTGTTGTTTTATTTGATGCTTTCTCTTGTGCTTTACATTAGTTATGTATTTAATACCTACCAAGCCTCCATCATATGTGATGTATTCTGGGAAGAAGGTACGCAATAAAAATTGTGCAGTCTTGACTTTACGCTCTTTGCTGGTGATGACCTTCACCCCATATAATCACAGAGACTTATGAACCACCAGAAAAAGGTATAATTGAACCCAGCAGTTGTTAAACATAAATGGCCTTGACTGTGGATAGTTGGAAGATAAACCACACAAAATTGATTCAGTGGGGATTTTGGCCAAGATCCCATGGGATTCTTGGCAATCATCAAGACATCTCAAATTCACAGTAAATAAACAAAAACTCCCCTAAATGAGTATAACCTAAAATAATTCTTTTCCCTTTTTAGATAACACAGTAGTCAGCATCAATTTTACCCTGCTGTAGGCTTTGTTACTATAATAAGCAATGTAAAATTACCATTCAAAGGAGAAAACCAAAAATTGTTTCAGGATTAGAGAGGACTGACAGATGTCCTTGTTAGGGTTTTCCACTCACGTGCAATTTACAGCAATGGTGGGCTGACTTACTTTGTTGGGGGATTTCTCCGGAGGTGTCTTTGGTTTGTGCCCGTTGGGTTTACCTGTTCCATAGTTGATGGCTCTTTTTCCCTCTGTTACAGATGATGGGAGGAAAGGGCCTTAAACAAGCCACAGAAGTTGCTATCTTGAATGCCAACTACATGGCCAAGAGATTAGAAAAACACTACAGAGTCCTTTTCCGGGGTGCAAGAGGCAAGTATTAACTTTAGCCACTTTGGGTTTTTCTTGGTCAAACCAAGTTTGTCCTAGTAGATCTGGTTTTCTGCAGTTGCTGGAAAACTTGTGTTTCTGAGTGTATACCAGAGAAAAGTATACAGTTATTGGAAATGCTTTTAATTTAGCTAACAGATCAGGGGTATCAGCATTTGCAAGGCTCTGCAATGAAGTTAGTTCAGGCCAACAGGAAGCCCACACCACTGAGAGAGATATACGTAAATCCCACGAGCTCCTTACCTTACAAAGCGATATGGGAATGCCCCCAAAGAGGGGAGAAATTCGGATTGGACAGAGGCAGGATGGAATTTTGGGGACAGCCTCTGGGAGGAGCCCGATGGGATGAGCCTGGAAGGAAGTATACAGAGTCCAGGTAAACAGAGATCCAGGAGAAGCCAGGGACAAAGGAGTGGTCCGGGTGGCGGGAGTGTTGGGTGGGTTGAAGGACGAGATAGGAGGAGAAGGATCCAATGAGGATGACGCTGGAGAGGTAGTATGGGGCCTTGAAAGTCTTGGAAGGCCCTGGACTTGACCTCTGAGCCAGAAAGGTTTTTGAGGAGAGGAATGACAAGATTAAGAGAACGTTGAAATCATTAAGACGGTGGCGTGGGATGAACATGCTGTTAAAAGTAGAATCAGTGGGTCTTAGTTACTGACAAGTTGAGCGTGAAGATAAATCTTAGGTACGCCTCTTAGGGTTGTAATAGAGGCAATGATATACGTAGGAACAAAGTCCCCTCGGAAGTGATGGGAGGGGATGGAGTCGGGTAGACATGCAGAGGACACAACCTCTGAGAGCCGACTCTTGGAAGTGGGGAGACCCAAGAAAGAGTTTCGAAAAACCAGAGCAAAACCCCTCAAGCGGATGGCTACATTAAGAGGGGCCCTAGCCAGTGTTGCTCAGTAGATAGAGCGTCAGCCTGTGGACCAAAGGGTCCTGGGTTCGATTCCAGTCAAGGGCACGTACCTAGGTTGCAGAATCCTCCCTGGCCCGGGCTCTGGTCAGGGCCCATGCAGGAGGCAACCAATTGATGTGTTTCTCTCACATCGATATTTCTCTCTGTCTTTCCCTCTGTCTTCCACTCTCTCTGAATATCAATGGGAAAATATCCTCAGGTGAGGATTAAAAAAATACCTATATTTATTAAAGTAACAGAAACAAGTAAATATTCATTGAAAAAAAAAAAAAAAGAGTGCAGAAGCCCCCTTACCGTGAGCAGGGGCTCCATTCCTGAGGTGTCTTTGAGCACCCCCTACCCCCATTCTTCACAGCCCCTCCCCCCAGAAACCCTCTGCTTGTCCTTCCTGCTGCTATTCTGGCTTCACCTCCTCCCTGGAGCCTCCCTTTCTGGATGAAGAGAACTACGTCCTCCTCTTGGCTCCCTCGGCACTGAGGATTTCTCCCACTTAGCTTATCCTCTGGCTCTGCCACCGACCCCAAACTCCTGCAGGGTGGGGCCTGCGTGCCGCAGTTCTGGAGCTCCCATACCTGGTGTCATGCCTGGCACAGCACACGCCATCAACAAACAAATGCAGAGTGCAGCGCGCAGAGTGCTGGTTGTATCTGATAGGTGTCCTCCAAGGCACCTTTGCCTTTAACAGTTAGGAAGCCTTCAGTCGCCTTAGAAAGCAGAGCAAGATGGTGAGGCAGATGCCGGGTGGGAATGGGCTGAGAAGCGGGCTGAGGTTGGGGAGGAGACGTGGGAAGCTCTCGTGGTTTGGGGGAGTTTGGAGGTGAAGGGGCGGTAGGAGCTGCTGCTTAGGATGTAGTTTTGTTTTGTTTCCATGGAAAAAGCAGGGAAGAGGGGAGAATGAAGCTTCAATAGAGAGGATAATAGACGGGGAAACAAAGTCACCCTGGAGGTGATGGGAGGGGATGGTGTCAGGTAGACACACAGTGCGTGGGCTCGGAATCGGCGAAGGAACAGAGGGGACTTGGAGCAGAGACCAGTCAGTAAGCAGCAGCCCAGACTTTGGGCCACAGGAAGGGGGCCACTCTTTGGCTTTGGGTTTCTCTGTGCAGGAGAGCGTACATCTACATCAGTGATTTTTCACCTAAAGGCTGGTCTTGCCTTTAAATATGTACCCAAGGGGTGGTTCTAGAGTTTGGAAATAGAAAAGAACTAAATAACCAGAAGCTAGGGTAGAAATGCTCCCCAGAGAGTAGGAAAGAAAGTTGTGGGTCTCTAAGCAACACAATGAAAGGCTTCTGAAGTGGATATTAAAGAAGCTACTAGAGCTACCAGTTAATTCAGATACAGTTCTTGTGTTGGAATGCATCCTGCTTATATATTGGCCTTCAGGAATAGCTTTAGTATTTGTTTTGTCTGGTTATATAATAATATATAGGTGCTCAACATGAAAAATTTGGAAAATAAAAAAGTACAAGGAAGAAAATATAAGTGATCCATGGTTCAATCTAGCAGACACAACTGCAATTAATATGTTGCTGTATTCCTTCTCATCTTAGTTTTAGACAGTTGAGATCATATTGTAAGTACAGTTTGTGTCCAGTTTTTGTTTGTTTCTTGTTTTGTTTTTTAATCCTCATCGAGGATATTTTTCCATTGATTTTTAGAGAGTGGAAGAGAGAGGGAAAGACAGAGAGAAATATCGATGTGAGAGAAACACATCGATTGGTTGCCTCCTGCATGAGCCCCAACTAGGGCCTGGACTGGGGAGAGCCTGCAACCAAGGTACGTGCCTTTGACTGGAATCGAACCCAGGACCTTTTGGTCTACAGGCTGACACTCTATCCACTGAGCCAAACCAGCTAGGGCTTGTGTCCTGTTTTTTTGTGTGTTTTTTTTAACTTTATTTTATATTGTGACTATAGGCCCATTGCTCAGTCTGGCCTGCGCCCTCTCACAGTCGGGAAGCCCTCGGGGGATGTCCGACTGATGGCTTAGGCCCGCTCCTAAGCTGGCAGTCAGACATTCTTATCACTGCTGCGCTTGCCAGCTGTGAGCCCGGCTTCTGGCTGAGCGACGCTACCCCTGTGGGAGTAGCTCCTGTGTTGAGCGTCTGTGTGTGTCATATAGCAACCGGTTGTTCTGCCTTTTGGTCAATTTGCATATTAGCCTTTTACTATATGGGACTAGAAACCCGTTGCACGAAGTTTCGTGCAATAGACTTTCACCTGGCTGCCGGCAGCAGTTTTCCGCCAGCACCAGTTTTCCTCTGGCCACCCGCCGATCAGAGCGCCTCCCGCCAGCGCGATCGGCTACCCTGAGAGGAACTCCGATCCGGGAGGTGCTCCGATCGGCGGGTGGCCAGAGGAAAACTGGTGCTGGCGGAAAACTGCTGCCAGCAGCCACGCAATCGGCCACCACCAGCGTCTTCCGCCGGCCCCATGGGTCCTTCCGCAGCGTTGGCCTAACGGCCAGTGGGAGGAGCGGGAGTCGGGGACTCGCGAGTCCCCACCCCCCGCTCCTACCGCCAGCCAATCGGCCACCCTGAGTCCCGCCCCCCGCGGCCCAATCGTGGGCGTAGCGGAGTGATGCAATTTGCATATTGCCTTTTTATTATGTAGGATTATTTCCCCATGCCATTACATGTTCTTTGACAGAGACTGCATCAATTCTATTGTATGGGTATACCACAATTTCAGCAATTCTATAGGTTTTTCTCCGAGTTGTTTGCATTCCTTAGATTTAAAAAAAAAAAATCTCTGATTATTTCCTCAGGTTAGAGTCGCAGAAGAGAAATTATTATCTCAGAGGCTATGAATTCACTGAAGCTCTTGATACATAGGCCTGGTTGTCCTCCCAGAGACTTCGTGCTGAATTTTTTCACCGTTAGCAGATGAGGATGACCCTGGCGCCAGGGCCTAGTGAGCACGAAAAAGCAGTGCAAACCTAAACCAAAATACCTTTGCCAACTTGATGAGTAAAATGCCGTATGTTTGCTATAATTTAATCAATTTTTTTCTATTTTTTAAATTTTTTATATTGACATTTTCCCTTATGATTAACTTTATTTGACAACTTCATTGAGATAGAATTCACGTACCACACAACTCGCCCACTTAAATGTACCGCTCGGTGATGGTTAGTAAGTGCGCAGGGTACTGTGACGCCCGGTTTAGTTGCTTAAAGCAGGAATGCTTGTTGCCTGGACTGTGGGGGATGGGCGGCTCTCCAGGAGAGAGGAGAGCGAGCAAGCATTTCTCAGGTGCCCACCACGTACGTGCTCAGCAGTTCAGTGACTTCTTGGGTCCCAGCCCTAGGGGATTTGCAGCATAAAAAGACAGATACATTTTCCGTTTGTTTTGACATTTTACCCCAGAATTAAATAATGAATCCTATTTATCATCCCAAGCAGAAAAGGACTGGTGAATACAGACTTTATTACCCAATCCCAAAGTTCATGAAACCAAAAATTGTCTCATGTTTGGTCTGGTAAACACATTCATTATACAATTTGAGCCTTTGTATTTTAAGGCCTAGAAAAGAATTGTCAGTTTACCTCCCAAGGGCCCAAAATAGAAATGTTTTTAAACATATTGTATTCCAAAATGTCTAATGGCAATATTCGAAGACCATTATTCATTTTATTCCTATTTACTAGCTCTAAAAAGACTTCAGAATTACCCCTGACTATGAGGCAACAATTTTAATGAACTCCAGGCTTCCCTTTATGAACCATTTCTTTGAGAGATTTGAAAATACCAGCTAAACGGTTGAGGGTTTTAGTTTTGCGAAGCAAAGAAGTGGCAGGCAAGAATTGGGATGGAGAGCAGCAGTAGTATTTATTCTGTTAGGATATGCAAAGAAAGGAATTACCTCAGGTAAAATGATACCTTTTTAACGGAGAAATTTAAAAAATTCACAAGTGTCTACTCTTGTGGGAGGCTAAGTTCACTTTTTAATCTAAATGGTGTTCCTGTCAGTGGAGTAGACAACTCTGTTCATATCCCATTGTTTTAACTATGTTTTAAAATCTTAAATGCCTGTCCTGTTTGTCCTTGGACAAACCTAACGCTGCTCGGAAATTCTTGTCCCTGAATAGGTTTCCCTGCGGCCTTTATGGGCGGGCATGGGCCTCAGGAGCTGGGCCCCCTTATCCCGGCTGGGGAGTAACACCTCCTGAGGCCCAGTGATGAGAGAGAATCATGGATCGGCTGCCTCCTGCACAGCCCCCACTGGGGATCAAAGCCCGCAACCCAGGCATGTGCTCTGACCGAGAATCAAACCGTGACCTCCTGGTTCATAGATCGACCACTGAGCAACACTGGCCAGGCTCAAGAGGGGTTTTGAAAAGTCCTTTTTTTCTGCAGCACGTTCTATAGCCTTGGAAGATCATTAACTTCCAGGGGTTGGGTAGGGGCGTGTTCCAAGCCTGGAGCCAAACCATTTTTATTTTGCTTTTCCATCATCCCACCCCCTCCTTCCCTTGCTCCTTTGACTTGCTGTCTAGTCAGACTCTCTGTTATAGTCACGGTCAGGCCCAGCGGAAACACCTACTCAGTGGAAATGAAAACTTGTGCTGATCAGTTTATACAATTTCTACTTCAGATTGCCCTGACTCACCCTATACCATAGAAGGTTTGTATATCTTTCCTTCTTAAAAACTGCAAACAAAGATGAACATCTTGGGATCTGGCCTCCAAAAGCCACCAAGTTTAAATTTCACCCTTTGCAGGGCTCAGTAGAGGGAGAGCGAGAGAAAGAAGCTGAAATTCCACTACAGTTCCCATCTGAATGCATAACATCTGAACCTCATTTTGAAAATGGAGCTCTTCCCAAACCACTAGGCTGTGGTGGGGGCCCCTGAAGATGAAGCCTTAGTGTTAGCAGCGCTGGGCTGGGCTGGGCTGGGCTGGGCTCGATGGGGCCTTTCAGCTATTACTGAACCTCTGGAAGATTCTGCTCCCTGCCCAGCAGCGAGAGCAACTCCTCTCCACCCTCCTGTGTCCCTCTCCTCCTCCTCCACTGCCGCTGAGTGTCCTTCAGCGCAGCGGTCGCCAACTGGTGGTTCACGGTGGTCCGTGAGGTCCGAAAGGTTGGCGACCGCTGCTTCAGAGCATTAGTCTCCTTCCTTAAGTCATTGTCACAATGCTGGCTTGGCTGCCAGAGGCTCAGAGAAGAAAGGTCAAGGGTTGGGCTCCCCAAATGGAGTAGCGTAATAGGGCATTTAGGATTCTTGGAATTAACAGTTGATGAGGACTTTCATCTCATGATCTTCCCCCTGATCATTTCAACTGGCACTTTCCGCGCCCCCACACCTATGAATACAACTTCCTACGCTGGACTCACACTCCTCACAAATGTAATTGCCATCGTTGTTAGAAAGCATGTGTTAAAAGTGAGTATGCAGTAACAGTATATTCAAAGCCTCAGAATCTCATACTTTTATTTCAAACAAAACCAATTTATTCATATGTGTTCACTACATAAAAAGCAGAGCCGTTCACAGAGTCTATTCAGGGGCTGCTAATGCCTGGAGCTATTCTCTAGGCTGAGGACTTGTCTGCTCCAAGGACCTGTAAGTAATTCACTGTTTGCTGAAAATCAGCAAAGCAGGTTAAGAAAGAGAACATTATCATCTCATGTACAGATGCTTTCCTCGAAAGAAATCCATCAGTTGTGTGGGCATGGAATTTGGGGAGCTCCCAGGAATGTTGTTCTATATATGAAAATGCTGACTTGACTTTGGTGGTTTTTGATGATGGATGGGTGGTCAGCAGCTCATGCTGGGGAGACAGCAGCCTGGGCATAGAGAGGCAGTCCGTCTACTCCACTAGAACAAAGTGAGCAGACCCCTCAGAGATTTTGGCCTTATCAACTCCTTGCCACTTGCAGTGTGTTCTTTGACAACTCTTATTTCTGATTCTGTCTGAAACTGAAACTTCAAAAGCCCCTTTGAAGAACCACATAAAATTCTGTCTTAGGGATATATATATATGTTTAGTATATTTGCACACAGAAGAAACAGTTATTGGATGTTGGGGGAAAGTTGCTGAAAAGGGTGTCAATGGATCTTTAGCTTTAGAAATATTTTGTATATAGGATCAGGCCTGTGATGACTGTTGCAACTAGATTTTAGGTTAGAAGTAATCTCATCCCCAGAAATCTCTGCTGAATGTTTCATCAGGGCCTTAGCACCAAAGTCCCACCTCCCATTAGCTTCTTGGCTCAAGGGTGTGTTATGCGCTAGGATCGGATACATTGGCCTGGCATGTTAAACATTTTTATTTGCAGTAAGAACAGAGGAAGTCTTTGTTTCCACCTATAAACTTACCAAGTGCCCATGCATTTCAATATGCATTAAAAGGATGATTTATTTGCCCATTTTCTTGTGTAAAACAACAAACTGATGCTAATCTCAAGATGAAACAATTTTCCCTAACAGGTTATGTGGCTCATGAATTTATTTTGGATACAAGACCCTTCAAAAAGTCTGCAAATATTGAGGCTGTGGATGTGGCCAAGAGGCTTCAGGATTATGGTGAGTGGCCTCCTGGGAGCGACCCCTGGTAGGGAGTGGGGGGAGGGGGAGAGGGGAACTGGGGCTTTTGTCATTCACGCAGCTGCTGGAGCTGGCTGTGGACCACTTCCTGGAGGCACAAACGAATGTGCAGTCACCACAGGAAACTGATCCATTGGCGGAGTGGGGAGCCCAGGGTTCTAGGCAACCTTTAAAGTGATAGAGAAAATAACTCTCCCTTACGACTGCATTTGTACTGCCCTTGGAAAGACAAGTCATGCTTCTTGACTCCACGCAGCCAAGAAGTCTGTATAGTTAACAAAATTAAAAATCCCAAAGAAAATGATGGTTGTTCTCTGCCCATGTTTCTGGCAAATTCTTATTTCTTTCCCACTCCTGGTGAACAGAGAGGTCCTTGAAGAGGCAAGGTGGTATACTGGGGGAAGAAGCGGAGCAAGTTGCCTGTAGAAGTGTGAGAGATGAGTGGCTTTTTATATTCCTATTTACAACCATTTCAGGCGTGACACAGCTGTTTCCGCTGCTTCTAGAGATGAGGAATAGGCATATGTTTTCACAGCGGTGACACAGTTTCCTTTGAAGGATTTTAAGAGACGCAGGCCCTTTGTATATTAGTGGATGCTTGCTCAGCACAGCCCTTATTAAAATACATTTTCTTAGTGACATTATTAATCATATCAAAGACCCTTCAGTCCTCAGAAAGGCTAAGTTGGAGAGAACTTTGCCTTTCAATGGATGTGGAGTCCCATCTGAATTTTAATGATGATTTTTGAATGACTTCTTTTAATAAGTAAAATGAAAGCTTTAATAATTTAGTAGGTTTAATACTGCATCTTAATGGGAGTCCCGTGTGTATGTTTGAGTGTGTGTGTGTGTGTGTGTGTGTGTGTGTGTGTGTGTGACTCATTCTCTCGCAAATGAATGATCTTATTATGCAAAGTTATACTGATAATAAATGGGAAAGCCGGAGAGTGGTTTCATTAATGAAATTAGCAACGGCCTCATCAAAATCTCCTCTTGACTCTTCCAATAACCTGACTCAGACTCCTGGCATCTCACCTCTGACTGCAGCAGCATTTGGAGGGAGAGAGAGAAGGGGCCAGGAGGGAGGTGGTAATTGAAGTTACCATCTAGTACTTCCAAACTTTCAAGTCCCTAGTACTATCTCCAGCCTTGATATTACCCACCTTCCAACCCTCCCTCCTTCCCTCCCTTCTTTCCTTCCTTCCTTTCTTTCTTTTTTTGTTAATCCTCTCCCAAGGATATTTTTTCATTGATTTTTAGAGAGAGTAGAAGGGAAGGGGAGAGACAGAGAGAGACAGAAACATCAATGTGAGAGTGTCTCTTCCAAATTGGGAAGGTCAAAATTAATGTCACATGTTCCCTGGTTCCCTTGCAGGATTTCATGCCCCTACCATGTCCTGGCCAGTGGCAGGGACTCTCATGATTGAGCCCACTGAATCGGAAGACAAGGCTGAGCTGGATAGGTTCTGTGATGCCATGATAAACATTCGGCAGGAAATCGCCGACATTGAGGAGGGCCGCATCGACCCCCGGGTCAATCCACTGAAGGTCTGTAGTCACTGACTTTATTCAAAATGTCCCATAGAGGATAAAATGGTTGGGCCAGTGTGTCAGCAAGCCCTGACCTCGCTTATCAGAAGACGATATTCTTACCTAGAATCAAGGCCATTCTTCTGAGGTGATGCATTCATTACTTGGAAGTTTAAGTCTTGAACATGGCAGTTACTCAGGTGGAATGTAGATATTTTTTGTCTTAACGTTGTTTATGTCCTTGTTTTGGGGGTTGTGGCAGCTTCGCACCACATGCACCCAACCGGTTGCCAAAGAGGGAGCAGCGGCCTAAGGGCTCCAGTTAGTTGAGGAAGTCTTACTCTGTGTCTCTGTTTGGTGCACTCCAGTGGGGTTATTTACCTCATAAACTCAGGGTAAAGGTAAGTTCTTACATTAAAGACAAGCAGTTACCTCTTAGAACACCTGGGTTGTTCCTTGGCCTGCATGTTTTATAATGTTTGTGGCTTATGTTGGAGAACAATTTGTTAGGCATTATCCTGCCTCTTCCAAAACATGTTCATTTCATATCTCGTGAGAGCCCTAAGTTTCTCATTAGGTCCAGATATTATTAAGCCGGGGTAGCATGAATTGAGAACACCATGAAGGCTGTGGTTGTGTTGTTGTGGCTCCAAGCCGGACAACGCGTCTGAGATGCTGAGCAAGTTTCAAAACTGCCCAGCAGAAGGTGGAGTGCAGGGGCCAATGGGTGGCAGGAGAAGGCAGGTACCTTACTCAGTGTGAGTTTGACAGGGTAACGAGGGAAGACAATATGATCATTTGTACTATTTCCGCCCCCCTACCCCCCATACTGCTGATTCTTTCGGGATTTAGGCTGTTTTTAAAATGGCAATAGATGTCTAAAGGACATAATACTGAGTTACAAAAGCAAGTGGAGAATAATACTCATAGGATGATACATGGTTTAAGAACTATGCTATATGCTCTCTATTAATATACGCAATAATAGTATAAAAACATGATAGGATTGGTGAACACCAAATTCAAGGTAGTAGTCATCCCTGGGGAGGAGGGCAAACAATGAGGCGGAGAGGGGAAATCCAGGCAGCTTCAACTGCCTCCAGTGGTTTTTATTTTAAAAGGTTAAGCAAATATGACAAAATGTGGATTGATGTTGGTTAGTAGATGTGCTCATTATATTACCAAAGCTTTCTGATATTTGAAATATTTCCCAATAAAAAATTTCCTACCAAGGTTTCCTTCCCCCCCAAATTGAAACAAAACAACAGCCTCCTCTGTCAACGGGCTCCCGTTAGAAGCTCCGTGACGGGGGAGAAGGCAGTGTTCTGCTCTGATCCCTCTCCCATCCATGTCTGTCCCAGATGTCTCCACACTCCCTGACCTGCGTCACATCCTCGCACTGGGATCGGCCGTATTCCAGAGAGGTGGCAGCCTTCCCACTCGTAAGTTCTCCTCGGAAGCTGACTGTGCCAGCTGTGAGAGTGTCCACGGGCCTGCGAGGGGCCATCGCCTACTCTGAGGGGTTCCCACTCTTAGTCTCATAGTAACTATCTGTGGGACACATTGTGAAATGTGGGCCCCGACAAGGGAAGTCCACAGAGCGTAGATGTCTCTGAAGTCAGAGTCTGAGAATCTGCAGGGCACACAGTGGAGGAAGTCCCAATAGGAGACCTTGTCAAGTAGATGTTTTCTCCCACCATCCAACAGTGAGATGGCCCCAAATGCAATTATTTCTTTTTCTTTTTAATGTATTATGTCACATTTTTAAATAAATATTTTTTTTTATTGATTTCAGAGAGGAAGGAAGTGGGAGAGAGAGATAGAAACATCATTGATGAGAGAGAATCATTGATCAGCTGCCTCCTGCAAGACCCCCACTGGGGATTGAGCCCACAACCCGGGCATGTGCCCTTGACTGGAATCGAACCTGGGACCTTTCAGTTCGCAGGCGGACGCTCTATCCACTGAGCCAAACCAGCTAGGGGTATTTCTTTTTCTTTTTCTTTTTTAAAATATATTTTATTGATTTTTTACAGAGAGGAAAGGAGAGGGATAGAGAGTTAGAAACATCGATGAGAGAGAGAAACATCGATCAGCTGCCTCCTGCACACCCGCTACTGGAGATGTGCCCGCAACCAAGGTACATGCCCTTGACCGGAATCGAACATGGGACCCTTCAGTCCGCAGGCCAACGCTCTATCCACTGAGCCAAACCAGCTAGGGCTAGCTTCTTGTACTTTTTGAGAACTTGTTGGGCTAGTGGTATACTAGGCTGTGGGAGCATCATTGTAATATCCTCTCACAAGATAAACCTCTCAGAATATGGGAATATGGCAGAATATCTTCATCCTTTGTTCTTACAGCCCTTTGTGAAACCAGAGAACAAATTCTGGCCAACCATTGCCCGGATTGATGACATCTATGGAGATCAGCACCTGGTCTGTACCTGCCCGCCCATGGAAGTTTATGAGTCTCCATTTTCTGAACAGAAGAGGGCCTCTTCGTAGTCTCTCCCTGAGTCCAAGTGACTGACTTGATGCCTCTCTCTGGAGCATTTGATAAGCAGGAAATATTTCAGCAACTACCCCAGACTCAAGCAGGGGTTTTATATACTGTGTATATTTTTGTAATCTCTGTCAAGGTAAATGTAAATACAACTAGTGTAGTGAGTGGGAGCTCACTGTTGGAAGACTGATTTGCTTCCATGCCTCTGCCTCCACATGTAGCAGTTGATGTTCAAATTGTCTTGATTGGTGGCCATTTTTAGTGTTTTTGCATAGAAAATTTGGGGTGTGCTAGGAACTTTAACTTTCAATGTAGCAAGTTCACAGACATTGTAGAGGCTATATTGATAGACATATTTTTGTTCCAAATAAGTCCTTATGGACTGTGCCAACTGTGGAAAATCCCAGGGCAAATGTTTACATTTTGTATACACTGCGGAAATCTTCCTTCCAACTAATTTGCCTAATCAATAATAGCATTTGAGTGTTTTCTCTTTTTTCACGTTGTTTTTTTTTTTATCTGCAATTATTAGTGTTCTAATAAAAGCATTTCAATTTGAAGAATGCCTTCTTGATCCAGTTTTCATTCTTATGTCCATGTCCAAGATCAGAGGGATTTGAAGGGTAAGAATACCTAACCCACTAGCCACTGTTCCATTACCAGCTTTGTCTTTGGCTAAAGAAACAGTGTGTATGCCTTGGTTCGCACTTTGGCCCTTTTTGGTAGAATCGTGTTAGGTTGCGGGTAACTGAAACCCAACTACATAAGTTTAATCAGATAGTTTATTTTTTCTTGTTTAACAGTAATTCCAGAGGTAATAAGCCAAGGGCTAGTGCTCCTTCAGTCTTTCTGTTCTGCCTTGCTTTGTGTACAGTCTTCATCCTCATAGTCCTGGATGGCTGCTGCATATCCAGGCATCACATGCCATTCTAGATAGGAAAAGGGGGAGAAAATGAGAGACAAAAGGCAGATGCCATCCAAGTTGGCTTCTTCTGAAATGCTTTCCAAGAGGCTTCACCCAGTAACTTCTGCTTAACCTTTAACTGGCCAGAACTGGTTCAAATTGCCACTCCTAGCTACAAGGGGTATGGGGAGGACTTTTAGCTGGGCATGTTACTGCCCCAAAGAAAATCAGGAGTTTCTTAATTGAAGAAAAGGGGAAGAATGGGTTTCAGGTAGGCAAGTAGCATGCCTGCCACAAATGTTTCTCCTAGAAATAGCAAACACTGCAGATGGTCTTCCCTGATAGTTATTAAGCATGTACGCTAGCCCTGGCTACTTGGTTCCTCGTGTGGCAGCTGTTATGAATAGTGATCTGGACAAACGTCTGAGTGCTCTATTGAATGCTCTACAAGTGGTCCACTTACTCTCACACTTTAAAACAAAGTTTGTAAAACAATTTATTTCAGCCTAACTAAGCAGTAGAGAAGTGATGGGATCCATGGCTCCTTTTTAGCATACGTTTTTATTTGTTGGTTGCTTTTAGAGAGAAGGGAGAGAGAGAAACATGGACTTGTTGTTCCACTTATTTATGCATTCATTGGTTTATTCTTGTATGTGCCCTGACCTTGGATTGAACCCACAACCTTGGTATATTAGGACAGCACTCAAACCAACTGAGCTACCTGGCCAGGGCTAACAAAATAATTAAATGATTACTGTCTATGGAGTACTTCTAGGAGTCAGGTACTATTCTAAGTGTTTAAAACATATTATCTCATTGGAACCTCAAACATTACACTTTTACACATGAGGGGAGTGGTATGGAGAGATGCGTAAGGTCACACAGCTGGGGAGAGGGAGAGCCAGAACTTGAACCCAGGCTGAACAGCTCCAGTGCCCACCGAGGAAAGCAGGCTACCCCACTGCCAACCTGAGACTGCCCTTCCTGTACTGAAAGCCAGGCTCTCCACACAGGCTGTCCAGGGCTGGGTGGCCCCTCCGAGGAAGGACAAGCAAAACAGATTGTGGAGGTGAACAGCAGTTTTCTAATTTCTTCGCCAGCTGCCAAGTGTTAGTGGTTGAATGAAAAAGTTGCTTCCCCAACAGCTCAGACATGGCTTGCCCCCAAATATATCAGAGGCAAACGCAGGTGGCTAAGAGTCGAGGTGA
Source organism: Cnephaeus nilssonii (assembly GCF_951640355.1). Taxonomy (NCBI): domain Eukaryota; kingdom Metazoa; phylum Chordata; class Mammalia; order Chiroptera; family Vespertilionidae; genus Cnephaeus; species Cnephaeus nilssonii. The sequence goes on along the minus strand of NC_137085.1, from coordinate 49,887,511 downwards.
ACTATTTTTTTTGTTGTTAATCCTCACCAGAGGATATTTTCCCATTGATTTTGAGAGAAAGTGGGAGAGGGAAAGAGAAACATTACTGTGAGAGAAACACATCAATTGGTTGCCTCTTGCATGAGCCCCAACCAGGGCCCGGGCTGGGTAGGAGCCTGCAACCAAGGTATGTGTCCTTGACCGGAACTGAACCCGGGACCCTTTGGTTCGCAGGCTGACGCTCTATCCACTGAGCCAAACCGGCTAGGGCTCAAGGGACCATATCTCATACATCAGTGGATCCCCGGTGCTACCTGCAATGTGTGTTCAACAAACATAAAGAAATATGAATTGAAGGAATACAGGGACGCTGTCACCAAGACCAGTATTCCCAGTGCCTTCTGTGAATCCTGTTCAGTGAAGTACAAAATGATGGGCCCTCAAACAGTGTCTCTGGACAGTGTAGGATGCTCCCACCTCCCCTTTTCTTTAATTGTGGTAAAATATACATAACATTTGCCATTCTATTACCCTTTTTTCTGCAGCTTAGTGGCATCTAGGACCTTAACAATATGCAGGATGTGCATTTTGAGCAGTTTGGAAGATGAGGGGTTTGAGGTAGACACACACACTCCTCCTCTGCCTCGGTCACCCCCTGTCTCTTCACACCCTGGGAGAGGCCACAGGGCACTCTCAGAACAATCCTTGGCAGAAGGCACGGGCCCCTTCCAAAACCCCGTGAAAGCTCGATACTTATAGGGGCCGTGTTTTCCAATGACACTGGTGCCTTTCATCCAAATAAAAGATGTATTAGTGCCTCTGTGGGGTGCAAGAAGGCCTCTGGGACATGTCGTTTAGAAGCTGAGATACTAGTGCTTTTAGCGGTTCCCAGGGCTCCCGGACAGACGTGTTGGCTCAGACATGGACAGGCTCAGAGATGTTTCCCAGGGCAGTGATTTTTTCAAACCTTCGTGTGTCTGGATCACCGGGAGGGCTTGTTGATGCAGAACGCTGGGCTGGGCCCAGGCACCAAGTCTGATTCAGTAGGTCTGGGGCAGGGCCAGTTTCCATTTCTAACAAGTTCCAGGTATTGCCTCTCAGCTTCCTTTGTTCACATTTCAAGAAAATTTCCAGAACGCTAAGCCTTTAAAGGACGATGAGGGCGGGAAAGATGATGAACTTAGTCACCCTTGTATTTTTTTAAAATATATTTTTTATTGATTTCAGAGAGGGAGAGAGAGAGAGAGAGAGAGAGAGAGAGAGAGAGAGAGAGAGAGAGAGACATCAATGATGAGAATCATTGCTTGGCTGCCTCCTGCACACCCCACAGTGGGGACTGAGCCCACAACCCAGGCATGTGCCCTTGACCAGAATCAAACCCGGGACCTTTCAGTCCGCAGGCTGACCCTCTATCCACTGAGCCAAACCAGACAGGGGCCACCCTTGTGTTTTTTTATGCAAATCTTACTATTTTGAGAGGAAATACCTCTTTGCTGGCTTTGGCCAAGGCTCCTAGGGCTGGAGGAGACTGTGCGAGCCGGGGCCACTGCGCTTCAGCCTCACGCTCTGATCTGCTACCCTCACTCCTGCCAGCACTGAATCAAGGAAGCCTTTTATTTGTTTATTTATTTATTTATTTTTAGATCAAAGTGTCAGTTTTTGGGAATAAAGCTGATTGGAGACTGGTTTTTTTAAGATCTCTAGCCAGAGGGCTTGCTCTCCATTTTGCCCTTGATGCTTCAGTCTAAGTCTGGGACTCCCACCCCAGGGAGTCTGAGTCTGTGCCGGATACACCGACCCAGGATTGCTGCCCTGTCAACCCCAGGTTTCCTGGGTGCTGGTGCAGTAACATGGGTGAATGGAAGCCATCAGCCACCTTCTCTATGGAGAGCAGTAA